>NC_069659.1:245262500-245887500 GCF_027244095.1 Hemicordylus capensis | reverse complement strand
TAAAATAATCGACGTAGGAATACCAGGGGATAGCAGAATAGAAGAAAAAGATATAGAAAAAATCACCAAATACAAAGATCTACAAATTGAAATTGAAAGGCTGTGGCAGAAGAAGACCCAAATAATCCCAGTGGTCATTGGCGCCCTGGGTGCAGTTCCAAAAGACCTTGAAGAGCACCTAAACACCACAGGGGCCACAGAAATCTCCATCAGCCAATTACAAAAAGCAACTTTACTGAAAACAGCCTATATTCTGCGACAATATCTATAATAATAACAGCAAGAACATTGATAATAAAATTCAGCCATCCCAGGTTCTTGGGAAGGACTCAATGTCTAGATAAAACAAACGAGTCAATAACATCTGTCTGACTGTGTAAACAACAACAACAACAACAATAATAATAATTTCCCAACTGGGTGCAGGAGGACAATGGGGTGCCTTTTGGGAGGGGTGAGGGGGAACTATGGTAGGTCCCCAACCCTGACAGCCCAGGGATATTTGTTCCCCCTTGTCTAACATTGGCATTGCCACTGCCAGGGATCATCCAATGAAACTGATTGACAGGAACATAGGAACATAGGAAACTGCCATATACTGAGTCAGACCATTGGTCTATCTAGCTCAGTATTGTCTTCACCGACTGGTAGCAGCTTCTCCAAGGTTGCAGGCAGTAATCTCTCTCAGCCCTATCTTGGAGAAGCCAGGGAGGGAACTTGAAACCTTCTGCTCTTCCTAGAGCGGCTTCATCCCCTGAGGGGAATATCTTGCAGTGCTCACACATCAAGTCTCCCATTCAGATGCAACCAGGGCAGACCCTGCTTAGCTATGGGGACAAGTCATGCTTGCTACCACAAGACCAGCTCTCCTCTGTAATCTGCGCCCCTAGTTCTCCCTCTCTCCCCCCCAGCCCCATTTCTTTCTCCTCGCCCTCCAGGCCCATTTAGGAGATTTAGGAAAGAGAAAAGGAAGCACTTCTTCACACAGCAGATAGTCTATGGAATTTGTTGCCACAGGATGTGATGATGGTCACTAGCTTGGATGGCCTTAAAGGGGTTTCGACAAATTCATGGAGGACAAATCTATCAAAAGCTACTAGTCTTGATGCTATATGGGACCTCCAGGTTCAGGGGCCATATGCCTCTGAATAACTGTTGCAAAGAAATAATGGCAGGAGAGTGGGTATGCCTTCATCTCGTGGTAGGGGAGTGCATGGAACCACCCCAGACAGTTTGGTTCGAGTTCAAACCAATCTCAAACCAAGCTGCCTGGTCTGTGTACCCGTTCTAACAAACCAGCTGGTGGTTGGTTCATGCCTAGAACTGTGATCGAATTGGGCCAAACCATTTCAATCCTGGTTCTAGTGCTTGCAAAGGGGAATCCAGTAAGGACTCCCCTTTACAAGCACTGGGGTAACTCTACAGGGTTGAAAAAGGGGTGGGTGGGAGGTTACCACATGTCCCATGGTGGTGGGTTGGTGGCAGCTCCCCTAGGCCCTGACGGCACTCCCCCCCATCAATTCAGGCTGGCAGGGGGCCCAGTTCGGGCCTCCGTGCAAGTACAGAGGCCATTAGAGTGACCTCCGTGCATGTGTGGAGACTATTTGCATTACTACACACATTTGAATGGAGATGCAAATGGCCTCTGTGCATGCATGGAGGTCACTCTAATGGTCTCCATGCTTGTGCTAAGGCCTGAACCGGGATCCTGCCAGCCCGAGCTAAGTGGGGGAGCACTGGCAGGCCCTAGGGGAGCCCCTGCAAGCCTGCCGCTGCCCCTGAGGAGCTGCACTACCACGGTGCATGAGGTAACCTCCTGCCTTTCCCCTCCTGCCCTTTTCCAACCCCATAGAGTTCCCCCGGTGCTTGTAAATGGTAATCCTTACAGGATTCCCCTTTGCAAGCCCTAGAACTGAGCTGAACTGGTTTGATCCAAACCAGGCCCAGTTAGGCTCAAGCTTGGACTGGCCCCCCTTTTTGGAAGGCCGGTCTGGTTCAAACCTGGTCGAACTGGGCCAGTTCGACTTGAACCCAGTTTGAGTTCGAAGCGGTTTGCACCCCTAGTTTGTGGGCTTCCCAGAAGCATCTGGTGGGCCATTGTGGGATGTTGGACTAGATGAGCATTATCCTGATCTAGCACGACTCTTCTTGTGTTCTTTGTTCTTATGAGTCTCTGTGAAGGAATGAGGCACAAACCTCTTCAGTAGCTTCTATATACTTAATTCTCTTAAACGTACCTGTCGCTAATCCTATGTGTGGCAGCTCTTGCGAGAGAGCTGCGGATTAGCGACAGGGATGGGAGAAGAAGCGGGCGCGGAGGAGGGGGGGGAGAACGAAATGGGGCTGGAGAGGGAGGAGACAGGGAGAACTAGGGGCGCCGATGCTCTGCACCAGGTCAGCTAGTTGTAAATAATATGTGTTAGAATGCTGGCTGAACTGTGTGTTGCTGGCAGGGTCAAAAGTTCATGCCTGATTTTTTTTTCCTAGTTTCACATTTAAAATATCAGTTGACAGCTTGGTTTTAGAGGGAAAACCTATTTTGAAAAATGGAGGGAACTTTGAGTTGTTCTATTTCGATTGTTTGAAAAACGGTGGGGGCAAAAATATGTATATATAGGGAGTGCTGGAGTCAGTCTGTGGGAGAGGCCTGGAAGAAGTTAGAGTCCTGGAGATAGCCAGTGTGCAATTTGGAAAAGAGGGAGAAGGAGAGTTTCTCTGAACACACTGCTGGAAAACCGGAGCTGAGAGATTCAGTGCTGTGGCTGGAACAAGAGCTGTAATCACAAGAAGAGCCAGAATGAGTTGATCCTCAGGCCTGAACAGTGTCCAGGATAAGAGACTGCACAAGCCAGCTGCTGAGAAGAAGGTAACTGCAGAGGACTCTGTGTAGGGACCAGTTTAGGTAGCTCAGTTTATACGTTTCTTTTCTTCTGTATTTCCAACCATTTCTTTTCTTCTGTGAGCTCTTTTAGTATTTGTTTTGTGCTCTAAATTTTGCTGTGCAAAGAAACTAAGAAGTTCATGTTTTAATTGAACAATCCCCCCCGCCCAAAGTAAACTTTCTTATAATATAAAGATTAGAAGCTTGTTTAATAGTCTCCACCCACACCTATAAGCCTTTCCATTTTACTGAGTTATTGGTTTTTGGTAATTTTTGCAAAGGTGTAAAGGCTGTTGTAGTAGACTCAGCCATACAAAAAGTCTACTTGTGGCAGCGGTAAAAGTATAGGTGGGATAGGCAGCTATTATTCCACAGCCTTCATATAGTTGTCAGAGCCATTTTACCTGTATGGAGTCAATTTATTATTATTATTATTATTTAATAATGCTATTTACACACAGGCTCTTAGATGTTATTGACAGGATTTCGTACTTTAATTATTGGGTCCTTTCCAAGGGTCTAGGATAACTAAAGAAAATTTAAAGATATCGTCGTAGTATTCGTGCTGTCCCTAGTAATGTGGCCTTCTGTAGTTGATGTGTTGTAATTTTATTGATGCCCAAGGTGTCAAGATGGTGTTCAAGTTCTTTTGGTACTGCACCAAGGGCAGAGGGCTATGCTGGAGGGTCACTCAAACCAGACAGGCCTCTGCTGAGAAGTCAGACTAAATGTACCTAATCCCATAACCATGGTAAGAACAAGAAAAACAAATTCTATACCGGATCGGTCGTCGCCTGAGTCAACAACGGCTGCGTCGAGTGCCAGAGGCCCTGGGTACTTGTTGAAAAATGGGTTACAGGAATCAGGATCTTCAGCTGAGCAACCAGGGCTGAAGACTGTAGAGTTACTGGAAAAACAAACTCAATGTCAAAAGTACAGTGGTCCCTCTACTTACGAAATTAATCCGTTCCGAATGCACATTTGTAAGTCGAAAAATTCGTAAGCCGAAAAGCGGTTTCCCATAGGAATGCATTGGGAACGGATTAATGCGTTCCGGAGCCTAGAAAAAAGACCCAGACCCCCAGTAAGGCTTGCAAACTGCACAGGAACATTTCTTTTCAAGTATAAACAGGCAGTAAACAGGCAGGCAAGTCAAGGAAACCGCATGTAAAATTTGTAAGTCGAGGAAACCCCATCTAAAAATTTGTAAGTCGAGGAAACCCCATCTAAAAATTTGTAAGTCGAAAAAACCGCATCTAAAACCGGATCTAAAACTGCCATTTGTAACTCGAAAAATACTTATGTCGAGTAGTTTGTAAGTCGAGGGACCACTGTATACGGTTGCAGAGAATTGAGAAAATATTCATTCATTCATTCATTCATTCATTCATTTATTATGGTACATAGCACATTAAGATGTCTTATATTTCATTATTTAAAAAATCCTGAGAGGTCCCTTCTACCCCCATTTTGGAGACGAAGAACTGAACTCCATGCACCTTGCACTGGCAAAGACTTAGGAATGAATTGAGTCTGTGGAAGCATGAAGAAGAAAATGCAATTACAAGTTCCCATTGCTAATAATCACCTAGATTTATTTTAACAATTTATATATTACAATATGACTCTTCACTTTGATGTGACATGGAGGCCTCAGAACACATCCAAAGATTATTTCACTTTCTCTGTACAAAAACAATTAAAAACAGAATGTGTTCAAAGAAAATAAAGTAGTCCTCCAAGTTCAAATTAATATTCAAGTCATCCAAGATTGCTGAGAGCATCAACAGGAATTTCTCACCAAAGCAAGAGCAAATGAAAGGTTATAGAGCACTGCATCTTCCCCTAACAATTTATGCCTTACAGTAAAGTAAAGTTATGCCATCGAGTCGGTGTCGACTCCTGGCGACCACAGAGCCATGTGGTTTTCTTTGGCAGAATACAGGAGGGGGTTACCATTGCCATCTCCCTCACAGTGTGAAATGATGCCTTTCAGCATCTTCCTATATCGCTGGCTGCTGCCCGATACTTGTGTTTCCAGTGGGGATTTGAACCAGCAACTCTTGCTCCCTAGGCAAGTTACTTCCCTGCTGCGTCATTAGGTGGCTCATGCCTTACTGTAGTACTTTCTAATGCAAAAACATGAGACATTTTGTTTTCTCCAGGTCAACTAAGAAACTTAATCATGATTCATCTACCTCTGCATTGGGGTGTGTGTGTGGGGGGGTGGAGATTAATTGTGTCCAGAACTCAGGAACATGGGGTCCATAAGTCCTGACAAACTGTTCATTATTTTCTTAGTGCCAGGAAATTTGTTTATATTGTAGAATACAATCTGTGCCAGTTCTTTCTGCCCACGAGTCAACAAGAGCGGGGTGGGGGGGTGGGGGGAGACGATAATTAAAGAGAAGACAACACAGACCAAATGAAACTCTCTGTGTTACCAGATCTACAACTTAAAGCCACATGAAACCTCCGTTGTCAGAGAACGCCCCATGCTTATATCGAGAGAACAGCAGATCATATGCAGCTATGACTAAAATACTACCCTTCAATGCCACATGCAGATGGTTTTGTATTGTGGTCCTTTTCAAGAAAACAGAATAAATACTTAATATAAGTGTTTGAGAGACCTAGCTTGAAATTAGAAACAAATTAATGCAAAAACTAGAAACTACTCAAAGGAGTTTTTCAAATACTTCCATGGAATCAAAGTGTTGAAAGGCTCTATTTTTCTGAATGTTGCATTAGTCACCTTTTCTGTGTAGGTCCCTAGATAGTTGTGCTCTTGAATGAAGTACTTTTGTTGTTATTTTTTGCTTAGTGCAAAAACGAAAACCTGGAAAATGTGAACCATGGTGCATGAATTAGAGTCATTTCCATTTAAAAAATGTGATTGATGTTCAGGGGAGGTCATGCAAGAACACGTGTTGTTGCATGCAGAATGTCCCAGGTTCAGTTCATGGTATTTCCAGGCAGAGCTGGGAAAGACCCTTGTCTAAAGCCCTGGAGAGTCACTGTCCATCAGTATAGTGGCAATATTGAGACAGACAGATCAAAGGTCTTTGTGCTTCCTTTGAGGACTCCTTAGATAATGGGGTAAAGTTTTAAAACTGTAGGGCTCTTAGTTTATTTATTTATTTATTTAGATTTATATGTTGCCCTACACCCATAGGACTCAGGGCGGCTTACAAGCAATAACATACACAGGAACACAATTCCATTAAAAATATATCTTATATAACCTCATAAACCACAACCCCATACAATACTCATTCCACATGACATAATAACCATGGATTACAAGATCATTCTACAACCAGCTATCTCAGCGACCGAACACCTGGTGGAACATTTCAGTCTTACATGCCTTACGAAAGGCGAACAGATCATGGAGACCTCTGATATTATCCAGGAGACCATTCCATAGAGTTGGGGCCACCACTGAGAAGGCTCTGGCTCTCGTTGATTGCAGTTTAATATCCCTAGGGCCCGGGATCACCAAGGCATTACTTGTGGCTGATCTCAGGACCCGGTGAGGGACATATTGAACAAGGCGATCTTGGAGGTATGGAGGGCCCATACTGTGTCAAATGTTAACATTTAAATGGCTTTAAATGTTAAGGTTAATACCTTAAACTTAACCCGGGACTCAACCGGCAACCAGTGCAACTGAACGAGCAAAGGTGTCACATTTGCTTGCCAAGGTGCCTTAGTAAGGACCTTGGCCACTGCATTCTGCACCAGTTGCAATCTCTGAGTTAGGTGCAGTGGCAGCCCCACATAAAGTGAGTTGCAATAATCTAACCTGGAAGTGACCGTTGCATGGATCACAGTGGCCCAGAGGGGACAGATAGGGGGCCAGCCACCATATTTGGCATAACTGAAAAAAGGCCTTTCGAGCAACCTCCATGATGTGAGCCTCCATATTCAAAGAGGCATCAAGAACCACGCCCAGGCTCTTCACAGTAGGCTGAGGTATCAAACAAGGACTATCAAGGGTCGGTAATTGAAAACTCCCCCACTGACCTCTTCAGGCCTAGCCACAGAACTTCAGTTGTCAACAGTTACAAGGCAAAGACACTTACTAGGGAGTAAGTGGATTTACTTCTAAGTAAGTCCCTAGGCAGGGGGGGCTCACCAATGAAGCAAGGTGAGCTGACGGCTTCCAGCAGCACCTGTGCCCTGGGGCAGTGAGTGTGGGAATTCTGCCCAACCCATCACCACCCAAGGTTATCACTTCACCTAGCTTGCCACTCATTGCTCCCTGCGACACATCAGCATTTCCCAGCTGGCTAGCACAGTGATAGCCAGCTGGATTCCTTTCTCTCTTTCTCACTCTGAGAGAGAGAGAGAGAGAGAGAGAGAGAGAGAGAGAGAGAGAGAGAGAGAGAGAGAGAGATGAACCTTTTCTAATGCTGCGGCTAGGGAATGCTGATGGGTGCTGCCTGCACCCTCATACTGGCCATGGCCCCTGATGCCAGCATGTTTGCATCAAGGGGCAGGGTGGATACAAGTGCCACCTATTTGGAGGCCAAATGAGCCAGAGAAAAGGTCCACCAGCAGCCAGGTCTTTCTATGTAAACTGCTTTGGGAACTCTTGTGGGAAAATAGTATATAAATATTTGTAGTCATAATTATGTGTATTTGGAAGCCTCTGAGTGTATGTGGTCTAGATATACCCTCCATTTAATTATTCTGCTGTAAAAATTACATTTTAATAAACCATAGATAGAGGAGGAGAGCTGGTCTTGTGGTAGCAAGCATGACTTGTCCCCTTAGCTAAGCAGGGTCTGCCCTGGTTGCATTTGAATGGGAGACTAGAAGTGTGAGCACTGTAAGATATCCCCCTTAAGGGACGGAGCCACTCTGGGAAGAGCAGAAGGTTCCAAGTTCCCTCCCTGGCTTCTCCAAAATAGGGCTGAGAGAGATTCCTGCCTGAAACCTTGGAGAAGTCTGTGTAGAAAATACTGAGCTAGAGGGACCTATGGTCTGACTTGGTATATGGCAGCTTCCTGTGTTCCTATGAGAGCTGGTCTTGTGGTAGCAAGCATGAATTGTCCCCTTTGCTAAGCAGGGTCCACCCTGGTTTGCATTTGTATGGATTATCACTGTAAGATATTCCCCTTAGGGGATAGGGAAGAACATCTGCACATTTGCATGCAGAAAGTTCCTGGTTCCTTCTCTTGTGGTTAGGTGGGGCTGAAAAAGACTCCTGCCAGCAACCTTGGAGAAGCTGCTGCCAGTCTGGGTATACAATACTGAGCTAGATGGACCAATGGTCTGACTGAGTAGAAGGCAGCTTCCTATGTTCTTATGTCCCTATGATTATGAACCTCATCAGTAAAGGCTGGCCAGATCTCTTAATCTTTAATGAACCATTTTCAGTTAAAATAGAATCTTTGATACTAAATATAAATTTATATTGTTTAGAAAAGTATTAACAGTAAATCTGTTGCAACAGAACCACCAAGGAATTAACAACAACAACTTAAGTAGTGCAATGCTTTGCAGGGAGCAAATGGTGCCATCCTGGCAGTGTATTTAAAATGATGAAATTCATGATGGATACGATTATACTCCCAAGTAATTGAGAAGCCAAAACCTGTAGACATGTTGCACAAAACCTGGCCTGAGTCATGGCTCCTTTGCAACTCTAGTAAGCAGTCCAAGTCCCTTGCCAGTGTGTCAAGCAAGAATGGTCTTTTTGTCAGCTTCAGGCACTAGAGAAATGTCATTCATACTAGCACAACTCAAAGCTAAGTTGTATGCTTACCAGGCATGACCCAAGAGAAATCGAAGAGGGGAAGGAAAAAAAAGAAAACATACAGAAGTAAATTGAAGTAAATAGATCAGGGCCCTAATAAACCCCTTTTTTGAGGTACATGCAAGTCAGAATCCAGATTAATTCTGAAGGAGAAAGGCTTCATTCATCTTGGGTCTATTTTACAGAGGACCTTCCTTGTGTGGCAAGTCCAAGAAAAACTTGGAAAAAGAATTCTAACCCTGCTAATATCTGAGCAAAGACTTCATTTTTCCCCTGATACACAAAACAAGAAGGACCTTGTGCGACCGCCCCCCCCCTTAAAGAAAATAGCTGTGTTTGGTTAAAAGTACAAGAAAAGGGGAATTATTTAGGACTGTAAAAAGGACCCACATCTTTCTCAGCATGTGCAGCCATATTGCATATATCTCAGAGCTAAGCAGCAGAGATGTGGCATTAGAATATTAACCAATACATTCATTATCCATTGCCTTCCACAGCAATCATGGAGGAGGGTTTGGAAGGGCATCTAAGAATTCATTCGGAAATCTTATTCAGAATTTTGCCTTTACAAACACCAAGTTAAAGCTGTGTCCGTTGGTAATTGGAAGAAGGCGCTGATGGCCCCCCACACCCCAAGCAGCCAGGATGACACACTCACCAAAAACTGGATGAAAAGGGCCACAACTTTATTTAAATATATCACATTAGAAAACTGGATATTGGAAACTCCACCCCCTGTAGTGAGGGCCTAACCAAGGCTGGAGGTCAGACTTTAGGTCCTACCCTGAGCCTCCAATAGGTGACACACGCTGGTTCAAAGGCAGAAGCAATGCAAGCCTGCTTCCTACTCATCCTTGCCAACCCTGAAGGTCAGGGCAACGTCTAGGGTTTCACCCCCCACACAAGCCACACAGCCTTTGAGGTCTGTGAAGCCCTGAAGTAGGTGTAATGGCCAGCCATAGACCCTGAGCGGCAAAGCCCCTAATGGCTGATGAACCACTCACCCTTTCAAACTGCCTAAGGGTGATCACCGATACCAACCCATCTAATCATCCACCGAGCTCACACTGCACTTGCCACAGGGGGAGGTCAGCCCAATTTGGCCTCACCCCTGCCCCCGAAACATTGAGCAAGCCCCCACTGCAGGACTGCCAAATACAAGTCACAACCCTTCATGGACAAATGGTCCCCATCTGGCCAGAAAAGGTAAGGAGACGAGGGCACTGTACCCGGGTGTGCAATGAAGTTGCCCTGGTTCTCAGCCACATACTTATCCATGGCTGCATTAATCTGTCTCCTAGCTCTTTCCACCCCCTTTGAACTCTGAACACCCTTCCAAACCCTGTGCTGAAGCAGATCTGCCCACAGTATCACAACCCCAGGGATCCAAGCACGGATCCAAGCAAAATCTGTCATGGCTTGCTGAATCAGAGAAAGGCCAGTTCGCTTAGCCAGATCATTCCCCCCACCCATCCACCAAATGAATTATAAAAAACTTGGGTGGAACATAAACTGATATAAACTCCCACAACGGTGGAAGCAGTCGGCTCTGTTGGGGTTTGTGACAGGAGTGGTGCGAGGCTGGCAGCGGCCTGTGTGCAGCCGCTGCTGTGGCCCCCTGGCCCTGCCCCCCACGTCTGACATCAGATGCGGTGCCCGCCTGGCCGGCTGTCAGACGTGGAGGCGTGGTCTCCCTTCCAAATGGGGCCCCACGGCCCTGTTTGGGAGGGAGATTGATTGGCCCCGCTGCATTAGCAGCGAGACCAGGAGCGGCTCTCCCTGCCTTTAAGGCAGCGTGGGCCGATTTCAGCTCCAAACGGGGCTACGCGGCCCTGTTTGCGACTAAAATAACGCTCCCGCGTCTGACATCAGATGCAGGGGGTGTGTCTGGGGCCATGCTTGCAGCCCCTGATTGGTGGCCGCCCGGGTTCTTTTAACCCATTCACCCAATGGTGGCTCCGCCCCTGGTTTGTGATTATTTAGCAAAGCACCAAGGAAGCTACCACTCCAGTTCCAGAGGCTCTCCTCACGAGCAGTGTTGAGTGCCATAAGGGGTTTGGTGGGGAGAGCGGGTCAAGCCTGCTCTCCCCAGACACGAGCATCCACCTATTCCTGGGTGGCCAGATCGGCTGCCTACACGATTAACGGCTCTGTTGCGGAGCCAGTAGGGGTGGCGGGGATTGGGAACTGCTCAGTTCCCAGAAGTCCCAAAACACCACGCATGATTGTGCAGGGCATTCTGGGGAGACCCCCAAGGCCAGGAGGCTTGTTGTAGCCTCCCAGTCAGGGGTCTCCTTGTGAGTTGCCATGCCACAGAGCCGTGCCGCATCGACTCACGATCAAAAGAGCGGGGTTAGCAGAGTGCTCGCTCTGCTTACTTCATTTTAGGGGAGGAGTACTTTGGAGGACAAGCAGCCAGGAGCTGCATGGCTCCCGGTGCTGCACACGACCTCCCCAAACCAGGTTAGGCTCCCTTGGCCCGGTTTGGTGAGGTCATGAGAATAGCCTCACAAAGTGCAGAGTTTAGTTGTTGCAGCTATTTAAATAACATGCACGGAGATCACTGTAGAGTCTAAACTAAATTGATTTATTGGTGAAGTACATTTGAGATAGGAAAGACCTATCCTATTTATCAGCTGCATCATAAATAGGTAGTGAGAGAGAGACGGTTCCATCTTCTTTAAGAGGAAAGGATGAGGACTGACTCACTACAGGTCAAAAAGGGGTCACAGAGTAGAGGCAAGCAGGGACAGGTAAGGAGACCCTCACTAACTACCTGTACCCCCAGTGCCCACTTGTGGACTTGCAGTGTGTTCGGTCAGTCTGAACCATGTATCCCACTAGTCTGGGATTGCTGCTTGCTGGAATCTCCAATGCAAAGTGTGCAGTACCCTTTAGGTATCTTCCCAGTCTTTTGACTGTAATCCAATCATTGTTGGTTGGTGCACTTACTTTTCTGCTCGGGATTCCCACTGCTGAAGCGATATCTAGCCTTGTTACTGTGGCTATATACAGAAGCTTTCCAATTGCCTTTATGTATTGATTGTTGGCTGGTAAAGGCTCGCTGTCTCCATCATGCTTCCAGAAACTTGCATCCATTGGTGTACTGACTTTATTGGCATCTGCCAGTCCCAGGCATTCTAGAAGATCCTTTATCTTCTGCTTCTGGTTGAGAAGGAATGTCCCATCCCCTTCTCTTTTTATTTGAATGCCAAGGTAATAGGAGATGCTTCCAAGTTCCTTCACTCTATTTACTTGTTCAGGTGCTATACAATCTCATGGCTGTCTTGTTTTTCCCCATATGTAATAATCAAGTCATCAACATAAGTCAGGATGTAAGTCCATCTATTGTCTCTGGATCTTGAATATAGGCAGGGGTCAGCTTTTCCTTGCATGGACCCCTCCTTAAGTAGCAGTTGATTCAGTTTCTGATTCCATGCTCTGGCTGCTTGTTTTAAGCCATAGATGCTCCTTTGTAGTTTGCACACAAGCCCCTTCCTTCCAAGTATCTCAAACCCTGGTGGCTGTTGCATGTAGATGTCTTCCTTGATCCCCATGAAGGAAGGCAGTCTTTTCATCCAAGTGGTCAACTTGTATCTTTCTGACTTCTGCCACACTGAGCAGTGTCCTAACTGAAATGTGTTTCACAACTTGTGCAAACGTGTCATTGTAGTCCTGACCATAGATTTGGGAGTATCCTTTGGCTACTAGTCTGGCCTTGTAGCACTGTACATCACCTCCTGCATCCTGCTTGACTTTGAAGACCCACTTGCATTCCACAGTCTTTCTTCCAGTGGGTAGTTCCACAAGTCTCCAAGTCTCATTTTTGTGCAGGGAATCAATTTCTTCTAATGCTTCTTTTCTCCATTTCTCAGCTTCCTCAGCTGGCAACTTTTCTATATCTCGCCATGTGGTGGGTTCTTTTATCTCTCCTCCTTTGGTCATGAGTGAGAGCCTTTTGGGTGGAACCCCTTTGTTGGGCCTCTGTGAACACCTCAATTCTGGCTCAGGCTGTGCAGCCCCTTCAGAATCTATCCCCTTCTGAACCTGCTTCTGGTTCTGGCACAGATTCTTTGGGTTTACTGTCTGGCTCTTGCCTCATGAGACTCCACTCACATGGTTCCTCTTTCACCTGGATCTCTGGAACAAGTTCTGGTACGTCACTTCTAGTTGGCCCTTGTCTCTCATCAAAATACACCACATCGCAAAGTCTGACTTAGCTTGCAGGATCAAGGATTCTGTATCTCTTCTGGGCCGGCACATATCCGACCAACACTCCCAGTTCGCATCTACAATTGAGTTTGGTGCTCTTTGCCTTTGGGATGTATGCGTAAGCCTTTGATCCAAACACTCTGACATGGTTTAGAGAGGGTTTGTGCCCATGCCATAGTTCAAATAGTGTCTTGTTTATTGCTTTGGCTAGCAATCTGTTTCACAAGGAATTCTGCTTCTTCCCAGAATTTATTTGCCAAGCCAGCATCATGTAACATGCATCTGCTATTTTTACCAGAGCCATTTTTGGAAAGGTGGTATATCAAGCAAGCAAGCAAGCAAGCAAGCAAGCAAGCAAGCAAGCAAGCAAGCAAGCAAATAAATAAATCTGGTCATTTCTAATAGAGAGCAATTTTTCCTCTCTGCTACACCGTTCAGTTAGGTGTGTATGCGGGAGTAGGTTCATGTGAAATCCCATGTTCCTTTAGGAATCTTTTCATGTTATTTGACATGTATTCACCTCCATTGTCTGACTTCAGTCTCTGAGGCTTTCTTCCAAATTTATTATTGACCAGTGCAATATATTCCTTAAATATTTCAAACACCTGACTTTTCTCTCTCAGAGGATCACTTACATTTAGAAGAATCAAGCCATATGTTGTGTCATTCTGTGAATCCCATTTCTTTGGGGCAGCCACCCCATCTGTTGGTCCTGGTTCTGTGAGGGATTCATTAAGCCCTTTTGTCTTCAAGAGGGCTTCCATTTTCATAACCCATTGTTCATAATTCCTCCATTTAGCTTGGAAAAGGCAGGGTTGCTCACCTCTGGATCCATGCTGTCTTTCTAAGTCACTCAGCTGCACTTTAAAAGGAAAAACTCTGATGCATACATTTGGGCTGCTGGGCCCATAACCCTGTCGGGGTTTGTGATTATTTAGCAAAGCACCAAGGAAGCTACCACTCCAGTTACAGACTGCAGAGTTTAGTTGTTGCAGCTATTTAAGTAACATGCATGGAGATCACTGTAGAGTCTACACTAAATTGATTTATTGATGAAACACCTTTGAGATAGGAAAGACCTATCTTATCTATCATCTACATAATGAATAAGTAGGGAGAGCGAGAGATGTTCCCATCTGCTCTCCAAGGAGAAAGGAAGTAGAACTGACTCACTATAGGAAATACCTGAGGAGTCAAAGCAGGGGTCATAGAGTAGAGGCAAGCAGGGACAGGTAAGGAGACCTTCATTAACTACCTCCACTCCCAATGCCCCTATTGGTCATTAGTATAGTTGGTTCAAAAAGTCAATGCACTGGAACTCCATCTCCAACAGGCTCCACAGCATACCCTGCATATCCAACCAGAAAATGCATGCTTGCTTGCCCAAACCAAGTTGGCTCCTGATCTGGGAGGTGCTGGCTCGTCTGTAGGCTTAAAAAACAATAGAATGGCTGCATATAAGAACATGTGCCAGAGCCACCACTCCACCAGTACTTGATGAGAAAACCAACAAAATTGAACAGCCTGTAACAAGCATGGGAAGACAAATAATGCCAACTAATGCGCATATCTCATAAGAAGTTTGGGCCGCCACCACACAATACACCTAATCTCCCCGTCTGTAAACCTCAGCTGATGGGCTGCAGAAGCTGGTCCTATCTGAAAAGAATGGAGACCCAATAGCTGGGTGGGCTCACCCAGGCACACAAGCGCTCTGTGCAGCACTGGCCAGAGCTGGAACTGAGTCAGCGGCACACCATCAATATGCGCGAATAAGCATCCCCCAGCAGGGGAATTCAAGGTCATATATCTATGAAGTGCCTGGACCGGGCAAATGGAACTATTCCCAGAACGAGACAAGGTAATATGCTGACCGCTGCCCCTCTGGTTGGTTTTGGATTTACGCGAAAACAGCATCACCCCTGAATCAGAAAAGGATAGGTCCCTGTGATGCAGGTATCGATTGCAAGGAGAACTACCACTGTGGGGAAGGACTTCTGCCTTTCTAAAAGCCCCCCAAAAGGACACCATGACTGCAACCTGAAAAACGACGGCCTCCCAAGAGGGTGTGCATAAAGAGGGCAACATACCCAGAATTGATTCCAGTAGCTTGGGGGTAACTGGCCACCCGTGATCTGGGATCGGAGGGGATTCCCTGGCCCACCTTTCAAGCATGCGCCAGACCATGAAATCCCCGGTGTGGTCCTGAACCCTTCGGGCCTGGGACTTGAAGGACAAAGCTGCTAAATAGCTGGCCAGCATAGAGACCGCCCGCCCTGAAGCTCTTAAGTGCACCAGGTAGTGCATCAGATGCTCCAAGGGGATGGGCCAAAGATCTTGCAGCCCACCAGCACGTCTAAATGAATGGAAGGATGCAACCTTACTGGCATAACTAGTTATCGTACTTGAAGCAAGGGACACACTGATAGCCCTGCGGGCTTCTAGTCCCCAAGTCTCCAGAGGGCCTCTTACGACAGTTTCAGCATCAACCTCACCTCCAGAGCTAACTCCCTGAAATGCCCTAACTGAAAATGAGATAGGGTGCTCCCATTCTGTAGACTGGGCACATGACGAGCCAGGAAAATACTGTTAAATTGTAAGCTGCAAAGGACAAAAACCCGTAAGAGCCTCATGACTCTAGGGCAGGCCTGCTCAACTTCGGCCATCCTGCAGATGTTGGCCTACAACTCCCATAATCCCTGGCTATTGGCTACAGTGGCTGGGAATTATGGGAGTTGTAGTCCAAAAACAGCTGGGGGGCCTAAGTTGAGCAGGCCTGCTCTAGGGGAATGAGAGGTCTGCATATTCACCACCTGGACCACTGCCAGTGGACCATTGGTTCGTGGTTCTGCAAACCGGTTCATGGTTCTGCAAACCAGTTGGTGCCAGTTCAGCTGAACCGTGCATCAGTTTGGCGGTTTGAGGGCACTGCAAGGTGGGGGGAGCACCGGGCGGCACCTTTAAAAGTGAGTAGAGCAGCTCCTTACCTACGTGCCACAGTTCCATGCTGTTTCCTGGTGCTGCAGTGCTCCCCACAACAACCCGCACATGGCAGCGGTGCAACACAGCGGTGCAGAGTCCATGTGTGTGCCGGCACTGCACCACCATGTGCAGGTTGTTGTGGGGAGCACCACAGCAGCAGGAAGCTGCATAGAATGGCGGCAGGCAGGCAAAGAACTGCTCTACTCACTTTTAAAGGTACCACTTGCCGCCCCACCCCCACAGCTGCCCTTGAGCTGCCAACCCCCGCCTCCCCCCGCCACACCGGCACTGCCTTTGGACTGCAGAACCATGATCTAACCTCTGCACGACCCACTGTTTGTGCACATCCCTAAAGCAGATGCTCTACCCCTGAGCTACAGCCGCCCCACACCTGATTTTGTCCAATCACATTCGTGGGATACCATCAGTGCACTCAAGAACCATGCCTTTACAACTAAAAAGGTAGGGTGGCTTCACAGTTTTTCCAGCACAGAGATTAGGAGTGACAGTTAGAACCTTTCCTACACAGCCTAATGGAATAGCTACCCAATCAGCATTTCTTACCTTTTTTATTTTTTTAAATGCGTATTTATGCTTAGGGCACATTTACCTAGATGCTTTCAAAAGGCCTGGAAGCATTTAATTCATGTCTGAAACAATCCTTCAGTGAACATGTGTAGATGTACTGCAATGAAGCCTGTCCCATTTCCGTTCCTGGCAGTGCACAGCACAGAAAGGTATCCACCAGCAATGAGCTAGATTACACAGTATGCACACCTGGTTCTCTCTGTGGAAGCAGAGCAAAAATGCTCTAATTCTTGCACATGATCGGTGCCTCTTGTTCAGCACTGTAACACAAAACTGATAGAAGGGGGAAAGCTGCCGTCATCATTACATACTACACGGAGTCCCCACCCCTGATTTCCAGGGTTTCTACACACATCCTCTTGCTTCATTTGTCACGCACTAGCTGCCTTCTGTCTCCCTTCTTATGCCAGAGACTTATCAGTTAGCTTCCCATAGAGCCTTAGCACAGACTGTGGGGACAGAAAATTTGTTGGAGGAGCTGAAGATGGCATGATAAAGTGTTGTTGCCACAATTATCCTGCTATCATCTTTTTACAGGTTCTGCAAGGTTTGGGTAACGTTTAAAAACTTGCAAACCCTGTTTGAGCAGGACAGTGGGACAAAAGGAAATTGTTTCCAAGGCTTCAGAATAACTTATTTTACCTCTAATGAATGATCTCCCATTATTGCTTAGAGTGGTAGCCTGGCAGCTGTTTAGAGGTAATAATACAGAAGGTGGCCCTTAGTAAATTATCAAAAGCGAACATGCAATTTGTACGATACCCTTAGAAACTGTAGAAAGGACCACTGCATACACTTCCTGTCCTACTTTTATGGGAAGAGGGAAAACACAGCAGTTAAGTATGGAAAATATGGTTGGAGCACAATCAGCTTTTGAATGGGTTGTGCAAACACTGCACCAGAATCAATAGATAAACTGCCTGGGGGTGGAGGGAGGCTATGCTGGCGTTCAAGCACCATTGTTTAACTTCTGTGCACCCTGCGTTCACATGAATTCATGTTTGTTTAAAATATTCGGAGATATTCTATGGCACAAAGCCGAATAATTATTACTTTGGAGCAGGAGACTGTTCACTGCACAGTGCAAAGAACAAACATAACTGCTTTACTGCGTTGTCTGTATTGCTTGATGATCTGTGCTTTTAAATGGTTTTATCTAGGTTGCTGGCAGACCAGGTCTGCAAGGAGCAGTTTGAGGACGCACTGTGCCTTGTAGAAATGTATCAGACAGAAATCCATTGGGGACATCTCTAGCAAGTGATTGGGGAAGTTACACCTGTTGAATTTCTGCTTGGACAAATCCCACCATAGCCTGATGTCATGCTGAATTATCAAAGGAATGTGTGCGTGCATGAAGCCTAATTTATAAAGCCTGCATAATGCATGAGACAAGACAAAATTTTTCCTGCTTATATAGTGTGGAGTGAAGGCAACTACCAACTGGCAATTTCTGTGCTTTTAGGAACACAAATGAAAATGATAACCACCTTAACTACCTTCCTAAATCAAAGTGGTTTAAAAAAATATTTTAAATTTTCTTTTTTTAAATGCACCAAATCATGTCAATGTAAAATTTTACCTCTAAAAGTTTTCAGTAGCCTAGAGTAAGCCACCTCACCGATATATCTTGTTAAATATGTACAGGATTGTGTTCTGCAGCTTAACATAAACTTAGCATGAGGTTGTTCATCAGTATTAAATACTAAGTGATGAAAGTGGGCCAATTCCATTCATCTATTCAATATGAACACTATTTTTTGAGAAATTCATGGAACACCAACAGTTATTAGCTAAGTTTGCTAAATGGAACCCCCACGTTCAGAGGCAGTATACATTTCAATTTCTGATTCCTGGGACATACAATGAGAAGAATGTTACAACAATCCTGCAGTGTACTCCAGGCTGTTATCACACTTTTGCAAATGGGTACTCAGAGTAAATTAGGCAGGGCACGTTCCCTGGGCGCCACTTTGGTGGGTCACGTGAGGGGGCGCCAAAAAGTGCCACGACCCCCCCGATCCCCCCCTGGATCGCACAGCGGTGGCGGGCGGCGGCGGATCGTCATGCCCCTGGGTGGCGGTGAGCGTGGCGTTGGCGGGCGTTGGCAGATCGTGCGGTGGTGGCAGGCGGTGGCGGGCGTCGGCGTCGGGAGTGAGCGCGGCGGTGGCGGGCAGCAGCGGATCGCAGAGTGACGCCGAGGCCTGCCATCTGGCCCGGCGTCGGACGCTGGGCCAGATGGCAGGCCTCAGCGTCACTCTGCTGCACTCGGCGATCCGCTGCCGCCCGCCACCACCGCACTCACTCCCGACGCCGACGCCCGCCACCGCCGTGCGATCCGCCGCCGACGCGCTCGCCACCTGCCAGGGGCATGACGATCCACTGCCGCCCGCCACCGCTGCGCTCACTCCCGCCGCCTCCACCCACCACCGCCGCGCTCACTGCCACCCAGGGGCATGACGATCCGCCGCTGCCCGCCACCACCGCGCTCACTCCCGCCGCCGCCGCCCTCCACCGCCACGCTCACCGCCACCCAGGGGCACACGATGACGATCCGCCGCCGCAGGTATGTGGGGTGGGGGGAGGGCGCTATTTCAGGGTCAGAGCTTGCCCTGGGCGCCGTTTTCCCCAGCTACGCCTCTGTTTCTACTTCATTCATATTGAAAACCTACTTGATATATTCCTTTCCCAAAAGGGAAATAGATTCCCAATTCAAGTGTTCAAATTGTGTTTAGAGGACAAGGCCCTGATTGCATTCCAAAAAGCTATCAATGCCATCACGAATTAGCAACTTTTATTTATGTATTATGTTTGTACTCTGCCCCAAACTTCCATCGCTGGGAAGTTTACAACATAAAACAAATCAAACACCACATTTTAAGAATGTATTATAGGTACCTCCTCCACATTGGTCTTGGATTGCTAAGTTTAAATTATTCTAATAAAGATGGAGGGCATGTTTAATTGCTCTTATTGGTGCCTAACCCTAACCCACCCCTGCTAACTTGGCAAAAAGGCACCATTTAATGTGGTGATTCTTTTTATTTAGCAGGGGGAGAGTAACTGGCCCTATCCACCCCCAGCACAGTACCTCCAGTGACTGTTGCTGGTGTGTATCTTATGTTTCTTTTAGATTGTGAGCCCTTTGGGGACAGGGATCCATCTTATTTATTATTTCTCTGTATAAAACCCCCTGAGCCATTTTTGGAAGGGCAGTATAGAAATCAAATTAATGATAATATTTCTTTGCTTCTCTGTTGCCTATATAATTCTACATTGTAAAGTTGTCAGAAGGTACAGTTTGTGAGCATGAACAGAACTCATTTCTCTCTTTTAAATTACAGGTTCCCACTTAATGGTGGGAAAACAGTGGTGCATCAGCAGGTAACCTCCAGGCTTGATTACTGCAATGTGCTCTACGTGGGGCTGCCTTTGTATGTAGTTTGGAAACTTCAGTTAGTTCAAAATGCAGTAGCCAGATTGGTCTCTGGGGTAACCCGGAGAGACCATATTATGCCTGTCTTAAAACAGCTGCACTGGCTGCCAATATGTTTCCGGGCAAAATACAAAGTGCTGGTTATTACCTTTAAAGCTTTGAATGGCTTGGGTCCAGGTTACCTTAGAGAGTGCCTTCTTTGGTATGATCCCCATAGCTCATTGAGGTCATCTGGAGAGGTCCGTCTCCATTTACCACCGGCACGTCTGGTGGCGACTTGGAACTGGGCCTTCTCTGTAGCTGCTCCTGATCTATGGAATGCACTCCTGGCAGATATCCACAGTTTAGGCTCACCGTCGGCTTTTAAGAGAGCCCTAAAAACCTATTTTTTTGGCCTGGCCTTCCAAGGCTTGTAAAGTGTTGTTGTTTTTAAAAAGTATTTTAATTGGTTTAAATCATTTTTGATTTGTTTTTATATTGTGTTTAGCATTGTGTTTGAATTGTGGGTTTTATGTCTTTTTAAAAAGTTGTTGTACACTGCCCAGAGCCTCTGGATGGGGCGGTTTATACATGTAATAATAAATAAATAAATAAATAAATAAATAAATAAATAAATAAATAAATAAATAATATTTCTTGCTGTATTGCCAATAAAGTCGGGAGGGAGATGTTCTTGGCTTTATTTTTAAATTTTTTTCTAACAGATCTTTCCCATGAAATGCTTTTGATAATCTCAAAATTCTATGAGTTGTGTGTGTGTCCTCCCCCTTTTAACAATGATCATTCCATTATTTCTCCAGTTTATTAAAACCATCTTCCCATTCTCTTCTCTGCATTTTAAAAAGAACCTTACAATTATTATTTTCCCCACTTACACGGAGATCTTTCAATTTGCCCATCCACCCCCATTTTAAAGGAACTTTTCCATTCTTATCCCCCAAAAGTTGGACTTCCTCTGGAGCAAGCATGTGAAATACAGTATTGTTGTACAGCTAATGCTGACATAAAAGAGGTCCAACAAATTAGCAGTCTCTTTTCTGAAGAAGTGTCACCTTAGTCACACAGCTAAGCTTGCTGCGGTGGCTCATTTGGTCCATTCAGCTCAATTTTGTTCTCTCGTCAGCATTAGTGAAGGTGGTAGCCATCTTTATTAAGGAATGATTGACTCTGCCCAGAAGCAATTGGTCCATTTGAAATGTGCTGTAATGTCTGTCCTCAGCTCATTTCCCTAATATAATGGGTCTTCAAAGGCTAAAAACTCAATCAATACCCAATAGAGAGCCAGAGTGGTGTAGTGGTTAGAGTGCTGGACTACGACTGGGAAGACCCGAGTTCAAATTCCCATTCCCCCATGATACTTGCTAGGTGACTCTGGGTCAGTCACTTCTCTGCCTAACCTACTTCACAGGGTTGTTGTGAGGAGAAACTTAAGTATGTAGTACACCGCTCTGGGGCCTGGGCTCCTTGGAGGAAAAGCAGGATATAAAATGTAACAACAACAACAACATATTTCAAAACAACACATTCCACTGTTAATCTGACACAGGGGTAAGGAAAAAGAAGAATGAAAGATATTCACCTCTGGCCGAAACAATTTTTCCAAGATGTGGAAATCTGCTTCTTATGGGTCAATTTCCAAACTGCGATTTCTCAGTTATTTAATAGATCTGCAACAAAATTTGGACAGAAGTGATACTCTGTGCCAAATTCCAGGCAGATTGGGCAAATGATTTGGACATTATGACCAATAGAATATTTAGAAGTTATAATGCTAGAATGTTACTCCTCACCTTCAATATACACAAAGGCACTCTGGTGCCTATATAATAAATAGTGATCCCAGGTTTCAGATTAATTAGATCCACAGGGACATCATCATAGGCACCTGTCCATCTTAAGGAATAAAAGTTAGGGTCATAGATTGGGATCTTAGTGCAGTGAAAACTGTTTTATAAAAAGAAAGTGGGTGGTACTGAAGTTTAAATATTCTTGTCACAAACAGATTCCACCCCATAACCCAATTTTCTTCACTATTTTTTAAGAGTGTGTGGGTGGGTGGGGGGAGGGGTCACTGGCAACGCCCCCCACCAACACCTACCTTTAATGTGAGAGCAATTTCCTACTGCACTGAAGTCCACTCAGTTCTGTGCTCCTCCCAGTGCTGGTGGGGGCTAAGATTTAAGAAAAACAGGGCCCTCTTGATCACCAGCACCATCTTGGAAGACATGAATGCTGGCAAACGTAGGCCTCCTTAGCACTTTCCCCATATAGCTCTATGGGGAAAATACTGGGAAGGACAATTCCCAGTGCTCCATGTGTGTCTTCCAGGATGCTGCTGGAGCTCACATCGGCTTCATTCCCCTTAAAGGAGGCCCATTAGCACTGAGGAATGTGCAGCATTACACAGTGCAAACGGTCTCCTCCATATAGTGGGCAGCGGTGGGGCTGTGCAAAATATTCAGTATTCATGGGAGCTTTGCACTGGCCTCATAAACAATTGATCAGGGAGCCAAATTTAGTGTTGATGGGAGCTGCCACTGGCTTCCGAGCCTTGCAATGAATAACACTGCCATAACCTGTCAAATATTATTCCATTTTAGTGACCAAACACTGTCTCTTGATACTGCACATTTGCTGCGAGGTGCTACCAAATTTTGAGGGGGATTTGTGGAGAAAATTCACTTCAACTCTAATACAACAAATTCAAATTGAAGCCTTCTCTGCACAAAAAACAAGCACCCACACTAATCTCAACAAAACACACACACACACACACACGACAAAATAACAAGAAGAAAAACCAGCAATACAAATAGCTGGGAAACAGCTATGTAACAATTATAGATTTTATTCAAAGGGCTATCAGTCCCCCTGCCCCCAAGAAAGAAGATTAATTCATCTTCCAGATCTTTTAAACATATTCCAGTTCTTTTAAATTTGACATAAAATAAATCAAAACAGTATTTATTTTTTTTAATTTTAAGTTGGCACTTCCCCTTTAAAGCAAAAGGTGCCAGTATTAAAGCAATGAAACCGAGTCCTCTATTTATAAACAGAACAAGTACACATCACTGGCACCAACAACCCTAACTGCCTTGTGTCCTTGTACAACCCTGCTGATTTGTCTTAACTCAACTTCGGGAAGCCTCTTATGGGTAAGTAAGCAAGTAAATTTCCCTTTGCTGAGAGACTGCTAATAGGGGTTTGATAGACACCTGTCAACCAGGTTATACAGATTATGTGCTTGTTCCGTGTTTCCAAACAGATGCCAAATCATAAATGTTCCCATCATGAGCTGAATTTTGATAGTTGATTCAGCTGAGTTTTGTATCACATTACCATTCAGTGCCTCTATGAATAATTTCCATATGTTCTTTACATGTTGTGCTTAATGCAACCATGTTACTACAACATGGCTAAATCGTGATTTCCATTTTTAAAAAGGGGAAGCACGCCCAGAAAATCTTCAAGGTTACATTTGTGCCTTTGGGAGACTGAACTCATGATCAAGGTCATGTTGATTGTGTTAGTATTGGACAACTAAGTAGATTTTTGTAAGCTTGTCTTGCATGAAATTTTACTCCATGAATGGAAAGATTTGTAGCTTTCTGTAGTTACAGGCCTCCAGTGACCTAGTCAAGCAATCCAACTGAAGCAATAGGACTACAATAGGGCAATACAGCTCAATATAGGAAGTAAACAGAGTCCGTGTGAAGTAATGGCTAGAGTATCAGGTAAAGACATGGGAGACCCAAGTTTACATTTCAACTCAGCCATGAAGCTCATTGGGTGATCTTGGAAGGCCACTGTATCTCAGTCTAACCTGCCTCACAGGGTTCTTGGGAGAAAATAAATTTGTATAAGAATATAACAGCCCTGCTGGATCAGGCCCAAGGCCTGCTCTAATCCAGCATCCAGTCCAGGTTACAGTAGCCCATCAGATGCCTCTGGGAAGCCCACAGGCAAGAGATGAAAGCATGCCTTTTCTCCTGCTATTGCTTCCCAGAAACTGGTATTCAGAAGCATTCTGCCTCTGAGCCTAGAGGTAGCCTATAGCCATCAAGACTAGTAGTCATTGGTAGCCTTGTCCTCCATGAATTTTCTCTAAGCCCCTTTTAAAGCCATCCAAGCTGGTGGCCATCATCACATCCTGTGGCAGCGAATTCCATAGATAAATGCTGCCCTGAGCTCCCTGTAAAAAGGGCAGGACTTTTAAAAAAGTAATAGAAATACTGCAGAATAGATAGAAAGGGATAGAAACAGCATTTCACAAGCTATGTGAAAAATATGTCTTATTCACAGGATCCCACAAAGATTTTATTATACATATTATAACAAATTAAAGCCTTTTTTTCAGAGCACCTCACGTGAGGGGGAAAATGCTGAATCATCCCTGGCGAGCTGCCTAGCTAGGCTTCTCCTAAAACTAATCTATATTTCTGGTAAAATAAAATGCTGCTGCCTCCGCCCCTCTTATTGAAAGAGTTTGAACCTCCCTGGGCTCGGGTGGAATCCCAGGGAAAACTCTGCTATTGTTTATTTTGCTATTGGATGAATACAAAAACCTTCCATGTGTAGGCTTACACGTGATGAGAAAACCAATAGCTGCTGAGCACTTGAAGATGCTTTTTCACCAGAGAAATCCCCTTTCTGCCCTCCCTTTTTTCTTGAGTTAAAAACCAACTCTGAAAGGCTTATAAAAAGAAAAGAACAAAAAAGAGTTTTATTCAGTTACTACAGACTGCTTCTGTCTGAGACTTTTAAGTTTTAAATACACTCAGAAATACTTAGCAGGTTACAAAAATAGGTTGTCTTAGGATTCAGTTTAGGTTGCATTTAGGTACGCTTAGACGTTTATAAAGTAAACCACCTAATGGTGCTATGGGGAAATGCTTGTCTAACAAGCAGAAGGTTGCTGGTTCAAATCCCCGCTGGTACTATATCAGGTAGCAGTGATATAGGAAGATGCTGAAAGGCATCATTTTCATATTGCGTGGGAGGAGGCAATGGTAACCCCCTCCTGTATTCTATCAAAAGAAAACCACAGGGCTTTGTGGGCACCATGAGTCGAAATCGACTTGACAGCACACTTTACCTTTACTTAGATGTTTATAGTGTCTTTTGCAATGCCCTAGTTGGATTGAGCATAGGCTCGTGTATCTCATTTTAATTACATTGCAGATAAACAATAATAGAGCAGTATCAGGAATATGCACAGCACACATACATATGCAAAGCACAAAGCTGCGTGTGACGTATGCGGAGCGCGCGTGCATGGCGGCACCAGGCGCGCGCACGCCGCGACATGTGCATGCGTGTTAAATATGAAGGCTATATATTAAATATAAATTCTTCCGGGCAACGACGGGGGCCGGGGCGGCAGGGAAGAACGCTGCCACCCCGAAAACTTGGAATTTTACCGCAGCGCCAGAGGGGGAAGAGCGGCAGGAGGGGTAAGTTCTACCCCCCCGCCCTTAAAGATAGACACCCCCCCTGCTGGACCGGTCCGTTTCCGAACTGGTTCGGAGGCCTCCAACATGGCCTCCGGACCGGTTCGTGCACACCACTAATGCTGAATTCCCTTTTCCTTGAAAACTCACCCAACACCTGATGAGAATCAAGCTTCCTGCGATCTTGTCTCTCAAGGATTGGCAGTTATTCCATGTGAGAAATCTCCGTGCTGGCTTGATGACAAGGAAGCAAAAAATCTATGCCCTTCACTAAGCCTTTCTGCACACACTTCTTTCCAACTAAGATCACCCTTCTTGTTCCCAGAATTCCCAGCAACTGCTCTCTAGGTCCCACCCACCTGGTGTACTGATTGACTGCCCTGGAGTTCACCAGCGTGCCAGTCAAGACAAGGATTCACTCCCTGTTAACTCTTTAGAGGGAGGGGAGGCTAATCACTACACATATGCTCAGTTATGTATATGTTGCTCAGCTGGGTGTGTGTGTGTGTGTATCTTTGGAGGATCTACCTGCAAATCATTCAAAGCATCAGTCCTCATGTAAAAGGGGTGTGTGTGGAAAGGTCTGGTTATGCAGACAGGAGATTGTGTGCTGCGGAGGGACCCTTTCACCCAGCTCTAATTAGATATTTGAACATTCCACTTTTACTGTCAAATGAAGAAAAAAACTGAATTCTCCTCACCCCCCACGATCAAGGGAAATTGATGTTGCAGTCCAGAAAGGAAATATGGACAGCTTAAAAAAAAAAAATAGGAAAGGAGGAGAGAAATTCAATGTAATGGTGATATTTCTGTGAGAACAGATACACAACATAGTACAGGTATATATGTGGAATAGTGACATCCAAGTAATGTCATGTTTAGGCAGGATCCTGAACTTCCTCATCAATGAAAGAATAAGATACATTGCATCTCCTGCTGTATGCCTCACGCCGCTGGAAGCCCCAAAACACAGAAGGGCCTTCTTCCTGGCCTACTGTGATGCGCTCCCTTCAGCTGTGCTAGAAGGCAGATACAGGAAGAACCCCTTCTCGGAACGCCTGTGCCCCTGCCATTCTGGGCAAGTTGCAACAACACTGCCCATACTACAGAGACATTCATATCACACTCATCCTTCCACTACTAATCAAGTTGTCAGGTTGCTCAAGCCAATTCTGTGCCTCTCTCCTCCTTGACTCCAACCATGTTATCTCACATAATGGGGCTATTCTTACAATCACAAAAATCGGGCTAGGAAAATCCTAGCCTGATTTTTGTGATCGTAAGAACCACCGGGCTCACAGCCGAGCCCGATGGTTCTGGAGCAGCTAACCCGCTCCTGTAGCCCACCCCTTAGCCCAGGTTTGTGGAGCGAGCGCTCCGCAAACCCGCGCTATCTGCTCATGAGTAGCCACGGCACGGCTCCGCGCCATGGCTACTCGCAAGTAGACCCCCCGGCCAGGAGGCTTAAAAGCAGCCTCTCGGCTTGGGGGTCTCCCCAGTATGCCCTGTGCACTCGTGCAGGGCATACTGGGGATTCAGGAGGCCGCGTGGCTCCCGAACTCCCCAGCCCCCGCTGGCTCCGTCTCGGAGCCGGGCCATTGTGTGGGCAGTCAATCTGACCGCCCAGGGCTCCCTGCTCACTCGTGAGCGGGGAGAGCGGGCTTAGCCCACTCTTCCTGCTCACCCGTTAGAACCGGGTCTCCCTGATCGGGAGACCCAGTCCAATGTTACCAAGTTCTGCACAGAAGTGTGATAAAATTTATCGGGTCCTAACAGGCAGCAAGATCTAAGCAGGTCCAACACAGTGCATGGTCTCACAGTTTAGCATTTTATTTAGCATTTTATAGTTATATAGCATTTTATAGTATTACAGCTTTACAGATTGACTGCTTTTATATATAATTGCTCACCCATTTTACCCTTTTAACACTAATTTTACTTGTTTTAACCACAGTTTTAGGATAGCTCACATAGTCTAACAGTAGCTGTATAACAATATAAAGCTTCTAGCCTCTATACTCTCAGTTCCTGGCATAGCCTGTTTTAATGCTGTTCTAATGTAATCTACTTTATGCTAGTCAAAGACGGTAATAAAGACTGATTGATTGATTGATTGATTGATAGTAATGTCATGATTATGACACTTGTCATGACAGTATGATTATGACACTTGTGCAACTGCATTTCATTCAGCACTCAAAAGTGCAATAGATGCACCAAACGGAGAGAGGAAAATGGTTTTTTGTTTCAACAACATATAACATTTTGAATTATGAGAAAACATTATTTGCCTGCAAAAGAAGTGCTCTCTTTGGGGAAAACATCTTACTGTGAAATTACTAATAGCTGTGCACTCATGACATTAAAAAAATATCACCTGTACTGGGAAGGAGTCTTAAAAGACTCTTATCTCAAACACAAGAGATGTTAATATCTGAGCATAATCTTCATTCTTTAAATGAATATTATATAAACAAGGGAGACAATACAAAGGACACATGCTAAACATTTTGGAAAGAAACAGATCTGTAACAGACCAGAGAAAGATGTCCTGAATAGCGCAGGTGGAAGCACTGATATCATTCAGATAAATCCCATTCCCCTAACAGAGCAGTCATTTCCAACCTTCAGGGGGCGCTATCACCAAGGACCAGGGCTGAAAAAAGTTTGCTTCCAGGTTAATATACTCATTAGTTGTCTATGAACATAGTTGTGAAGCTTGCATATCAAAGGGCAAATATGCAGGACCAATTAAGGGAGGAGAGGGTATTTTTCAGTTGACTTTCTTCTACTTTAGGACCAGTTTTTCCTACTTTGAAGAGGATTCATTTTTCTACAGCTCCTTGTTCCACCTTCCATCAGCATGTGCAATGAATTTCTTTCTTGTTGTCACTTCCCAGCACCCTGGCATCTGGTTCTTAGCACCTGTGGCTTTTATGAGCTCTGCTTGTACTTTGCCACTTGATATATGGCAAGTATTAATTTCAGAATCCACTTGTGTTGCTTCCCAATGTCAGACTGTCCTGGCCTCCAGATAACCAAGGGTATCCCAGGCTTCATGCCACTAATGGAATAGTTTGATTTTACTTGGCATGACTCCTTTGGGACTGCTGCTTATCCTCCTGTTCATTGGTAGGATTTGGTGACTTCAAGGATATAGTCTAGAGCAGGGGTTTCAACTTTCAATCTTTTAAATACAAATTTACCCTCTCTCTCTCTCTCTCTCTCTCTCTCTCTCTCTCTCTCTCTCTCTCTCTCTCTCTCTCTGACACACGCTGTGGTCTTCCAAAGGAAAGCTTGCCAAAGCTGGGTGGAAAATAAAATACCAGCCAAGTGGATTTGCCTTGGAGTCAGGCAACAATCCCCACTCCTGTGCTGTGGCTTCTTCCTTCCTTCCATGCTCTAGAGCCTGGTGACCAGGGCTCCACAGCATACCCTTGGCCTGGCCCTACCTTTCCCTCTTCCTCCATGACTGGCTGGCTAAGTGCTCATGCTCAGCCCACCCCTCCTTCAACCTGACTGACAGGGTCTGCAGGGAGGGAAGTGCTGGCTGATGCTCAGTGTGGGAGGGATGCTGTCTGACACTCATCTCCCTTCCGGAGAGGACTAGTTGTCTCTTCTTGTGAGACAAACCCCCTGATCAGGAGCCCGTGGCACAGCATGTCATTGAGTTACGAGGATTCCACATACCCGCTATAAGGCTTCAGAGTATTATTGTTCTGGGTGACTTTAACATCCATGCTGAGAGTGTGTTGTCTGGGACATCTCAGGACTTCAGTGGCCACCAAGACAGCCATGGGCCTGTCCCAACATATGAATTAGGACTCATTCTCGATCTGGTTTTCTCAACTGGGCAGGAGGATTGTGATCTGAAAGTGGGAGATGTGTCATCTGTGCCCTTGTCATGGTCAAATCACTTCCTTTTGGGGTTTAGATTTTAAGTAGTTATATCCCTTTACAAGGTTGGGGGACCTATTAAAATGGTCCATCCCTGGACCATGGATTTTAATGGAGTCTAATGGGTTCTTGAGGGCTCTGGGAGATTTTCTAGCTGATATGGCTGGTTCACCTGTCAAAGCCCTAATTGCTCTCTAGAACTGAGAGATAACCTGAGCAATTGGCATGATCTCTCCTTCAAAGCAGAGCCCACGCAGTGCCTTGATATACACCTGAAGTGAGGGCTATGAAGCAAGCAGCGGGACAGCTGGAATGCAAGTGGAGGAAGAGCAAGTCTGATTGAACACAGGTTAGAGCTCACTTTTCCCCACCATCATTGCATCCTCTCAGTGTTGTCCAGCGGAGCTTTTCTGGTGCAGGGCTTCTTGAAATGCAGCCCAGGGAAAGATGTGGTTGAACCTCTGACAGCATATTGCACAACACTTTGAGGATAAAGTTGCTATTATTCATCATGGTTTGGCTTCTGCAATTTATGCAGTATCATTGGGGGAGATGTCCAGAGTAACACCAAGTTTGGTTTTGTTGGATGGTATTGGTGCCTGAGAATGTGGACAAGGTGTTTAGTCATATATGGCTGACCATGTACATGCTTGACCCTGCCCTTCATGGCTTATTAAACCTAGCAGGGAGAGGATTTTTGGTGGAGCAGGTTGTAAATGCCTCATTGAGCAATGGGGGCATTCCAATTTTGTTGAAATAAGCTTTCATTCAACCTCCCCTAAAGGAACCTAGCCTGCATCCAGAGGATGTCAAAAACTATAGGCATATGATTAATACTCCTTCCTGGGCAAGCGTGTGGTGACTGACCTGCTCCAGACACTTTTATAGGAAACTGATTATCTAGAACCATTTCAATCAGCCTTCAGACCTAGTTTTGGAATGTCAGCTGTCTTGGTCATCCAGTAGGATGATCTTTACCAAGACAGAGATGGGAAGTGTGATCCTATTGATTTTCCTGGTCCTCTCAACAGCTTTCAGTATCGTTAACCACAGTATCCATCTAGATTGGCTGTCTGGATTGATTGTGAGAGGTGCCACTTGACAGTAGTTCTGCTCCTTCTTGGATGGCTGTTTTCAAAAGATGGTACTGGAGGATTACTGTTCAATCCCATAGCAGTTATGCTGTGGGGTTTCACAGGGTTCAATTCTTTCTCTTATGTTTAACATCTACATGAAACCACTGGGAGGAGTCATCCTGAGATTTGGCTTGAGGTATCATCAGTATGCAGATGACACCCATCTGCATCTCTCCTTTTCATCAAATGTAGGTGAGGTGATGACTGTCCTGAATTAGTGCTTGAGCATGGTAATGAACTGGTTGAGGGTGAACAAATTGAGACTCATTCCAGACAAGATGGAAGTACTGTTGGTTGGTGGATCAGCTGTCTGCGTGAATGATGATCATCTTGTTCTAGATGGGATTGCACAGTCTCTAGAATTGATCCAGCATTGTCACTAGAGACTCAAGTAGCTTCTGTGGCTCAGAACACCTTTTATCAGCTTCAGCTGAAACTTTGGTTGCAACCTTACCTCGATGGAGATTGCTTGGCCACAGATACCCATGCTATGGTAACCTCCCATTTAGATTACCACAATGCGTTGTATACAGGGCTGCTCTTGAAAATGGTTCAAAAACTGCATTTGGTCAATGTGACAAAACCCAGATCTCCATCTTAGTTCAATAATGGCTTACACTTGCATCATGGCTGCCCTGAGTGATTTGAATGGGGGACATTTCTCCCTTTTGTTACTGAATGAGGACAATCTTTGCTTTTTATCACGGAAGGGACAGGACCATCAACCTCTAGTCTTAAACCCTTTTTTACAATAGATGACCAGCTCAAACCAGACCTACCTTTAGACATGTAAGTTCAGAACCATTAAGGAGCAGGACACTCCAGATTGGAGGGGAAACTTCTTGTATCTGGATCCCCAGTAAAGACAGGACAAGCATATATGGATGAAACTAGGACTACTTCATTAATAACAATTATCAGGATCTTCAACAAGCATAACAATATAACATAACCCAGAAGTTACCCCCTAAGGGTAAGGCCAGCTTCCTAAGAGTGCGAGCATTCCCTTACTGTTGGGCAAAGCAGCCGGGCTTGGCATATGCCTGCCGATAACTTAGCATGACCTTGCCAAGCCACACAGCTACCTGTGTTAAGGAGGTAGCCGTCCATGTCACCCCCTCTCCAAGCCACAGGACTCTGAGTAGGTGAGTTGGATGGCACCCCAAAAGTAGTCCATTCCCAGACACCACCCGAGCTGCAAGACTCCGAGGAGCTGTTCCAGAAGACCACTAATCACTTTAACGTGCTTCCAGCTGAACACCAGTTCAGATCTTAACCTCCAAAACCTGCCCTCAGCTGTCACAAAAGGGGGCAAATATCAATTTAGCCCCCTTTCCCATACAACCTACCAAGCACCTCATGTATAGCAATAGCAGCAATAGCACTTACATTTATATACCACTCTATAGCCGGAGCTCTCTAAGCGGTTTACAATGATTTAGCATATTGCCCCCAACATTTCTGGGTACTCATTTTACCGACCTCGGAAGGATGGAAGGCTGAGTCAACCTTGAGCCCCTGGTCAGGATCGAACTTGTAACCTTCTGGTTACAGGGTGGCAGTTTTACCACTGCGCCACCAGGGGCTCTGTATGCTCATGTATGCTCTGTTGCAGATCCTGTAGAAATATGTCATTGCCCTCATCCAAAAGGTGAACACTGTCCTCCCTATATAAACATGACCCACTTTGTCTAATGTTACCATGAGGGATAACCAACCCACCAAGCACCATGCATCCTACTTCCCTGTTGACTCCCCTACGCGCCCTGTCTATGGCACGAAGGTCACCAGTCCCACACCAGCACCGCCTAGGAATACTGCAGGACCATATGATGGCCAACAGGCCAAAAAGGTTCTAAAGTGAGCAGCTCCTTGCAAAATAAGGGCCTTACCCTTCAGCAATCCCAGGTCAATACTGCCCAGGTGAATGACCAACACTTGCGTGCACGGGTGAGATTTGAAATGCTGGAACAGCAAAGGCAGCAGCCAGCACTGCACCATGCCACAACGTCCCAGCCACTCAACCCGAGCAGAGGCACTGGAAACTAACCAGGTCCCCCAATTGCTGGAGCACGCACGGTGGCTGGCCCAAAATATGAAACTCTGCCTGCAGATCAAAACACGGACCAAATACAGACAGCTGGCCACATCTGAAAAAGAACCAAGAGTTAAATGGACGAACTATCTCTTAGACCCTTTGAAGGGCCCAAAATAGCTTTGGTAAGCCAAAAAGTGCCAACGGCCAATGCTCTGAATGGAAACTGAGGGCAAGCCTGTTGCCACTGCCGTGGAAGCAACCCCAATCCTGAAAGAATGGGTCCTGAATGAGCCCACAGGCAAGCCAGCCGTGTGCAATGCTGACTTCGTGATCATCCAAAATTGATATCGAGTCAGTGGGCCACTGTTCTTGTGAATGAAAAGAGGGCCCAGGGAATCCCTGTGAAGAGACAGATTCACTGTGATGGCCAAAACGGGGCAGAGCAAGGGATTTGAGCAGCACCCAAGCAGAAAAGCAATACCCCTGTGCTTCTGATCCATCTTGGTGACCCGAAGCCAGATTCACAACCCTAACCAAGAAACCTGAACATCAGCCCTATCTAACGCCCTGCGTGAACCATCTCTTGTGGAGGAAACCACAAGTTCACTGATCCTCAGCCCTCCGCCCACCCACCCCCGTTAAGGCTACCAATGCTGCTGCTTGAAAAAGCAGCATTTCATAACAGGAAGAACAGAGCAACCAAAATTTGCCTACAACTTGTGCTAAAATCCCAGGGGAAATAGGGGATCTGCTATCCCAGGTCTGTGGCTGGCCCCTTACTCAGCCCTCAAGCATACGCCGAATCCTAACACCACTGGTGTAATCTGTAATCCGTGATGGAAAATGGGGCCAACCCCCTAGCGTGGAGCACTATACAATAAGGCATCAAATGCTCCACCGATATGGGCCAGACATCCAAGAGGCCTGCTTCCAATCTGAACCACTGAAACTTACTGTTGGCTGCCTCATACTGAACTCTGGTGCTGGCTCTAATGACTGCTATATGGCCCGGTTGACCTCAAACCTCCAAGTGTCCACAGGTCTGAAGGCAGTGCCACAGGGATTGGATTGGATTCTGGGGCAAGCTGGTGAAATCACTTGACCTACATCTGAGATAGTGCATCAGCTATGCTGTTATTTATTTATTTATTTTTTACATTTTATATATCGCTCTTCCTCCAAGAAGCCCAGAGCGGTGTACTACATACTTAGGTTTCTCCTCACAACAACCCTGTGAAGTAGGTTAGGCTGAGAGAGAAGTGATTGGCCCAGAGTCACCCAGCTAGTTTCATGGCTGAATGGGGATTTGAACTCGGGTCTCCCCGGTCCTAGTCCAGCACTCTAACCACTACACCATGCTGGTTATCCAGTCCTGGTACATGGCAAGCAAGAAACATGATGTTAAAATGCAAACTCCGTAGCATAAATATGCGCATGAGCTGCATGACCCTCCCATTGCAGGAAGAAAGGGTGTGGATCACATGAACAGCAGCCTGATTATCACACCAGAAATGAACTGTGCAATTTTCCAAATCAGTGGCCCAAAGCAATACCGCCACAATTGGGAAAAATTCAAAAAATGTCAAGTCATGTGTCAACCCCACCTCAACCCTCTCCGGTGGCCATACAGCAGTGCACCAGCAACCCCTAAAATACAAACTGAACGTGTTGGGCCCCAGATGCATCTGAGTGAACTTGCAACTCAGCTTCCAGAAGCAGCTCCTCCTGCCACAAGGTAACCCCATTGAAGTAACTACAGTAAGAAAATGCCACCAAACCTGGAGATCCTCCCAAATGGCCCATGTAATGTGCAAGTGATGGTGGGGGGCCCTAATTCCTGCAATGGCATCACACAAGCAGCACAGAAAAGCCCATCCCAGTGCAACCATGCAACAGGCAAAATTAAGGTAACCTATCAGAGATTGAAACTCCTTCAAGGTGGCCTTCCTGATGCCTAAAAAATGCCTCAGGCAGAGCACCAAGGCGGGCAGCTGACAACACCCTTGAATGAAATCAAGCTCTATGCCAAGGAAGGAAAGCACCGGGGAGGGCCCTTCCATCTTCTCTGCCACGAGGGTGACACTCAGCTCATCTGCCAACTGTTGGAAAGTGTGCATAAGGCGCTGACAAACCGGGAAACCACTAGGCCCAATGAACAAAAAATCATCTAAATAATGCACAATAGCCTCAAGCCCAGTCCAACACCACTCCAAAAAGGTGCTAAAGCACTCAAATGCAGAGCAGGAGATAGAACATCCCATGGGCAAAGCCCGATCCACATAGATCTTGCCCTCAAAGGCGAACCCCAAGAGTTCAAAATCAGCGGGTTGGACAGGCGACAAATGAAACACCAATTTTATGTCACATTTATTATTATTATTTATTATTAATCAGATTTGTACACCACCCTGAACATACGTCTCTGGGCAACAATAGCATAAAACAAGTTAAAATATATACAAAAACTTAAAACAATTTAACAATTTAAAAATCACCTACAAATTAAAACCTTAAAACCTTAAAAAAAAAATTGCCCACGACGGCTACCCTGCCCTGTGAAGGCACCCTGCAAATGGTAGTGTCAAAGGAAGTGTATTTAATTGAAGAGAGATGGTGAGGAATGGCATCATTCATGGACTCCCCCTGCGGGTAGGAAAGGTGATGAATGAGGTGGAACTCACCCGCTGCCTTCTTGGGCACTACACTCAAAGGGGAAACACTAAGAGATAGCACTGGGGGGTGGGGACAGTGAATGGGCCCAGGACCTTTCCCTCAGCCACTTCCTTCAGAATCTTAGCACACACTACATGTTCCAATCCCACAGCGCGCCAGCTGATTGACAGGAAGCGCCATGTGCTCCAGGAAGGCAGGCTACATGCAAGCCCTGTCTCCCAAAGGGCTGGGTACAAAGTCCGCCCCCTTCCCCAGCCCAACGGGCATTGGGTTTGAGCAGAGAACCCTGGATTAGCCTAAGATCAGCATCACATCAGAGATGTACTGACTCCTTTAATTGGATCCCAGAGCTGTCTATCTCTGGAAGAGTGGGAAAGCCTTCCCCTGCTTTAATCACTAAAAAATAGGGGCCAAGACACCTATCATTTTATCACCAGTACAGTCATGAGTTGCTAGTAACCAGGCACCATGTCACCATCTACTACTACTGTCCAGAAAGGGAGACACTGTAGAGATTAATGCTCCCTCAGCCAAAGACCTGCCCACTGCTAGACTAAGGTAAAACTCAGTGTTTGCTAGTTAGTTAGTCAGTTAATGTTTTTTATTTTCTTTTTAATTCCTGTGTGCCTTTCTTTATTCCCCATTTCCTCTGTTTCCCCCAATTCCTTATTCTATGTGCAACCCTTATTTCTTCATACATTTCATATAATCAGTGGCTTCAGTCTGGTTTAAAAGGTTCTGGAGGGTTATTTGCAAAACTCTTCCCCATGTGCCTCGTAATGTCATGCACTACTGAGTTGATTTTAGATTAATATACTGTTTGTCTAGGGCTGGGTTGTGTGGACTCTGGCTGTACAGTGTTCTAGGTTGTTGAAGCCATGTCTAATCCTTGTCAGTGGCTTTAGATCAGCCTTCAACTGGTGGTAGCCTACCTCAAAGGAGTGATGTGCTCCTAAAATTGGGATCAGAGCAATGTCTCTACTGAAGTAGAACCTAGGAAAGCATAAGAGTAGCCCCTGGTCCTTCACAGTCCAAAGTAGAGCTGCAATATTATTAACTGGGAGTGGGCATTTTGATTTCTGGGTCCAATTTCAAAGTCCTGGGTTTTACCTTTAAAGCCCTAAATATCTTTGGATCAGGTTACCTGAAACAGTACCTTGCCCCTTATGTCTATACCTGGACCTTAAGATCTTCTTTGGAGACCCTGCTCAGAGCACCATTGCCAAATGAGGTGGCTACTAGGGAGAGGGCCTTTTTGGCAGTGGCACCCTGTTTATGGAACAGCATCCCCAGTGAGGCTCGCCTGACACCATCATTATGTTCCTTAGACAGCAGGTGAAGACATTTTTGTTCACCCAGCCTTAAACAAAAAAAGTTTTAACAGTATTTATTTTTAAAATGTTGGTTTTGCTCTAGTTATATTCTGTTGTCATTGATGTGTTTTTAAATGTATATTTTATTCTATTGTTTTATTAAGTTACTTTGTGAGACATGGCAGCTATATAAATAAAGCTGTTATATTAAGTTAATGGAAGAGTATCCCTAAAGGTTCAGGTACTACTCTAGCATAAAGACTTCTCTAGAATAGATGTATTACAATGACAATTATACAAGTGAAGTCTACGCACATCTGAACAACTGATTCTTAATGCAAAATGTGTTTTCTTTTGACACAGACTCTCTTTTGCCCCTGGCACTATCTGACAGGAAAAACAAACCCCAAAACAAAATCAGGGACAAACCAAATAACAAAGGATTAAGAATTCCCTTCTCCAATGCAAATCACCTCCTCTGGAGGGTGCTTTGTAATGGAAAAGGAGCTGTTATCTCACTGCTTCAGGGTAACTTGTATTTCCCCATCTCTCTGGTTTTGACTTTTCTTTTCCATTGCAGATATATAGGCATGGGGCAAAAGCGACTATGCCAGAAAGAACAAAATTTTGTATGATAAATACACTGTGCATGTGCGCAGAGATCTCATTTGCATAATGTGTCACTGTAATACTTGCATTTCCATGGAATTTAGAACATGTTTGTTGATCAGTGGCACAGTGCAAGGAAATGGGAAGGAACAGACTGCCATCCAAGGCCAGCTGAAGCCATTTTGCTGCCTGAGATGGAGAGGATGCACCCCTCCTTCAGTTCCAGGCAAGTGAAACATTCTCGGGCTATGCTGCCAAGCTAGCCTGCCAAGCTAGTGGTGGGCAGGATAATGGACACACACACACACACCCCAGAGGCATGGAGTGTGTGTGTGTGAAGTCTGTTTGACACTCCAAGCATCTCTCTCTCTCTCTCTCTCTCTCTGGTAAAACAGAGGAGACATGATCCAGTGGTTTTGTTTGGTATGTGTGTTTTATATTTTTAACATTAACCCAAACCTCAGGAGGTGTATACTGACAGGGCAACACTGTGAGTTTAATGCTTCCCCTTTCTGTATCCTAGCTGAAATGGCCACACACACATACAGACATGCACCCAAAGCTGAAAAGGGATGAAGGACAGCAAGCTGTGTAGAACAGACAAAAACAATACCCAGGATTCCTTTCCATTTCCACAGATACTATTGGGTGGTGTTTTTTCCCCATATTAACCTTTAAGGAGCTAGAAATTTGCTTTATAAAAAAAAAAAGAGGTGGGGGAAATTAAGCTTAGAGTGTCAAGAAACAAAGAGCAGATTATTGAGGGCTGGTGAGAAGGCAGGACAGACTCCCTGGGCCTCAGCTCCATGATAAAGCAGAGGGGAAAGATGGGATGGGTGATGGGAGGGAATGGAGGCTGAGACTGGGATGGGGTTCTCTTCTCTTCAGTGGGAAAAAGCCAGTTTCTCAGTAGCAAAAGGGGAGCCATCTCTGTGTCTTTGAGTCGCTATTCCAAACTAATAATAGGCAACACTCATGATAGGCTTCTTATTGAGCAAATGGAGTTACCTCTTATACCAAGTCAGACCAACTGTCCATCTAGCTCAGTATCATTTGGCATCCTGATTGGTGGTGTTTCAGACAAGTAGGGGTGTGCACGAACGGTTCATGCAGACAGGGGCACAACTAGGTAATTTGAGTGCTCGAACCACCCAGCCACAAGGACCCCCCCCCCCACCAGGCTCTGTGTTTTTTTTAAGTAGCCGCCATGTGCCCTGCCAAACTTCCATGTGTTTTTTAGAATTGTTATGACCGTGGCTGAGGGGTGACTGCAGGGGAAAGCGGAGCAGTCCTACCACAAGAGCTGGTCTTGTGGTAGCAAGCATGACTTGTCCCCTTAGCTAAGCAGGGTCTAACCTGGTGGCATATGAATGGGAGACTAGAAGTGTGAGCACTGTAAGATATTCCCCTCAGGGGAAGGAGCTGCTCTGGGAAGAGCAGAAGGTCCCAAGTTCCCTCCCCGACTTCTCCCAGATAGGGCTGAGAGAGATTCCTGCCTGCAGCCTTGGAGAAGCCGCTACCAGTCTGGGTAGACAATACTGACCAAGATGGACCATGGGTCTGATTCAGTATATGGCAGCTTCCTATATTCCTATGTTCTCCCCTCTCCCCCACCCCCTGGCAATGGTGGGGGCTGGAGCGACGCTGGGCCCATCTGTTCGAGCCAGCGTCTTTTGCCAACTGCGAAGTGTGCCTGCGCAGTTGAGATCATTGCAAGCCCGTGATGTCATGGTCCTGCAATGATTGTTCAACTGTGCAGGCGTGCCTCTCGGTTGGCAAAAGACGCTGGCCCTAACGGACTGGCCCAGCGTTGCTCCAGCCCCTGTTGCAGCCGCCAGGGGAGGGGAGAAGAGGGGAGAAGGGGAAAGGACTGCTCTGCTCCCTGCCAGCAACCACTCCTCAGCTGCGGTAATAACAACAACAAACAAAAACATGGAGGTTTGGTGGGGCAGGTGCTGGATGGCTGCCAGAGGCCCATGGCCCTGGCCATTTAGAGGGCCCCTGGACCTTGGAGGACCGGACTGGGTCCCCAAGGTCCTGGAGTTAGAGTGCCTCTGCATGTAGAACTTGTTCGCCTCAAACCAGGGCCAGTTCAAAGGTTCAGTCTATGATCGAACCGAACCTCCAACCAGGCCCATTGGGGGCGAACCAGTTCTGAGATGTAAATCTCCCACTGCCCCAACCTGGCCACCCCTTACCATGCAGCCAAACCAGTTCCGTGCACACTCCTACAGACAAGGGTCTCTCCAGATGCCAGGGTATGAACTTGAGAGCACAAACCACGTGCTCCACCACAGGGCTTCAGCCCCTCCCTCTGAGCCAGCTCAGTACTTTAAAATGGATGCCATCAATATGGCTTCCCCGAGGCTTAACATTACCACGCTTTCATTTACCCCATATATAAATCTGACCCCCCTTTAAAAAAGAGTAAAGGGTAGTGTAGAAAGACTTTCATTCCCATTGTATTCTCGTAACAATGCAGTAAAATAGGTTAGAGATAGTGACCAGCTCAAAGTCACTGGATGAACGTCAAGGCTGTGTGGGAGTCTGAACCCAGATCTGGTTCACATCCAGCACTCTTTCCACACACCAAACTGGCGTTGGCCCTATGCTGTTACAATTTCTGACATAGTCAGGCCACTGTTTCTTACACAGTACTGGGCTTGGCAGATCACTACTTTGTTCCAACACAAATGTTATTAGTTAATTAATTAATTGTTTGATTTCTAGACCACCCTTACAAAATAGCTCAGGGCGGTCATTCAAGCCCACAGCACTGAATGAGAATTTGACAGCTTGAAATCCATTCACTGAAAAGTGACATCCCGAGGGCTTTGGCTAGCAGATTACTCTCAGGATAAGTACCAGGAGAAGATCCAAACACCACTTACTATAGAGTAGTTCCTCTAGGCCAGGCCTGAACAACATAAGGCCCAGGGGCCGGATCTAGCCCACAGGGACTTTTTTACTTACCCCAGGGCTGGCCCAAAATATTGTGGTGCTTGAGGTGAGATGCAAAATGCTGCCTTGGACCTGGTGGAGGGTCAGCCTCCTTTCAACACTGACCTTTGAAGGCACTGAAAGTGCATGGGGGACAAGGAAGAGGAAAGGTTGCTAGGAGCCTCCTCTTCCCTCCTCATGCTCTGGATAACTAACACTTGCTTTCATTAATATTTTTAATAATTAATTTTAATGTAATCATTAATGTGCTGAAAATTTAACTTGGCCCCTGCCTACCAAGTCATGGTTGGTTCCAACCCACCAGGGCATTTGACTCATGCACCCCTGCTCTAGGCTGTCCCGAAATGAAGCAGTCCATAGAATCTTAGCTTTTGTTTTCAACTACTCCCTCCATTTCAAGGGCATATGAATCTGAGATTTAAAGCACTGCTATACAAGGTCCTCTGAATTCTGAAGGTGTCCTCGCACTAATTCCATTTGCTACCAAGCTCCCCTGAAGCAGAGAGACTGAGGGTGTTTGCCAGGATTAACGACTTGGGTGAATGTTTAGCTCAAAGACTGCATTGAAAGAGTCAGCGGAAAACTGCTGCGGACGGAGAGGGTGTGTGTGTGTGACAACCAGTATTCAGAACTTTTTATACCTTCTCTGTCCCAGATTTCACACTGAGGCTGAAATGAGAAAAGTGTGACAAAACAAACAGGACAGAAAAGGGACAGTTTGAGGGCTTATTTGCAGTTTGCAGGGGGCCTGAAAAGGTGTGGGTGCCTACTTCTTCCAGTCAAATAATTATAGAGGAGGCCAGCTTGTACAAGCAAAGTGTGCCCCCGGGGAACTCCCCCAGGAGAGTCACACTGCCACTTCTCATATGGGCTTTAGGCATCTGCTTCAGACCTGTTTCAGCATGCCTTTGATACAGGCTGAGTTGAGGTGCTGTCTGTAGAGATGTGCAAATCAATCTGAGTCAAATTGATTCGAGCTCGAATCAGGGTGATTCGAGTGATTCAAACTTGAATTGGATCGCCCCTGGAATAGAGCGCCTGATTTGAGTTTGATTCAGTTCAGCCCTGATTCAAGCTCAAATTGATTCGAGTGGTGAGCACCATTTGGAGGGCTGTTTTTCCCTTGCTGATTGGTTTTCTAGCACTGGCTTTTGATTGGCTTGAGATCGTCTTGCTTCTTGATTGGCTTGTTATCATTCAGATCAACTGTTGTCATGGGCAACTGTGCCCCCACTGACTCTGGGGAGGATCGGGTGGGGGCAAAGAAGGGATTTTCAAAATATATTTAAGGGGCTGCTTGGAGGCAGACAGACAGTCATTTGTGCCTCAGGAGAGAAGGATAACAGAGAGAGAGACTGCAGCAGCAGCAGCAGCAGCAGCAGCACTGAGAGCAGAGACTGGCGGTGTTGGTCTGGGCCAGCCTGTTTGCCGGCCTGCCTGTCCAGTGAGTGAGAGAGAGACAGAAAGTGCCTTCTGGCTTCTCTCTCTCTCTCTCTCTCTCTCTCTCTCTCTCTCTCAAAAACCTTTTATTTGCAATGCCAAGTGCTTAAAAAAAAAATTCTTTTCTTTTTTTAAATTGTACCGGCAGTCCCCAGTGGCTTTAACTGGAATTTAAAGCCACTGGGGAATTTTTAGCCTACCTTCCAGTAGACTTATGAGATCACTGGGCATTCTGTGTGTCCATGTGTCTGTGTGTGTGTGTCTCACATCAACTTTGCAATACCTGGACCAATAGGAAACAAATCGGGTACAGTTGTAGGGACACCTCAATGGTGTACTTTGTGATGATGTCATCCACCCTGATTCAAGATGGTGGATGCATAAACTTTGAGGCTCAAGTGGGTTAACTAATGAACTGCCTAAACAATTTGAACCAAATTTGCTACAGCTGTAGGGGCACATGGGCAAACCTCAATGCCATAGTTTGTGATGATGGCATCCACCCCAATCCAAGATTGTGGATGTGTGAACTTTTGAGGCACAAGTGCACTAACTTGAGGACTGTCTAACTGATTTGGACCAAATTAGGTACACTTGTAATGAGTGACACATGGCCACACCTCAGTGGTGTAGTTTGTAGTTATATCATCCACCCTGATACAAGATGGTGGACGCGTGAACATTTGAGGTGCAAGAGATCTAACTTGTGGACCTCGATTTGAACCAAATTTAGTCCAGTTGTAGAGACAGTAAAAGGAAAGTAGGCAGATGAGTTCTTACTAGAACAACTTTAGTTGTAAACCACCCAGAGGCTTGGGCAGTATAGAAATATTTTAAATAAATAAAATAAATAAACTTGTTTAAAATTTTGATTTCTTATTCTTGCTTGTAGCCAAACCCCAGTGGCTTTAGTAACTGGGCTCATTTTCTTCTTCTTTTTTTCTTTTAATGGTACCAGCAGCCCTCCATTTGGCTTTAAGTGGGTGCTGCTTTGAAGCCCCCCCCCATTGTGCATTTTTCTTCTTCTTTCTTGGAGCCCTTAGTGGCTTTAATAATGGTGGTGCTGTGCTTTTCTCTCTCTCTCTCTTTGTGCAACCCCAAGCTGCACCTTTGCTACTATTGTGTGTACCTGGTGGATTATTTTTGTTTTTGTTTTTGTAGGCTGGTGTGTTGTGTCTGGTGCCCAGCCTGCCAGGCTTTCTCTGTTTCCCTTTCCCCACTGGATTTTGTTCTGTTTTGTTTTTATTATTTGGGTGGGTAGGTGCTTGTCTGGTGCTCACCTGCCTTCCCCCTAGCTGCCAAGTCCCGGTGTCTGCTCGGCCCAAGAGTGCATCCAGAGCAACACCTGGCAGACTCCAGCCGAAGATGCTGGAAACCCCCAGAAGAAAACGCCAGAAGATGAAACAACCCACCCCCACTAAGAGTTCTTTAAATAGGTCCTAGTTTGGGGAAGAGAGGGATTGGGTACTAGTATGACTGTAGGACAAGAGTGGTGGGTTTGGGTTTCCCCTGCTCTTTGCCTTCCCTTCCCTTGGACTTGCCCCATTGTTGCTCGGTCTTCTAAAAACAAAAAACCCACCCCCAAATTAAGCCTGATTAAATTTTTCTAGCTACTTTGTGTACACTACACTGCTATAGAGAGCACTGTGTAGCACACAGAACATAAATTGACCACCCTTGGGCCCACACCCCCTTAAAGGTGTTTTTTCTTTCTCCCCCCTTAAGAGTTAGGGCTTAAATGCTTTAAAACCCCAAGATGTCTAGGACAGGAGATTGAGTGAGATGTCCAGGAGCAGAGTGGCAGGCAGAGGGAGGGGTGATGCTGCTGGTCATGGTGGGCAACAGTGAAAGAGGCCTGCTCCCTAATTTGACCCCACTGATGTGTACAGACTCTCTTTCTGGAAAAGTCTGGTCTTGCAACACAGTCACCTATGGCAGCTGAGGTAGAACGGGGGTGGGTGGGGTGGTCCTCTCCTGTCAGGGAAGAAGCTCTTCCCATGGTAGCAGAGGTGGAGGTGTCATTGGCTGCTTGCCCAGCCAGATCACTCTCTCCATCCTCCTCAATCCCCATTGACAGTGCAACTCAGCCTGAGACTGAGGAGCAGGAACTACTTCCGCTTCCTGGACATTCTCAGCCAAGGATGGAGGGAGGTGGTGGTGCTGTCCCCCAGAACAAACCATCAGCCCCAGTACCACCACCATCAAAATGGTCCCGGACTGAGAGCAGCCTGGTGTGGCACCACTTTGAGCTCCACCATGGTGACCCACACCATGCTGCCTGCATCCACTGTGGGACACAGGTCAGCAGGGGAAAGGACCCCAAATGTATTAGGACAATGGGGATGCTGCAGCACCTGTGACATCACCCAGGGGTCCTGCTGACATCGAGGCCTGGTGTGTCCTCGGCTAGCAGCAAGGCTCCTGCTCCCAAGCAGGGGAAGTTGCCTACGCAGTGGATGCAGTTGGTGGGCAAGTGGTCTGGTCACCCAGAACCTCATCTCACCACCTGGGCCATTGGGGAGATGATGGCTTTGGATGACCAGCCATTCCAGATGGTAGAGAATGCCAGTGCTCCAACTGCTTGCCCACGATGACAACATCCCCTCACACACCGCCTTCAGCAGGTGTACCGGCTGTGCAGGGAGGTTGTGCTGGGGCTGCTGAGCACAAGGGCAACTATAGGCACAGAAAGAAATTTGTCAATTTAAGGCAAGGTAAGAAGCCGAGAAGCTGTAGGACTGTGAAACTGTAGGAGTGCAGGGTTGCTGTGAAGCACTCTGTGGAAGCAGGCTGAGGGCGCGTTGAAGTTAGTCCATAAAGTTGTATGCTGGGCATGAGCTAGAGGTCATCATCCACCAGATTTTAATTGCTGCCATGCAAAACCTGGCAATAATGTAAGTAGTGGCAAGGTTGTTATTAGAAAGCAGTAGAGAGGTGTAAAAATGGTCCATGTGATCTGGATGCTTACGTAATAACAGTATAATGAAGGTAAAGTAAATATCCCTCTAATACGAGCACTGAAGGAGGACATGTTCTGTTGTTTCTACTTGCAGAGTCACAAGGGCACTGATGTTCCGAGAGTGGGATCTTCCTATATCATTCCTCCAGCACAGCTGAGGGGGAAACATGCCATCGCGCCAGCGTGAAAGCCCTCCTGTGCTTTGGGACTTCCAGTTGTGTTAGATATGCCACAGGAGAGGCAAAATACCTGAGTCCCTCACTGATGAGGAATTTCGGGGCCCTGCCTATATCAGATTGGCACTCTATGTCTGTAATGCACTGTTTGATGAGAGCCTCGGCCTGATCATAGCCCATGTTAACTAGAAGTGGGAGAATAGGCCCAGAGATAGTATTTTAGCCATGGCTGACTGTTTCTGGCTAGATTGGAAGTTGTCGCTCAAGGTTTGGGTGGGGGGGAGGACAAGACCAGAGGGACATAAAGATAGTCTAAGACCACTGGAGCAAAATGGGTAGGCAAATGTTCAAGGAGAGGCAACTTAGAGAGGTGACCAGGCAGGGATTCAGGGATGACTGCTCAAGGAGAGCCAACAAGGCAGGTAGGCAGGCAGGGATGTACACTGGAGAAGAAGAGAATAAATAAGAGTTATTCTCACAATTAGAGTATAAGCTTTGTTTCTTGTCAGACTATTGGTCCATCAGGCCATGACCTCTGTGTCCTGTCTCTCTGTGGCAGGCTGGATGGAATGAAGATTTTATTTTGTGGAACTGAGCAAGTATAATATGCTTGCTGTGCTATTGCTTGCTGTGCTATTGCTTGCTGTGCTATTGCTTAACTATCTGGTTTTGCTGGATCTCATTGAAAAAGGCAGAACTTGGGTACCTGACTGCTGTCCTTGAGTTGGTTTGGTCTGTTTATGAGATGGTGTGGTGAGAAATAGACAGTGGCAGCTCAGCTCTATGTGTCTGTATGTAATCTTTCTTAGTGATCGCTGTGATGATCTCTATGTCTGGTCTTGAGACTAACTTGTGCTTCATTCACTGCTCTAGTTGTCTGCTCTGCAATCTGCATTGCAAGGTGTATCCAGTCAAAATGTGGCTGATGTCACAAGTTCACTCTACTGAAGAAGCTGACCAGAGATTTATGACATAATAGCCTGTTGGATTTGTAGCTCAAGTTTCAGCTTTACTGATAAATGGTAAGTTTTAACAGTCTCACCATGAATACAGAAACAAGGACTGAAAGCATCATAGACCCAGTACATATCTGATAACCCAGGCTTTCCAGGAAAACTTCAGATGCCCAAATTCCAGAGCCCCAAACTCTCCAGCAAAAGCTCAAAGCAGATAAGACATGTTGTTTCCAGCAGTTTGTTCAAAGCACAGCCTGCCAGATTTATAGTCAGCAGCCACGTGCACTTAACACTCCACTCCCGCCAGCTGCTCCTGCTGTCTTCTTGTCAGTCGACTACTTCTCCATAATCCCCTCACCCGCTGTTGCCGTTTTTCCCCACCTGCGTCCTCTAGAAGACAGTGGCTGTTCAGTCTCTGGCACAGATCCAGATCCTTCTCTCCAAAGATCACCCGGCCCTGCTGGCCCCTCCTGTGACTAATACTCACCCTGGCCTGTCTCAGCTACCTTCCCATTCACATCACAGGCCTGCTCCTCCTCAGGTGCCCTCTCACTTTCTAATGTCCCCTGTCCCCCCGCCTCTCCAATGTCCTCAGGAGGGGGCATGACAGCTGAAGACTTTGTTCTAGTTGAGCTTATGGCTATACTTGCTGGCTGCTAAGGGTGCTGTTGTGGCAGCTGTTACAACGCTGAAGCAAGGAGTCATAATTGTGTGGGAGAGAGCAACTTGTGCCAATTATGTTACTGCAGCACGGCACTGTGACTGACAGTGGATTCTGGGTCAGTGATTCTTCTTTGGCCATTTCTGGACTGTGTGTTTGGCAAAATGTGTTGGGAGGGACTGTATGCTTCTGCAGTGTTTTCCAAGGCAGGGTTGCACAATTTGTGCACTCTGCTTGTTTTGGCCATATGGAACAATGGGGAACTCAAAACACCCCATTGTTCCTCGTGGGACATTCCTAGGGACACCAAAGTGGGTTGGGTGGTATGGTGTGATGGGTGCTACCCACCACACAATTGACAAAGGAAATGGGCAAGTGGGTGATTTTAATAAATTTTTTAACCTGTTCCCCAACCCCCCCATAGGATCTCATGGAGTTTGGGGTGGGTTTTTTGATTTGGTGTTTTTTTTTGAAAAGTTTTTTTTTAAAAAATTAAAAATCTCCCTCTTGCCCATTTTTTTGTGGGTTGTGTGGTGGGTAGCACTCATCATGCCCTAACATACAACCCACTTTGGTGTCCTTAGGACTTACTTATGGGGGGAAATGGGGTGATTCAATTTCCCCAATGTTCCCTATGGCCAATTCACTCAAATCAATCTGAATCTATTTGGGTATTTTGCATTTGATTTGAGCTCAAATCATATCCAAGAAATATGTTTTGTGCACATCTCTAAGTGTCTGATTAACTTTTATTGCAACATGCTGTGATTTTGATGCACACTTGTAAAAATCTTGGCCACTGTGATTTGATTGTGATTTGCATTTTTCTTTTCATTTTAGCTGCTTGGAGGCTGCAAGTCAAAAAGTAGAAAGTATCTTTTAAATAAAATAAATAGTCAGGTTTAGCCTTTGCACAGTATTCGCCGAAGTCCTTTACAATTGCACAAGATAGGGGTAAGGAACAGCCTTGCTGTCATGGGGTAGGAATGGAGGAAAAAAATAGCCTTGCTTTTATCTGTCCCTTTAAAAAATATAGTGCTAGATTAGAAGAGAGGAAATCACAAGATGTAAATAACAATAGTTACACTAATAAGAAATGAAGGAGTCATTAAAATGACAGAGTTGCCAACTGGCTAGGGAAAAAAAGCCCACCTCTGGCCTCCTCCTTGTGACTGGAGCAGCAGCTTAAGCTGCAGAAATCAGGAGGCAAAGCTTTTCAGGACATGGAAATAAAGGTTATTACTTGCTAATGTATGCACATGAGGCTACAGCTATAGGAAGCAATGGGGAAACTGGCAGCTCTGGGGGAGTGGAGGAAGAGGGAGCGCTTTGTTGATGTTAATCACTTATAAAAATATGGCTTGATAAGTGCTCCTGAGCTGTAACTGTTCAATAGGTGAGCATATGAGCACTCGTTTAACAGAAAGTCGAAAATACAGGAAAGTTCTCAACACTGAGCAGGGGACAAGCTCCTGTGCCTGCATTATTTGTGTGGTAGTTATCTCCATCCTTCCATGAAAAGCTGTATTTGCTGCAATTCCTTCTTGTGCATAATTGATAAACAGCATAGGGACCCTGTCCTGCTTTATATCATCTGGTCATTCCACTGATAATCTCACAAACAATATCCAAGAGGAATATACCACAGTCATTCTACACTCCTTGGAGAACAATCCATCTTGCAGGAACAAATGCATTTCCCCAAGCGTAGACTGGGGCTGATTGGATAGAAATGAATGCTCTGCACTCCTTTGTTTGGTTAGCTGATAATGCAGGATGGTTGGCTGATGTTTCATCAATGCAACTAATCAGGGGCATAGCAGGGCTGGAGTGGGCCCAGCAACAAGATTTTTAAATGCTCCCTGCTCACTGAAGCTCACCTCATGTTGTGGATGATGCAAGTCATTTAATGGTACTAGAGAAAGACATGCTGTTCTGTTAGCTCCAGGTCTTAACACTCACATCAATTTCGGAGGATGAAAGGAAGCCTGGGCGGGTGCGCGGCTGGGGGAGTCAGTCATGTGACTTGCCTCTGGGGAGGCCCCCCAAGGCAGTGGGCCCCCAGACAACTGTTTTCCCTTGCCCTATTATAGTTATGCCCCTGCAACGAATGGTTAGGAGATGCTTTTAATGAGATGACACATCTTGGAGAAAATGGCATCTCTCCGGGGTGGAAGCAGAGAGAGCAAGTGGCAGGTTGTAGACTCAGAAAGAGTGGTACGTTATTGAAGGTGAAGTATCTTTGGATCTGGGGTGTCTCTCTTGGAGGATCTGTTGCCTTACAGGAATATCTCTTTGCCTTCAATAATGCTTTTCTAGTATATTTGTAAACAAAGCAAATAGTATAAAGACTGCCTTAGGCTGCACATATACATAAGAGTAAATCTCATCAAACAAAAGTGAAATTTACTTTGAGGCCAGGTGCACATCACCAAACAAAAGGCCATACACAGCCAGAAAAGAGGACAAAAGATGACACAAATGTGCATAAAATTTTCATGTGCTAGTTTTGTATTAAACTTTAGACATAAACTTTAGGCAAGTTTAGACATAAAAAGACACACAAGCCTGCTTTCTATGGAAAAGAAAAGAATTATTCTGAACACCTTCCTATTTGAGTCCTAGTACTGTATAGGGGAAAACCCAATAAGGAAATTCCCATTAATAAAGTATAGGAGGAAATTATTCATGCCATCAGCACCGGCAATCAGTAAACCCAACTATTGCATTGTCCAGTTAACCATATCATTATCCAACTGCTGCTCTTCGGGAGAGCTGGTCTTGTGGTAGCAAGCATGATTTGTCCCCTTAGCTAAGCAGGGTCCACCCTGGTTGCACATGAATGGGAACTTGAGGTTAGCAACCCATGGGGGTGGTTGGCACCCTCGGTGCACTACACCACCACTCGCTCTGGGACACCCCTGCACCCCCCAAGTGCAGTTATGGGGCTGCTGACACCTCCATGCTTCTTTATGGAGAAAAACCTTAAAGATGCATAAACTTCAAAAATCACTTAAAAATCAGCCGTTTGCCCAATTCCTTTAAAATAATTCTGATAGCTTCCTTGCCCCACTTGGGAACAACCACCCACCACACTCCACTCTAGGCCACCCCCCCCCCCCGACGTGAAGCTATACATTTGCTGCCATCCTCATTATTCCCTATGAGGAATTAAAAAATACTTTTTAAATTCACCAATAATCGGAGGAGTGTCCAATTGCCTTGGAGTTTTGTGGGTGGTAGGCACCCCTGGGTGCCTACCACACACCCCACTTTTGTGCCCCTAGGTGCTCCACAATAGGGGATAATGGGCTGGTTCAGGTCCCATTATACCCTATGAGAAAAATAAATAAAAATATTTCAAATATTCATAAAAAATCGTAGGAGTGTCCGAATGCTTTGGTGTTTGGGTGGTAGGTACCCATGGGTGCCAGCTACCACCCCACCTACTTTTGGAGGTTTGAACCAGTTCAAAATGATTCAAATTCAAACCAAACCAGGGGGCTTTGAACAAAACCGAACCTCCCACTCCTGGTTCGAACCTGGTTCGAATTCGAACCCAACTGGGCAAACCAGTTTTGTGCACATCCCTACTTGATACTGCCACCTAGAACAAAACTCATTCCACACACAGATGAAAATAATTAGATTGAAAACTGGACTTATCACCTTAGCTAAACAGCGTCCACCCTGGTTGCATATGAATGGGAGGCTAGAAGTGTGAGCACTTTAAGATATTCCCCTCTGGGGATGGAGCTGCTCTGGGAAGAGCAAAAAGTTTCAAGTTCCCTCCCCGACTTCTTCAAGATAGGGCTGAGAGAGATTCCTGCCTGCAACCTTGGAGAAGCTGCTGCCAGTCTGTGAAGACAGTACTGAGCTAGATAGACCAATGGTCTGACTCAGTATATGGCAGCTTCCTATGTCCCTATGTTCCTGAGTCTTCAGAACTGCCAGTTGCTTTTTCTGCTGCCTCACCGTCTCCATCTCTCATCTGGAAGAGTGTTGCCTTCTCCCAGACTTCCTGGTTATCTCATTAAAAAGCACTTTTAAAGATTTTGAGGAGGAACTGCCCCTGACTATGTGTCCAGACCTTTTCAATCTGTGATGTACCCCATTCACACAGAGTCTCTCTAAGTGTGCTGTGGTCTGCTTTTGGGGTTCTGGGGGTACCAATCTGCCTGCTCCTGACTGGAGAAAGGCAAAGTGCTTCATGAGAGCCTAGATGTGAGATGACAGGCAGGCATGTGGCCTGGATAAAGGGGAGGGGTTTTGACTCTCTTCTAGGCTGACTGGCTGACCTGCACAACGGGTTGGCTAGCACGCTGAGCTGGCTAGCTCACCTGCACCATACACATAAGCAAGCTCCCTGAACACATCTGGCAAAAATGGCGACAGCCACCTCTTTAATAAAGCACAACACCCTATGTAGCTGTGGCACAGGGGTTAAGTCTTTCAGACTAGTACTGCGCGGAACCAGGTTCAACTCCCTGGTCTGTCAGGCAGAAGTCTTACTGGATGACTTGGGGTCTCTCTATCAGTTCAACTTAACTAATAGAATTTTTGTGAGGAGAGGAACCATGTGTGTGCCATCCTGGAAGCAAGGGGAGGATAAGTGGAATCCATAGACGTTACCTATGGATAGATAAGTAGAAGCCAAGTTATGTTACTGCCTTTCATCATAAATTACTGAGCTATTTGCCAACAGAATTAAGACAACACCATTCCAATGTCTGCAAAGCTAATCTTATTGGTGCAACATACCAAGTCACGATTACACTTGGCACCATATTAGACTCCAACAAGTATCCATTTAGATGCAATGTGGGACTCCCTGGGTGGAGAACAGTAGAAGAAGACTCCAAGATTCTTTGAACTGATGTACCACCTAATGGCGCAGCAGGGAAATGACTTGATTATCAAGCCAGAGTTTGCCGGTTCGTATCCCCGCTGACATGTTCCCCAGACTATGAAAAACACCTACTGTATATCAGGAAGCAGTGATATAGGAAGATGCTGAAAAGCATCATTTCTCTCATACTGTGTAGGAGATGGGAATGGTAAACCTCTCCTTTATTGTACCAAAGAAAACCACAGGGCTCTCTGGGCGCCAGGAGTCAAAACTGACTCGACAGGACACTTTACTTGACTTCCACGTTTAAAAAACAGGAAGGAGGGAAGACAAGGGGGTGGGTGGGAATCAAATGATGTTTTACCTTGAAAGGGAAATGGGGAAAAGAGTGGGCAAAGGACAGTTCCTTGAAGCAAGAGTGAAAATGAACAGCTAAATAAACACATGGGGAAAATAAACTTCACCTGAGCTGTTAACCACAGTTGACTCCTAATTCCTTCCAGCATGTTGGTGCATTATTTGGTCAGTCAGTGATAAAGTAGTGTTAGCAAAATTACTGCTACAAACCAGCCTCTGCTGCTTGTCTGGAAAGCTCTCCAGAGCCACTCGCTCACACAGCTTCTTCAGCCATGTGGGGGAATTGCAGCAAACTGATGGAATGAGAGTGGCTGAGGCTGCCATGTAGAAAAATTAAGCCTCCCTTCTGCCTCAAATAACGTGGGACTGACTGGAGCAGCAGAGGTAGCTTCTTCTTTGTGACTGTTGTTAATGGTACTGCTCCTGGGGAATTCGCAAAATACCCTGTGCTATGTTTTAGACTTGTGTAGGGGAATTAGTGAGCTGAGATGGAGCAGTCCACCTTCAGAATAAATCTGTTCAAAGCTTTAGTTGCGGAAAGAACTGGTTAAAGTTCAAAAATAGAATAAGGTTTATTTGAGGGGTTTTAGGGGTAACAGGAAGATAAAATGATGGTTAATGAGCAACAATATTTAACTAGCAAGCAGTGTTCCCTCTTACAGGGATTCCCAGATGTTGACCACAACTCCCATACTTCCCATGCAAAAGCCTTTGCAGCTGGGGATTCTGGGAGTTGCAGTCAGCAACATCTGGGAATCCCTGTTAGAGGTAACACTCCTAGCAAGACTAAGAGATTAAAAGGTCTGTGTTATAGCTCACAAGGAGATAATTTGGCCTGAGTTTCTGAATTAAGTTCACTCAAGGCTGACGAGAGACAGGCTTTGGATTTTAGAAGAAGTAATAGGAAAGGAAATGAGAGGTTTGAGAGCAGGAGTTAGCTACTACCTCGATCCTTCCGATGCGGTGCAGTAAAACCCTTGTAGCTCAGTTATTACTTTTTATTTTGTTATTATTATTCAACATATTTGCACACTGCCCAAAACGCAAGTCCGTAGGCAGTCCACAACAAAACAACAAAAACGACAAATAAAAAGGTTAAAACAGCACCACAACCCAAAATTTAAAATGTTAAAACTATTAAAAATAATCAAACTATTAAAACAGGTTCTAATTACTCTTACCAAGTAACAGCAATGCCCCATTACCAAGGGGCTTCTCTCTTCTGAAGTAGGCAGGAAAGCAGAACGGTGGGGGTGGAAGCCTGGGGACCAGGCAGAGATCTGGGAGCCAGGCAAAATTTAAAAATGACCAGAATCTCGCAGCCGGAAGTGCAGTGCCAACCAGCTTAGGGAAAAGGGCCAGACTGGAGGAGAAAGGTGAAGCAGGAGAGTCAAGGCAGGGCAAGATGGGGGAGCCGATGCCAAGATGTAGTGAAAAGCAGCTGGTGTATCCGAGGAAGAAACACCTGGTGAATCTGGGGTAGAGACACACTGATTGATTGTGTCTTGGTCACCTATAGGAAAAAACTTGCCCGAGGGCATTATGCTGATCGCACCTTGAAAAGGTGGACAATAGGGACAAAGGACAAGACAAAGCATTGTCCTTTTCAATTTACTGGATGTGCTTCTTCTTTGAACAAAGGCTGATAAAGGTCTGAAAGACCGATGTAGGGTGAAATGCAATGGACGCATCAAGGTTTATCTCATGTCATTTTAGAATACCTGGGGAGGGACTAAAATGTAAACAAGCTAGTTTCCCATGCCCTGAGCCAACCATTAAAATACTTGTTAGCAGAATAGATGACCTGCTACCTTATCACACCTTTCTGAGGAGTTGATATTGTGGCCTAATCTGTAGTGACAACCTAGGGAGAATACTTGGCTAATTCTTGAAAAGAATAGCACTGATTAACTCATGTCTACTCTGGTATTCCTCACCTGAAAGCAATCAGGGAGGTGAGCGCGGGGAGATTCTCATGCAGTCCCGAAGTTCAACTTGACCTGAGCGCTATCATCCCAGGCTATGCGCCAAGTGACATGCCCTATGAGTTCACTCATGTGAATAAAAAATTGAGATCTTACAGTCCTGTGTGATCTAAGCAGCAACATGTGGGAACTACCAGCCAGAAGCCCCAAACTAGGTATAGGGGTGCTCCTGGGAGCCCTCCAAACAGGCTTTCATGGTAACACTATCAGACCTGGGCCATTCCCAGATGGCGATTTTACTTTGCTTCACCATGGAAAGGGCAGGTGCGTGTTCAGACATCGGGCAGATTTACATTGAAGTCCATGCAAGATATTGGGAAGCACTCCATACACCATTTGGGTTTTCCGCTGCATATTGGAACTTAGTCCACATTATCTCTGTGCTAAAAAGTTTCACTTTTTACAATGGCTTTTTGGGATACTTCTATATATCCAATATACACCGATGTTTTTTTTGAGATGTATGGAGGGGCCATGCTGATAGAGCACCTTTTGTTAAAGCCTCAGTTTTATCCTCCTCCTCCTCACATTTGCTTGGAGATCTTGCATAATATTGTTCTATGCACCCACATGGTGCATTTTGTTTTCCTCTTTTCATATTTTTTTCTCTCCTTTTCAAAAGCCTCCCGACTCTGTTTAACTCCCAGTGATACTTTATGGTGAATATAAGAATATAAGGTGGCTTTTATTAAAGCCTCACTTTTTCCTATATATATATATTTTTAGATTTGCTTAGTGATCTTGCGGAACGTCATATGCCCTGAGCGGGGCAGCTGCATACGATGTTCCGCAAGATCACCAAGCAAAAGTTATAAAGGAAGAAGCAAGGTTTTAAACAGCTTGGTGATCTTGTAGAACATCTTGGAACATCGGTCCCTGGCCATGGCTTGGCCAGAGGAGGTGGCGGCAGCCTGGCTTGGCCGGAAGAAGCGGTGGCGGGCCGGCCTGGCCACCTGGAAGAGGCAGCAGCGGGCCGGCCTGGCCTGGCCGCTAGGAGAGGGAGGAAGCCAGAGGCAGCGGGCTGGTCTGGCCCTGGCCTGGCCGGCGGAGGAGGTGGCAGGGCAGCTTTCTGGCTGGCCTGCAAGCCATAAAGCGTGTGTGTGTGTGGGGAGAAGAGGGCTGGCCAGCTGGCCCATCAGAAAGCGCGAGGAGGGGGGTGAGAAGCGGGCAGTGGGGGTGAGAGACTGGCCAGAAAGCTGGGCATGCTGGCGCGTGGGGGGAGGGGGAGAACAGTGGTGGTGGCTTGGCTGGCGGAGGCGCGGATGTTCTACACCCAGCCAAGCTAGTTATCTTTATTGCGCTTATATGTGACCAATATATTACTTCATAATTCGCTCTACTTTACCCCACAATTCCGCAGTTAAGCCTGCTGTCTGGGAAACGCCCTGGGCACAGCTGCAGCAGGGGGCAAGGCCAAGCAACATGAAGGAACTTGAGACTCTCTTTCTCCTTATGTTTGTTGGCACTCTCAGGACAAAAACAAATATTGGACTCGAGCTGGGCAGCCATTGAAACAGGGACTGTCCAGGAGAAAAGAGGACTCATTGCCACCCTCCTTACTTCTGAATAGACATACCCAGAATTGCATTGTGGAGCTTAAGTGCCTTCTAATTCAGTGTGGTGAAGTAGTAGTAGTAGTAGTTATTATTATTATTATTTATTATTACATTTATATCCCGCTCTTCGTCCAAGGAGCCCAGAGCGGTGTACTACATACTTGAGTTTCTCTTTCACAATAACCCTGTGAAGTAGGTTCTCTTTCACAACAACCCTGTGAAGTAGGCTGAGAGAGAAGCGACTGGCCCAGAGTCACCCAGCTAGTATCATGGCTGAATGGGGATCTGAACTCGGGTCTCCCCAGTCCTAGTCCAGCACTCTAACCACTACACCACGCTGGTTCACTTAAGAGTGCTGGACTGGAATTGGGGAGACCCAAATTCAAATTCCCAATCAGCCATGAAACTCACTGGTTGACTTTGGGTCAGTCACTTATCTCTCAACCTAACCTACCTCACAGGGTTGTTATGAGGATAAACATAACTATGCACATCACTCTAGGATCCTAGGAGGAAGAGCATCATATAAATGTAGAAACAAAAAACAAATCCAGAGGAAGGTAAACCAAGTAACACTGTCCCTGGAAGATCTCACTACAGTGCTCAGGGAAGTTTGGGAGCGTGTAATATTGTAGTTTGAGTGTTGGGGTGGGGGGAGATACAAAATTCCCACAACCGAAGTGTAATCTTGAGGGGAAAATATGCACCCTATTTGCTGCAGATGAACCTGTTCAGCAGCATTCTTACCAGCTCCTATACTTTTTTGGCTGGCTCAGAAGGAGGGTATGAAAGCCAAACCCTCAAAAGTAGCACAAAACAAGAGACTGGAGATATTCACAGCTAAAGACGGTTCTTCAGAAAAGGCAAATAAGAAAGGCACTACTTTATACAATTTTATGCTGGGTGAAAGATGCGATCCAATCATGCTGAATCGTGCTATTTACTGACTCCTAGTTTAAATATTAAAACACTGTGCCTCATTGCTTACATTTTCTACTTGCATGATGAAATGAATGAATGGACTTGACACAGCTGTTTGCTTAGCTGGGCTGGGAAAGAGCAGCTCTTTCCTTTCACTAGTCCTCTATCTTTCTCCAGGTTAGCAGCATTGCATCAGGAATCCAAAGAAAAATGAACTTACTTACTAGGTTAATTTACATAAACTCTTTGCTCCAGGAGCAAAGCTGACCTAGATTTTCCTGACACACCCATAACCTGATCCTTATAATGAATCTTTGGAAGTAAGGTGCAATGACTGCAATAGCATTTACTTCCAAGTTATTAAGTAAGACTGTAGTTCTAAAGGTTCCAGCAGTAAAATAACTAAAAGCTTCTTAACACAGATAATCAGAACTGAATGCTATGGAATATGTGACTACAACTGAGGCCCCATATGTGCAACTACTACCATCTATTACACACAAATAGATGAAAAATGTATATGTGACAAAAGGTGCATTTTAACATTGTAGAGGTTCATGTAGCAATGAACTGGAAATAGCTGTGGTTTCTCACAGTGTGCGTGCGTGCACGCATGGTGGCAAAGTGCTTGTCACTGCATAATACATGAAGGAACCCTAAACACATGGTCTTCAGCCTTCTTTGCTCTGTAGGAGGTCCACACATCCTGTGCCTTCAATAAGTTGAGCAGAAGAATGGCTTTTGGCCAGGGCAGTTTGTCATGCAGGGTTGGGAATAGCTGCATCGGCTGAAATTCCCCCCTCTATCCAACAGTTAAAGCAGCAGGAGCCGTCTCCTTCTTTGCCTCTGGATATTCTAGTTACCTGGTGAAATCAGACTGAATCTTGTAATTTGGTAAAGCGCTATCACAGAAATAAATGTATACCTATGCATGTCTTTGCAGGGCTGAGTCAAGATGTACAAATATCCTATTTACCAGAATATAAGAGGACTTTGAATTTAAGATGACTCCCTTAAAAACACAGGTAGAATACAGGTTATACCTGTATAACCTGTAAAAGGAAAAGAATTCTAAATTTAAGAGAGTGCCTTCTTCTTCATGAACCCCACCGCCTCTTAAGATCATTGGGGGAGGTATGATTGTGGTTGCCGCCGTCTTGTTTGGTGGCAACCCAAAAGGCCTTCTTTAGGGTGGCCTTGAGGCTCTGGAACACACACCCAAATTAAATCAGAATCTCCCCATATCTGGTTATTTTAAAATAGCTTTTGAAAACACACCTGTTTTATCAGGCTTTTAATTTATGACATTTTAAAAAAAATTAATTGATGGTCCCTTTTATATGACTTTTAGGTTTGTGTTGTTGTTTGCTTGGATTGTAAACCACCCTAAGATTTTATACAGGGTGGTATATAAATGTGATAAACAAACAATAAAATGAACGCCCCCCCCCATTTCTAACATCAAATAACTTGGGGGGGGGACTGGTTTTGGATTGGAGGCTGGAGGTGCACAAGGAGACATGTGACAATAGAGTTTGCTGCAATAGGGTGACTGCAGCTCTTGGAAGACAGAAATACAGGGACTCAATTCCCAACAGGAGTTTGGTGAGTTCAGGGAAAGGAAAGCTAGGCTTTGGCTTTGGGAAGATTAATTTAAGGAAAAGTTTGTTTAGTCAGACTTGGCATTAGAAACTTATATTTCTGTGTGTGTGTGCTCTGCATATTCTGGATACTGTTCTATTATAGTTTACCTGCAACGTAAGTAAAATAAGAAACACTAGCCTATGCTCAATACACCTAGGGCATTGCAAAAGCCTCTGTAAACATTTAAGCGTGCATTAAGACAACTTATTTTTGCAGTACAACTAATTATTATTAACTTTATCTAAAACGTGAGAAAACCTCAGACAGAAGCAGTCTGTAATAATTGAATAAAACTTTTAAAAAGTTCTTTTCTTTTTACAAGGCTCTCCAAGTTGGTTTTTAATTCAGGAAAAGGGGCCCGCAAAGGGGGATTTTTCTTGTGCAAACACGTCCTCAAATGTTCAGCAGCTATCAGTTTTCTTACCACCTGTAGGGCTTGCATGTGGAAGGTTTTTGTACTTGTCCAAAAGCCAAATTAAGAGGGGGGTTTTCTGGGTTATCCTACCCCAAGCCCAGAGAGTTTCTGTAGACAAAAGGGGTGGTGGCAGCTGCTTTTTGAATCTACTGATAATACAGAATAGTTTTTTAGGACAAGCCTAGTCGGGCAGCTCAGCAGGGATGATTCAGCATTTCTTTCCCTCATGTGAGCTTGCTCTGAGACAAAGGCTTTAATTTATTTATTTATTTATTTATTTAAATTTTAGTGTAAACTGCTCTGAGTCACTTTAGGAAGCACAGTATATGAATCAAATAAAAATAATAAATAAGATAGATAGATAGATAGATAGTTAGATAGATAGATAGATATTGAGGTTAAAAGGCCCCATAACATTTCAAAATGGATCAGAAGTCTCACCCTGGCACACTGCTCCCCCCCTCCCGCACACCACACTGCTTACAGTTACAGCAGCATATTTTATAGCTGCTTTCCTCGTACACAACTCCAAAAGATAAGTGGATAGGATACAACACATCATTTGTATGAAGAGGCAAACACTGTCTGTGACTGTGATGGTGGGCATTGGTCTAATAACATCTTAACAGAATTTGCAGTTATTTCTGCACAGATTAATAAACTAAAAATGATAAATGGTTGTGTAGCCCTATCAGAATATTTTTGTCTTTTCAGAATGATAATATCTGTTTTAGAGTCTTTCCCCCTTTCTCCTTTATTTTTCAACCAATTATGTAAAACTTGATAGTCTTGAAGTCTTTTTAAAAAAATAAAATAAAATCCAGATGCCTCTCAGAATGTGAAGCCCTAAGCTGTAGCTTACTTAGCTTGTGCCTAAACCTGGCACTGGAGATAGAAAACTGAGTTTGGTGAATTTGTAACCTTTCCCTGGGACAGGGTGCCTAAACACCATCTTTCCTTAGGAACAACAGTAAAAAAACAAATCCCTCCCCAAACTAAAGGAAATTACACTCTTAATATACAGCCAATAGTCCAGCTTTCTTTATGTACTCATTTCAAAGTTATCAGAGCTCATAGTACTGCAGAATTTAAATATTCCCACCATTTCATGGGCATCTTGCTAATTATAAAGTTAATAACTCTGGAAAATAGGAACACAGGAAGCTGCCATATACGGAGTCAGACCATTGGTCTATCTAGCTCAGTATTGTCTTCACAGACTGGCAGCTGCTTCTCCAAGGTTGCAGGCAGGAATCTCTCAGCCCTATCTTGGAGAAGCCAGGGAGTGAACTTGGAACCTTCTGCACTTCCAAGAGTAGCTCCATCCCCTAAGGGGAATATCTTACAGTGCTCACACTTCTAGTCTCCCATTCATATGCAACCAGGGTGGACCCTGTTTAGCTAAGGAGACAAGTCCAGTGTTCTCTCTAATTATTTTCATCTGTGTGCGAAATGAGTTTTGTTCTGGGTGGCAGTATCAAGGCACTGTGTGCGCACATGCACTCAGAGTGGGGCCTTCCTGATTCAGCCTGAGCGGGATCTAAAATTTACTGAGGAAACATCCAAAAACCTGTGAGTGTGCACACATGCGCACACCTTAGAGGGAACACTGGACAAATCATGCTTGCTACCACAAGACCAGCTCTCTGGAGAATGGTACCTCAGTCTTAACCATTTTTACCTGGACATTAATGATTTCGCTTGCACGGAGTCCAAGTAAATGAGCTCAGGAGTGCAATTTATATGGTTTAAAAAGTAGGAATCAGTCCTGAAGCCATATGCATGCATGTTGCTGCAAGCTGTTTCCCACAAGGAGTATCTTGGAACTGACTTCCATTGGGACTGAGGATGGTTTTGCTAGTGCTCATATTGTCAAATTTGTTGATTCATTCATTAAACAAAAAAATTAATTCTATATATAGTCTTCATCCTCCATCAGTAGATGATACACTAATCACTGTGTGAATGTGCCTGTATTTAAGCTGACCTCATTGCCCTAAAAACAGTAACACAGACTCAACCACGAGTATGCCAGATTTTAAATCAGTCCCCAAACAGGCAAATTACCAGCCCACAGGGCTTGGGGTGGACTGAGACGAGAGAAGTCGCCAGGGGGGCTGGGTGGGACAGGAGTGTCACACACTACACCGGGGGCTTGTTTTCTATCCCCCCATATCCCACTTTCACAGCCCCCACTTATCCTCTGCTTGTATCTTTGTAAATAAAGCAACCATCACAAAGACACCAAAATGCTCTAGTGCTCTCTCCAAAGAAAACTAATTGCAGTAGTGATGCCTCTGGAACTTCTCACCACTCAGGAAAGTGAGGAGCCATTTCAAAACAGGCACAGGGTGTCTCTTGGGTGTGTGTGTGTGCGTGCGTGCAGGGGGGAAGTGTTCACTTTGTACAATCAAGCAATATGAATCAGTCATGTGTAGCGGAGAGGATCTGAGTTAAAATCTCCATTAAGCCATGAAACTCACTAGGTGACCTTTGGTCACTCATTCCAGACCTATTCAGTTGCTATGCAATCTGAGGATGCTGTATCACGCATCCCCAAGAGCACGTGCACAAGCCCCACCTGTTCGCTGACATGCTCTGAAACCTCACCTCCTGCTCTCCAGAGTTGCATTTGTCTGCAGAGACAAAACACTGTACTTGTGTGGATAGATTCTTCCCCTGATCGGAGTGCAAGGATGCCTTAGCATTTCACATCATGTTATGTTCAAAACTCATACAATCTGTGTACAGGGTACACAGTACAAATCTGTGCACAGGTAGTTACTCATGTGTGATGCTGAACACAGACACAGCAGTACACTTCCTATCTGTACCATGCATTTGAGGGATCTGTACCCAGGGGCACTTTTAAAATGAACACAGGGACAGTCATGTGTCTGTATACAAATATGTGCATGTGTACAGACTAGGGTTGCCATGTCCTCCAGAATTTAGGGTAACCCCCGGATTTTGGCTTCTCCACCCGGCTGCTAAATTCTACCCAGATTTACACGGATTTCAAATGCGCTGCCCAGATTGCCCGGATTTTACTCCAGATCCGATCACATGGGAGGGCAGAGAAGATGGGGAAAGCATACAAATCAGTCAAATAAATAAATAAATAAATAAGCAAATTAGTTGTCACATCATTTGCATAATGTGCAAATTAGGCAACCCAGATTTGGCAAGCTTGAATGTGGCAACCCTATACAAATACTGCAACCCCAGCCTTGGGGGTGGTGAGGTTTCAGTGCATGCACAAGGCTTGCAGGGGTGCTCTTATGTCCAGATTCCCTAATAATAACTGAACTGGGCTTTGCTCTTAGCCTAAACTACCTTCCAAGGTTGTTGTGACGAGAGAGGTAGGGGGTCCATGTATGGCACCCTGAGCTCCTTAAAGGGAGAGTGAGATAAACATGTCATAAACCAGGGAGCCAGCGTGGTGTAGTGGTTAGAGTGCTGGACTAGGACCAGGGAGACCCGAGTTCAAATCCCCATTCAGCCATGAAACTAGCTAGCTGGGTGACTCTGGGCTAGTCACTTCTCTCTCAGCCTAGCCTACTTCACAGGGTTGTTGTGAAAGAGAAACTTAAGTATGTAGTACACCGCTCTGGGCTCCTTGGGAGGAAGAGCGGGATATAAATGTAATAATAATAATAAAATAATAATAAGCAAATAAATAATCGAGTCCGTGGGTTCAGAGAGGCTCCTGCCGGCGAGGCAATGACAACATACCAATGTCTCCGAAGGGCACCACAATCTGTGCCCTTCTTCCTGAGTCACAGGGTTGCCTGGAGCAGTATTTCTAGCTCCTCTGAAGGCAGCGACCCGGGGATTGCGCAGCCTCATTTAAGTAGGTTAAGAACGCAAAGTTATAATGGAACCCGTATTTGGAGAGCGACGAGTGCTAACGATACTTCGTGCACTATTTCCATTAGGAGCCCCTATTTATAAAAAACCATATTTAACTCCTGGCTCGCCTGCAGAGGCTGACCTCGAGAAGAGCTGAAGCCTGCTCGCTTGAAGCTCGGCCAACGGAGCAGCACGCTTCGCCCCAGACTCCACAGGCAGAGCAGCCCCTGCCAACGGAGTTATCACGTTTCCCAAGCGAGGGACAGGCCGGCGCTGATTGCTTGGCAGGCGGCTGGCTCGCGCGGGGATTGGTTGATCCGGCGCGTTCACGTGAAGAAGGCAGCGCCGCGTTTGATAAGCAGCCGGAGTCGGCTGGTGGGGGCGTTAGTCTGCATGCGAGGAGTTAGGGAGACTCAGTCACAAAATCAAAATAAAGCGTCGTGCGGAGTGATTTCTCGACTAAGCCAACTAGAAGCCTCGATTGCCTTATATGTGTTCACAAGTTTCCCTGCGTCTTTATGTTCCTCTCCTCGGGTTTAGTTCTATTTAACGCAATCGCACCAGGTAAGCCTAATGAGGGAAAATAAAAGAAATTAATGTTGCGTGGGTAGAGAGGCGTGTGTGCAGGTCAAAGCCACTGTCTGCTACCAATGGGGCTACTTCAATAAGGCTGCAGTCCTGTGCACACGCTTGCTTCGGAGCTGAACTCTGTGGCGCTTACCTCTGAGCAAGTATGCATAGGATCGGGACTCCATATGCTAAGTAATAGGAACTTGTATAGTGGCTGCAGCGCCACCACCGCTAATGCGGTATTTTACTGGTATTCAGGGCTAGCTATTGCATGGGATTGTATTCTGACTAAGCATTTTGGGCAAGATTGCATTTTTAGGCAGCCACACTCAAATTCTGTCTCGCTTCTATTTAAAAAGGCGTTGACAGACTTCTAATGCTTTTATTAGTAGCTCTAAAACAGTGGTTGTGTTTAACTTGTTCGCACCAGCTTCCTGCGTTTGGGTTAATCTGTTGTTGTGCTTAGCATAATTACTATAAGTAAGGCTTACCTTTTGCGTCTTTCTTTTGAAAGCACATCGTTTCAGGAAAGGTAAATGTGGCTGTTCTTAATCTTGCAAAGTTAGAGGGCAGTGATAAGAGCGGGGTGGAGGAGAGGAATTTGTATGTCTGCTAATTATTATTCTTCCTCCTTGTAAGCTTGTCAAAATTGGCATCTGCTGTATTCCTTCCTAGCAGTGTCCCTGTAGCTAAAACCAGAAATGCCTGTGTGGCTTTCTCTGCCTCTGAAAATCCATTTATTGGCTATACTTAGAAACTCATTTTGCAGGGTTCTAGAAATATCTAAACTCACTGAATCTGTTATACAGTTGATCTGCGCAGGCTCTGGCTGAAACTGTGTCTCTCTACTGGTGAAAAAGCTATCGTCATAAAGTATTTCCCTCTAAAACAAGCCAGCTATTGTAGCCTGAAGTGGTGACCACCACAGGGGCTCTGTGGTCATCAGTCGGGCAGTCTTTACCTTTTATTTCTTTAAGACTTTCACAGGAAACCATAATTGGCAACAATGGGGTTTCTTGGAGGATAGTTACGGCTGGCTTCCTGTGTATAACATAAACAGAAATTCACAGGATAAGTTTAATTCTGTACAATATATCTGAAAATGGATGAATGCCAGTACTTTTAACAACTGTGTCTTCTTGAACTGCTGTAGCATGGATTTATAGTACTTCAAATTGGCTTGCAGAACCTGTCAAACATGATCAGTGCTGTGCAAAAGTAATCTGTGTGGGCCGATGGGAGATGTCAAAAAGGGGAAACAAAAGTAGAGATCTTCCATGTTGCTCATGAATATTGTCAAATGCCACTCAATCGATAGGATATAATAAGCATATAGCTCATGTTTGTGTATCCACCTTCCAAATGTGGATATGGATAACAAAACACTTTGTCTAAGCTTGATGTGAGAGGTGTTTTTTTTATTATTTGCAAAGGAAACGTTTAATCAAATCTTAGCTAATTAAAATGCAATGTGGAGTTCATTCAAGTGTTCTGAATTGTGCATTCTTCTACTGGTTGTCAGTCACAGTTCTGGCTAGTTTTGCTTGCAACTGAATTATTTAAAGCCTTCCAGCCAAGGAACTCTAAATTATGAAGGAGAGTGAGTGCATTTGGAGGGCCTTTGCAAAAGCTCTCCTCCAGTACAAAACTGATATTATAGGAAACCTGACTTTGTGTTTACATTTCAGAATGATACAAGTCTTGGACCCAAGGCCTCTATCCAGTTCCATCATGCCTGTAGATGTGGCCATGAGAATATGCCTTGCTCGTTCACCACCTGTGAAGAGTTTTCTCACCCCACTCAATGAATATCAAAGAAGAAACTTTGTGGATCGATTTAAGCCTCTCAGACCATGCCTCAATGTGAAACGCGAAACTGAATCTCAAAACAGTGACTGGAAGTGCTCTGCCAGCCGAGCCAAGAAGAGAGTCGTCTTTGCAGACTCGAAAGGCCTCTCTTTGACAGCCATTCATGTCTTCTCTGAATTCCAGGAGAATCCAGCATGGGATCTGCAGTTTGACTTGTTGGACCTCGAAGACATAACAACTGGCCTAAAACTGCATGAGGAAAAGAACTTGATTCTTGGTTTCACTCCACCTTCAGCTGACTACTTAGACTTCCGGAACCACTTGCAGAAAAACTTTGTCTGCTTGGAAAACTGCACCCTCCAAGAACGGGCTGTGTCAGGAACTGTAAAAGTGAAAAACATGAGTTTTGAGAAGAAGGTACGAGTTCGGATCACCTATGACTCGTGGAAAACCAATTCAGATGTTGACTGCATCTACATGAATAATGTGTATGGAGACTCTGACAATGATACCTTCTCCTTTGCCATTGACTTTCCTCCAGCCATTCCTACTGAAGAAAAGATTGAGTTTTGTATATTTTACCAAAGTGGTGAGCAGATCTTCTGGGACAATAATGATGGGCAGAATTACAAGATTGTCCATGCAGAATGGAAGTCAGATGGGGTTCAAGCACCAGCATCACCCAGGAAAGAGTACCAAGTTCTCAAATCTTCAAGAAAAGCACCTGAAATGGGCTGTGAGCAGCTTGGCAGTCCTCGGATATCTAGTGGCGTGTTTCCCGAATGGCAAAGTTGGGGCAGGATTGAAAGCTCCTCTCCATATTGGTGAATGAAATAAACTATAGAGGCATCTGTGGTTAGCAGTTGAACATTGCTGATCACCTTCTCAATATGTAGGACAAACAAACCTGGAAGGGTTTGCTGACTTAAACAAACAAAACCCAAACCCACATCTGCTAACCATACGTTAAAAAATGAAACCTACCAGCTATAAACTGAAAGACAAAACATATATGCAATGAGACTGTTGCCCAATGTAGATATGGCATGTGTGGCCAATGATGATACATGGCATTGTTTCTTTTGTTCATCTGCCTTAACTGGGTTGGGATGGAGACAGAGAGACTTCTTAGGAAGAAATTCTATGTGTGGTGGCTTTTTTGGAAGCTGTGTTTGTGTGGGGGATGTTGAGAAGAGAACCTCAAAGCTGTGCCTGCTATAAGTATATACTGGGGACAAAGAGAGGCTGGACTGCCAAATTTGAGGCTAGACAAAGTGATAGACAATTAAGTGTTTAGGACTGTGGTACCCAATTATCTCTTTCAGCAGGAACAAAGCAAGGAGAGGGAGAAAGGGGGGAAGAGTTATAAAGCACTGTATTATAGGGAAAAGTAAAGTTGGGAGAAATCTGCCCTTTAAAATCCCATGAGAAGTTCTTCAGGGATTTGTGAAGAGCAATAAGAAAACAAATACTTAATTTCCAGAAAATGGAGGGATTAAAATAAGGTCGCAACCTTTGTATCCCAAAGGAGACGTTGTGCCTTTAAGAGCTGCATTGCAGGTAAAACCTGAACAGGTGCAGTTCCCTCCATCACTGAGTTGCTGCATTGGGGAAAGCTGCACATGTTGAAGTTCTGCCTATCAAACAGGCTCAGGTGTGTATATAAGTGTGTGTCTGAAGAAAGCAAGAGGAAAGAGGCAACCAGAGAGAGAGTGAGGGGGGGTGGGGAGCTGAGAACTATGTATATGTGTATAAATAGGCCCCTGCATAGTTGTGTGTTTGGTTTCAGGAATCTGTCTTGCAACTTGCTGTACAATAGGCTGATTCTGCTTTCATGAAACACTTGTGCAACCACACTTCACTGGTAGATTTCTATCCCATGTACACAAAGACTAACCATTACACAAAATCCTGTCAGCGTCCCAAGATTACACTTAATTTTTGTGTCAAGAGAGGGACTGAGTGACTCTTGTGAAATGCCTTAATTTGTTGATGTTGGTCTACTGATCTTGCCTTGTAAAAGTGTCTCTATTCTATCTACCTTGTTGCAGAATCTAGTAATATTTTCCCTCTAACAATAGCTCTTCACAACAGTGAAATAAACCTAAGCAATAAAAGTCCTTCATATTGAAGGGGTGGTATGTAGCTGCACTTCTCAAGCTAATCAGTTAAAAATGACAAGAGTATGCATCTTGCACATAATATTTTTATTCACTTTCTCATACCTCATTTTTCTTCTGTAGCATTTACAGATGCAGAAAGCTTTGTGTGCGTTTGTCACTTTATAACTGTAGTGTTAATCTTCTCCAGGTGTATCTCATTTTGTAAATAAGTGTGACTAATTGACACTGACTGTATAGGACAAAGCCAATCAAGAAGCGAATGCACACAAACCCGTGTTCATTTGTCTGTTTTGTAGTGGTCGTGATGTCTATGGAACATGCAAATGACAACATTTTAATGTTTGTCACACCAAAACTGAGATGGGATTTGCCTTGTAAAAAGGGGGAAAGCCTCTTCCACTTTTTCTACTGTATTGCACAACTGTGTAAGCAATTCACTTTAAAAATAAATGTGTGTTTTGATAACTCTTTGATTTCCTTTCTTGAGAATAAGGGGTGAGAGCTGGGCTGGAATTCATGGATTGTTCACTTGTTGCAGTATCGGGTGACACAGAGGAGGCATCTCTTCCCATCTTCTGCTGGCCATATCTAATGCCTTCCTTCTCTTCTTTCTGGACTCCTGTCATCTGCTCATGTCTGTCTGTGCTGTCCAGGAGGAAATAGTTAAAAGCTGCTCAGCAACTGACTTGACTTTGCAGTATAGTCACTGGTCAGTCTAGCTTGGTAGCTAGTAGGGGTCAGCAGCGAGGTGGCCAAATTTGCAGATGATACCAAACTCTTTCTGGTAGAGAAATCCAAAATGGATTGTGAGGAGCTCCAAAAGGATCTCTTCAAACTGGGGGAGTGGGTGACAAAATGGCAAATGTGGTTCAATGTTGGCAAGTGTAAAGTGATGCACATTGGGACAAAAAACTCCAACTTCAAGTATAGCTGATGGGATCTGAGCTGTCAGTGACTGACCAGGAGAGGTATCTTGGGATCAGGGTGGACACCTTGTTGAAAGTGTTGACTCAATGTGTGGCAGCTGGGAAAAAGGCCAGTTCCATGCTAGGGATCATCAGGAAGGGGATTAAAAATAAAACGGCTAATATTATAAGGCCCTTATACAAAATGATGGTGTGACCACACCTGGAGTACTGCGTACAATTCTGGTCACCACATCTCAAAAAGGACATTGCAGAACTGGAAAAGGTGCAGAAGAGGGCAACCAAGATGATCTGGGGCCTAGAGCACCTTCCTTATGAGGCAAGGCTACAAAACCTGGGACTATTTAGTTTTTTTTTAAAAAGATGACTGCGGGGAGACATGACAGAGGTCTATAAAATCATGCATGGTGTGGAGAAAGTGGATAGAGAGAAATTCTTCTCCCTTGCACACAACACTAGAACCAGGAATTATCCTATGAAAATGATTGCCAGGAAATCTAGGACCAACAAACAGAGGTACTTTTTCACACAACGCATAATCCACTTGTGGAATTCTCTGCCACAAGATGTGGTGACAGCCAACAACCTGGATGGCTTTAAGAAGGGTTTGGATAACTTCATGGAGGAGAAGTCTATCAATGGCTGCTAGTCAGAGGGCTATAGGCCACCTCCAGCTTCAAAGGCAGGATGCCTCTGAGTGCCCGTTGCAGGGGAGTAACAGCAGGAGAGAGGGCATGCCCTCAACTCCTGCCTGCAGGCTTCCAGCAGCATCTGTTTGGCCACTGTGTGAAACAGGATGCTGGTTTAGATGGGCCTTGGGCCTGATCCAGCAGGGCTGTTCTTACAGGCTGGCAGCGGCTTATCCAGGGTTTCAGGCAGGAGTCTTTCCTAGCCCTACCTGGAAATGCCAGGGATTGGACTTGGGCTCTTCTTCATGCAGAGCAGCTGCTCTGCCACTGAGCAACAGAATAGGGGTAGTTGCACTCCTGTTTTAAATAGTTAGAAGAGGTCTGGTGACATGAGTATGATATCAGGAATTATATCCCATGTTAGGGATATGCAAATGAAGGGGGGATGTGTTGAGAGAACACCTAACACCTTTGCTGCTGTGCCTCCTTCACTGCTCATTAGTGCAAGGGGTGGGTCCAGATTGGCCAGAATGAAGGGTGTGCTTACCTTGCTGCTTCGTGGCAGAATGTACAGTAGTCCACCTGGTGCAGCAAGGAAATGAAAGCTTTTTGTTTGCAGGGCTTCACTGGTTGTTGTAGGCTGCATGTCCACCAGCTGCTAGGGCTTGTTGGCACATATGGATGTGTCTATACCCTGCCCACTATGAAGGCAAACGAGGGCCAGATCATGCCTATCTATCCACATTTATATCCTGCCCTATACCACATCGTTTCAGAGTGGGTAACATCAATTAAAACACATTAGCATTTTAAAATTCTAAAACATTAACCTATGAAAAACATACTAAAAATGAAAACAACATAGTGCAAAAAAACAACCTACACTGAGCTAAAGGCCAGGGTAAAGAGATGTGTCTTCACCAACCGTTGAAAAGTGTATAATGAGGGAGCCTGATGCACCTTGGTGGGGAGGTCATTCTGTAACCTATTATTATTATTATCTTGTTTACACAGTCAGACAGGTGTTATTGACTGGTTTGTTTTATCCAGACATAGAGTCCTTCCCAAGGACCTGGGATGGCTGAATTTTATTGTCAATGTTGTTGTTGTTGTTATAGATATCATCTCAGTATATTATTATTATTTTTTTTATTATATCGATTTCTATACCGCCCTTCCAAAAATGGCTCAGGGCAGTTTACAAAGAGAGATAACAAACAAATAAGATGGCTCCCTGTCCCCAAAGGGCTCACATTCTAAAAAGAAACATAAGACACACACCAGCAACAGTCACTGGAAGTACTGTGCTGGGGGCGGATAGGGCCAGTTACTCTCCCCCTGCTAAATAAAGAGAATCACCACGGTAAAAGGTGCCTCTTCGCCCAGTTAGCAGGGGTGCTATATAGGCTGTTCCCAGTAAAGCTGCTTTTTGTAATTGGCTGATGGTGATTTCTGTGGCCCCTATGGTGTTGAGGTGCTCTTCAAGGTCTTTTGGAACTGCACCCAGGGTGCCAATTACCACTGGGATTATTTTGGTCTTTTTCTGCCACAGCCTTTCAATTTCAATTTGTAGATCTTTGTATTTGGTGATTTTTTTCTATTTCTTTTTCTTCTATTCTGCTATCTCCTGGTATTGCTATGTCGATTATTTTGACTTGTTTTTCTTTCTTCTCGACTACAGTTATATCTGGTGTATTGTGTGGCAGATGTTTGTCTGTTTGTAGTCAGAAGTCCCATAATATTTTTACATCTTCATTTTCTTCAACTTTTTCAATTTTATGGTCCCACCAATGTTTGGCTACAGGTAGCTTGTATTTTTTGCAGATGTTCCAGGGTATCATCCCTGCTACCTTGTCATGCCTTTGTTTGTAGTCAGTCTGTGCGATCTTTTTACAACAGCTGATTAGGTGGTCCACGGTTTCATCTGCTTCTTTACAAAGGCGGCACTTGCTGTTTGTTGTTGGTTTTTTGACTTTTGCTCTTATAACATTTGTTCTTAGTGCCTGTTCTTGTGCAGCCAGTATTAAACCCTCTGTTTCTTTCTTCAAGTTGCCATTCTTAAGCCATTGCCAGGTCTTGCTGATGTCTGATTTTCCACTTATATTGTGCAAATATTGACCATGCAGGGGCTTATTTTTCCATTTTTCTGCTCGGTTCTTGACTTGTTCATTCTTGTAGGCCTGCTTTGTTTCATTGGAGTTGAATAGTTTCTGGTTATTGACCATTTGAAGTGCATCTTCTTCACTGTCCCTTATATATTCTTCAAGGCCTCTTTTCTCCTCCTCTACTGTTTGATGGACTTGCATCATTCCTCTTCCACCTGAGCTGCGAGGGAGGTATAGCCTATCGACATCACTGCAGGGGTGCAGAGCATGATTGATGGTCATGGTTTTCCTGGTCTTACGATCTATCGTCTCTTGCTCTGCCTGGGTCCAGTCTATTATTCCTGCAGTGTATCTGATAACAGGTATAGCCCAGGTGTTTATGGCTTGTATGATGTTCCTGCCATTGAGTTTGGACTTGAGGATTTTTCTAACTCTCCTGATGTATTCACTTCCAATTTTTCTTTTAACTTCAGTGTGTGCAATGTTATCAGCCTGGAGAATGCCCAAGTATTTGTAATGTTCTTTCTCTTCCAGGTTCTTGATGTTGCTTCCATTGGGTAGTTCTATTCCTTCTGTTTTTGTTATTTTTCCTCTTTTCATTATTAATGCAGCACACTTGTCTAGTCCAAACTCCATTGCTATATCGCTACTGAATATACGGACAGTGTTTAGCAGTGATTCAATTTCTGACTGGGACTTTCCATACAACTTCAGTTCGTCCATGTACAGCAGATGGTTTATTTTACTTGATGTTTAAGATGTTTGGTATCCGAGGCCTGTTTTGTTGAGTATTTGTGAAAGTGGGGGTCATGGCGATTACAAACAACAGAGGGGATAGTGAGTCCCCTTGGAAAATGCCTCTTCTAATGCTAACCTGTCCAAGTGTCTCGCCATTGATTGTTAACTGTGTACTCCACATGCTCATTGCTTTTTAAAATAAATATCTGAATGTTTTTGCTGACACCAGTTGTTTCTAAACATTTTAGTATCCATGTGTGAGGCAATGAATCGAAGGCTTTCTTGTAGTCAATCCGTGCAATACTTAGATTTGTTTTTCTTCTCTTGCAGTTTTCTAAACTCATTTTGTCAATCAGCAGCTGGTCTTTTGTGCCTCTGCTGTTCGGGCAATTTCCTTTCTGTTCAACTCGAAGCTGTTTGTTAGTTAATAAGTGTTGCATCACTTCATCTGCTCTTATTCCAGTTAATAATTTGAAGATGGTTGGCAGGCAGGTGATCGGTCTATAATTACTTGGAACTGCACCTTTTGCTAGGTACAGTAAGGGTAAAAGGGGTTAGCATAGTAAACGGTGCCTCTTGCCCAGTTAACCTAGGGGCTATCATGGAGAAGGCCCTCACGTGACCCCCCCCTCCCCGAATCACTGAGGTAGGCAGTACTACCAGGAAGGTCTTTCTGGCTGATTTTATTACGCAGGCAGGTCTATTAGATGTTTGGGACCCAAGATGTTTGGATATTTATCCTTTAGATAATATCACTCCTTCAGATAATTGGGGCACAAGTTGTTTATGGCTTTGTATGCCAGTACCTTGAACTGGACTCGGTAGCTAATTGAAAGCCAGTGCAATTCCTTTAATATTAGTGTGATGTGTGTCTGGCCACAAGTGCCCATCAGCTGCCTTGCTGCTGCATTCTGCTCTAGTTGCAGCCTCTAAACCATGCCTGCTCAACTCAGCCCCCCCTTTGTTTTTGGACTACAACTCCCATAATCCCCAGCCACAGTAGCCAATAGCCAGGGATGAAGGGAATTTTAGGCCAGCATCTGCAGGACGGCCAAAGTTGAGCTGCCCTGTCTAAAACATCTTCATGGGCAGTCCCATGCAGAGTACATTACAATAGTCCAATCTGCAGGTTACCAGAGAGCATGGATCACTGTGGCCAAGCTATCTTGATGCAGAAAGGGGCATAGCTGGTAATCCAGTTGGAGCTGAAAGAAGGCACTCTTGGCCACTGAAAAGGGTCACAGTAGGTTGTAACTAGGATTCCCTACCAGAGTTTTAGACTTCCCTTTGCTCTTTGGATCAGCCTGAATACTAAATAAGATATGATGTGGTAGGTCTGTGTTTGGAGCTATGTTTCTCTCTCCCCGCCCTGCCCACGCCTGCCCCCACCCTCTCTCTCTCTCCAAAAAAGAAGAAGAAGAAGAAGAAGCTGTGGGGGAGATGGGCTGAGCTGGATTGGGGCAGTGGTGCGTGTTTTTATTACCCTCCCCCGCCACACATATTTCAGTCCTGATCCAAACCACTCTTCCTGAAATTGCTATTAGCCACGAAAGTGAAATTGTATGGGCATGAAAAACAAACACTTCTTGGGTGCAATCCCAACTGTTTTGTGGACTTATTTGCTAATTCTTCTGTCAATTCACCTTTGTAAGACAAATAGAGTCCTGAGAGAGAACTTCATTTTAATATTTTAAGCAACTGCCTCCATTATTTAAACCAGGCTTTCCAGAAGACAAAAGTTTTAAATTGTTCATTTGTATTGCTATAAATAATCAAGAGTAGTTAAAATATTTAAAAAGCATCATCTCACTTAATCAACCGATGATATAAAATGAATTCGTTAAAATAATAACTTTGCCGTCACCTCATGAGCTGGTTCCTTTCACTTTCTTTGTAAAAGCTTTAGATCGAGTACAGTTCAAGTTAGGTGCACACAAGTTGTTCCAGTATTAACAAAAGTTAGTGCCGTGGGGGGGGGGGCATAGGTGGGCTGTGTTTGAGCCGCTGCCCCAACCCAGTGATGGTGCCTCCCCTGCAGTGCTATCCCCATGGTGCCCCTTCTTTCCCACCGGTGTGCTGTGGCGGTGGCAACTTCCCTGATGCAGCAGCCCAGGCAAGGCTGCCCTGCCGCTGCCCTGCCGCTCAGCACAAGGTGAGAGAAAGGGGGCACCACAGGGAGGGCTATCCTGGGCTGCTCCATCATGGAGGTGGCCCCTGGCCCGTACGCATGCAGCAGGATAGAAGAGGGGGCGCCACACAGGGAGGTGCTGCCAGCTGCCCATTGTGGTGAGTGTGGTGGTCACAGAAGGAACTGGTGGTGGCCTTGGCAGCAGCAGCAGCAGCACACAGGGTTTCTGGAACCCGTGCGCACAATTACAGCTCCGCCCCCGATTACATTTGAAACGCTCTCAGTCAAATAATGTTTATTTCATATCTGCAATACAGTTTCATGGATTATTTTTTTTAAAAAGTTAAATTACTCAAAAGAATGGTCTTTTGCCTGGAGTGCACTTAGAAATCCTTTCAACGCCCGTAATCCAGGGTTCCATTTCCATGGGGAAATAGGGATACTGCTGGATTTGGGGGCACCCCATGTTCATCTTTAGATTATTTGATGGATAAACCCTCTAAAATTATATGTAAAAACTGTTATTTCTGTTTGCACTGCTGAGTGTCTGAATAAATGCCTTAAAAACACCAGCAGAAAAGGTAAAGTGTGCTGTCAAGTCGGTGTCGACTCTTGGTGACCACAGAGCTCTGTGGTTGTCTTTGGTAGAATACAGGAGGGGTTCACCATTGCCATCTCCCACATAGTATGAGATGATGCCTTTCAGCATCTTCCTATATCGCTGCTGCCCGATATAGGTGTTTCTCATAGTCTGGGAAACATACCAGTGGGGATTCGAACTGGCAACCGTTGTCTTGCTAGTCAAGTCATTTCCCCTCTCCTGTGCCATTAGGTGGCTTGTAACACCAGCAGTAGTTGGTAGCAAAAGGCCCCAAATACAGTGCTTTTCTACTTGCTGGGCTCTAAATGTACAGAGCCAAAGTGCTTTTTTGGGTGTGTGTGTTGAAAAATGACGAAAAGAGTTATTCCTACACTGTGTTGCCATTCCCCCCCTTCTTCTTCGTTGTGATGGGAAATTGCTAGCAGCCATGACATTTCACTTTTGGTAATGCTCTTAAAGCTCCTCTCCACATCATTGTACTTTCCCCGCTGCCCAGTGTGTCTGTTCATCAAATATATTTTAATGCCTTGGGGCAAAGCTGTTAACAAAATTACTCTCATGGATTTAAAAATTGCACAACTGTAAGAACTTCTCTGAGGGTACCTCTTAGACAGAAATGTGCCCGACTTCCCTGCAAAGACAAGAATAATCATCCAAAATTTTATTTTTGTGCCAGCTCTCGAAAGAGCGTTATTTGTCTGTACATGCCTTGCGGCATAGGTATTACAGGGGCATTCACCACCAAATTAAAATAAGCTTGTGACAGGCTTTACATTGAAGTAGAGAGACATTAAGGGGAATCGGATTAAAACTACCATAGGCTTCTGAGAGTTCGTTTTTCCCTTGCAATTTTTCTTGCTGTGCAGTTTGAAGGATGATGTACATCCACAGTTTGAGCAATGTCATTATACCACAATCAGTTCCAGACCCACAGCCAGGGGTGGCAGGGTGGGGAAGAACTGCCCACCCAAAATTTTTGTCTGCCCCTCATCAAAGTTTTTACAAACAAGTAATTTTAAACTGTATTGTAATGTAATAGAGAGCAACTAATATGTTTAAACCTCCCACTCCTACTTTTTTTGGGGGGGGGGATAACTTTTAGGCTGCCTACAGGCCTGAGCAGTTCCCACAATCTTTTTTCACAAATGAATGAACTTAGTTGCTTATTACAATGATAGAAAACAGCTGGAAATCACCAATCCAGGGATGTATTTGAGAGATTTCACCCCAAACCTGAGCAGCACTGGATGTGGTTACACCATATCCATATGATGTGATTACCATCAGACCCATAGCTAGTGGGGGAGGGAGGCGGAGGAGGGCATTGATCTCCATGTAAAATTTTCTCTTCTCTTCCACGAAAACATGTTCCAGATTTTCCTTCTCAGTGTCTGCATCTGATTTCTTATGTCTTTAATGAGTGGAAAAACTGTGAATGTTTACATTTTACATTTCTTATATTGAACAAACAAGTAGATGCCTTTTGCATCTACTTTTACATTATCTGAGTTTTTAGAAATTCTTCTTACTAAGAAAGTAGTACGTGCATTATTACGTTTTTATTCCATCCTCTCTTCAAGTTCAGGGCAGTAGACACAGTGAGCCACCCTAAGCTTACTTCCATTGAATGGAACTGAACACGTAAGTATACCTGGCTCTCCCCCCCCCCCAACACACCATGTTATCCTTACAACAACCCTGTAGGTAAGTTGCATTGAGATATGGTGATTTGTCCAAGGTCAGTCTGTCACAGTTGAGCAGGGATCTGAATCCAAATCTCCCTGTTCATTTGAGAGTTCATCTGAGAGTTCATTTTCCCCTTGCAATTTTTCTTGCTGTGCAGTTTGAAGGATGATGTACATCCACACTTTGAGCAATGTCATGATGCCACAATCAGTTCCAGACCTACAGCCGGGGGTGGGGAAGGCCTGCCCACCGAAAATTTTCATCTGCCCCTCACTAAATTTTTTTACAAACAAGCAATTTTAAAACTGTATTGAAATGTAATAGAGAGCAACTAATATGTTAAAACCTCCCACTCCTACATTTTTTTTTGCGGGGGGGGGGGAATAACGTTTAGGCTGCCTACAGGCCTGAGCAGTTCCCACAATCTTTTTTCACAAATGAATGAACTTAGTTGCTTATTACAATGATAGAAAACAGCTAGAAATTACCAATCCAGGGATATATTTGAGAGATTTCACCCCAAACCTAAGCAGCACTGGATGTGGTTATACCATATCCATATGATGTGATTATCATCAGACCCATAGCTACTGGGGGAGGGAGGCGGAGGAGGGCATTGATCTCCATGTAAAATTTTCGCTTCCCCAAAAACATGTTCCAGATTTTCCTTCTCAATGTCTGCATCTGATTTCTTATGTTCTTAATGAGTGGGGAAACTGTGAATGTTTACGTTTTACATTTCTTATATTGAACAAACAAGTACACAGAGGGACACATATGGACACCTCATGTGACACCTCAACGTTATAGTTTGTGATTATTTTATACACCCAATTCAAGATGGCGGACAAGTGAATGTTTGAGGTGCAAATTAACTTGTGAATTGCCTAACTATTTAGAACCAAATTTGCTACAGATGTAGAGACACATAGGGAGACCTCAACAGCGTAGCTTGTGATGATGTCATTCACCAGAATTCAAGTTGACAGACACATTTGAGGTGCAAGTGGGCTAACTTGTGAATTGCCCGCTTTTGGTACCATTGTAGGGATAAATAGAGACACCTCAACATCATAATTTGTGATGATGTCATCCACCCCAATTCAAGATGGCAGACAAATGAATGCTGAGGCACAAGTGAGAACTGATTTCAACCAAACTTAGTACAGTTCTAGTGACATTCTGGGACACCTCAATAGCATTGTGATGATGTCATCCACCCCAATTGAAGATGGTGGATCCATGAACATTTGAGGCAGAAGTGGGCTAACTTATGAAGATGGTAATTATCAATTAAGACTATAGTGAAAGGAAAGCAGGCAGATTAGTTCTGGCCAGAACTTCTTGTTTCCCTTTTTCTTATTCCTTGGAACCTTGTTATTACATAAAAATGTTACCATCAGTATTAGTCCAAAATATCAGACTTATTTTAAAAACCAGTTTGAGCACTTAATTGCTTTTATTTCTTACTCCTACTCAGGTTTCAAAACATTAGCATGATCTTTGACATGTACCTTCTAATAAATAATCTAGGTGGCTTCAGGCAGCTAACTATTTTTGTTAACTAGGCATACTGGTAGTCTTTGATTCCATTAGAGCCATGAGATAAAATCGGCCCTTGTAGGTAATTTGCTTTAAATCATCAGGGCACTGCCTTCATTCCACTTTGGCAGAAGTTGGCCCAGTGCCTTCAAGTTCCCTTTCCTGAGATTTTCCTATAAAGAGAAACCGCTTTTGATACCACAATTATTATTCCTGCCCCTCCCTCATTCCTTCTCTCTCCAAGTGGAAGATTCATTCATGCAGTGGTTTAAATTAAGTGTCTTTGTATTGCTATCCATTGTCAACTGCTGTAACTGCTTTCTTTTTGGAAAGTAGCATGAGGCAAAACAATGGGAGAGTCCCTGGATGGTTTCCACAGCGCTTTACTTAACACCCACCACCAGTTTCACTCTTCCCACATTGATTGCCAACTCCTCAGGCACTTCCTCCCCATCAGACACATAGAAGACTGGGGGGAAATGTGGCAGGCAGAAACGCAAGGGGGATTGGAGCAAGTCTGGCATGAGAGAAGGGTACAACTCAATTCATCTCCTCAGTTCATTCTGTGGTGTTACAATAGGCGTGATGAAACTGGACATCTTTTCACTGGAACTGGAAGCATGCACTTCCTTTGGTATGTCATTGCATGCAGTGATGGGCTGCAATGGACCTTGTTTCCAAAGAAGTATTGCAAGTGGCTATGATCTTAAGCACATGACTAGGAAGTTAAGTAATACTGAGTGTCAGAGAGAGAAAAAGCAAAGACCTGAGTTGATAATTCTAGGTAATTTGGCTAAGTCATCTTGTCTTATAGCTGCTTCCCTCACAAACACAAGGTAATCTTATGTAGAATCAATTAAGAGTTTATTCAGAAACAACTCAATTTTCTCCTCCTTTCTCTCCCTTTTCCTTTCTGACTCCCCACCCCCACCCCAACACACACATTCTACAGCAGGTCTGCACAACCTAAGGCCCAGGGGCCAAATCTGGCCCACGAGGATATTTCTGCTGGCCTGCAGGGAGTCAGCAACAGCAGGATCCTCCTCCAGCAACAGCAGGATCCACTGGGCATTTTTGTGGGGCTGGCAGAGTCTGGTGCTCCATTGACTGAGCAGAGACCCAGCTTATTTTCTGGCCATTCTCCCTGGTTAAAATTATGGGCTCTTGGGGAGAGGGAAAGACCATCAAGTAATAAGTAATTGTTTTAATACTTATACTTATAATTCATTTTACTGCCATAATCAATGCACTGAAAATTGACCTCGCCCCCCTGCCCCCATATCAAGTCCTTGTTGTTCCTGGCCCACTGGGGCATTTGAGTTGTGCCCCCCTGCTCTACAGGATCCCCACTGGGACAAACTTCTAAACAACAGAACATAAAGGATTACTGGATATAATACAACATATCCCTCCCCTTTATAACAACTAGAATTTAATTAACTTAAAATTCATTGACAAAGTCTTGAAAACTTTTAGGTGGGCTCCTGTCACACACACTTCTCCTAATTCTTGGGTTCTCTGGCACAAGAGCTGTTTGTGATATTTTTTTCTGGTACTGAAGATTGCCCATCACTTTCATCGGCCTCATTTGTGAAGTCAAAACTGGAGGCAGGATCAGTCCTCAACCATTTCCTCTCTCGAGACCAGACTCCCTTCCTTGTCCCCTTTTGGCTAGGTCAGGACAGCACCCGAACCATATTCAGAAGCATTAGTTGATACAACAGTATGCCTGTTGGTGTCAAAAGAAGTGAAGGCAGGGCTTTCAGCAATGGCCGATTTGATAACCAGAAAACTAGCCTTGCAGGATGCATCGCAGTTAAATGCTACATTCTGCAATGGAGCAACTTTGGAGGCAAATTGTCTAATAAATATAGAGTAATGCAGAGTCCTAAAAATGATTGAAGTGCATCCTTGATGTGTGGCTCTGGTGCATCCCAAATAGCTTTCACCAAGTCTGCTTTGGGATGTGCGCCACTCAGTTATTGTGTGTCCCATGTACATCAACTGAATGTGTGCAAAATGGACATTTCTCTTCAGAGACAGTAAGTCTGTGTTGTCGGAGTTTTCTTCTGTCAGCTTAGCATCCTCCTCCTCAATGTTTTTGCTCTAATTAAAATGCCATCCTGAAAGTAAGTGATGCCATCCATAGTCTCAAAAATGGCATGCATCCTTCTTTGAAATACTAAAGCTGCAGAGGCAAATCCAAAGGGCATATATATCTTTTGTATTGAAAAAGACCCTCTGGGGAAATGAAGGCTGTGTATTTGCGAGAACTTTAGGAATTTAATGACAGGCTGAAGACAAGTCCGAAGTTGTGAACAATGAGGCTTCTATCAGACTAAGCAACATTTCATTGATACTGGGTAATGGATGACAATCCACTACCATGTAGGAATTCACATCTCTTAAATGTATGCACATTCGAAGTGTACCATTTGATTTCTGCATAAGAACAATGGGAGAGACCCATTCTGATGCATCAACAGTTATCAGCATGCTGTAGTCTTAAGAACTCCTCTCTAAGTGGTTAGCACAATGCTATAGGTAAGTTCTCAATTTTGTGTTGCACTGGTATTGCATTTGCCTTCATCTGAATTTTATGTTTGAAATGTAAGGCAGTGCCAGGAGTGTAGGAAAAAATGTCCAAGAAATCAGCAATTATATCAGCATATGGATGCTCCATCATCTGTAATACAGGTTCCATGCTATTTGGGTCTTAAATGATCCATAGATCTTTCTGATGTTCCCAGCCCAATATTGAGACTCCTTTTGGTGACACATACACTTTCCCTTCTGCAGTGTCTTTTGTATTCCAGGACAGCAGTGAAGTGTCCATTTATGGCAACAGGGGAGCCACCACATCCCCGTGGGTGGATGTCTGAAGGTTGTAGGTGCAGCTCTAATGCAGTAAAGAGTTTATTGTAAAGTATAAGGGAAATGATAGTGTACAGAGAATCAGAATCAGCCAGCACCTGCACTTCATGGCCATTACCTTTTCCTTGATGATGTGGAGAAGCAGGCTCTGATTCTATCACACTTAAAATGCTGTCAGGAAGTGGTTCATCTGCCTCATCTTTATCATACTTGATTGGGGGAGGCTAGTGGTCCAGTTTGGTCCCAGCTTCTCCCTCCAGGATATTCTGTAGAGGAGCAGGTGAGGGGATGTGGGCGGGGAGGTGGAGTGGCTGTGGTCTATAAGGATAACATCTCCCTTACCAGGGTCCCTGTAAGGATATCAGACCATATTGAATGTGTGTACTTGAGTTTGGGGACCAGGGATAGATTGGGACTTCTGTTGGTGTATTGATCGGCCCGCTGCCCAGCGGAATCCCTTACTGAGCTCATGGACTTGGTTGCGGAACTCGCGTTGGAGTCTCCCAGACTCTTGGTGCTGGGGGACTTCAATGTTCACTTCGGGACCAATCTGTCCGGGGTAGCTCAGGAGTTCATAGCGGCCATGACAACTATGGGTCTATCCCAAGTGGTCTCTGGACCGACGCATATTGCAGGTCACACACTTGATTAGGTCTTTTATTCTGATCAGCATGGTGTTCTGTGGGGTAGGGACTCCTGTGATTTCCCCATTGTCATGGATGGAACACCATCTGGTTAAGATTGGACTTACAACCACTTCTCACCTCTGCAGGGGCGAGGGGCCCATTAGAATGGTCTGCTCAAAGAGGTTATTGGATCCAGTGAGATTCCAAGAAGCCTTGGAGGGCTTCAGTGTTGGCTTTGCCAGTGATCCTGTTGATGCCCTGGTTGAGAATTGGAACAACTTGCTCATCAGGGCAGTAGACACGATTGCTCCCAAGCGTCCCCTCTGACCCGTTTCAAATTTGGCCCCTTGATATACCAAAGATCTACGGGGGCTAAAGTGGCAAGGTAGGTGACAAGGTAGGAGCGCAAGTGTAGAAAGACTCGACTAGAATCTGTCAGATTACGACATAGAACACATCTAAAGATCTATGCTCAGGCAATACGTGTGGCAAAGAGGCAGTTCTTTGCTGCCCGTATTGCCTCTGTGATTTCACATACAGCAGAATTGTTCAGGGTTGTGAGGGGACCTTTAACCAAAATTTGGAGTCATCAGTTACCCACTGTGATGTTTTTAAAGTGTTTTTCGCAGATAAAATTTCTTGGATTCGGGCTGACTTAGATGGAGACTCCACAATTAATTTGATGTCTGAGCTGGAGGTGCCCAACGACTTCTCTTATGTGATACGACTGGATTGGTTTCAGTTTGTGACTCCTGAGGATGTGGACAAGCTGCTTGGAGTGGTGAGGCCTGCCACTTGTTCTCTTGACCCTTGTTCAACATGGCTTGTTAGATCTAGCAGGGAGGCTGTTGTAGATAGCCTGGTGGAAATCATAAATGCTTCTCTGAGGGAGGGCAGGATGCCTCCTTGCCTTAAGGAGGCAATTATTAGACCTCTTCTAAAGAAGCCTGCATTAGATCCTTCGGAGTTGAGCAATTATAGGCCTGTTTCCAACCTCCCATGGTTGGGCAAGATAATTGAGAGGGTGGTGGCCTCTCAGCTCCAGGCGGTCTTGGAGGAAACTGATTATCTAGACCCATTTCAAACTGGTTTTTGGCGGGCTATGGGATGGAGACTGCCTTGGTCGGCCTGATGGATGATCTCCAATTGGAAATTGACAGAGGAAGTGTGACTCTGTTGGTCCTTTTGGATCTCAGCAGCTTTCGATATTATCAACCATTGTATCCTTCTGGAACATCTGAGGGTGTTGGGGATGGGAGGCACTGTTTTGCACTCCTACCTTGCAGATAAATTCCAGATGGTGTCGATAGGAGACTGTTGCTCTTCAAAATCTGAGCTTAAGTATGGTGTTCCTCAAGGCTCTGTACTTTCTCCAATGCTTTTTAATATCTACATGAAATCGCTGGAAGAGATCATCAGGGGATTTGGAGCTGGGTGTTACCAGTATGCTGATGACACCCAGATCTACTTCTCCATGTCAACTTATTCAGAAGCTGGCATATCCTCCCTAAATGCCTGCCTGGAAGCAGTAATGGGCTGAGTGAGGGAGAATAAGCTGAAGCTGAATCCAGATAAGATGGAGGTACTTATTGTGCGGGGTCAGAACTCTAGAGACGATTTTGATCTATCTGTTCTACATAGGGTCACACTTCCCCAAAAGGAACAGGTTCGCAGTCTGGGAGTACTTCTGGATTCATACCTCTCCCTGGTTTCTCAGGTTGAGGCGGTGGCCAGGGGTGCTTTTTATCAGCTCCAGCTGATACGCCAGCTGCGCCCGTTTCTCGAGATCAGTGACCTCAAAACTGTGGTACATCTGTTGGTAACCTCTAGACTGGACTTCTGTAATGTGCTCTACCTGGGGTTGCCTTTGTACATAGTCTGGAAATTTCAGTTGTTTCAGAATGCGGCAGCCAAGTTGGTCTCTGTGTCATTTTGGAGAGACCATGTTACTCCTTTACTGATGGAGCTACATTGGCTGCCGATAGGCTTCCGTACAAAATACAAAGTGCTAGTTATAACTTATAAAGCCCTAAATAGCTTAGGCCCTGAGTATCTAAGAGAGTGTCTTCTTCACTATGAGCCCCACCACCCATTGAGGTCATCTGAGGAGGTCCGTCTCCAGTTACCGCCAACTCGTTTGGTGGCTACACAGAGACGGGCCTTCTTGGTTGCTGCCCTGAGATTGTGGAATGCGCTCCCTGCTGAGATATGATCCTCCCCATCTCTGGCAATTTTCAAAAAACACCTGAAAACTCATCTTTTCACCCAAGCTTTCTTGGTTTCCTAAATTTTGGGGGTGTTAATCTCTGGTTTATTTTTAAATCGTTAAATTGTTTTAAGTTTTTCGTATATGTTTTTAACTGGTTTTATGCTATTTTTAACTGCCTAGAGACGAAAGTTTGGGGCGGTGTACAAATTTGCCAAATAAATAAATAAAAATATAGTGAATCAGTAATGGAGTGGACAGCAGACTTGCAAACCTTAGCAAAGTGTCCCCTTTTGCAAGTGACCTGTGCTGGACAGTGAGCAAAATTGGCTTTGTGGGCAGAAACTCCACATCGGTAGCTCCTCCTTTCTTGTGCTGCCAATTTCTGAGGCAGTGCCATATGAGAAGATTTGGTTTGGAAAGATTTAGACTGAACAGCCTGGATTTCAGGAGGTGGGATTTTGGGGTACCAAAGAAAGCAGTTTGACACAATGAAGCCCGGTGGAGAAGAGAATTTAAGTACAAATCCCTTCCTCATATAAATACTGATCCCTTCCTCATGTTCCCGAGAAAGCTTGTTTGGACAGATAAATAGCTAACCAATACAGCTGAGACCTATCGTTGTAATAAACTATCTCTAAATACTGTAAGCAGCCAACAAAAACAGTTATGAAGATAGAAAGCCAGCAAGGGAGTGGTCACTTCCCAGTGTACTGCACAGAGTGTCAGATGTATGACTATTTGCTCCATGGGCAGAAGTCATGGGTGTGTGCTCAGTGCAAGGAGCTCCTGGCTCTCAGGGAACAAGTTCATTCCCTTGAGACCAAGGTGGCAGATCTGGAAAAGCTCAGACAGACAGAGAGACATGCGGACGAGACCTTCAGGGACATGGTAGAGGCATCCCACTCCAGGGCTGATAGCATCTCTGTTGTCAGGGAGAATAAAGGTCTCGGGGAAGGAAGGAGGACATCGGTCTGAGGAAGAGGGAAATGCTCCTTTAGAAGGGACCCCTTCCGTGGAAGATGAGCCGGTTGGGGGCCTCCTTGTAGTGGGCGATTCAATCATTAGAGGTATAGAAAGATGGGTTTGTGACCCGTGTGTTGACCGCACGGTAACTTGCCTGCCTGGTGCGAAGGTTGCAGACACAGTGTATAGATAGACTTTTAGGCAGTGCAGGGGAGGAGACAGCTGTCATGGTGCACGTCAGAACCAACAATGTGGGGAAATGTAGTCGGGAGGACTTGGAAGCCAAATTTAGTCTGATAGGTAGCATACTGAAGGCCAGGACCCCCCAAGGTAGCATTCTCAGAAATGCTACCTGTTCCATGTGCAGGTACAGTGAGACCAGTAGAGCTGAGGAGTTTCAATGCATGGATGAGACGTTGGTGTCGGGAGGAGGGGTTTAGATTTGTTAGGCAATGGGATACATTTTGGGGCAAGCAAGGCCTGTACGAAAGGGATGGGCTGCACTTCAATAAAACAGAAGGGGACAGAACAGAACCACATAAAGAGCAGACAGAAGGCTGTGCCAGCTTGTCAAAGAGTCAAAAGAAAGATAGCATACACCAGGTAAGAGATTCAGTGTATAGGTACTTATATGCCAATGCCAGAAGCCTCCAAGCCAAGATGGGTGAGCTGGAGTGCTTGGTTGCTAACACAGAAATATATATAGTGGGCATAACAGAAAGATGGTAGAACAGTGAGAACCAGTGGGACACTGTTATCCCAGTGGACACTGTTATCCCCGGAATCCTCCACAGAAACCCTGTGGGTGACAATACAAGGCCTGAAAGAAAATGTGCTACTGGAGATGTGCTATCGCCCTCCGGATCAAAATGCTGACAGTGACTGGGAGTTGCAGGAGGAAATCAGGGAGGCATCAAGGAGAGGCAGGGCTGTAATCATGGGTGACTTCAATTACCCACACATAGACTGTAAATTCACAGTCAGGTGATGACAAAGAGGTCAAATTTCTAGATACGCTAAAATGACTGTGCCCTAGAACAGTCGGTCCTGGAACCAACCAGAGAGAAGGTGACCTTGGACTTAATTCTTAGTGGCACCCAGGACCTGGTGTGTGATGTCAGTGTCATCGACCCATTAGAGAACAGTGACCATCGTGTGATCAAATTCAGCATACATGAGGGGACAGAATCACCAAGGAAGTTTAACACAGACACTTTGAATTTCAGAAGCGGAAACTTCTCCAAAATGAGGAGTATGGTGAAAAGAAAAGTGAAAGGGGAAATCTGGAGAGTCACTTCGCTCCAAAATGCATGGAGTTTACTCAAAACCACAATACTAGAAGCCCAGTTAGATTGTATACCCAAAAAGAGGAAAGGTACCACTAAGTCGAGGAGGATGCCAGCATGGATAACAGGTAATGTCAAGGAAGCCATAAAAGGGAAGAAGACTTCCTTCTGAAATTAGAATGCCTGTCCAAATGAAGAGAACAAAAAGGAACACAAAATTTGGCAAAAGAAATGCAAGGTGAAAATAAGGGAGGCGAAAAGAGAGTTTGAGGAACATTTAGCTAAAAGTATCAAGAGGGATAACTAAAACTTCTTTAAATACATCAGATGCAGGAAACCTGCTAGGGAGGTGGTTGGACCATTAGACAATGAGGGAGTGAGAGGGATTATTAAGGAGGATATGGAGGTTGCAGAGAAGCTAAATGAGTTCTTTGTGTCTGTCTTCATGGCAGAGGATACTGAGCATATACCTGTTCCTGAACCAGGCTTTTCGGGGATGGAGGCTAAAGAACTGAGTCAGACAGAAGTGACAAGAGATGATGTTCTAAACTGTCTAGAAAAACTGAAAACCAACAAATCCCCAGGGCTGGATGGCATCCATCCAAGAGTCCTCAAAGAACTCAAATGTGAAATTGCCGACCTCCTTGCTAAAATATATAACTTATCCCTGCAATCAGGCTCTGTACCAGAGGACTGGAGAGTAGCAAATGTAACATTGATTTTCAAAAAGGGATTCAGGGGCGATCCGGGAAATTACAGGCCGGTTAGTTTAACGTCCGTTCCAGGCAAATTGATGGAAATCATCCTCAAGGATAAAATTTTAAAACACATAGAAGAACAGGCCCTGATGGAAGAACAACCAGCATGTCTTCTGCAAAGGTAAATCTTGCCTCACCAACCTTTTGGAGTTCTTTGAGAGTGTCAACCAGTGTGTGGATCAAGGTGATCCAGTTGACATAGTATACCTGGACTTCCAAAAAGCTTTCGACAAAGTTCCTCATCAAAGACTCCTGAGAAAACCTAACAGTCATGGGATAAGGGGACAAGTACATGTGTGGATTGCTAACTGGTTGAAGGACAGGAAACACAGGGTAGGTATAAATGGAGAGTTTTCACAATGGAGGGAAGTAAGAAGTGAGGTCCCCCAGGGATCTGTTCTGGGTCCAGTGCTTTTTAATTTATTCATAAATGATCTGGAAGTACGGTTAAGCAGTGAGTTGGCCAAATTTGCAGATGATACCAAACTCTTTTGGGTAGTCAAATCCAAAACTGATTGTGAGGAGGTCCAAAAGGATCTCTCAAAATTGGGTGAGTGGACAACAAAATGGCAAATGTGGTTCAATGTTGGCAAGTGTAAAGTGATGCACATTGGGATGAAAAACCCCAACTCTAAGTATACATTGATGGGATATGAGCTGTTAGTGACTGACCAGAAGAGGAATCTTGTGGTCATGGTGGACAGTTTGTTGAAAGTTTTCACTCCAACAGCAGTTTTTCGCATAGTTTGGAGCAGTTTGTTTTCATGATCAATAAAGTTGGCAAATTCACAGGTTACACTTAAGGCATTCAATACTGTGACATATTGATCAACTGATTCACCAGGCAGTTGGGAACTAGAACAGAACTTGTAATGTTGGACAATCACATTCAAAGTAGGGTTGAAATGATCATCCAAGGCTTGAAGAGCAGCTTCATAAGAATTGGCATCCCCTTCCAAGTTGGCAGAAAAGGGGATGTCGATATATTGTCTCAACTTCAGGGTCCAGGCAGTTAAGCAATATAGCCTTCTGCTCTGCTGGAGTAAAATCAGGGCTCTGTATGGTGCGGAGCTAATTGCATAAATAGGACCGCCATTGTTTCCCAGGAAGAGAAGGTTCTCCTGTGGTGAAAAAAGATGGTGATGGGATCTGAGTTATGCTGCAGTGGGCATCTAGTGAACAACAAGTCCAGAGCCGGTAAGGAATAAGTACCTTCAGGGTTGTGCAGGTCAGAAAGCTGGAGAAACTATATTCAGCAGCAGTTGTAATAGAAAGTTCCGATACGTAGGGCCAGTAATGCAATGAAATAAAGTTGCAGGAATATTCACAAGCTTTGCAGGCTCACACGCTTAGCTGGTTCAAAATCTCGTTGCCAAATGTTTTATAGATGCTTCCCTCACAAACCCAAGGTTATCTTATGTAGATTTAACTGAGAGTTTATTCAGAAACAACTCGATTTTCTCCTCCTTTCTCTGCCTTTTCCTTTCTGACTCGACCCCTCTACCCTGACTATCTCCACTGGGACAAATGTCTGAAACACAATACATAAACAATTACTGGATGGCATAGAACAGATCTCTTCTATCTTTCCAAAATGAATTAGCACTGCTCCATGAAAGGATTTCACCTGAGAGGAGGAGGAGGAATTGGGTAGGGATGCATACTTTGCATCTGGCTCCTTTGCATTTTTCTTGAGGCCGCACTGAGCAGCACCTAACAGGAACCACAAGAGGAAGTATCTCAATTACTCCTATTTGTCAGGACCTGACTGGGCTCTGGAAACCTGTAGCTAAATCTAGTTCTGGATAGTGTGGAGAAGCTAGAAACTGAAGGAACTTGGAGTCTGACAGTACTACTGTAGGTACTACTGTCAAGAGCAGAATCAGTCAAGAGCAGTCAACACAGTGCTAGTATCTCCAGGCTTGGCCAGGCCATATTGCCAGCCAGTCCATATTGCCAGCCAATTGCAGGGGCTAATGTCGCATACCTCTACGCCCTGCTGCTCCCAGAGAGGACTTCAAGGCTTGAGAACAACAATTCCAGGCAGGGCTGTCCTTAGGGCATGGCAAGCAGGGCGACCACCCCGGGCCCTGCTCTTTTAACCCCCATTAGAATTAATTGGAAGGGGCCCCCACACTGGCTGATTTGCCCCGGGCCCTGCACCCCGCCAGGGCTCTCCCAGGACAGCCCTGATTCCAGGCAGCTTACCAAGCTAGATCCCAGCTGCAGTGCTACCATCACTGCCTTGAGATGAGCACACCGCTGTCCCCCTTGCTCCTGGGCCAGCAGCAGTTGGCACAAGACTCAGCACCCTGCACCTGTAGATTATAGCTGACCAGTCAGTATCCAGAATTCACCATTCAGAATGGTGCTCACACAAACCCTACATCTAGGAGTGCCTTAAGATTTCAGAACTATTCTGTGGCAAAAATATTTATCAAAGCCACCACACATTTCAGTAATATATTTCTACAGACAGATTTTTGTTTATGTTATACAGCTAGTGGATTTTGCCTCTTGGATTGAGCAACAGGCATATTTTGGATGTAGTCCAGATTCCGTGCATTGCTTGGGTGTGTATGGTTCCTTTGATAATTCATAAAACAGCTGCACCATAATTTAGATCCTATAATTTCCTCTCATGCATTGCCTTCACATGTTAAACAAGTTGTTCTGGTAAGAACTAATCTGCCGACTTTCCTTTCACGTCCCCTACAACTGGACTAAATTTTGTCCAAATCGATTAGGCAGTTCACAAGTTAGCCCACTTGCATCTCAAACATTCATGCATCCACCATCTTGAATTGTGGTGGATGACATCATCACAAATTAGGTACTTGAGGTATCCCTACGTGTTCCTACAACTGTACCAAGTTTGGTCCAAATTGGTTCCCACTTGCACTTCAGACTTCAGACGTACACACTTCATGTGTACACCAAACTGAATCAGGGTGGATGACTAATTACAAATTACACCTTTGAGCCGTCCCTATATGTCCCTGCACCTGTAGCAAATTTGGTTCAAATTGAATAGGCAGTTCAGAAGTCAGCCCAATTGCAACGCAAATGTTCACATATCTGCTATCTTGAATTAGGGCAGGTGACATAATCACAAACTGCTCTTTTGAGGTGTGCCTGTGTGTCACTCATTACAACTGTACCAAATTTGGTTCAAATCGGTTAGGCAGCTTAGCCCTCAACTTAGCCCTCTTGTGCCTCAAATGTTTACGCGTCTGCCATCTTGTACCAGGATGGATGACATCATTACAAACTGCACCATTGAGGTGTCCCTACATGTCAATCATTGCAGCTCTATCAAATTTGGTACAAATCGATTAAACAATTCACAAATTAGACTACTTGAGCCTCAAACATTTACATGTCTGTCATCTTGAATTGGGGTGGATGACATTATCTCAAACTATGCCATTGAGGTATCCCTATGTGTTCCTACAGCTGTAGCAAATTTGGTTGAAACTGGTTAAACAGTCCACAAGTTAGTCCACTTGCACCTCAAATGTTTACACATCCACCATCTTGAAATGGGGTGAATGACATCATCACAAACTACGCCACTGAGACATCCCTAAGTCTCCCTACTGCTGTAGCAAATTTGGTTCAAATCAGTTAAGCAGTTTGCCAGTTAGCCCACTTGTGCCTCAAACAAATGTGCTCTATGTGGAGCTGCCCTTTAAGATGGATCAGAAGCTTCAGCTGGTCCAGAATGCTGCTGCAAGGATGCTTGTGGGTGTAAGTGGCTTCATGAGTGTCATATCCATCCTGCGGCAGCTTCATTGGTTACTGGTCCACTTCTGGGCTAGATTCAAGGTGCTGGTCTTGACCTTTAAAGGCAGTTCAAGGTCTACATGACTTGGGGCCGGGGTACCTGTGCCAGACCATAGTTCTCAGTTTTTAGTTTTTAAAATAACTTTTAATGTGAAACAAAACAAAAAAATAGATTGCAATTTTAAATGTGGTTTTAGCTTGGTCTTTTAACTTGTTCACCTTAATATTGGTTAACTTGATTAGTCTTATTTTACATTGTATCTTTTTAGTAATGTTGTCAGCCGCCCTGACCAGTAGTGTACTGGAGGGGTGGGGTAAAAATATTTAAAAAAACAAACATACATTTATACGTCTGCCATCTTGAATCAGAGTGGATGACATCATTGCAAAATACGCCATTGAGGTGTCCCTGTGTGTTTCTCACTACAACTGTACCAAATTGAGTTCAAATTGATTAGACAGTCCATAAGTTAGCCCACTTGCACCTTGAACATTTAAGCATCTGCCTTCTTGAATTGCGGTGGATGACATCATCACAAACTATGCCATTGAGACACCCCTACGTGTCCCTGCAACTATCCTTGATTTGGTTCATATTGGACCAGGCATTGTGAAGTTGACCCAGGACAGGGGCACACATGGACACACACATGGAATGCCGGGTGATCTCATAAGCCTACAGGAAAGTAGGCTAAAAATGACAGACTTAGGAACGCAGAAAGCTGCCCAGGAGCAGAGCCACCATTGAGCAAAGAGGTTCAAAGAACCCGGGCTGCCCCCGCTCAGGGGCCACACCTCGCGCCCCAGACCACCCCCCCACACACACAAATCGGATGTCAGATGCAAGGGCCAAGGTTTAGCTCCCAAGCGGGGCCTTGGCTCCATTTTTTAGAAGCTTAGCAAACGCCAGCTTCCCAACCTGGCTGGGAATGCGTCTCCCTGCATTTAAAAGCAAGGAGATCTGCTCCTGGCCGCACTGCAAATGCAGTGCTGGTCGGAATTTCCTCGCAAATGGGGCACACGGCCCTGTGTCTGACATAGGGGGCGTGGCTGGGGGGCTGCCGCTGGCCTCCCCACACCTCTGGGTGACTTAGCTTGTAAAAACAAGAGGAGGCCAATTAGCTTTCATACTAATGTACCATGCAAGGAAATGATATGGTCATGACCTTCCTACACACTTAACTGGATAATGTGAAAGTCTCTGGGGCATGATCTCACTTCAGACAGAGGAATGCTAGCAGGAAGAGGTAGTCAGGTAGTCTGGTGTGTCAGTCCCTTTCTGCCAGTGGAACTTGAGAGATATGCTCCTGCTATGCACCACTACATTGGCAGAAGGGAACTGCACTACCAGTGTAAGTCCAGCCAGTTGAAGCCCTAAAATGAGGTGGAAATGTGGCCATATTGTAAGTTAGACAAAAGCTGACTTATGCCAAATCCTATGTCCCCCTCCAGACTCTGGACACCCAATGACAGTGTAACATTACACAATCTCCAGAGCATACGTAAAACAACAAACATACACTGAAATAAACGAAGAGCAAAAATTCTCGACAGGGCACTCAGGGAATGCACCTCGCACAAGTAAGCAAAGGAGGAAAGGAATTCAGTTTCTCAAAATATGAATGCTGCAAATACATCTCTTCATGCCGGCAGCCATGCAGGCATGCAACCTAACTCAAGCCCCGCTGCCCCCTGCCAGCCCAATTCCTTTCCAATATTAGATCACCCTGTTTGTGTGATGTGAATCAATTAAGTAATTGATTAATCAGACTTATGGGACATTCTATTCCAAAGACCCAGGTCAAATTACAACACAGTATATTATAATAATTAACGCACAGCCATTGTACACTTTAAAACAGTGAATGTGGAGACAAATTAGGAGGCATTCTATTCATCAGCTCTCTAGCATCATTGCACAGAACCTATGCTGAGGGTGTGTCCACTGATCTGTCTTTAATATCACGGGCTGGAGAATGGGACCAAATGGAGCGGCTTTGAATTCAGATGTTCAAAGAAGCCCAACAACACTGTAATTATGTTGGGGCAAAAGGCATGATCTCTTCTGCTCATTCTTCTCAGTGTGACAGGATGGATCAAGTTCTTTTGGGATGAGGGCAGCACTTTAGGGAACATCCAGACTGTTCCATGTAGCAGGACCTCTCAAGTGTCTGGAATGTGTATATCCGTATCTCTGCATTTACACTCCTGTACTGATAACATTCTCTAGTTCCCAGTTGGAAAGTTTTCCATTACATATGCACCATTAAGGGCAAGCATTCCAGCTTTACTCTAAAAAGTACAAAGGAGATCCTGACTTCAGAACTCCTTCATATGCAATGTTTCATCGCCCTCTTCCCTAGATAACCTGTGCTCATTTCTCATTTGACAAAGCACAGTGCTGGCTAGGCCCCCCCCATGTCACTTTCCACAATGCCAACAAGTTAGTATTGTTAAGGGTTCCCCACTTCCCCGTGGTGAGAAATTCCAGGGGCTAGTAGGTTTCCTTTCCTTTTGACTGGAGAATTCTGGTGTGTGTAATATTTCTTTTGTTCACAATTGTATAAGCAGGGCCTAAGAGAAGACAAGCTGGCATGCCAACTGCAAGAAAAACATCTCCAGAGAGCAATCTGGGCAGCCCCCAAGGCAAGGCTGCACCCTACTCTCCACAAATGCCAGCTAGAAATGCTTTTCCATCTCCCCCCGCATTCCAGAAACCCAATACACCCCCTGCTGAACCCTGATCTGAGACTCCACCCCTTAGAAAAAATGGCTCATTCAAGACCTTCTAGAGCATTAAAGGAACATTAAGTTTACCAGTGTAAGTCTTTGCACACATGCCTGAGGATAAGTCGCACTGGACACACACTGGGACTTACTTCTGAGTAAATATGTAGAGATTGCATTGTAAGGCTCATTTTTAAAAATCCCCTATCCCCATCAAGTGTCGCTTTAGGCAAAACCATACTTATAGAGTCAAAGGGCAAACTCATAACAATATAAACTTATATTATAATTTAGATTATATTGCATAGAGATTTTGAAATGATACAGAATTATGCTTGATATATTTTTGAACCATGAAACCCACACCCAGACCTAAGGACTGATACTGAGCTGATTCTCTGCATGTCCCACATGAGCCACATCACAAAATGTACCAGCATTATGTTACACTAGCTTAACCCGCGCAGAGCATCTGTGCGCTAGTACTTGATTGCTCCCCTCACCCCTGCAACAGCCCCCTCACCTCAGAGTTCTCTCCACCCTCACCTGAGTTGCGCTCCAGCTCTTCTCCCTCCATCCCATTGCTTCCATCACCCTCATCCCCTCACCCCTCTTGGTTGCGCCTCCATCCAGTTGCTCCATCCCCCTCACCCTTCTTGCTTGCAGCTGCAGCATTGCCAGCGTCAATTGGCCAAGCCACAGCCCCCTAACCCCAGAGACCTCCCCACACTCACCCGAGCCCCACTGCTGCTCCTCCCCACAGGAGTAGCAGCAGCAGCTGACCGGGCCATTCCTCACTGTCGCTGCCACCACGGCTGCTTACTCCCCTCAGGATGCTGACAGGCTCAGACACTTCCCTTGCCTGCCTGCCTGCCTCCCTCTGCCAATGGCCTCTGTAGCTCCAAGCAGTAATGGCGGTTGTCCTTCTTCTTTTTCTCCTTTCTCTTCCTTCCTGAGTCAACAGATCTGTTGGAGATGAACTTCCAGTGCATCGACCTTTTGCACCAACTGTCCTAATGACCACTAGGGGCACTGGGAGTAGAGACAGTGAGTCAGGGTCTCCCTATCTGTCCCTACTCTATGACCCCTGAACTGACTCTGCAGCACTTCCTGTGCTGAGTCACAATCCTTCCTTTCCTCCTAGAGAGCAGATGGAAATATCTCTTTCTCTCTCCTTACCTATCCACTATGTAGTCCTTTAGATTAGATATAGGTCTTTCCTGTCTAAGTGTATTTAACCAATAAATGTTTAGTTTTTAGTCACACAAGGATCTCCATGTGTTTTCTCTAAATAGCTGCAATATCCAAACCATCCTCTGCTACCTACTCTGTAACTGGAGTGTGTGCTCATTCCTTAGTGCTCTGCTGTTTTACCTATTGTGGGTAAAAATCAACAACCTCTAACAAGATCTTGTTCATCTTGTTTCCTTGTCTAATTTGCACAGTGGCAGCCTCCTTCTCTTGAAGGGGCTCTTTCCTCCATCACAACCCTTCTCTTTGCAGATCCCTGCCCTCTCTCTCTCTCTCTCTCTCTCTCTTCTTCTCTCCTCTACAATCTTCCTGCCAGTAACAGTTGCATTCCAACTGACTACACACACACACACACACACACACACACACCCCAGTGATTGGCACCCCCCCACACACAAAAAGGCCACCATATTAATATATCCCAAGGCTATTTCTGTGCAGACAACATGAAGAGATATTTACACACTCAAGCAACATAGAGAAGGATAACAACAGTCAATAACTGACTGCAAAAGCAGTTTTATTGTAAAATATGATTCTTCAAAGATCCAGTGCCTTGCACTAGATGAGGAGGTCTAAGACTCCTCATCAAGGAAACTCAATGAGTTTTCAGTGTTTTAAAAAAGCCTAAGCTCTGAATCCAAAAGCAAGCAGGTCTGAAACAGTTCAGATTTCAGGAAACGCTGAAGTACATATAATGGAGCCATTTTAGACTTGCTTACTTTTGGATCCAGCAAACAAGGCTTTTACATGGAAAATTGCTTCACCTGTGACAAAAGTGTCATATTTCAGACTGCAATTAAATTTCCGAATGCAGTTCAAAACATGTTGGGCTTTCTAATATAGCTTTCTCCAGTTAATCTACTTTGGCATTAGCTGGCTTACAAAAAACAAATCTCTGTAAGCCCAAACATGAATAAAGTTTCTACACAATCAGACTGTCTGACTTTTCTGCAACACAATCTGTTTAGCTCTCCTCCAGAAAATCTGAAATGCTGCCCAGACCACCTGTTTTTCCCCACACTGTTGTGAACGCTCAGCATATTCTTCACTGAATGTAAAATAAATCTGTCACATTTTAATCTGCCAGGTTTGGAGGACAACTGGCACGAGGAATGCCATCTTAAATTCTGATGCATCCATTGTTAACTTTGCAACAATTGCCAAAGTTGGCACAAAGTGAAAAGCTGGGTGCTTTCCAGACTAGCCGCTCAAAAGTGGCAAAATGCTCCATTCAGGCAAATCACTTTCAAAATGCAAAACTTGAAGGGGGAGCAGTCTTGTGAAAGCGAACAACCCGAAAAAACAACACCTTTATGATGCTGGATAAACAACGCCATAGCACTAAGTCGCAGCGATTAAATTCGAAACAAGGCATCTGACATATGAATGGCACCCTGGTGCTTTAATTGGGACTGCAGTGTCACAACACAGGAAATATGGAAGCACACTTCAGAGATGTGTCATGGCTCTGTTGCAGGGTCTAGTCTGGAAAGCACCCTGGAGAAACTGCCTGTCACTTTAAGAGATCTTAGACAAAGATAGGGTAAGAAGCAGAAACCTCTCCTGCTTCAGTGTAAGTTTGGACAAAGTGGAGGGACAGCTGTGCTGATACTGCACATTATCTCTCTTTCCCTCCAACCTCCTCAAGTGAGAGGCAAGGGGCCTAACATCACTTAAAACATAGTCTGCTGCAACAACCCATCAATGAAAATAGAGACATAGAGGCTATTCACATGCACGTGCAAAGCCAGGCTAAGGGAGCCCAGCCCAGTTTTGCATGCACGTGTGAACTGCCAGGATCAGGCCCGATTCCGGCGGCACCATGGCAACAAACCCGCCTACAAAGCCTCCCTTCTAAATGGAGTTAGGAGACCAAGTGCTCTCCTAACCCCGTTTATTTGATCATGTGTCAGCTGCAGTGGCTGGCCGAATCCACCTCATATAGCTGATTCCAGAAAGTCTTTGTTAAAATTCCATAAACAATTTCCGTTTTTATGTTGTGATTAACGAAGTTATTTAAAGTTCTGATTATTCTAGTTATGTTTTCAATCCCACCTACGAAACCTGAACCTATGAAAACTTTCCCAGGGGTCCTCTTTGAAACAGCCATATGGGGGTCTACTACAGGCAGCTTGCAATTTAAATAAATCCCAGTCAAAAACAAAACATTGTTTAAGGGGTCACTGCTTGTTTGCTCCTTTCCCAGCAATGTGGAGAAAGGAAAGGAAAAGACCTGGAAATGCAATCTTCCTAAGCGAATAGGGCAGCACAGGCCTCTCTATGCAGATCACCCTGCTGATCAAGGGCTGGAGGCAAAGTAGAGGCCAAGCCTGCAAAGTGTTAATGACGGCTGAGTTTATTCTCAGCACTGAACTGAGTGTCTGTGAGGGGAGTCCGAGAGGAATGTGGAGCCGCTTTCAAGCCAAGTTCTCAGTCAAGCATAGAATTGCAGCAGGAGCAGAGGGGATAAGGCGCTTGGATTAGGTCCAGTTACTATAAGTAGAAAACAATGTCATGAGAGCAGGAGCTGATGATTAGATCTCTAAAGTTGCATGAGCTCAGCAAGTTTTCCTGTGTCATGAGCTAAGAGTTCCTATCTCTGCAATTTACCTGATGAGTCTAAACTCAGAGGCTTAAGCAATGTCGGCCTGACTTAACAGTATAGTCAGGGGCGTAACTATAGGGGGGGCAGGGGGGGCACGTGCCCCGGGCGCCATCTTTTTTGGTCACGTGGGGGGCGCCGCCATGACCAAAATTTTAAAATTTTTTTTTTAAATTTTTGTTAATACAAATGTTTCCTGCTCAGTGCAGCAGCGCTGCAGCAGTCAAGGGAGTGCGTCTGTGCCCCCTTCCCCACGAGCGGTCCCTTCCGTGCCGCCTGCGCGACCCCCCGCCATTGCTTTGCTGGCACCTGGCGGCCAGTCAGTGGCCTGGCTTGGCAGCGGCGGCGGGCGCTTGTGAGGAAAAACCTAAGTAAAATGTAGTATGTAGGGGGGGCGGCGGGGGGCGCGCGGGGGGGGCGCCATTTCAGTGCTTGCCCTGGGCACCGTTTTCCCTAGTTACGCCTCTGAGTATAGTCCAGGAGTTAGTAACTGGTAGCTTCATTGATGCCAACACGTACATAGATACAAATATATAAATAGGTCTTGTGTCAAAACATATTTTACTTGTTAACGTTAAGATTGATCAGCAACACGGAGGTGATGAGTTCCCAGTCTTTTCTCCTCCCCCCCAGCCTTCCACAAAGCCAACTTCTAGCAATATGAATTAAGAGAACATTCTCATGACTAATACAAATTCTTTGGAAATGTTTTTTAAAAATCTGTTCACATATATTTAACAAACAGGAGGCTGGAAAAAAGCCATGCTCATTTGACCAAATTTTGGATGCTGAACACATGGATGTGTGTGTGGTGGGGGGGACGGCAACCACTGGTCCCACCCTGACCTCTGGTCTTGACTTGTCCCCTTAGCTAAGCAGGGTCTGCCCTGGATGCCTATGAATGGGAGACTAGAAGTGTGAGCACTGTAAGAAATTCCCCTCAGGGGATGGAGCCGCTCTGGGAAGAGCAGAAGGTTTCAGGTTCCTTCCCTGGCATCTCCAAGATAGGGCTGAGAGAGATTCCTGCCTGCAAACTTGGAGAAGCCGCGGCCAGTCTGTGTAGACAATACTGAGCTAGATGGACCAATGGTCTGACTCAGTATATGGCAGCTTCCTATGTTCCTCTTTGTCTTGGTCCAAAACTTTGCATAGAGCCTATATGCTTACAAATTCTCCACACATGCTTGGAAATCATCCTGTTGGTTTCAAGTGCAATCCTGCTTGCTTCATGCATGGATAGCAGGTCATGGAGAAACTCCACTAGAAGCTCATACAATACAAAGCTGAAGCCGGTTCTTAGTTCCCAGTTCCTTATTTGATACTGAGCTGCATTAGCAGTGTGAATAAGAAACTGACATCTTGCACCCTACAAATAAGCTTTGGACCGCCTCAAATCACACACCCACAGTACCAGTGGACTGTCTTCTACAAGTTGTCCTAACATTCTGTCTCGCCAAAGACTTTGTTTTTATGCAAGGCACTGTCAAGTATGCTTTCCCTCAGGACCATATTGATTGCTTTATATTTATTATTTGTTTTATTGATTTATTTCTAGCCTTCCCCCTGATAAAAATAGGGGAGTGGCTCACAATATACAGTGATTAAGAGAACAAAACAATGTTTTGTTTTTGTGCAAGCAACTTCCAAGTGAGTTACTCACATTCTAACAATTGCCAACATATGAATGAATGAATGAGGAACTGGTGATGTGTGCATCCAAAAAAAAGCTTTGGGCTACCTCAAATGGCACTCCCACACCACCAGGAGACTCTCTGTTATGAGATGCATTCACATTGTGCCTGGCCAAATGCTTTGTTTTTGCACAAGCCACTCTCAAGTTGCTGTCTCATGGCAATTAGATTATAAGTGAATTGGGGATAATCACCCTCAAATAATTGTTGGACCACCCTTAAATTAACACCACCAGAAAACTGTCCCTTTCGAGACATTCTAGTGTTGGACCAGGCATGATCCTGGTTTATGTTCACACTACTACTAGTTTTTAAAATCTCTAATTAATTTTCTATGCAAACTAATTATTTTAAGAATTCCTTAGTTTCATGCACCTTGCTGCTGTTTTAAGCCTTTTCACTGTGAGTGACATATACAGTATATTCTTTCTGTATTAAAAGAGAGAGATGTGGATAACATGTATCTTTATCTTTTGCATCAGCTGTTCAAGCAAATCTTGTTTAACCTGGAAGGAGCATGCATGTTTAATACATGTGAGCTGTGGCCAGCTATATGGTTTCTTCCTGTTTTAATAGAGGAATTTAGCACTATATTATATAATGTAGCACTATATTATAGCACTATATTGTAGCACTGTATTAAGAGAATTAAGATGTCTTGGCTTTTATTGATTTGCCATCTAACCATTAGGAACATAGGAAACTGCCATATACTAAGTCAGACCATTGGTCTATCTAGCACAGTATTGTCTTCACAGACTGGCAGCGGCTTCTCCAAGGTTGCAGGCAGGAATCTCTCTCAGCCCTATCTTGGAGAAACCAGAGAGGGAACTTGAAACCTTCTGTTCTTCCCAGAGCGGCTTCATCCCCTGAGGGGAATATCTTGCAGTGCTCACACATCAAGTCTCCCATTCAGATGCAACCAGGGCAGACCCTGCTTAGCTATGGAGACAAGTCATGCTTGCTACCACAAGACCAGCTCTCCTCCCATTGTCAGCTTTGTTTTCTATTTTTCAAGAAAATGGCTTGGGGGAGTGCTGAATTGTTTATTTTTCACAGGAAATCATTACAGTGTTTCACATGAGTGCACTAATTTGTCAGTGTTGGCAAATATCAATTACCAGAACAACCAAAAGTTGCAGCTTTGGAGCTATTCTCTGTTTTCAGAAATTCGGAATGATTTAGGAAATCCTGACTCAAGAGACCAAAATGAAAGAAAGTGTTCCACAGGCTATAGGTCTTCAGATCTATCTCATATAAATAAATCTCTGGTTTATTTTTGAATTTTTAAATTGTTTTAAGTTTTTGTATATGTTTTTAACTTGTTTTATGCTATTGTTAACCGCCCAGAGACGAAACTTTGGGGCGGTGTACGAATTAGATAGATAGATAGATAGATAGATAGATAGATAGATAGATAGATAGATATCTCAGTTATTTGCTCTTATGCACAATAGCCCGTTCTTTGTTGCTTATATCTGTTCATGTAATTGCTAGAGCTCCCCCTATTGGATTGGAGATTGTAATCCCAAAACTCATTATTGCTGATGCTAACTGGCATGATGAAGAAAATTACTCAAAGTAGTCCCACTGAAATTAATTTTGAAATTAATAATTTCTACACTTTGATTCTTTTCTGCCTGTATTGCATCTGCAAGTTAATGTCTGGCAGAGTTGTTCAGGGTTATGAGAGGGCTAGTATGTGTCCCTCCTCCCTTGAATCAGAATCTGGAACCATCGATTTACCTGCTGTGACATTTTAAATGAATTATTTATGGAAAAGATCTCTCGTATTCGGGCCAACTTAGACTCAGTCTCCACAATTACTGCAGTGTCTGATGTGGAGGTGTCCAGCAACTCCTCTTGTGTGGTTAGGCTGGATCAGTTCAGTTTGTGACTCCTGAGGATGTGAATGAGCTGCTTGGAATGGTGTGGCCTACCACCTCTTCTCTTGACCCTTGCCCAACATGGCTTATACTATCTGGCAGGGGGGTTGTTGTAGAAGGCCTAGCAGAGATTATAAATGCTTCTCTGAGGGAGAACAGGATGCCTCCTTGTCTTAAGGAGGCAATTATTAGACCGCTTCTGAAGAAGCCTACCTTGGATCCCTCAGAGGTGAGTAACTATAGGCCTTTTTCCAGCCGTCCATGGCTTGGCAGGGTAATTGAGAGGGTTGTGGCCTTCCAGATCCAGACAGTCTTGGAGGAAATGGATTATCTAGACCCATTTCAGACTGGCTTTCGGGTGGGTTATGGGGTGGAGACTGCCTTGTTCAGCCTGATGGATGATCTCCAATTGGGAATTGACAGAGGGAGTGTGACTTTGGTCCTTTTGGACCTCTTTTTATACTATTGGCCATAATATCCTTCTGGAGTGTCTGAGGGGGATAGGAGTGGGAGGCGCTGCTTTACAGTGGTTCCGCTTCTATCTCTCGGGCAGGTTCCTGTCCCTCAGGGCTCCATATTGTCTCCAGTGTTGTTTAACATCTACATGAAACTACTGGGAGAGATCATCAGGAGATTTGATGCAGGGTGCTATCAGTATGCTGATGACACCCAAATCTATTTCTCCATGTCAACATCATTGGGAGAAGGCATAACCTCCCTAAATGCTTGCCTTCAGATGGTGATGGGCTGGATGGGGGATAAGAAACTGAGACTGAATGCAGATAAGCCAGAGGTACTCATTGTGCAGGGTCAAAACTCGGGAGATGAGTTTGATCTGCTTGTTCTGCATGAAGTCATACTTCACCGGAAGGAACAGGTACGCAGGCTGGGGGAGCTTCTGGATCCAAGCCTCTCCCTGGTGTCCCAGGTTGAGGTAGTGGCCAAAAGTGCCTTCTATCCATTTCGGCTGATATGCCAGCTACCTCAGAACGGTGGTACATATGCTGGTAACCTCCAGACTGGATTACTGCAATGCGCTCCATGTGGGGCTGCCTTTGTATGTAGTCCAGAAACTACAGTTGGTCCAGAATGTCTCAGCCAGGTTGGTCTGTGGATCATCTCATCAAGACCATATTACTACTGTATTGAAAGAGCTACACTGGCTGCTGATAAGATTCTGGGCAAAATACAAGGTCTTGGTCATAACTTATAAAGCCCTAAATGGCTTGGGCCCTGGGTTTTTAAGAGAATGTATTCTTTGTCATGAACCCCACCACCCATTGAGATAATTGGGAGAGGTCCGTCTGCAGTTGCCACCAGCTCATCTGGTGGCTACTTGGGGATTGGCCTTCCCTGCTGCAGCCCTGAAGCTTTGGAATGCGCTCTCTACTGAAATAAGAGGCCCCCCCCATCTCTGACAAGTTTTTAAAAGTCTTTAAAGACACATCTGTTCACCCATGTTTTTAATTAAATATTGTTTTAATAGTTTTAACATTGCTTAAATTTTTTAAATTGTTGTAATTTTTTAACTTTTTCTGTTGTCATTTATTTTGTGTTAACTAATGTTTTAACTTTTTCTGTTGTCATTTATTTTGTTTTATGGTAAACTGCATTGTTTAATGTTTTACTGTAAACTGAGATATAGGTTTTGGGCAGTATAAGAACATAAGAAGAGCCCTGCTGCATCAGGCCCGAGGTCTATCTAGTCTAGCATCCTGTTTCATACAATGACCCACCAGTTACACAGTGGCCCACCAAATTAAAATATGTTACATACATTCATTCATTCATTCATTCATACATACATACATACATAGTACTGTACATACATGCATACAATGAGTAATGTTCCTCATCGTATCAGTAGCTATATTTGTGAATTTATTTTATTTGTTTGGTACTGTATTGCACTTCAGAGTGGATTCTTCACATACTGTTAACCATAATTCTCCCTTCCCCCTACAGTTTGCATTTAAAAACACCACCACCACTACATTTGGGCAAAGGCCTTGCATGAATTGCCTCTTCTACTAACACATGATTATCTCCAGAAATATCACTGCTGTACATGGAATCTAATTACAGTTTTAGGCTGGTTTTACTCCAAAGACGTATAATTAAACCTTAAACCTACGTGCAGGTCTGCACGTGCAAGAAATCCACATGAAACTGTTTTATTTGCATATTTGCATGTAAATCGCCTTTGAGCATTCATATATGGTTTTTAGCTTCTTTACACAGCTTAGCTTTATCACCAAATGGTTTAGAAATCTGCCTCTGTGAAATAGGAGGCTGACAAAAATGTTAGGATGCACACTGTCAGTTTTCAAGAATTACTGACCCCAATGTGAATATGCCTAGGCCTCCAAAATAAAAGGAGAATTTATGGGGCACAACATAGTTGGCCAAAACCTTGCTAATGAAATATGTTATAAATATTATATAAAATCTAATGAAACTCTGCTAATGAAATATTGCCATGCCAAGATGCCAGCCATGTTACTTTAGGATGCTCGGGAATTATATCTATTGCATGACTATTGCCTTTTGTTCAGTTCCTCAAACTAATTTGCCAAAATAAAACTGTCAGAGTTGGATATAAATGGTTGCTGGGGGGAAAGAAAAGACCGGGGTACACAAACAGGGTTGCTGAATTTAGCTCTGGCGGCTGAGGCCAACTATGACATGGAGATATATGAACAATATCCTCACAATAGATTACAAAAAGTAGCCTTGGAGGGCTGTGATTGGGAGTAGAACAGTGAAGCGAAAGGATAGTTAACCCTTCCCCCACTGACTGTTCTGATCAAAATTGCCCCCTCAGCTGTTTCCTCCTATCTCAAAAACAGATAATACAAAATGTTGCAGCATTTTCCTGGTGTGCATGTGCTACTTGAGCCTGTGGCTGAGCATGGTGAAAAAAACAAAAGTTAGTAGCAAAGACAGGAGTCTCTACTCTAACTCGGGACTTACTTCAAATGCAAATTTTATTTTTTTCCTGTTTCTTGGGGTTTTTTTAAAGGGGGGCACTGGTCCTCAATCCCAGTACCTTTTCATCCTGCCCTAAAGCTTCAAGAGTTATTGACTGGTATGGGGTCAGTTTAATGTTTTCATCAATATTTGCTGTAGAGAGGGAAATTGATCATGGAATAGGGAGTATTCTTCAAGCTGAGAAATTTCCTGCACGATTTGTTTAAGCTCTCCTTTCTCTCTCTCCTCACCACTAAGTTCTATTAGCTCAATCCCCCTGGTTGTCTTTTAACTGCCATCTGAGTCTGCAAACATTCTGCTCCATTAAGTTATACTGGAGAAGTTTGAGCTTTTTGGCCCCTCGCCTTAGGTTTTTTCTTCAGATTTTTGTGAAACCAATGTATTTGCACATTACTCCAAGTGTCCTGGTACCTCCTTCTCACTCGCAGGTGTTTTATTTGTGCATTCATAACATTTCCAGCTCTTTCAGAAATGGATACAAGATTTTAGTCCTTTGAATTCTGACTGTAAACTCTTTGTTTCAGTGAATTTATTCTTTTTCTTCTGGATCTCTGAGGCTGTCAGGATAGTAAGTGGCATAGAAAGTAGTTTCTATGGTTTTTCCACCAAAAATATTTTTAAGATGTTAAAATTAGCTATGAATGTCCACGAAACCGAGAAATGTGTACATTTATATTGTCACAGTGTGTCTCATTCCTCATGAATTGAAAGAAAGGAAGCACTCAACTGTCAAACAAGCTGGGAAGAGGGTGACAGACGGCGCATCTACAGCCGAATGCCATCCACGTGCCATGAATCAGCGTGCCTTGCATTGGCATGCCTCTGATGTCTGCGCAAGGGGCATGACTAGCATCAGAACACAAGCATACCACCCTCTTTCAACCAGCAGCAAGCATGAATTGTCCCCTTTGCTAAGCAGGGTCCACTCTGGTTGCATCTGAATAGGAGACAACATTTGACCACTGTAAGATATAATGGGGCTGCTCTGGGAAGGGCACCTGTCTGCTTGCATGCAGAAGGTTCCAAGTTCCCTCCCTGGCATCTTCAAGACAGGGCTGAGAGAGACTCCTGCCTGCAGCCTTGGAGAAGCTGCTGCCAGTCTGTGTAGACAATACTGAGCTAGAAGGACCAAGGGTCTGACTCGGGATAAGGCAGCTTCCTATGTTGCTATGTGCTGTGTTTGTGAGCTGGGGACTTGGGCTCCCCCAATTCAATGATGGCTATGCCACTGGTGTGAGTGGCCTCACTCCAAAGAAGAGTAATAAGTACCAAGGAGATGGTGCTCTAAAGTAATTGTCTTGGAGGTTGCAGCTCAAATAATCTCCTGATATATTTATGTGGCTTAACCACAAAACCTCCCCTTCTTTCTTTAACGTGACTACAATTACCTCGAGAATGTGTTGCTGGTTGAACTGTGGTCAAGAGCTGTCGGAGAGCCAAAAAGACAGAAACAAAACAAACTTTGACTCATCTGCAGCTAAATCAGTCTGCATTGCAGGTGACAAGAAGCCTTGCATCAAAAGTTAACAGAGCTGCATAGAGAGAAATGGAATTTATAGGCCTGTGGGCAACAATGTTTGTCTTGGTTGGCATGAGTGAGGCAGAAAGTCTAAAAAAATCACATACAGGGAGAGAAAACTCTGTCTCTGGCCAGCTATTTGGCCATTATCACACATGATACTCAAAAATGAGTTTGCCAGTTTTGTGTGGTGCTTATCATCCAACATAGGATTGAACACAGAAGAGAAATTTATTTATTTATTTTTAATTATTTAACATATTAATTATTAACATATTAACATATTAATTATTATTATTAATTATTTAACATATTTTTATACCTCTCAAAACTTACGTCTCTGGGTGGTTTACAACAAAATAAAAACAGAAAGTAAAACATTAGTTAAAACAAAAATGAAAAGTTTAAAACATTACAACAATTTAATTTTTTTTTAACGATATTTTAAAACAGCATTAAAACCATTAAATGTAAATTCATGCCAATGCAAGTTTCGCAATAACACTCTAGGCCATTTTATGCAAAAAGCTATGTAAACCTCCTGTCAAGTTGCCCTGCACCTTTTTCTCCCTCAGTGCTTCAGAACTGAGCTTCAGCAGTTACCTCCTTCTTCAGGTAAGTTCCCCCCACCCCAGCCCCAACTCCTGCTCCTATGCATTTAATAGCATCTTGATGTGCTGGCAATAATGCTCATATCCATGCCACGAAAAGCTTCACTTGCTGATTTTTATCACTCAAGCTACTGAAGACACAGAAATAGGCTAGACTATTTCCGCCCCGCTTGTTAGTTGGTAAATTGGTTAGTTCTCGAGGGTGCAATCCTATACTTTAGTAAAAACCTGTTTGAGTAGCATAGGATTAGGTGGAAGTCCCTTTACATTAGTAGAATGCCATTGAGGCTGAGGCTGCAGCTCAGTGGCAGAGCATCTGCTTTGCAGGCAGCATCTCCAGGTAGGGCTGAGAGAGACTCCTGCCTGAAACCTTGGAGAGCTGCTGCCAGTCAGTGTAGATAGACAATATTGAGCTTGACAGACCTCTGTGTTTTACAAATGCATAACCACGTCATGGCTCAGCAGAGAAGTAACCTGCCTAGCGAGCAGGAGGCTGTTGGTTCGAATCTCCATTGGTGTGTTTCCCAGAATATGGGAAACTCCTATATGGGGCAGCAGTGATATAGAAAGGTGCTGAAAGGCATCATCTCATAGTGCGTGGGAGAAGGCAATGGTAAACCCCTCCTGTACTCTACCAAGAAAACCACATGGCTCTGTGGTTGCCAGGGGTCGACACCGACTGGGCGGCACAATCTTCCCTTCCCTTTATGAATGCAGCTGTGCAACTCTGCTGGCAGAAGACTACCCTCATGTAGCTGTATTGCCAGTGTAACTCCCCTGGTGCAGGACCAAAAGATATGAGCATGACATGGTTTTGGGTGGGCAGACCTACACCAATCCTATACTCCACTCAGATGCAGAGGTATTCTGTTTGTGGATTCTATGATAGCAAATGAGATTTTCAATGAGACACCATGAATCCACTCTCATTTGCTATCATAGAATCCACACTCAGAACACCTCAGAAACAAGAGAACCAAGTACCCCATGGGTTAGAAACCCATGGGGGTGGTTGGCACCCTATGTGCACTACACTACCACTCGCTCTGGGCCACCCCAGCACCCCCCAAGTGCACTCATGGGGCTGCTGAAAGCTCCATTATTATACCTTATGAGGAAAAACTTTAAAGACGCGTAAACTTCAACAATTCACCAAAAATCAGCCCTCTGCACAAATCCTTTGAAAAAATTCAGGTCGCTTCCTTGCCCCTACCCAGAACTACCACCAACCCCACACTGCTCTAGGCCACCCCTTTCCCCCCGACGTGAAGCGATACACCCTCCAATATACCTAATGGGGGAAAACCTTAAAGATGCATGAACTTCAACAATTCACCAAAAATCAGCCCTTTGCCCAATCACTCTGCAATTGGGGGGGTAGCCTTCACCCATTAGGCACTACCACCACACCCCACTCTTTTGTCCCAGATCCCACATTATGCCCCCAATCTGCCCCAAAGACACTAAAACGTCAAAAATTCACCAAAAATCAGATCTTTGCCCAATCCCTCTGCAATTGGGGTGGCAGCCTCCACCCATTAGGCACTACCACCCCACCCCACTATTTTGCCCCTGGGACCTGAAATCCGAGTAGAAGAATTTCAGACCTTTTTGCATTGAAGTCAATGGGAGGCAAAAAGGCGGGAAATTCAAATAGACGTCAAAATCCAAATATTTGGAGCCGAAACGGAGGTGATTCGGTTCGGCTACGAAAAATTTCAGAGGGCCAGAAGGGTGATTCAGTTCGGATCCGAATCACCCGAAATTGGCTGTTTCGGGTACAGATCGTTCTGTACCTGAAACGTTTCGCACATACGTATTATAAAGTATACGCAGGCAGCACTGTAACTCGGGGATGGGGGATTACAAGGCACATCAGGTAATTGGGGGGGTTACGTCCAATGTCCATTTCCATAATTTGTCCCATTGCTGTTTAGAAGAGATACACTTTTCTTTTTGCACATAACCATACAAACGTTTCCAGAAGAGATTTACTGTCTCATCCACGTGAACCTCTTGGTCACGTCTTCCCTCCCTATTCCTATGCAGGAGCATTGCATAAATGACATATAGGTTTACTAACCTGATTACAAGAAGAGAACGTTCCAATTCCCTAGTATGAGGGAACCTCTTCCATCCCGTTTCCTTGAAGGTTTCTTTCTGGGACCTCGAAAAGAGGTTCTATCACTCAAACCCAAGGTTAGTTCTTCCCAAGTCTGTTTTTCCAAATCAGGCCACTCTAACAACTTGCTTACTCCCTACCACACTCTTTTGGCTACCACACACTCTTTTAAAAAATGTGAATGGGTTTCCCAGAATGTTTTGCCTAGCTCACTAGCTTTCTGTTTGCAAGTGATTTTAGGACACTCTTGCAGGTCCTCTGGGAGCCATGGCTTAGCCGCATTAAGTGGTAGTACTTGATGGTATAAGCACCACCTCGTTTCCCATAAATGGAAAGGGACCTTTTTCTCCTTAAAAAGAGTGATAGGGTGATCGGGTTGCAACAAGTACTGTGAAGTGCGGTGTTCGTACCATTTACGTTCTAAATCAGGTTTTAAAAAACCCACTTCTAGAATCTCTCCATAAATTGTTTTCCTTAGCTGCTTAACTGAGGAGGATCCTTTAAATAGATACGGTTCAACCTTCCATTTTTTAAGTGTGAATAGCAAATATCTCAAGTAGTCCAGGTGTTCTCTTTTTAATACTTGTGTGATATTACCATTGAAAGATCCTTTCCCCCACCATGCTATGCCCCATGCTGACTTTCGCCAATGCAGAGCGAAAAGTGAGACCCAGGTTTTTTGCAGGAGGTTGGACATATTATGGACATTCACAAAGATCCAGTTTCCAAAATTGTAGGACATGAATTCAGTTACAAAATAGGGTTGCAGGGCAGGTAGGGCTAGGCCTCCCCACTCAACCTCCTGAAATGCTACCGCATGGGCCAAAGGGAAGGACGCTTTGTGCCATACTAGACGGAAGATCTGGCTTTCAACTCTCCGAAGGAGATCGAGTGGAAGAGGGTAGACTACCGCCAGGTTATGCACCAGGGGTAAGATATCCCCTCAGGGGATGGAGCCTCAGCCACTCTGGGAAGAGCAGAAGGTTCTAAGTTCCCTCCCTGGCTTCTCCAAGATAGGGCTGAGAGAGATTCCTGCCTGCAACCTTGGAAGACCTGCTGCCAGTCTGTGTAGACAATACTGAGCTAGATGGACCACTGGTCTGACTTGGTATATGGCAGCTTCCTATGTTCCTAACCCAACTAGGGATGCAAGCACAATGCATCCCACACAGGTAAACAAAATAGTAAGGGGAATATCTTAAGTTAGTTTATGAATGCTCAGTGAATTAACAATTATGTATTTTTTCTCCTTGCCCCCTAATTAATCATAATAGTAAACTTTATTTGTTAGCTGCCCCATAACAAATTGTTCTCTGGGCAGCTCACAACAATTAAAAAATTAAATAAAAACACAACAAACAAGACAAACAAATTACGATATAGAATACAAAATACTATGCAGAACGTTATTTTTTAAGTTTTCAAAAAAGCAATTTTACAAAGCCTCAGTGAACAGAAAGGTCTTCATCTGGGATATAAAAGGAAAAGTGAGGCTACAAGGCAAGCCTCACTGGGGAGGCTATTACATAGATGGGGTGCCACCATCAAAACCACTATCATTTGGGTTTTGGCTATATACTGTATTGGCTTCCTTCCTTCTACAGAAGCAAACAGCAATGACTCTACAATGGAAGACATAGGGAAAATACGTTATTTATGGGTGAGTGCCAGGTAGTCTAACCATTACTACTTCTGATCAACAGAGCTGCACCTCTCTGAGTTATTTTCTGCTCTTGTTTTCTCCTCCTTTATTATGCTGACTGAGTATAGGGTTCCAAACTATGTCACACCAACATTACTCTGGCACAGTAGCAATGCAGATCAGATTTTATTTACAGTCTTAGACCAGCAAATCAAGTGTACTACAAATACTAGTGATGTATCTGAATCAATTTTTTTTAATTTGATTTGTGCCCGAATTGAATCACCCCTGGTTTGTTTTGTGTCTGGATCTGTCCCCCCAAATCACCCTAGATTCAATATTGATTCAATTTGATTCTATTCAGATTTGGATCTATTCGAACCACTTATAAAGGTCCTAGGGGTACCAAATTTGGGAGGTGGGTAGGTCCCCATGGGTGCCACCTACTACCCAAATGTCAAGGCATTGTGGGCACTTGGTTGATTTTTAATGGTTTTAAAATTTTTTTTAAACTGATTTTGTATATTTCCACCACAGGAAATAACAGGGATTTGAAGTTGCCCATCCTAACCCTAACATGGATCCTCAGCTTTCATTTTTAAAAAGTCTAAGCTCTAGCCCTTGTAGAAGCGGAGTTATGGAGCAAAATGTGCAGTCACTATTTTTCAAGTGTGTGGATTCTTTGGTGTGTAATAACTTTTCCTCATGATGAATCCCTGTGAGGATTCATTGCACACCGTCATTTCTTCTGTTCATTTTGACGGCATTGGACAGTGCCAACTGTCAACTGCCATGTGCCAACTACACCCACCACTACTTGCAAGGCAGTGGGGGTATTCATTTTAAATTTTTTAGGTATATTGAAGTATTTAGATTCTTTAGTGTCTAATAAATTTTCCTCATAATGAATCCCTATGAGGATTCATTACACAGCTTCATTTCTTCTGTTCATTTTGACTGTCATTGGACAGTGCCCAATGTCAACTGCCATGTGTCCACTACACCCCTCCCCCAACAGCACCCAGACAATGGGGTACTCAGTTTATTTTTTAGGAATTTTTTTTGAAGTGTTTAGATTCTTTGATTACACACCTTCATTTCTTCTGTTCATTTTTACCTCGCTGCTTTGCAGGTGGGGGTGGGGAATTAGTGGCATCCTATATGCCAACTACCCCCCAGCCTGCAAGCCCCTGAGTACTCAGTTTATATTTTAGGAATTTTGAGGGTGTTTAAACTCTTTGGTGTATAATGAATCCTCATAGGGATTCATTATGAGGAAAGGTTATTAGACACCAAAGAGTCTAAACACTTTTAAAAATCCTAGAACATAAACTGAGTAGTACCTCACTGCCTTGCGGGTGGGAGAGGGTGTAGTTGGCAAACGGCAATTGACATTTGGCACTGTCCAAAGACAGTCAAAATGAATAGGAGAAATGAAGGTATTAATGAATCCTCGTAGGGATTCATTATGAGGAAAGTTATTATACACCAAAGAATCCAAACACTTGAAAAATAGTGACTGCACATTTTGCTCCATAACTAGAGCTAGAGCTTAGCTTTTTTTTTTTTTTTAAAAATTAATGAAAGCTGGCAATCTGGGGGAATTAATAGGAGGGATCCGAATCTTGAATCAATTTGAATAAAATCTGGCATTATTCAATTTGAACCCGAATCTACCCTATGGATTTGTTCTTTCTCCAAATCATCCGAATCTGCTAGATTTGGGTACAAATTGATTTGCACCCAAATTGATTCGCAGATCCCTAACAAATAAAATGGAGCACACTGCTGCAACTACTGTATTACATATACCAAACAGATTACTATGAAAAATTACTACTACTGTTCTTACAACTATATCCACGTATACAATAGTTAATCAACATTATCAGACATTAATAGAGTGTAAAGTTATTTCACAATTGATTCTACAAGCTGCTGTGCAAAACTTAGCAATATTATATGTCAGAGTTGAATTCTGATCAGTCAAAAGATAAGGTACATAAAAGTCAATCGAATGTCCTGTTGTATTTACTAAAAAAGGTAATATACGAATCTTCCAAAAGTTAAGGTAAAAAGAGCAATATAACAGGACATGTTCCACTGTTTCCACTGATCAGTATGCACAGGTACAGATCAAAACACAGGTACAGTTAATGTTATGCTGAACACAGGTATTGTCTGTAGCTGCATTTGAGGGGGCCTGTGCCTATGTTCACGTTGAAAATGAACACAGGTATAGTCATTCACACAAAAATATGTACAAGTGTGCAGACATGTGTAATCTCATACCACATGGTTCTGAATATGCTTTTCGTCAAACAGACGGTGCAGGTTTTGAAACACTGCAAAAACCTGTTTGCCAGAGGCAAGTGTGGGACAAGAAGTGTACATGCTATGCTATGAACAGCAATCCTTCTTGCAGCCCTCTGAAAAAACTTGTCAGTCACCAACCTTCATTTTAAAGATTGTCATCCTTATTTTCACTTTAATATGAAAATCTGTAAGTCATACACATACACACATTCAAAAAGAAGAAACACAATAGTGAATACAGAAAAATTAAAAACAATGACCCAGAGTTTCATCTCTCTCTCTCTCTCTCTCTCTCAGTTATTCAAGAATTACTATAACCATTTTAGTTATCAAGATGCAAACTGAAATTTTGATCTGGACCTCATGGAAATGTGGGTGGGTGGGGGCATGGGTTTCTGCCTCAGGCTGGCCTCTGTAGGTCTGCCTTTGGATAGCTCTGAAATTGCTTTGCATTTTTAATCTGAATGTGGTTATAGGGAGAGGTAAGTGTTGGTGCCTCTACATCCCCCCTCCCCAAGATCCATCACACTGGAAGTCTGTTGGAGGCTTTGAAATGTGCAAGTAAGATTTAACCTCTGTCAAGTTTTTGTTATTCTTAACAACCCAGTAATTTCTGCTGGCTCTGCTAAGCCCCTTCCTTTGCCTCATTCTTATCTCTGGTGCTCTCTGGAATTATTTACTTTGGCAGGGTCTCCTTGCTGGATGCACTGGGTTTAGAGGCATGAATACATGTTTTTATGTTACAAACAGAGACCTTCAGCTTTCATGCTTTGCCATTTTCTTGCGCTACAAATAATATTTGAGGGGAAAACACGGAGAAAGAAAGACAAGTTAAGCCTAAATTCTTAAATGCCTTTTGTATTGAGCCCTGGGAGAGATACTTAAACATGCCTGCATCAGAGAGAAACACACACACACTGGTCTTGTCATCACTTTACAAGTGACATGTGCAAAAATAAGTAAGGTTCAAATTGAGGTCAGCTGTCTACAGTTTCAGAGTAGGCAGCTTGCTTAGGCACCCAGTCTTATCTCGTATTTCTATAAGAAGAAAATAGGCATATAGTAATGACTAAATATGTATCCATGCATATGTACTGCTTGGTTTGAGCCAAATATTTCTTTCATTTCCCTCCTGCCCCGCTCACCCCTGCTTAAACTGGAAAGAGCAGGGTGTACAAACTGACATTTCTTGGGTGTGCTGTGCAAAGTAAGAATGAAGGTGCTGTTGTAGGTGGCAAGTCTTTTATTCATATTCATTGTTACATTTATATCCCGTTCTTCACCTAAGGAGCCCAGAGCAGTGTACATGATTATGCGTGTCCTCACAACAAACCTGTGGGGAGAGATTCCTGCCTGCAACTTTGGAGAAGCCGCTACCAGTCTGTGTAGACAATACTGAGCTAGATGGACCAGTGGTCTGACTCAGTATATGGCAGCTTCCTATGTTCCTTCCTATGAGTAGATGATGCTGAGAGATAAGTGACTGGCCCAGAGTCACCCAGTGAGTTTCATGACTGAATTGGTCTTTAACTTGGGTCTCCCCCGTCCTAGTCCAGCATCATAACCAAGGGGTGTCACCCTCCAGCTGCTGTTGGCCTACAACTCCCATCATTCCCAGTCATAGTGGCCAGTAACCAGGCACGTTGGGAGTTGCAGGCCAATAACAGCTGGAGGGCCGCAGTTTGACACCCCTGCTCTAACCACTATACCAGGCTGGCTTAGGGTCTCTGGTGCTATCCGTGTGGTCAGTGCTTATGAGTAAACCTGCAGTCCTAACTTGGTGCAAGGTATGGAAGGTTCTTCCTCCTCAGCAGATCATGGAGGCCAGCTGAGTTTAGATTGATTTCACAAAATGTATAGTATGAAAGGGCAGCCACATATTGTTATAATATATGGCATAGAACATGTACTTTCCCTCCTGAATAAGTTATTTAAAAGCCCTGATTTAAAATAAGGAAGGGGGAAAAACATAATACAACCTCCATACACATAAGTGAGGGAGCAGTACAAAGAGAGGGAGGCACTGTAGGCCTCTTGCCTGAGGGTCCCAACAGAAACCTGGGGACAGCTTTGCCTGTGGGAAAAGCAGGTGTCTTGAAACACCTGACAACAGATCAAAATTTGCCACCAACAGAGAGGAGGAAGAGGAGGAGGAATTGAAATGAGTCGTGCCAAAAGTGCCTGGAGGACAAAGAAATGTGAAGTAACACACCCTCCTAATAACACTCGTTCAAGCAAGTGAGCTGCAGCCTACAGTTAGTCACTACAGGGGAAGCTGTCTGTTGCCATGAATTATGAGATGCTTTTGTAGGAAGAGCATGAATAACTTTTACATATCTCTTTACCAAACTGTTTCTTTAGGCATTGGAGGGAGTAATTATAACACATTTACAAAGAAGCAATTATCTTATAGCCTGTCAGAGATTAAACTAAGGCTCGGTGTCATATTCCCTTAGGAGCTGCAACTGACGCATTTGCCCAAGACATCTGTTTTGCCATGCCAGCATATTGTCATGTTTGATCACTGGAAGTTTGGAACTGTTTTATTCAGCCCAGCCTACACCCCTGGGCAGCGGCATCTGTGCTAGTCATGTACTGTCTGTATCCTAAGTGCTTGATAATCCTTATAGGATCAAAAAAGCAGGGGTGGTGGGAGGAAGGCGGGCTACCATAAGTATTTCCAGACAGTTTTTTAAAAAGGGCGGGGAAGTGGGATTTGGAAAGCTTCTGTACAAGTTCCAAATCCCCTCTTACTCGCTGTAAGCATGCTCACATAGGCTTCCATTCGCTTTCCTAGAGAGAAGAGCCGGCCCCTTTTCATTACTACCCTGTTTCCCTGAAAGTAAGACCTACCCCGAAAGTAAGACCTAGCAGTAATTTCTGATGTACCGCTAATTGCCCTAGTGCATTTTTGGGGGCTAAAATTAATATAAGACACTGTCTTATTTTCGGGGAAACACGGTACTTACAAGTAATTACCATTTAATAGCAGTAACTAGAAGGGATGGGTTCTTCTCAGAACACAAGCACTGGCCAACAGGTGGAGCTGTGAAAATTGTGTGAGATCCCTGCTTGGCATAGAGCCAGAGGATAAGATTATTCCAGGAAGAAGCACAGCAGCCTACGCACGCACATGTACGGCGAGAGTGGATCGATCCAGTCTTGCAATCATGGAAGCACCCACCATCAGACTTTCGTCTTTCCCTTCTTCAGGCGAGCCCTGCTGTAGATGAGAGTGGAGGGGTGTGCTGCTGATTGATGTCATGGGGGCGGGACTTCCTTTCCCTTTGCCCCAGTTGTGTACACAGCCACAGCAGGGCAATTTTATAATGTCTGGATGAGGCTATTGTTATCTGGGAAAGCCCTATAAATATGTGTGCTATTTTTTAAATATGTAATTTTCACAGAAATTGCTATGGCTCATCTGATGTAACAGTACAATATCTTGACTGTTTCTGGCATTACATCTAGGAATCAGTGTCTTGCTGGAAGCATATGCTTTTTACTGTACTTATTAATCTTTTAAAAACAAGCCTTTTGCTTTAAAAAAATAAATAAAAATGAATCTCCAAGGAGCAAAATGTGGGACTGGAGCAATATATTTCCAGTTCCTCTTACAGGATTTCCTTTTTCATGAAGTAAAAACAAATAGCTCACGATATTTTACTTGCACAAAGGAGCCTCTGAAATGGGGGGAAATGCCCTATATAAACCACACATAACAAATCTGTGATATTTGCATGACCTAAATATTTTCTCCTTTTATCATGTAGAACACATCATGATTAATCATAACACAGAAGGAGGGAGTACTTTATATGTCTTCTGATATGTATACTATATAATATACACTCTCTTGACTATAGAGTTAAGGTACCACCAAAGAATTCTGAGTTTGTATTTGGTATTTTAGGTTTTTGTTATGGTTGTGAGCCACACTGGAGCCTTTTTGGCTGAAAAGTATCATGCAAATTGTAAGATAAATGGAAATTACCTGTGACTAAGGAAAAATATATATTCTAAATAATGTTTAAGACTGTGCTGCTCTCCTAAGCTCTGGTCCCAGGCAGAGATCCATTGCCTCTGTGGCACAACAGCAGTGTTTTGAAGTTCAAGGCTATGTAACAGAAGGAGGTATAAGGAGAAAGCAAGTCTCTCAACAGCACGTATTTCCAAGTTCATTGTCCTACTGGGACTGTAGCCAATTTACATGGCTATCTACACATCAGCAATGTCTTCCAAGAGGCCCAGTTGTTGAGCAAGTAATTATTTTGCAGCATGTAAATCATTGGATTATTTTCTTGGGGGTGTTGGCTTTTGCACATGGCTGTAGGAAATAGAATGCTGCCATGAAAAGAAATATCATGGGTGTTTCTGCCTGAGCTAATTACACATACAGAAGTTATAAACTGCATCCGTATTTGCCTTCTGGTGTTTCTTTGGCTTTTAAAAATGTCAGATTCTGACTCATGCAGCATACAATGAATGCTTTGTCTCATTTTGCTATTTTCAATAAAAAAGCTCCACCAAAATGCACTTTATTTTCTGTCTGTATTAGCAACAGTAGTTTGTGTTCACCGCATGGATCCGTTGTGGAGGATGTGTGTGTGAACTCGTGAAAATGCCTTGCCAAGTCAGATGATTTGTCTGTCTAATCTAGCTGGTTTTATCTCTACCAACTGGCAGACAATTTCCAGGGTCTCAAGTCGGGCCATTTCCAAGTCCTGCCGCCACTATCTAAGATCCTGCTGACTGGAGATGCCTGAGATTGAATCTGCAGCCTCCCGCATGAAAACCAGTGATAGGACAATGCAGGCAGAACTGCAAGCATGATCCTGTATGAACCCTTTGGAAGTGGTATTGTTCTGCACATGCAGCCTTTTGGTGTAATTTATTTATTTATTTATTTATTTATTTATTTATTTATTTATTTGATTGTGTTTGTTTTGTTTTATTGTTAGTTATCTATACTGCCTTTCATTAAAACAATCTCAAGGCAGTTCACACAAAACTGAACACAAGATTACAAAAAATCCACAATTAACAATAGCAATAGCAATAGCAATAGCACTCCTGGATTGTAGCCATTGTCTTTTAGACTCCAAAGTGTTTCCCTAAATCCCACAAGAAGCCAGCCATACCTTTGCTATTGTGTTCTAAAACTGCAGGGATAAATGTTATCCCTTAATAAATGTTGAATTTAAACAATTGAATCCATGCAGTCAACATATCTACCTGTATATACCCACAAAAAATGTTGAAGAAATGGCGTTGCAAGTTTGCCAGATTCCAAGGTTGTGAAGGAACTTGTCAATTTTTTAGCCTGCACTGGCGTTTTTGCCATCTATGGGTAGCTCAAAATAGATGCCACCAGCTCATCTGGTGGTGACTTGAGGCTGGGCCTTCGCTGTAGCCTCCCCTGAAGTTTGGAATGCACTTCCCATTGATTTATGAGGGTGGAAGGTCTTAAAAACACTTTTTGTCCATCAGGCTTTTAGTTGATGTTTAATTGTTTTAATTGTTAATTGATTTAAAATCAATGTTTTAAAAATGTTTTAATCGTTCTAATTGTTTAACTCTTTGTAAACCTCCTTGAGCTCTAATAATTGGCAGTATATACATGTACTGAATAGATAAAATACAATAAGGCTGTTCTCACGAGCAGCCTTACCCAGGCAAGGGCAGCCCAGCCTGGGTTAGGCTGCTTGTGTGCAGCACTAGGATCTGCGTGGATCCCGGCGCTGCCCGCCCGCCTAACCCCACTTTGAATCCTGGCCTTTAGCTGTGGTTAAGTGCATGAGCACGCCCTCAATCCCGGCGCTGGGTTTGTGTGTGTGCTCAGGCTGCTTGCAGCCTAGAGCTATCTGGAGGGATATCCGTAGGCCAGGGAGATGAGGCCCAGCCTTGAACGGTTTGCGTTGCATGGAGCAGCATGGATCCTCTGGGAGTAGGGATGTGCACGGAATTGTTTGGAGGCCCTTTTATAGGCCTCCGAACAAGTTTGAATGACTTGTGTTTCAGCCGGTTCAAAGGCGGGGAGATCCATTTAAGGGTGGGGGAGGGTGCTCCTACCCCTCCCACCGCATTTCCCCCTCCAGCACTACACTTAGGGTCTGGTGGGGCAGCAGCCCCGTTGCCTCAGACCAGAGGTGACTGGAAGTACACGACGTGCAAGCACGCTCGTTGGGTGCACGTGTGACATGCACGTCGGGTACTTCCAGTCACTTTCAGTCCGACGAGGCAACGGGGTGGCAGGGAGGTACACTGCTGCCCCGCCAGAACCTTTCAAAGTGTAGCGCCAGTGGGGGAAACATGTTGGGAGAGGTAAGAGTACCCTCCACCACCCTTAAAGGTATCCCCCCATCTTTGAGCCACTCCCCGCTGGTTCTGTGCACATCCCTATCTGGGAGTGCAACAATGAGCCAAAGACTCTGCAAAGGATCGGTGACGGGGGTGGGGTGGGGGGAAGGTATGTGAAACCGTGCCTCCCCCACCATGCTGCCCTCCCTGCCCCAGTGGGAATCATGTGAATGGCCTCAATGTGTAGACACACTTCTGACCATGCTTACAAACTGTGATTTAGAGATGACCATTGTTAGTGAAACCATGAGTGAGCAGACCTAATGTCATCTATAGATGGCCCCAGGAATTAATATGTGAGGAGTGAGAAGGAATGTTCAAGCCTGCAGGACAGAGCTGCTCTTACCCCTGGGCTTCAGGGCTGAAGTCCAGGGCCTCCACACCCCTTGGGGCCCCCCAAATCTTCTTTAGTCTATCCTGGGTGGTGTGGTTTGTGCCCTCAAGAACCTATGTGTTAAAAATGATGCTTAACTTTCGGCAGGGGTGGGGGGTGGGGGGGAGGGCTCTAAAGGCCTTTAGGTCCAGGCTCCAAAATTATCTAGGTGCACCTCTGCTGCAGGGTATTGCCAATCTCCTAAACATGGTTAAGAAATCAGGCTGCATTAGGTCTACACCAGGCTTTTAATGCTACTAATGTGCTCATAAATAACAGAACTATAAACAGAGAGCGTATTACAATGAAGTGAAAGTAGGTCAGTTATGTTATATTATGAAATATAAATATAAATATAAATACCTCAAGAAGAGTTGCAGGTTAGAGGAATGAAAGCTTTTGGTAGCTTGCTAGCATTCACAAAATTAAAAATAAAATATGTTTCTAGTTAACTTGAGTTTGTACATCATAGGAAAACTAAGAAGTCCCTTAAAGGTCAGTTAAATTTTAACATATGGCTTTTACTACAAGATTATAATCTCGGAGGCAATGCCCAGAGTAAAGAAGGAGTTATCTGTATAACTGCCCTGATTTGTGAATGGTTAGTGAGTAACCTTCGAAAAACTGCCAGTATAAATGGTCTTGTTTGATAAAAGCTTGCTTTGATCATGATGAAATATTCTTCTTGGACCTGTTCCACAAAACACTGGTCTTATTCAAAATCTGCTAGGATAAAGAGAGAGAGAGAGGGAGAGAGAGGGAGAGAGGGAGAGAGATCAAACCAAAATAGCTTAAAGTTAAAATGCTCAGACTGGTTACAAATACTTGTGGCCCTCATTATTCATGGGGGGTCCATTCTTGCCTATCAACGTGAATACAAAAATCATGAATAACATAAATTAGAGTCAATGGGAATGGGGGGGGGTTAGGTTCCTAAATAACAACAACAAAGGGGCGGGGGGGAAATGCAAGGGGGGCGGAAATAAGAGAAGAAAATGACAGTACCTTATTCTCCAGCAATGCCCCCCTAAACTCTGAAAATGGATGAATATTTGCCCCCCCCCAAAAGGAGGGGGGAGCCACAAAATGGCTCTTTGATGGAAAATGGCAGCCGGATATTGGAAATCATTTCTGGGTCATTTCTAGCCACTCAAAACCGTGGATAGGTGAATTTCACCTATTTTTCTACCTGTAGATAATGCAACTGGGTCTCTAAGACCCAATTGCGGATATGCAAAACCTGGATATGGAATCTGTGGATAACGAGGGCCACCTGTAAACCACTCAGGAGTAAAATATTAAATAAGTTCTGAGGCTAATCCTATTCAGACATTCCACCGAACCTGTACATGTTATATAACATTTGTACACATATACATGTTTGTGTGTAAATGACTATACATGCGTTTTTTAAAACATGAACCTGAGTACAGGCCCCCTCAAATGCAGGATACAAGTTGGAAATGTTCATTCCTGGAAATGTGCATTTCCTTGCATTCCTAGTATGTGCATTCAGATCTGTACATGTATACACTCTACACAGATTATATGTGCATTGAACTTAATGTGTGAATAGGGCTAACTCTTCTGTATTTTGTGTGTGTGTGTGTGAGTGTGTGTGTGTGTGAGAGAGAGAGAGAGAGAGATAGATAGATAGATAGATAGATAGATAGAGAATTCTGGTCATTGATACGTTGTAGCGCATTTAGACATAATCTCTCTCAGCCCTATCTTGGAGAAGCCAGGGAGGGAACTTGAAACCTTCTGCTCTTCCCAGAGCAGCTGCATCTCCTGAGGGGAATATCTTGCAGTGCTCACACATCAAGTCTCCCATTCAGATGCAACCAGGGCAGACCCTGCTTAGCTATGGGGACAAGTCATGCTTGCTACCACAAGACCAGCTCTCCTCTCATGGAGCTCCTTTCATAGCCCCGGGCCCTGCGTCTGGAGGGCCCCCACGGTGCCAGCGAGTGGTGGGCAGCCTTGTAGTCTATCTGCACGCCCACCTTGGCTCTTGGAGGCGGCACCCCAGTGGCCACAGCGGCCGCTCACCACCGCCATGTGTGCTTGCCTGGGGGATGGGGAGAGGCAGGCCCCTACACCCCCTGCAGCTGATGCAGGGGGACGGCTTTGCTCTGAAACGGGGTGTACACAGCCCTGTTTCAGAGTGAGGCCACGCCCACTGCTACATCTGATATCAGATGCAGGAGGTGGGGCCCTTCGCCCCGCACCCCCAAGGGACAGCGCTATATGCACACACCAGTGTGCACTTGTTCCCATGAATTGCCTGAACAAGTCGTACTGTTCCTGAACTGGCCCTGTTAGGCAAGCAAAACCAGGGAATGCAACATAATTCTCTTAAATAGCTTTGGGAGAAGATATTTGGAAATGCAATATTTTCTCAGGACTTTAAACATCTCAAGAGGAATTGTATAAAGAAAAGTTGCATGTTCATACAATTAGATTTTTTATGGTTCCTATGGAAAACAGGAAATGTAACCTTTGCAAATAAATTCAGAGAAAGATAGCTCAGTTGTGCTGAATGACGTATTCCAGGAAAAAAATGGTATGCTGAGCAAAGGATGATATAATGGATCAGTGTCAGGACTCTTGGCCCATCACCGAATGGGAGCCTTTTTATATATATACTGGCTAAATATAATAAAAATATAATACAGAAATGTTCAATTTAAAAAAAACCACTATTCTTAAAGTATCTGCAACTGTAATATCATATGAACAAACTCCAACTTTACTGAGAATAATAGTGCGTTGTGAAAGCTCTTTCAGTTTGTACTTGTGCTGCCAATTTCATTTTTTACAGATGGAGATCTAGATGCTAGAGTGAACTACTTTTGTGTTCGCTTCTGGACTTGAGTTCCTGTCCTGAAGGGGAAGTTTTCTTCCCCTCTCTGCCCAGGCCTAGATCTAGGTATACAGAGGCCCTTGACAGGCTTTACAAATTGAGGCTTTCAATTGCTGCACCTCTCATATTGTATATAGAACCTACCAACTGGTGAACTGAATATTTAGATCATATGTTTTTACTTAAGTTTAGGAGAGCATTGACCCTTGCTCGTTTGAATGCCCTTCCCTCTGCACTCCTAGACGGGAAATATAAACGAGTTCCATATGCACTGCGTCATTGCCCTTGTGGCTCAGGGGATATAGAGTCAGTTGCTCATGTTATTCTGTATTGTCAATTTTATAGGGATGCTCGTATTAAGTTTATTGCTCCTCTCTTAGAGAATCATCCTGGCCATACGGATCAATTTTATTGTCAATTTTTAAATCTGTTACCTCTATAAATGTGGCCAAGTTTTGTTTTGTTTCATCCACACTTTGTAGAGCTTGTATTAGCAACTTGAATATTTTGTAAATTATAAATGTATTTAAATGTTAAGCTGGTCTAAGGACCGTAATAAATTTACTATCTATCTATCTATCTATCTATCTATCTATCTACCTACCTACCTACCTACCAACCAACCAACTGGTGACTATCATGATCAAGGCAAAATTGTATATAAATGTAATTTTTGACTTTTTACAAATGTGTAATTCTATGTTGTAAAGTGACGATGTCCTTCCCAAAATTTACTTCAGTACTCCTTAGAATACTGCATGTTTATCTTTCCCATCAAGCAAGTCTCAAAAGATGAATGCCCGTCTGAGGAACATTAATCTCTTCAGACTGATGCCATATCCATGGAGAGTAGAAGGTGGGCATTGGGGAATGTTGCCATATGGGGATGGGGCTTGCAGCTGGGCTTCCATTGGCTCTATAAAGTGTCCACCTCCTACTCTCTATTAGCTGGTCAATGACCGAATAAACTTATAACTAACTAACTAACTACTCTTTATGGAGATGGCATCTGTCTGAAGAGATAAATACTCTACTCAAAGAAAGCTCCTCTTCATGATTGAGAACCCTGGCTGCCCACTATTCTCAGGCATGAGGACGATCTCTGTCGGGGTTCAGCATTTTTCTACAGAGGTTATATGGTTAAGGAATGCACTGCCAGTGGGGAGGGCATTGGGACTTGCTGATGTTCTTCCATTGGCTTTGTAACTGTGAATTTCTCTCCAATTATTTTGATGGTGTTGTGTGTGTGTGCGTGCTCTAGACTGTAAGCCCTTTTGAGACAAGGAACCATATAGCTTATTTTTATATAGTGCTTTTCAACAAAAAAATGACAATAAAATAATTATACTGCAAAATAAAACCCACAAGCCCTGGACTACCTTGAAAAGGATGCTAGTAGTTGTAGGATTACAAGCCTCTCTCCACCCACCCTCAGCCTTCTTGACCCTTTCCATTTTTCTTAGCACAATCATTTAAAGCTGGTGTTGTCTTAACCGTATCATTGCCTTGTTTGTCTCCTACCCCTGCAGGTCTGTATGTCTGGCTGGCCATTGTTCTTTGACCTCTTTGCTGGTGTGGTGGGGAAGGCAGTATCTGAAAAAACAAACTAGAAGTGACAAGGACAGCCACATGAGTTTTATCCACCTGTCTGGCCTATTAATATATAATGTAGGGATGGAGTCTTAAAAAAACAAAATAAAACATGGAAAGGACTAAACAGTGGAGGAGCCAAACCTTGCTGTGCTCCATCATTCTAGGCTTACTTCTGATATTGAAAGCTGGACTGCCCCCCACCCCGCCCATGCATACAGCATGGGACACAGCAAAGTAAGATGTGGGATGGGGTGGGGGAGAAAGAAATGGACAGATTTTATTCCCTTATCTTGTTGGGCTTTTATTTATTTTATTTATTTAAACTATTTTCTATACCGCCCCAAACTTGCATCTCTGTTGGGAGGCTTATGTGAAATTAATCTTAACCTGCCTTTCATGTTGGAGAAATAATCCCTAATTACCTGTTTTCCCAAGGAATTCCACAGAAGAATCACTCCTGCTGAAAGGAAGCAGCAGCCATCACACATCAACTGTGGCCACAATCTTAGCCCTGTCTGCATGCCACACAAAGGAAAGGAACAAAAACTGTTATGCTCAGCAGCTGTGAAGGCAAATGAGTAAGAAATGTGGGCATCCACATTTATTCTTAGCTATTAATATACTTGAGTGACAGTGCAGGACTTAGGGGAAGCAGGAACATTCCAAGCTTTATATTAAGGCAGGCAATACTCAAAGACCAACTCTGCTCATGGTGCAGGTCCTCACCCACTTCCAAGCCACATTTCCATACACATTCCTGTGCACGTGACGTTCTCCCCACTTTGGAGGACATTTTGCTGACATAGCAACGGGGATTAGCTAAAGCTGAATAGGACTGAAGGAAAAAAGGAGAAGGTGGCAGGGGCTGAGCTAAAGGTGTTGATGAAGCAAAGGACTGAAGTGAGGGAGGAAGCAGAGGCCAACCTGTTATGTTCATGTCACTAAAAAATTTCCTCATGAAGAGACAGTTGACTGGGCTGAGTTTTTGCATAAGACTTAGTGGCCGCCTTTAGACGTAATGCAGAACCGTGGGTCCAATGGACCCCCCACTCTTCCGTCCACATTCGGACATACTGGAGAGCAGTCTCTCGGCAGTCAGCGAGACTGCAGGGAGGCGGGGGGAGCTGGCTGTGTGGGCTTCCTTCCTGACAGGACAGCTGCACAGCCAGTCAGGCCGGAGTGAAGGAAGAGCTCCCTCCCTCAACTCCAGTTCTGTGGGGCCGAAACTGCGGTGCCAGCATTCAGATGTAACGCTGATGCCACAGAACCAGAGTTGAAGGTGACCAACTCCACTCTGAACCAAAGGCTCAGACTGGAGTTTGGGGAGGGAAACAGCAGGTCCCTTTCCCCCTTCAACCCGTTTCCCAAATTCAGACATGCAGGTAAGGAAACTGGAGGTGAAGGGACCTCTAGTTTGCTGTTATGTATGAATTCAGATATTATTTCCATCTTTAGAAATCTGAAAGCTTATTCGGCTTCTGGTGTTGCTCTGGGCAAAAGGAGAGTGCATTCTAGAGTACAGTGCTTTCCTGTGGTTCCTGCTTGCAGAGAAAGATTGGTAATTGCAGACAAACTGTATTTCAGGGAAGCAGGGGCATAGCAAGGCTGGAATGGGCCCTGGGACAAAAAGCAAAGATGGACCCCTGCCCCATCCCCTGTATCCTTACTGTAGAAGAACTGAAAAGGCATGGTGAAAAACAAAATGTTTTGGGCATACCCCCTCGTCCAATGCAAATAATATCACACACTCCCCATGAGCACAGGCACTTACACACACACACACACACACACACACACACACACACACACACACAGACACGCATTCTCCTTGCTCAGAAACATTTTGACAAATATTTATACCTACAACAATCACCTCATATATTCAATATTCATGCCACATCAACAGTGACAGTCAAAGAGTGAGCTGTCACCCTGCTTGTTGGGCTCCCCCTCCCTCAGGGTCCCAGGGACATTTGTCCCCTCCCTCTCTTGTTGAATTTTAGCTATGCCCCTGCAGGGAAGCTTCTCTGCTGTTATTGATTTTCTCCTTGAGGAACCCCAATAAGCTTCCGTAGAACACATTTCAAATACCACTGGATTATTCAGCGGGACTCTCAGCTCATATCTGTAGAGTTTATATTTCTGAGGTGCAGTGGTAGCTCCAGACAAGTCTAATGGTCAAACTGCATGTGCATGCAATAGGGGCATGTTCTGTGCTCAAAGTACCTCTCGTTCTCTAGAAACGGCCATGCTTGAATATGTGCGTGATCCTGCTTGGGACCACGGGTTTCAGGAATGCTTTCTCTTGCTGTTGTTTTCCTGACAAAAATTGTGCCCTCCCTGCCCCAAGCTGTGTTTTGCCCTGAAGTGGCTATTTCCTCAAATGGGGGTTTCAGGGAGGTGAAATTGGGCAGGAAAATAGCACAAGGGGGAATACATGTTCCCCGCACACCACAGTTTTGATGGAGATGACTCCCCCAGCCCCTGCCCCATGTGGTCGAGAGGTGCTTCTTGTACAGAGCATGCCTCTATAGCATGTGTTCGCAATGCATGCATGTCTAGCTTGACCCCGAGGCTCCAATTATGTGTTGCATGGAGTGCCATGATTTGTGTCTTTGTTTTTAATGCAAAGCAGGATGAGCAGAGAGATAAGGAGAATGGGCGATAATAGAGAGAAGACTCCTTCTTCTTCATTCATTTTCCAGCTCAAAATCATGCCCGCCTCCCGCCTCAGCTACGTTTTAATCCACAGAAGATAAGACATAGGCTCCCATATCTTTTCTTCCATGGGTGAAAAAACAGTTTGGGATAATTTTGAACTGAAAATCCATCGCTTTGCCTAGGTCTGCAAACAAGAGTATTTAATGAAATTGGGTCTGACTGTGTATAAATAAATGATTGCATGTTTTATCTTTAAAGTCCTCTATCTCTGAGGTATTTCACAAGAGACATACCTGTGTCCTGGTGCCAAACATAACTCAATAATATTGTGCATGTGGAAACTTACCAGCTTCTGTGCCCAATCATTAGGCATTGCATCACATATTCTCTCAACATCCATTGGCAACATTTGAAAATTATGTACAAACATGTACTTCTTTTCCTAGGGCATCGGAACAAAAATGGCTTTGCAATGTCTGCCTGGGCAGAGATGAGATGAATTAAAATTTATAACAGCTCTCTCTCTCTGCTGGCATGGGTTATCAAGCATTGTGTAACTACCACCAGCCCATTCCTGCCAACAGAACTAGCAAAACCATACCATCCAAACCTTAATATGTTATATAAGTCATATATAGCATCCTCTCACCGCCCCTCCAGTGTTATACAACAGCACATTTCTCATCTCCATATGGCGTCTGATAAATGCTCTATCTAAATATCAGGACTGGCTTTCAACCCATTTTTTTGTAACAGCACTATACATTGGAAGTAGAATAAAAACTGATCCTACACTTGCAGAGGTGATCAAAGCTGCACCTGCCCAAGTTCTCTTTATGGCAAAGCACTGAGTAGTAGAAGAGCATGGCTCCCTTCACTTCTGTCTGGTTGCCCTGTGGGCAGACCAGCAATACTAATACATACTCCACCACACCAAAACAAAATCAGTCTCTGATGTTTTTGTACGCTGGAGAGGCACCAAGGTCCAAGGTGCATATTATCAGCAAAGGACCTTGAAGCTGGCAAGAACCGCCCAGGGAAATGACTTGTTGCTGATTTGTTTTGGTGTGCAGGTGCCTGTGCTAGCACAGTAGATATGCAGTACTTAAGTAATGGCAATATGCTGTATTTGTTAGACTCTTTTCTTCAGAAATGTAGGTTTCTTTCTATGGCTAGATATATTTACCTTTTAAAGCCAAGCTGAAGACAAGAGAGTTGTGAGAAGGGATGGGGAGACACCCTCAAATGAACCAGCAATTGCTGCCAGCCACATATTTGCCAGTTTTTCCAAGGAAAGAAGTGGAAAAATAGGAGTTTGTTTATTTTGACCTAAAGCATTTTTAGCTGAATCCCAATGCATAGCTGTTCTAGCTATGGACTTGGAACTACCATAATTATCTGCAGTTTATCAGGGCTAGAGTTGCCATGCCCCCAAAATTCCGGGTCTCACCCAGATTTTAAGCGTCTCACCCAGATTGCTTAGCCCACCCAGATTTGCCTGGATTTCAGCTTTCATTTTTTCATTTTTTTTTTTAAGCTAAGCTCTAGCCATTGTAGAAGTGGAATTATGGAGCAAAATGTGCAGTCAGTCACTATTCTGCTCAAAAATTATTTTCAAGCCAATTTACAGAATATGCAAATTAGGCACCCAGATTTGGAAAGACAGAATATGGTAACCCTAATCAGGGCTCCTTCATTGCCATTTGGCTACAATGTCCATGTATGCTTTATTTGAGGCCACCTGTGTTTCTCAGCAAAAGAAAACAAAAAAATAGATTCTCTCTAATGGGTCTTTAGCAGTGGCTGCAAAGCCATACAGCCCACCCCAGTATTAATTGTCCTGATTAGAGACCCCATCCTTTCTCTGTAAAAATTAGCAAAGAGGTATTTGTTCCACTGACTCACAGGGAAAGTGGGGATGGGTGTGTGTAACATTACAAACATGAAAGAAAACAGAGGGAGAGGAAGATACTTACCCACACCCTATACCTCTCAAAGCTGTTCTAGCCTCTTTCACGACGACTATCTTGCAGTTTATGCCACATCTTTTCTTTTTCCACCCCACACACTCTGCTCCCACTTCTGTCTCTTTGCCAGATCCAAAAAATGTCCTGGTGGCTGGTGGACATGGTTTGTTTTCTATTAAAAATTCAGATTAGTTCAAGAGCACTGAGCTATCCATTTTCCTTGGGGATATATCGTTTGGGATCTCATCATACCAGCTGAATTTCTATCAAGAATTTAGAATTCTCCTTACAACCCTGCTCTGTCCTCCAAGACTAGAAGATATAGTCTCATTTTACAACTGGATTATGAGACACAAAGAAGGCATACATGGATTCTGAATCAGACTTTTTGAGAGAGTTATTCACCGCTCAACCCCTGAGTCTTCTTATCCCAGGGTACTACCAATTAACCTTCCTTTTACTTGCCATATCGAAACACCAAAAATTAGTAGAATGCTGAAGCAGACATAAAATGAAGTCAGAAAATAAAAACAAAGTCCTTTACTACAGCGGTTTCTAAACTGAGGCTGTCACCCAATAAAAGACATCTTAATTGATGAATTAAGTGACTTTTAATCCATTGCTCAACTTATAAAATTGTGTATAATAGTTCTAAAGGGAACAATTTCCCTTCCATGCCACTCCAAATCCTCAGAGACATATTTTTGGATTGTGCAGACGGCTTCCTGGGGAAGTGGAGGATATAAAAAAAATTGCACCAGCCATTGCAAAGCCATAGAGTTCCATCCTTAAACCACTCTGCTTTTTCAAACCCTGTTTGCTAGAATGGACATGAGAGGAGGGAACTCTGATAATCCGGTGTGGAAACAATGAATCCCATGGAAGTTTAAAATCTCTATATATAATTTTCTAAGGTGTACCCATGGCTAATCCCATGTGTGGCAGCTCTAGTGAGATTTCCAGGCAGGGCAGAACACAGCAGAGCACAGCAGGGGGAGCCTCTCTCCGAGCCAGCCTGCCGGAGAGGGAGGTAGGTCAAGGAGGAGCAGCCAGCATCACTGCGAGCTGGCACGTCGGCTCCAACTGCCCACCTCCTTGCGAGGGGGATAGCTGAGCAGGCAGCGGCATGGAACCGGAGCTGGAGGGATGCAGGTGAGAACAAACTGGCCAAAGGGGTGTGGGAAGGGGGAAAGCAAACTGGCCGAAGGAGTGGGTAGGAGGGGAGAATGAACTGGCTGAAGGAATGGGGATGAAAAGGGATGGGGGTGAAGAGGGAACTGACTAAAGGGAAGGAGACGAAATGAAGATGGGGCAAGGGGCTGGATCGGTCGTGAGTGGGTGAAGAGACAGGGAGAACTAGGGATGCAGATGCTCTGTGCCAGCTCAGCTAGTCTGTGTTGAACTGAGAGTGACCCTCAAAAATGACATTGTGCTTCCCATTCTCCCAATGTGACAGACATGTGGGTTCTAAATTAAGGAAGAGCAGGTATCTTGTGATAACTAAGTAAATGAATTCCAAAGTATCTGTGGGAGGCTTGTAATGTACTAAGTGCATGTACAATGATAACAAAAAGAGAGAACAGCTTTAGAATAATTTTCAATTCTGACACATTAATGGAATCAGGTGGCAGGTTATATAGGCATACACAAAATTCCCATAGGAACCTCTGGTAATGATTCTAAAACCTTTCCATTACATTGATTACATTTTTTAATTGCGTGTCAAGACCACATCAATTGGCACTAATATAGAAGTTGGGTTATAAAGATGTGTTACTTTTAGATCAATTTTTCAACATTTATCTTAAAAAACCTGCTTGACATTTTTAAAATATCATTTTTAATACCACCTGATATGTACATCTCTAGGCAGTGTACAAAATTAAAAACTCAATATAGAACAGAGTAAAAACAGTTAAAATTTCACAAAATAAAGTAAAAACAATCTCACAAGATAAAAACAAATCAAACAGTTTAAATTTAATTTCACTTAAAAGCTTGAGAAAACAGTTGCATCTTGAGGGTCTTCCTAAAAGCAGACAGAGAAGAAGATGCTCTTATTTTAACAGGGAGCATATTTCAAAGACCTGTGGCAGCCACAGTGAAGACCCGGTTCCGGGTCGCCATCAAACGAGCTTGCAGCAACCATAATCAGGCCTCTCCAGAAATCTTAATAGGAGACAAGGTTCATGATAAGGAAGGCACTCTCTTAAATACCCTAAACCCAAGCCATTGAGGGCTTTATAGGTAATAACCAGCACTTTGTATTTCATTCTGAAATATATCAATAGCCAGTACAGTTCTTTTAAAATTGGTGTTATGTGGTCCCTTCGGGTGGTCCCAGATACCAGTCTGATTGCCGCATTCTCTACCAATTGTAGTTTCAGGACTATGTACAAAGCCCCATGTAGAGTGCATTACAGTAGTCAATCCTGGAGGTTACCAGCACATGACCTTTTCAATCTGACCATTTTCAGTCTGGCTTCCACCCTAGATATGGGACTGAAACTGCCTTGGTCACTCTAGTGGATGACCTATGCCGGGAGCTAGACGGGGGAGTGTGTCCCTGTTGGTTCTGCTGGACCTCTCAGCGTCATTTGATACCATCAACCATGGTATCCTTCTGGACCGCCTCATGAGTATGGGAATCTGAGTACTGCTTTGGAGTGGCTGTGGTTCCTTCATGGGGAGAGGGTCCAGATGGTGGTGCTGGGGGACTATTGCTTGGCTCTGTGGCCATTGGCTTATGGGGTCCCACAGGGTTTGGTTTTGTCCCCCATGCTGTTTAATATCTACATGAAACTGCTGGGAGAGATCATCTGAGGACTTGGACTGAGTTGTCAGCAATATGCAGATGACACTCAGCTCGATCTCTCCTTGCCAGCTAATCCTAGGGAGGCAGTGGATGTCTTGAATCGGGGGCTGGAGGCCGTGATAGGTTGGATGTGGGCTAATAAACTGAGACTGAATCTGGACACGATGGAGGTAATGTTGGTCGGTAGAAGAGCCAATCAGGATGAGGAGATTCTAACGGTTCTGGATGGGGTTGCACACCCCTTGAAGGAGTAAGTATGCAGCTTGGGGGTATTTGGAAGCTCAAGTGGAAGTGGTGGCCAGGAGTGCCTTTGCACAGCTTCGCCTAGTGCACCAGCTGTGTCCCTTTCTTGAGAAGGCAGATCTGGCCACAGTTACCCACACCTTAGTCACGTCACGGCAGGATTACTGTAATGCATTCTACAGGGGCCTGCCCTTGAAGAATATTTGGAAACTCCAGCTAGTGCAAAATGCGGCACCTAGGAGCTGCCCGCTGGGATCACATCACATCCATTTTGAAAGAGCTGCACTCGCTGCCAATTTATTTATGGGTCCAATTCAAGGTGCTGGTTTTGACCTTTAAAGCCATTAACAGTTTGGATCCTGGATACCTGAGGGACTGCCTGCTCCCAAGGGTTGCTGCCCAATTGACAAGGTCATCTGAGGGGGTTCTGCTCCAGGTGCCGACAATGAGGAAGGCTCAGCTGTCATGCACGTGGGACAGGGCCTTCTCTGTTGCTGCCCCCAGACTTTGGAATGCTCTCCCAGTGGCTATTCATTCTTCTGTCTTTTTCACAATTTTTAGAAAGTGTGTGAAATTTTGTTTTTTTACCCAGGCTTTTATATGATTGTCTCTGCTGCTGTTGCTTTGTATTTTGTATGGTTATACTGTGCTTGGATTTTAAATCTTTTTAGTCAGATCTATGTTTTTATATTCTAGCTTAATATTTTAATTGTGTAATTTTTATAGTCTTATTTTAATTTTTCTGCCTTGAGATTGTTTTACTGAGAGGTGGTATACAAATTTAACAATCAACCAATCAATCAATCAATCAATAAGCAAGCACCGCTGTTTGAAGGTCATTTACCTCCAGAAATGGGTGTAGCTGACATATCAGCCAAAGCTGATAAAAAGTGCTCCTGGCCACTGCCTCAACCTGAAAAACCAGAGAGAGTTTTGGATCCAGGAGCACTCCAAAGTACCTGATCTTTCAGGTGGAGTATAGGATCCAGGAGCACTCCAAAGTACCTGATATTTCAGGTGGAGTGTAACCCCATCCAGAACAAGAAAATATAAATCATCCCTCGGGTCCTGACCCCTGCCAGCCAGTACGTCTGTTTTGTTTGGATTAAACTTTAGCTTGTTATCCCTCTTCCAGCCTATTACCGCCTCCAGGCAGGCATTTAGAGAAGTTAGGCCATTTCCTGATGAGGTTGATATGGAGAAAAAGATCTGGGTGTCATCAGCAGATTGATAACATCCTGCACCAAACCTGATTATTTATCCCAGTGGTTTCATGTAAATGCTAAAGAGCATAGGAGACAGTATGGACCCTTGTGAAACTCCATACAGTAACTCTTACTTTGCAGAACAGCAGTCTCCAAGTGACACCATCTGGAATCTACCAGAGAGGTAGGAATGGAACCAATGTATAATCGTGCCAGCCAATCCCACCCTCCTCGGGCAATCCAGAAAGATACCAATGTTGATGGTACTGGAAGCCACCAAGAGATCCTAAAGGATCAGCAGAGTTGAACTCATTCTGTCGATAGTCAATTGGAGAGCATCAGTTAGGCCAACCAAGTCAGTCTCAACCCCATAGACCACTTGAAAGCCAGTTTGAAATGGGTCCAGATAATCTGTGTTGTCCAAAACTGCCTGGAGCTGAGAGGCCACCAATACTCAATCACTTTGCCCAACCATGGAAGATTAGAAGTGGGTCTGTAATTAGCTAACTCCAAGGGATCCAATGTAGGTTTCTTCAAATAAGGTCTCATGATAGCCTCCTTAAGACAAGGAGGCATCCTGCCCTCCCTTAGAGAAGCATTTATAATATTTACCAGACCCTCTCTGATAATATGATTAAAAGATGAGATAACGATTAAAAGATGAGATAAGCCAAGTTGGACAAGGGTCAAGAGAACAGGCTGTAGGATACACAGTCTGAAGCAGTTTGTCCACATCTTCAGGAATCACAAACTGAAAGTGATCCAATCCTATAAGAGGAGTTGCTGGACACCTCCACAATAGACTCTGCAGTAACTGTGGTATTCGGTTTGGCCCAAATAAGAGAAATTTTATCTGCAAAAAAGTCATTACAGAAATTGCAGAGAGTGACTGATGGTTCCAAGTTCAAATTCAAGGGGGCGAGGCATATACTAGCCTCCTCACAACCTTAGACTACTCAGCTGGATGTGAACTTGCAGAAGCAATGTGGGCAGAAAAGAACATCTTCTTTTCCACCCACACTGCCAGAACATAGATTTCAAATGTGCTCTCTGTTGCTACCTGTCAGATTCGCACTGGGTCTTGTTCCATTTGCACTCTAATCATCTACCTCACTGCTTTTTCTCCTGTATTTCTTCATACCATAGGGCTGACTTCGAAGAAGGTTGGAGAAGACACTTAGGAACAACTGTGTCTACTGCTCTAGTGAGTTCATTATTCCATGTTTGCACTAGAGCATCAACAGAATCACTAGCATAGCCAACTCTAAACTCTTCCAAGGATTCTTGGAATCCTATTGGATCCAATAACCACCTTAGGTGGATCAACCTAATAGGTCCTTCACCTCTGCAGAGGTGGGTTGTGGTTGCAAGTTCCACCTCAACCAGATGATGTTCCATCCATGACAATGGGGGATGACAGGAGTCCCCATGCACGGAATACCACTCTGATCAGAGCAAAAGACAAAATTGAGTGTGTGACCAGCATCATGCATCAGTCCAGAAACCAATTGGGATTGGCCCATAGTTGTCGTGGCTGCTATTAACTCTTGAGCTGCTCCTGAGAGTCCAGTCCCGTATTGAAGATTGGAAGTTCCCCATCACCTGGGCAACTCCAATGTCAACTCTGCAAGCAGGTCCGTCAACTCAGTTAGGGACTCTGTTGGACAGTGGGGTGATCAGTACACCAATAGAAGTTCCAATCGATCCTTGGTCCCTAGATCTAGGTACACACATTCGTTATAGGCTAATTCCCTGACAGAGATCCTGGTAAGGGAGATGGTATTCTTATAGGCCACAGCCACCGCACCTTCCTGCCCACATGCTCTCACATGCTTCACCACGGAGTAACCCACCAGGAGAAACTGGGACCAAACTGGGCCACAAGCCTCTCCCATCCAGGTCTCCATAATGTACACCAGGTTGCTCCTTCATCCATAATCAAGTCATGGATTATCTCAAGTCTTATTTTGGACTGACCTGGCATTACAGAGTAATAAGGTAGGATTCTTTGGGTTGTTGGCACTGCTCTCTAAGGTCAAAGAAGTGGTAGGCTTGCTGGAAGGGGAAACAACAATTAAATTTCTGAATTCCCTCCCCCTTCCCCTGAATTCCCTTTTCTGTAACAGCCTGCTGACCTACCAGTGCATATCTTTGCCGACTCCCCACCACCACTGGAATAGCTGCCTGAGTCATCGCCCACCTCTCCATCTCTGGAAAACCCAAGACACATATTTGTACCAGGCCCAGCCAATTACCAGGCAACAATTATAGTGTAGCTAGCAGGAGTCTTCCGATTTCAGGAGTCCAAAACAATACGTTTTGCTTCAGCCCTCAGTCCCACTCCCAGAGGCCACCATCAAAGGCTGGTCCCCTTTGGCAGTGGGCTTTGTTGGCTGCCTACAGGCGGCCTGTGCAATGGGGGGCTGCACCAGAGGCTGTGCCTGTGGCATGGCTCCCCTTTATAAGGGCCAAAAATTTAAAAGCCCAACAGGCATGGCTCTCACCCACCCTATCAGGCAAACTCAGCCCAGGTGTAAGATGTTATATCAATTAAAGTGAGCAAAACACCAGATTGCAGCCAGCCAGAGGTAGAAGTGCACAGAAGTGGCCTGATCCTGTGCATGACCACTCAGAAGAAAGTCTTATTGAGTTCAGTAGGATTTCCTCCTAGATAAGTGCGTAGGATTGCAGCATATACAGCAATTCAGCATAATGAACTTAAACTCTTGTATTTTACTCTGCCCATGGCATGTTACATTTCCTTTCCTTCTACTGCTTTGTTTTCTCCTCATGCTAGTTTCTCCTCCAACTTGGTAGCCATAATTACCAAATGAATACGATTAGTAGGAATCTCTCACAGCCAGTTACAGAAGTTGCTATCCCTAAGTGGAATTTGGTTGCATACATTGTCTGTATAAGGTACAGAAATAACTTCATTTGCTTCCAGAAGTGGCTTAATCCAGTCAGTGCGTCAAGAAAGGTTTTCGGATCTCACAACAGCTTTGTTCCTTTCCTCCATTTACTTACATGCCTCTTAGCTTGTGCAGTCTACATTTACTTTAGTCAGGCATCACACCCTTCCCCCCCAACACCATGTTTTGAGGGTCAGGACTTTGAGATAGACCTGAGCCCCAATGTTGTTTTTTTTAAATTTTATTTTGTGCATTTCTATCCTGCCTTTTCAATCCAAGGGGTCTTCAAGGAATTAACCACTGTATTAAGTGGGAGTTTGAAAATACCTTCACAGTGGTTAATTCCTTATATTGGATGAACATTTTTATTCAGCAGCAATGCCAGTTTTCTTTTAGCCAAATCGGCTTCAGAGAATTGTGTGGATAAAGATTAAGAAGAACTGTATGCAGTACTCTGAGCTCCTTGGAAGAAAGATGGCATATAAAATGTAATAAAGAAGCTAGAGAACTGAAATTCACATAGTTCACTGGATTCCACTGAAAGGGCCTGTTAAGATGATACTCCCCCCCTCGCCCTCACAACTTGAACCAGCCCATGCCATTAAAAAGGGGGATACATCTAGTGCCCACCCCTCCTGATGTCCTCCTGGTGTGTTCCCTCTGTGTGTGTGTGCGTGTGGTGTTGTGTTCAGATTGCCACTATACATATAACTTAAATGCTAGGTTAAACTAGTATTGGGCTCATATGTAGAGCAGCAGTTTGGACAAACCTCCACTCCTTCAATAAAGGAACACACAGAAAGGATGACAGGATGCCGAGGAAAGACAGAAGGATGGGCATGCTCCCGGCACATCCCCCTTCTTAATCATGTGGGCAGGTTCAGAGCAGCAGGAAGTATTGTCTGAATTGGCCCAAAGAAAATCTAGCATGTCAGTAATTGCAAATATCCCACCCGAGAGCATAATCTGATTTGAAGGACTTTTAACCAGTAGACAGTTACTAAAAAGGTCAACACTTGACTTCCATTTATTCTTGAAATTACACATTGACCAACTTCATTGTTCACCTCTTGAATTGTCTGAATTAAGGCCCTCCAACACCCCACCAGGATTCACTGGTGACTGCCCCCCTGTCCTGCCCCGCCCTTCAGTAAGTTCTTCGGTTCTTTTGATCAGTGAACTTTTAATTTTTTTTGCTGAAGGTCATCCTTTTCTCAAATTGTCATAGACTGTTAATATTTCCTTCAGTGTACTTGCCACTGGCATTCTGTTGCACCTCTACTGGTTGTGAGAGAATAAATGACCTAAACTATAGCAAGCATAGGTCTGCCTACCTATATTGGCTTTTAATGTGATACTGAAAAGGAGCCAAGGAGCTGCAGGTGATGGCCGTTCCAGGGAGGGACTTCATTGGGCACTAGATTGCCCAGGAGCTAGTGGCCCTTCCTCCCTGCTCACCTACTTGGCACATTGGAAGGGGAAAGGTTTTGAAAGGAACTATCTGCGCCCCTAAAATTATATTGCTGATCAAGATTTCTGGAACACGGGGTAATACTAGCTCTTTGTTTACTGGATGTGTAGGCTTGTTGCTGAAAAAGAAGCTCTAGAGTTATTGAGTAAAACAAGAATGAATGTGTCAACTCTTCCTGGACCAAACTCTGTAGGGAACTAGAGTTTTAGTTAAACAATATAGAAGTCTCAGGCACCATGTATATGTGGGAGCTGCGTATACTTGTTGAAGGAAATCTGGCTGGCTGAAATACTTACAGATAAGGAGTCCTGCTGGACCAGACCATGGGCCCATCAACATAGTTATCTAAATATGGTTGAGGTGAATATAAGGCAGCAAGGAACTCTCTGCTGTTTGGCCTAGCAGCTGGCAAATCACAGGTATACTGCTTCTGAACATGGTGGTTCCACTTAGCTATTAGACTTGCCCTCTATAAAATTTATCTAAGCCTTTTTTTTTTTTTAAACAAACCATCTAGGATAGTGGTCATTACCACTGTAGTGATCAGTCAGGAACAGCTTTTCGTTTTTCCCTAAAGAGTGAACCAGAAGTGAACCCTGACCTGGCAGTGACCTCTAGGGATCAGCCACTCAGCACACGGTGACCGGGACATTGAGGGCCTGGCGGCAGAAAGTGAAGGGGGTCTTTGTTAGTTCAGTTGGAGCCAGGCAGATGAGAGGTTGGGCGAAAGGCTTAGTGGGGAGCAAGGGAGTTTGCGCCTCATGGCAAAAGCTAGAACTCTTTCATAGAAGGACTTCTGCAGATCCTTGGGAGACAGGATTACAGAAAGCTTGAATTCTCTCCTGGAGTTTGGGGTGAGTTTCAAGGGGCGAGGAAGTCAGGGCTTCTGGGCTTCTGAAAGGTTTAGCCAGGGAACCATGTGTTAGGTAGCTGGCATCAGATTTCTTTATTTTAGTGCTTTTTCAGTCCTTACAACTGGTTTAGTGTATTTTTATCTGTAATGTAACAAGCTAAGAGAAACGTTAGCCTGAACCCTTTCTATCCAACACGGGGGCTTTTGTATTTTCTTGCATTTATGTCTATGCAACTGAGTGATCATGATTTTTAAAGTGTGCCACTCCAAACAAACCAGCTGGAGTGCTTTTTGAAAGTAATCTAGTAAAGTACTGAGTGTTTCTTTTTCCTTTAATGGAAGCTGCTAGAGCCTCAGACTGAAGCAGTCTGTAGTCTTTTGGAATAAAGGTTATTTTTCTTTTTGGCCCTTTACAATTCTAACCAGCCTCTTTGAGTGGATTTTCAACTCAGGAAAGGGTGTGTGTGGCTGGAAAGAGTCTTACTCTGGTGCAAACATGCCTCATTTGATTGCTCAGCAGCATACTACCAAGTTTTCCTCCTCACGCATAGGTTAGACATGGGAGGTTTTTTATTTTTCCATTTAGTAAAAGAAAGAGGGTTTTCCTGGAATTTTGCCCACACCAGGGAGGGATTAAACCCTGTTGAAAAGTGGGTGTGATGGCAGTGATACCAGAGGGAAAGTCTTTGTTGAGCAAACATGGAGGGAATGAATCAGCAATTTTCTTTCCCCCACATGGACTTGCTCTAAGACAAAGGCTGAGCTTAAATCTGCCATGCACCAAGTCTCCATTTGTTACATGGTGGCATAGCAATGGGATGAACGGCCACCAGAGGGCCTTAGATACCAGTTATACTTTCTGCTTGCCTCTTTATTGAGACATGGGGGCTTTTGTATTTTCTTGCATTTATGTCTATGCAACTGAGTAACCATGATTTTTAAAGTGTGCCACGCCAAACAAACCAGCTGCAGTGCTTTTTGGAAGTAATCTAGTAAAGTACGGAGTGTTTCTTTTTCCTGTAACAAAAGCTGCTAGAGCTTCAGACCGTGTGGTCTTTTGAATAAAGTTTTCTCTTTTTATGCTTTGTAATTTCACCTGCCTCTGAGTGGATTTTTAACTCAGGAAAAAGGGGCTTTACTCTGGTGCAGACACACCTCAAGGTTAATTGTTCAACAACCTACCAAGTTTTTCTCTTCACGCGTAGGCTACACGTGGGAGGTTTTTGTATTTTTCCATTTGGTAAAGAGGTAGGGAGTCTCCCTGGACACTCACCCAAATCAAAGAAGGAATTAAACTCTGTAATTAGGGTGTGGTGGCAGTGATTACCAAGAAACAGCTAAGTTTTAAAGGTTAAATTTTAAAGCCTTTGTTGAGCAGACATGGAGGGAATGAATCAGCATTTTTCTTTTCCTCTTGTGGGCTTGCTTTGACAAAAGCTGGGCTTAAATCCGCCATTCACTAGTCACTATTCACTACAACCACATATTATGGCAGTGAGTTAAATAAAAGTTGGAATATTTGATACCGTTTTATTATATTCACTTTTGTATAAAAACTTGCTCAATTTATTTTAAACCTCATGTAAAACAACTTACAGTATCAAGTCCTTAGTTAAAAGATGCATAATTTAAAAATATCAAAACTTAGACTTCTCATAGTGCTAAGAGGTGACTTGTTTTCTATAAAGTAAACAAATCCAGATTTACAATTAAACATTAAATTTCCTTCTTCAGTTACAAAAGTACAACAGCCAAACCATCTAGCTTACTGCCAATTTGATATACAGTAATAAACATGCAAACAGATTAATACTTAAAAGTTGGTCCATGGATCTGGATAAATTTAAAATATCAGCTTTTACATTCCTGTACAATCAACTCTGTTCATCTGTAAAGGCAGAATATATAACATCTGAAAACCTATACTTTGGAAAAATAAATCTTTAGCTGTAAATAGCACTATCAGAGTCATATTATCCCACAGGCAGTTATTTACATGCTTTTAAAAACAATTTAATTCATCTCTGAGAATGAAAACCAGAGTATTAATACTATATATTACATCTACCTTAAACTGTAGTTTGCCTCAGCATGAAAACATAGCCACTGGCCTCACGCTAATGGCAGATATAAGCTTTGTTGTAGTGTGTGCAGTGAAGATAATCTACCACCATTGGGCTTAACGAGTTAAGAAAGATATTTATATGTTGCGTTTCCCAGTGGAATCTACATGATCTGAACCTATGATGATCAACAATAAAGTACTCTGCATCTCTTGCCTGCAGCTTGGGTAACCTGAGGCAACAGGAGTTGGCTCCTTTGGCAGTCCTTGTCATTTAACCTAGGCAAATATATATATTCTCCATCAAGGACTGTGAGGATTATGAACACTGTACAAAGTTGCTTTTCCTGAAAGAAAGCAGTAAATATATTTCTATACAGAAAAGTGAGTACACTCTACCTCTTAAAAAACAACTCCACACAGTTTGGGGGTGAGACCGTTAAAGTACTAAGAGATAGGAACATGAAAAGCTTTAAAGGCACAATAAGAGAAAAACAAGTGCTACATCTGCTGTTCTTTTCAAGTCTTCTTTATTCTAAGCCAAAGCCCTCGGCATTTGAAATTCCAATTGTTAGCTTTTGCTTCAACTCCTTTTTGGTCTTGTAAGGGGGAAGGCAGAGCTGATTGAAGCAAGTATGGGCAACGGGTAACCTAAAAATATTGTAAGAGAATATACACATTTTTAGTAAGAAATAATTCAGTTGACTCGAAACCACCATCCAAGTCCAGTGTTGCAAATCTATGCTGCAAATATGTAGTTATGGGGCGGATTCTGTTCCCTTCAATTTAATGGAGGGAATGAATTTTTGTTCAAAATAATTCATACCAATTGGTTCCCTCTGTTGAAGAGAATAGTAACACTGTTTGCGGCAAGGGGAACTCCATGCATGCATCAACATTGTTGAGACAGATAGTTTAGATAGGGCACATATCTATTATGTTTAGCAATTCACCAATTTAAATTTTATTCGCCTGATGTCTAAAAGCAAAGAATATCCTTTAAAGTCTTTCTGTTAACATAAAAGGGTGGTGGTGGGGGGGGTTTGAAACATGATAATCTACGGTTAAAAATGTCAAACTTTTTACAATTACTTAATTACATGTAGTCTTTAGGTGTTGGTACATGGACCTAAGCAAGCTAATGGGACTTTTTCAGGTGAATCAAGTAAAACATTTATTATAAATTCAGACTACATTTTTTTTAACTAAAGTAAAGGATTCTATTCCTTCATCTATTCACAACAGTTTTAACCAGAAATATAAATATAATAATAAATTGAACAACATAGTTACTCAGTATAAACTATAGTCATAGTCATAGTTTATATATGTTTTGTTCAGGATTGAGTATATGCTCTACAGGATTTATATAGTTTCTATGCGGCTTATTTTTATGATCATATGCTATTTATTGCCTATACAGTGTAGACTGGGGGGGTCAATATTGTTCAATTTATTATTTATATTTCCGATTAAAACTGTTGTGAATAGATGAAGAAATAGAATATATCTATTTTGGGGTGGGGTTCTTTTTTTGTTTACTAGTAAGAAAAATTATTTACCAGTTTGTGCATGCTTCACTCTTGGAAATCTTGAAATTCAAATCAGCCATTCCCCCAACTGGTACTCTGTCACTTCCTGTAGCAAAATGTAGGAGCTTCTTTTGAAGCTCAAGAGGAAATTCAAGTACGACTTCCCAGAAATATCTATAAAAGGCATACAATTAGTATAAATTAAAAAAATGTTCCTATTACAGGTGGCCCTTGTTATTCGTTGATGTTTTGTTCCCACCAATTAGTGCAAATATGAAAACCGTGAATAACAAAACCTTGAGTCAATGAAATGCTAAAAAAGCAGGGAGGGGCAGAAATAAGGGTAGAAAGCATAGTACCTTGTTCTCTGGGGTCTCCAGGAATGCCCCCCCATCCTCTTATTTTTCACTTTAAATCTTTTTTAAAGCAAAAGAGAGCCACAAAATGGCTCTGTGCTTCAAAATGGGGGCTGGAAATGACATCAGAAGTCATTTCCAGCCACTCAGGAACCACAGATAGGTGAAAATTGCCTATATTTCATGCTATGGACAAAGAAACGGGGTCTCTAAGACCCATCCACGGATACATGAAACCGTGATCCATGAAACTGTGGATAAGGAGGGTCTTCTCTACAATTCTATATAAATTAGTACAAAGAATCAAGGGTGGGGGGAAGGGAGGAAATATACCTACCGGATAGTAAGATCAGTTTTCTGGTAGCCATCATATTGAGTATGTTTCTGGAGAGCTTGCATATCCAGTTCAGGACTCCCACAAACTAGAATTTCGACTTCTTCAGGACGAAGTAGCTGTCAAATAATTGAATTTGAAAATGAGATTACACAGCACTAGTTAATCAAGAACTGCTGGATTCAAATTAAATTTGTCCCACTGAGTGCTATAGACTTATGTACATGTCCAGATTGTCTGAAATGTGGATCAGTCTATAAATATTAACACATGATATTCCTGAAGTATATTAAGAAACACACACATCTGCGTTTGTACATTCTGTACAAAAAACCAGGTTGCTCACCTGTAACCTTTGATCTGGTGGAGATCTATCGACATCCATAAGAATGGGTACTGCACCTGTGCAGGACCCTCACAGCAGAATGCTGCAGCTCGTCGAGCCCTGCCTCCATGCCTACCCATGCTATTTAAAGGCAGGCAGTGTGCCATGCTCTTCAGTTCTTGAATGACCGCCATGGAGGATGATAATCTGGAAGCAGGTGAGTTCATAATTGAAGGAGATTAGCATGCACACTCAGTAGCACTATTGCAGAGGTGTGGTTTGCAAGGATCATATAGATGTTGACGGATCTCTACCAGATCAAAAGTTACAGGTGAGCAACCTGTCTGGATTGAGATCCATCAAGATCCTTAAGAATGGTTATTTAGCTAGTTCCCAATAGAGGAGGGTGCAGTAGTGGCTATTGTAATACTCGCTTCAAAACACTTCTCCCAAAGCTCGCCTCGGCAGCAGAACGCACATCAATGGTGTAATGCTTGATGAAAGGTAACTCAGTGGACCAAGTTGCTGCTTTACAGTACTTAGCTGGCGAGTAAGCACCTCCGATTTATTCAATGTCTGCTGGAATTTCTTCTAAAATTCTTCCGGAGACAGAATGTCCAAATCATTTTGTTGATCCTCCCATAAGCCATGGTTATATTTTGCTGTACAAGCTGAATAATTCACTATTTTAATGGATAGACACAAGGTGGATTAGATCTTTCTCCTCAAAATATCTAATTTCTTCCTTTCTTTATCCACAGGTGTAGTATGGCTGTGACCTGTATCAGAAGAGGTGGCACAATCTATAACCAGGGAATTGGCGGCAGGATGCTTCAGAAGATACTCATTGCCCTTCTCTTGAATTAGATATAAGGTTTCTAAATGTTTAGAAGTGGGGGTTGAGGTATGGATCACCGCCCACACACATTTCAGAGTTCTGGAAGTAACTGGGAGAACTGGAAGAGCCACCAGCTGAGACGATTGAAATTTAATCATGAAGTTATAAATGGGATCATCTATGGTGGCAAGCTCCAACCTAAGCTCTAGACCAGGCCTGCTCAACTTTGGTCTCCCAGCTGTTTTTGGACAAGTCCCATCATAATGCCCAAGCCACAGTGGCCAAGAGCCAGGGATTATGGGAGTTGTAGGTGAACATCTGCAGGAGGGCTGAAGAAGCCCTGGTCTAGACTGAAGGCAGCAGCCATCTCTCTCACATGATGGCGATACGCTTTCATTTCCTCAGTAGATGAGACGTGCGTGGCTGGAGGCACGTCGGCTGAAGGATTGGCAACGGTATCTGAATCATCAGGATCCGATTTTAAATTGGAGAAACTGTGATGGTCAGATGATGAGTCAGCTGGTGAAGGCGGTACATATGTCTGAGTCTCAGTGGCAGTCTTGCCTTGTGATGTGGGAATAGGCAGGGTTTGTGTCCCGATATCCACGCCTTTAAACATAGTCTGTGTGGCTGTATCCACTAAGTTTTTTCCCAGGTGGCTAGGCAATTGTCTGTGTAGCAATAGAAACACTTTGTATGGCTGGTTTTATTGGTAGGGCTGGACCATTACCACTAACCATGGCTTGCACAGTCTGAACTAGAGTCACCGTAGATGCTAGTGGTAAGTATGACATAGACTGTGTGGATCTCCAGGGTTGGTCCTTCTGAAAATTGTAAGGGAAGCCTGGGGATCTGTTCTCCATAGTCGCAGAAGCAAGACTTGCACTAGCAGCTGATGAATGTGAGAAGCCACATGAATGCCATGGAGAAGGGCCTGCCAAATGGGTAGCAGTCAGGGCACACGGTGGAGGAGTACCACGGTCAACCAACTCCCTAGGATTTTCCACCTCAGTAGCCCGAGGAGGGAAACCTTTGAATGTGGATGTCAAAGGAGTGCTTGAAATAGAATCCAATATGGAAAGCAAGGTATGGGCAGTAGCAGGGTCCAGTACAGTCTCCCTATCCTCTTCTTCGATACTGAATGTCAATATCAGGGCTTGGCATCAAGGAGTCACCTTTCTTAACACCGACAATACTGGTGTATTCATGCTTGAGACCAGCACTTGCACTCCTGGTGTTGATGGAAGATGCATCGACATCGACAGAGACTCTCGATGTCAATCAGGTGGTGTTGATGGGGCCGAGGAGTCGACTTGAATTAGTGCTGGTGTCATAAATCTGTCAGGCTAGCCAGACAGAGCGTAAAATAGGCAGGGAGAAGTGTAAAAGCAAAGTCACAGAAAAAAAATCTCCAAACCAGGGCCAGTCCGAGTCAATCCAATCAATCCAACATAGTCCAAAGTGAAATCCACGGGCAAGGTCAACACAGTCTAGGGTCCAAACACGGTCCAGGCAATACATGAACACAGCCGATTAGCTCACAGGAAATTGACGTTGCTATCAGCAGGGTAGCTGTGGTACAGTCATCTTAAATAGGCTGACCCCCGGTGCTGTTAATCAAGAGTTCCTGAGTCAGCAGCTTTGCCTGTTGTTCTATGCATGAGGCTCCATGTCTCTTGGACAGACGCCTCTCCACAGCTGAGACCTGTTGCGCCTCCTCCACAAGAGCTGCCTCACCCGGCTCTAACTCATCTTCAACTCCCCATGCGTCGGACCCACTCTCCTTTACAACTTCTGGTCCTTGCCCTCCCTTCCTCTGCTGTCAGCTCCGTCCCCTCCTCCAACTCCTCCTTGGAGTCTTCCAGCATGCTCATTTCAGCTGGGGACAGAGACTGAGTCCTCAACTTCGACAATCTCTATGTTGGAGAGCGGTCAACATGGAGGGTTTCCTCCTGTTCTGGTATCTCTGAAGCCTGTTCTGTCTCTTTCCTCAAAGTCAAGGTTCTCAATGTCGAGCGGTGGCGGTCAACCTTGATAGTGGTTGTCGAGGGTTTTGAAGGCAGGCTTTGCAGACTGGATGGGGATGGTGTCTTCTCCTCTGTCAAGTCCACAATCTTGGCCTTCTTTGGTCACGGAGACAACGAATGAGTATCTAATCTCAAATGTTTTTCTCTGGACTTCGAATGCCCTGGTATCAAAGTTTGATTCGACTTCGAAGGAACCTTCAGGCTTTTGAAAGTGGTCGATTTTTATGTCTAAAGTTGTGTCGGCTTTGAGGAAGTAGGCTTAGTTGTTGGCACCGAGTCTTTAGCAATTGATGCCACAGTCACAGGGTGGGATTTGCCCAGTATTGAAGGGCTTAACACTTCGTCATAAATGGCGGCATGAAGCCGCAGAGCTTGATTCTTGCGCATCTGCTTAGAAAACGATAACCATGTCTTACTAGAGGATACGTTGTGTTCCTCCCCTAAATAGATGAGACACAAATCATGGAGGTCTTTTGAGGGGAGCTTGACACTACAGCCCTCACACCTCTTAAACCTCTGTTTCTTCTCAGCCATATCCAAAAACATAGTCCAAGTACGTTCCAAGGTCAAATTTATGCCGTCCCAGTCTGGAAGCTGTTCCTGAGTCAATAGTCCAAAATTAACAGTCTGTTTAAAAACAACAACAGATGAACTCAAAATAAAGAACTTTACTGATGAGGAGTGACAGCCCGAGGAATGAACACAACGCCGGTTGGAAAAGAACACCTTTAAATAACATGCTGTTAGGCATGGACGCAGGGCTTGGTTGCCTCGACAATCTGCAGCAATCTACCACAAGGGTTCTGAGCAGGCATAGTATCCATTCTTATGGATCTTGACAGATCTTGATCCAGATGAAAATGAAAGATCTGTTCAGAAAAGAATATACAGTACATCTAAAGCACAGCACTTTGCGAAATGATATTTATTGCATATCATCCCTTCATTTTACCACCCATTTGTTATGAATGCAACGGATTATGATCTAGATCTTAGAGTCCCAGTTTAGCTGGGGTTTGGACAAGCTGCTTGACAATCTGGGACCCACCACTTGCATGTTTGACCCTTGCCCTTCATGGTTGGTGAAATTGGCCAGGGATGGACTGGGTCTGTGGGTGGTGGTGGTAAATACCTCTCTGAATCAGGGAGCAATGCCCCTCCAATAAAGGAGGAGATTATTAGGCTCCTTTAAAAAGCCCTCTTTGGACCCAGCCATCCTGAACAACTTCCAGCAAGTTTCTAACCTTCCATTTTGGTGCAAGATGCTGGATTATGTAGCAGCATCCCAGGTACAAGTGGTCCCTGAGGAAAGTGATTACTTGCATCCTTTCCAGTCTGGCTTCCAGCTTGGGTAGAGAACAGAAATTGGTCACTCGTGGATGACCTACGCTGGGAGACAGATGGGGAATGTGACCCGACTGATTTTCTTAGACTTCTCTGTGGCTTTTGATAGCATCAGCCATGGTATGCTTTTAGGTCACCTTTCTGGGATGGGACATGAGGGCTATGTTATATGGTGACCCTGGTTCCACCTGGAGGGTACCCAGAAGGTGATGCCGGGTGATGTCTGCTTTATTCCTTGGCCATTGTCCTATGGCATCCCACAGGGATCTATACTATTCCTCAAGTTGTATAATATATACATGAAACCACTGGAAGAAGTCATCTGTAGCTATGGACTGCGGTGTCATATGCTGATGACACCAAGCTCTAATTGACAACAGATAAGGAGGTAGTGGATGATGTCAGCAGATAAGGAGGTATTGGATGTCCTGAACTAATGTTTGGAGGTTGTTCTGTGTTGGATAGGGGCAAACTTAATCTAGATAAGGTGGAAGAGGAAAAATGATGAGCGATGATGTAAATCTGGTCTTGGATGGTGTTGCACTCCCATGAAAGACAAAATTCATAGCTTGGTGACCTCCTGGACTCAACACTGTCTTTCAAGGCACAGTTGGCAGAAGTGTGCAGAACTACCTTTTATCAGCTATGGCTGGTATACCAGTTGCAACCCTATGTAAAGAAGTTTGACTTGACCTCAGTAACGCATGCATAGGTAACATCCAGATTGGAGTGCTACAATATGCTATATGTGGGGCTGTCCTTTAATATGGTTTGTAAGGTGCAATATGCTGCCTTGCGCCATGCCCCTGGTAGGGGTAAGCTTCCTTTCACAACCAACCTTTGCAAGCTTTGAAAGTGCATGATGGGACAGGGAGGAGGGAGGGTTGCCAGCAGCCTCCTTTTCTTGCCTTGTGCTTCTTGCAAACTTTGAAAAGAGTGCGAGGAGAGATGCTCTTTGCAAAGTTTGCAAGAGTCAGATTGGTCCCAAAGAGTTGCTCTGACGGCAATGGCAGGGTGCTGCCCTGGTGGCGCCTCAATAATATGCCAACTGAAGTGACTGCCTCATGTTGTCTCATGAAAGGGCCACACCTGACTGTTATTAAAAGGAAATGCATTGGGCCACTGTATGCTCTGGCAAATCATATTATTCTTAGAATGGCCAGGACATTGTCCAGAGATAGTGACTATATATTTAAAAGCTACAGGGCACCAAGCTGCTGCTACACCTTCCTCCTTTCTCCTGCTGGGTCCCTCCATCCATCCTTTTCTCTAAACCAAAGGGGTGATTTTTAGTTTAGAGCTTGAGAGGAAAACTCTGCTGAAGTTGAAAAACAACAAAGCCACTCCCATCCTGTGAGCACACAGAACCATTTACGCTCATGTATGGGGCTCTGATGTTTTGCAGCTATTGATTAGCCATGCATCAATAGTTCTAAGCACTGTTCTTCATGACTTGTTTCTTTTGTGGGTATACAGTTCTGTGAGTTTTGCATCACAGATTATAATATCTACTCTATTGGAAATGAACAATCCCTATGCAGAGATTTCAGCACACATTATATGCTCTTCAAACGTTTTTGTTGTTGAATAAACATCAGGAAATATGTCTCATTTCTTATTCTTACCATCAATGCATATGAAGCACAGACACTGTGAAATCCATGATAAAATGCTGCAAACTGCTTGTAGATAGATTTGTTGAGAAGGAAATCTACATAGAGCTGCACATACTCTAAAAAGAAAATAATTTCTGATTTGTCACACATTAAATTATAGCTGTTTATCACATTGTATCATGTTATACTATTAATACAGTAACTCTAAATATTCTCACCAGCTGTATTTTTTACAAGCCAGCTAAATAAAAATAACATTTTATTTGTTTATTATACACACACCAAAACCCACAACATTTACAATTTAACTGTACAGTCAATTTACCTTTTCTATTCTGATTGGTAACTGGAATTTTATCACCACTGGGCTTTAGGCTATATGTTTTTATAACCCCAAATTCTTCTTGAAAAACCTGATGAGAAAAAACAGCACAATCTCTAAATATTTATATATTTACAACACTGAAACATTAAGGCTATTCACACCTGCATGCAAAACTGGGCTAAGGGAGCTCAGCATGGTTTTGCATGCGTGTGTGAACCTCCGGAATCGCACCCGATCCCAGCAGCACTATGGTGGCAAACCACCTATGGAGCCTCCCTTAAAAATGAAGTTAAGGGATCCATTGTATGGATCTTCTAGCAGACTCGGGGGGGTGGTGGTGGTGGTGTCCCCATAAGCACTGCTCACTCACACAGTGTAGCTCAGGGGGTGGGGCGGCAAGGGTGGCATGTCCGGCACCCTTACCCTTGAAGCTGCTGGGCTGGCAGGAGCTGGGGTTCATCTGACTGGGCAATCCACCCACCTAGGAATATTGTGAGGATCGTCTGTGGGGAGGTAAGCACTTTCGGGCTTCCTCCTCAGAAAAACGGCTAGCCCTTTCTCACTACACATTAGAAAGGATCATTATATATTTACAGTTTCCTTGAAACTAGGGATATGCACAGAACTGTTCGGTGCTCCATTCTAGGAGCGCCGAACTGGTTATGGCAACTGGTGTTGGAACCAGTTCAGAGGATTTTTAAAAAACTTTAAATGACAGGGAAGGTGCTGCCTACCTGCCAGCAACGCCACTTCCACCCACCCCCCGCTGGTGCTCTTCCAAAAAGTGGGTGTGCGGGGCTGTAGCCTGGCTCCTTGCAGCCTGGACCAGCATTGCCACACAAATGGCAGATGCACATTCGTGTCATTCTCACTCATGTCAGCCATTTGCATGGCGACGCTGGACCAGGCAACATGGAGGCATGCTGCAGCCCTGCATGCCCGCTTTTGGAAAAGCGCCGATGGGGAGAAAGTGGCAGGGCAGGGACTGGCAGGTAGGCAGCGCCCTCCTTGCCATTTAAAGCAATCCCCCCACCCTCCCAGGAGCACATCTCTGCTTGAAACTCCTTTGTGAAAATATCAGAGACAATCATATTACATAGTGTATAGACATTGACACACATCTTCTCAGTAGTTCCACTTGGTGGGCCAGGAGGGTAGGAATTAGAAATCTCTCTCTCTCACACACACAGAAAACATAGGAGGTCTCAGTGCTGCTGTGTAGCCCCTAAAGCTAAGGCAATGGCTGGTGAGTTAATTTGCCCCTACCTGTTTGAGCAAATTATTCATGTACTGATCCCAGCCTGGCCTGATTCCATGCTCCATGTAGACCTGGACTGCTGACTTGAGCTCATCTTGGATTTCATCTGTGGCCCTCATAATAAACAGACCTCTTAGCTACCACTCCAAACCTTGTTTCTGCCCTCTGCCTTGGTCTTAGTCCCATTCACAGCTGAAAGTTAGACAGAAGCCATCTACTACTACTACAAATATTTATATACCGCTCTTCAACCAAAGTCCTCAAAGCAGTTTACATAGAAAAATAAATAATACATAAATAAGATGGTCCATTGTCCCCAAAGGTAAAATCTCTAATGATGCCTGATGACAAAACAACCCCATTCTCCCACAGACAGCTCTCACAAGAGTGACAGGCCATTGGAGCTCTATATTGGGCCAGTTTGCTCTATGCAGGAAAGGGATGGGTCACCCAGCAAATTCTTTCCCTGTCTTGGCGACTGCCGCCAAATAAATGTCAAAGCATGCCCCTGCCAGCCCATGTGGAAATGTGCATCCTTGCTCATGCCCCGAAAAAGCGATCCCACTCTCCAGGTGTCACTTGAAACCAGGGCTCCTCTCTCCCGTGATTCCCTGTGGTGGCAGATCTGCAACGTCGGCCTGAACCTGGGAATTTTGAATGGGAGTAACAATCTCTCCCCATACCAGGTGTTCACCCTGTCCGCACATGTGGCCAGGCTCTGACACATGGAATGTCAAAATCTCCTATGGGTGTGTGCAAGGCTTCCCAGGGTAGGAGGGGGTTGCAGTGCAAAAGTTCTATCTTTTACCAGAGACAGTGTTGGGTTAGCTCAACTCGTGAGCATGCAATCCGATGGAAGACCTAGGGTTTACAACTACATGGTCCTCCCCAGTAGACTGGCCCTCTCATGAGAGGACTAGCCCACTGACAGCAAGCTGCAAGGGGAGCAGGAGTGTGGTTTAGTCCAGATACACTGCTTTGCGGGGGTGATCCCTCACAAGACATCCTAAGTCACAGAGGAATGGAAACCCCCCCCCCCATTCCTTTGCCCTACCTCATATACATATCCCCTCCTAGGAACTCATCATTTGCCCTTCCCTTTCCTGAGTAATAGGAAAATAGTGCCTCCCCAAACAATTGTTCTTGTGTGGGACTATTCTGGTGCAGAGTTATTAGATGGGCAGTGGTGCCATCGCTGTCAGAAGAAGCACTGGCATGCCAAGGCATTTAAATGCCCTTTCCATGCTTAGGACAGGCAGACTGCTCTGAAAGGACAGTGTGGCTTCCCAGCCTGGCTGGGAATGTGTCTCCATGCCTTTTAAAGCAGGGAGAGGTGCTCTGTCTCTGAAAACATGGTGCTGGGTGGAATATGCTTGAAAATGGGGCACGTGCCTCCATTTGCAGGTGTGCCAAACACCCTGCATCTGACGTCAGATGTAAGGGTGGTGGTGGTGGGGGTTGCCGCTGGCGAGCTGAACTGGGGCTAGCGGCTGTTCCCCTATGCTCTTGGGAGAAAGGAAGATTATTATATAGTGGGGCTATTCTGATGATCTGCAAAAATTGGGCTAGGCTCTCCTAGCCTGATTTTTGCAGATCGTCAGAACCACCGGGCTCGGCTGCGAGCCCAGTGGTTCTAGAGTGGGTAACCCACTCAAGAACCCCTGTCCCAAAACCGGGTTTGTGGCGCAAGCACTCCGCAAACCTGGTTTTCTGGATCGTGAGTAGCCACGGCGCGGCTTTGTGCCATGCCTACTCACGAGTAGACCCCCGGAGGGAAGGCGTAAAGCTGCTTCCCGACTCTGGGGGTCTCCCCAGTATGCCCTGCGCACTCGCGCAGGGCATACTGGGGCTTCCAGGGGCTGCGTGGCCCCGAGCTCCCCAGCCCCGGCCGGCTCCGTCATGGAGTCGGCAATCATGTGGGAGGCTGATCCGGCCGCCCTGGGCTCCCTCTGCACTTGTCTGCGGTGAGAGCGGGCTTAGCCCGCTCTCCCTGTAGTTTGGGGAAAAGCGGATCTCACGGATCGTGAGACCTGCCTCATAGAATAAGGGCTCAAATGGACCCCTTTAAAGGCTGACCAGCTATACCATTCTCAAAACTACAGCCCCCTACAATAAAAGAGAAAATGAGAAAGGAAAAAGAACCCAAAGTAAGTCCAAGAACTCCCATGCTCACAGGAGCACAAAACCTACTTGCTACTTCAAAGGCATAAACAGACTGGATAAGATAGAAGATAGTGTCCTTCTCCCCAGCTGCCTCATCTCTGGGCAGGGATATAGACACTGCATACGAGAACTAAGGAAGAGGAGAATGACTAAATGCTATAATGGCACATGCAGGTATTTTATAAAACAGCAGAGTTTATTTTAAATTAAACTACCATTTTCAGTTAGAGCTAGGACATTAAAATGGTGCTGGAGAAGACTTTCAAGGATACCATGAACAGCCAGGAAAGCAAACAAATGGATCATAGAACAAATTAATCCAGAATTTTCACTCAAGGCACAAATGACCAGGCTCAAACTATCATACTTCAGACACATTATGCAAAAACTCAGCTCCCTTGAGAAGTCCATAATGCTGGGAAAAGTTGAAGGAAAGAGAAGAGGATGACCGGCAGCAAGGTGGATGGACTAGATTACGACAGAAATGAATGCACCACTGAGAGAACTTAAAGGCCAAGTTGAAGACAGATCATTCTGGAGAGAATCTATCTATATGGTCACTAAGAGTTGGCACCAACTTGACAGAACAATCAATCAATCAATCAAGACATTAAAAAAACCCCCAGACTAGGTTAATACACTATTTCACAATAACTGATAACTGTATACCTATTATACCTGGAAGGTTGAATAAAAGTCTTCTTCAACGTTTCCTTCATAAGATAGAAGTTCATTTAGTCCATGGGCCAACTCCTGTAAGAAGGGGAGTTTATAATATTCATATACACAGAATGTTCTTCCTTTCATGTAATTCTCAAAGCCCAGAGATGGGCAAAATACCTCTAAAAAGTATTTTAGATACAAAATACAAAATATGTAAGCAAATGTATTTTAGATACAAAGTTCTTGGTAAACAACAAATAAAAATACTTAATAGTATTTTAAAATACATCTTAAAATACAAAATACAATGCCTGAAAAAAGGAAACAATTTTGAGATATCTGTTACTTATTCAAACTTGTTTCCATTTCCTTTAAGCAATACAAGTTTTTCAAAGATTACATAATTCAAGTTGTGCCTTCTGGGGCTGTGAATCATCCCAGCAAAGAAAAATAACTGTTCTATGGGACCACTTAATGTTAAACTTGTATTATGTCTCAAAAATAGCCATCTGACAATGGGATACCCATCCTGAATTGTTTTGTGTGTCCCACAGTGATACTGAGGCTGTTTTCACAACCAGGCTAACCCAAGCCTGGGTTAGGCTGGTTGAGTGAAGCGTTGGGATCCTCACGGATCCCAGCACTCCTCTACAGCCTGACCCACTCACTAAACACGGCTGTTAGATGAAATTAAGGATGTGAGCGCACCCTAAGCCCAGCTGCTGTGTATCACGTGTCTCCTCAGGCTGTGTATAGCCCAAGCAGACACAGAGACGGGGGAATCCTCCAATGCATCACACACGATGTGGCAGCTGGAACAAGACGTTCTGGCAGCATATCACTCTGTGCTTTCCTGTGGAGCACTGCTGATCTGGGCACGCAGAAGGCACGCTGAAAACCCAGGGCTTGGTCATCTGGGGGGAAGGTGAGTTAAAAGCAGCCTTCCCTCCACACCCTCTCCACCTGCTTTCAGGGATCATGAGAATTGCCTCAATGTGTCCCACACCCACCACAGCCAGGTAACCTGGAAAGCTGACTAAGTGCTCTGCATGCCCTCCAGAAATCTGAACACAAAGCGCTGTAAAGGTAAATTTCAGACAGAGAGTATGCTGATTCTTTGTTTCACAGAGAAGAAAGAAATGGAAATTTGCTACCATTAGTCAGCCACACTAAACAATAGGGGACACGGCTATTGTTTATATCCAGGGAGATATTTGTAAACTACTCTGCAAAACAACCCTTTCCCCTTTGATTTTTAAACTTGACTGGCTGACCAGTCAGCAGCAGAGTAAGACTATTCAAACTTCATGGGCCAGAGAGGGAGGAAGCCAGCCAGGATGCTTTGGGGTCAATGGGCTTGCTGCTTGCAGTAAAAAGGCAGCTCCTGAAGCAAGAAAGCAAAGCAATGATTGGCCGAGATGCATTTTGGTTTGGGCAATGTATTTTAAAAATACAAAATACCTGAGCAAATGTATTTTAAATACAAAATACAAAACTTTTGTGCTTGGAGTGCATGCAGTTTTATATTGGTGAAACTGGTTGACCCCTGATAAAAAGATAAAGGAACATCTGGCAGACATACAGCACAGAGATAGAACAAAACCATGGGCACTGCATGCTAAAGAACAACATCAAGGCAGAGTAGTGAATACAAAGATATTCACCTTGGCTGTGGAGACAGACGTGAGGAAATGAAATATCAGAGAAGCCATATATATATATATAATATATATATATAGAACAGTTGCACCCAACTTTAAATGTTAAAGAGGAAATGAGGGAGGCAATGAAATTCATTGGTTATTGAGTATATGGACTTCATTATGCTTTTGTGTTCTTTTCCTCCTTCTACTGTTTTCCTGATATTGGGAGCTGCACAGGATTGGTTGATTGCCTTCAGTTTTTTAGCTGAATCATGGTGTGGAACAAGACCTCAGCCACTGAGGATGATGTCTTACATCAAAGCATTTGCTATTTTGCTACATCTGTGGTTTAGCTTTTAAACTTTTGAATGTTTTTAAACTTTTGAATGTTTTTAAACTTTTAATTTTCAGTTGTGCATTAAAGAAGGTAATTGAAAAAAGCTTTGAAGCGTGGAAATGCGTATATCATCGCCCTTATACCGTCTTATTCAAAATACAAAATGCTTTCCTGAAATGTATTTTAGATACAAAATACAAAAGTAATGGAAATATGTATTTAAAATACTTGTATTTTAGATAGTGCCCCCATCTCTGTCAAAGCCTGAGGTGCAGGTCATTTGAGAGTCTCATGCTACAGATATCAAAGCAAACAGTCTCATGCTACAGATACACAAGCACACTGTATCAATTGTCAAGGATACATACACATATATAATTCTGCTTTCACCTTTAAAACACAGGCAAGCAGGACTTAATCTTTATTTGGTTGTGGCTTCCATGTATTAAAAGGGGAAAGTGGCAAATTATACATGTTCACAATTGTCACTGTATGTGAGTTATACTCCTCTTTCTGCACCGTAGTGCAAAATGTAGCAATAAAAGCCACTTTGTGATCTATTCCATCTGCTTTCCCTGTCTCACTGCAGGATCAGGTGAAAAGGGTATCAATTTGCTGAAGCCTCACAGTCAGTAACTCTGCTGTATTGATAACAAGTACTTTGAGGCGTAGTTCAAACCTCTATTTTTGTGAGCTCTCTTTTGTGAGAGAGGGAGAGATGCTGTCTGACATTCTTCTCCCTTCCCTCCTCAACTGAAACAGAGAAGATCTGCAATTTAAAAAGTTTATGGACTGAATCCTGCCCTTGTTATTTTTAATGAGGTAAAACATCAGTTTGCTTACCTATAATTGAAGTTATTCTAGTGGTCATCTGTCGATTCACACCAATCGGTTTCGTGCCTGTGCGGAAACTGTTTCTGGAACCTTCCAAAGCTGTTTCCTTTGCTTTCTGGTGGGAGCCCCACACCCTCTGTGGTATCGCCACCATTCTCCCTCAGTTTGAGTGTCTGGCGATCTGAAAGAGACAGCAGCAGGGAGGATGGGAGAGTGTGTGAATCAACAGATGACCACTAGAAGAACTTCAGTTACAGGTAAGAAACCTGATGTTTTCCGGCATGATCTCTGTTGATCACACCTATGGGTGCATTGCAAACTGAGTTGCACACACCTGAGGGTAGGAAGCCAGTCACTGGAAGAGGGATCGAAGCATCGTCCTGCCAATCACAGCATCCTGACATGTCCTCAAATCCAACGCATAGTGTCAGATGAATGAATTAGGACGGACCCATGTAGCTGCTTGACAGATGACCAAAAGAGGTAAGTTCCTATCCAAGGCTGTCAAGATCGACATTGCTCAAGTAGAGTGAGCATGGACTGGTTGTTGCATGGGTTTGCCTGCCAACCAATAGGCCAGGGTAATCGTGTTCACTATCCAGCAAGACATCTGGGCAGATGGACAGGCACCCATTGTGTCTCACCCATAGGTGACAAAGAGATGTTTATCCTTTCTGAAAGGTGCAGTAAACTGTATATAACTGTCCAACACCCTCCACACGTACAGGGTGTGAAGTGCTGATTCAGCAGAACTGGAAGGATTTGGGGAAAATATTTGAAGGGTAATGTCCTGAGCCCTATGGAACAAGGACACATCCTTAGGAAGGAAGGCAATGTCAGGATGGAGCTGAACCCTGTCCTTGTGAAAAATAAAAAAGGGCAGGTCCACCCTGAGTGCTCACAACTCACTGACCCACCTGGCCAAAGTGACAGCTACTAAAAAGATAGTCTTCCAGGATAAATGGCTGAGGCCACAAGTTGTCATTGGTTTGAAGGGCTTGTGCATCAATTGGGAGAGTACAAGAGGCAAGTCCCATGAGGGTGCAAGTGTAGGCTTGTCTGGGTAAATATGAGCTAGGTCCTTTTAAATGCTTAATATTCAAATCTTTGAAGAGGGAGTGGCCACATGAGAGTGAAAGCACCAATTTGATGGCCACCTTATGGAATTGCAAGGAGGAAATAGATAATTCTGAATTTTTAAAATGCAAGGGATAGGATAGCCGTAACATTGTAGAAGGCGAGTTTGGGTCCTGATGGTGTAGCTCGTGAAAATATACAAATCTCTTCCACTTAAGCTCATACGTCCATTATGTTGTAGGTTTCCTGGCTGCTTGAAGAACCTGCAAAAGTCCAGGAGTCATGGTGGGATGATCAGCCATGCCGTAAGGTGGAGTGACTATATCTGAATGGAGAATTGACCTATTCTGCTTAGAGAGGAGGTGAGGAGGCAGGAAAGTGAGTCCAACCCCAGGATGCCAGCGAGTAGCAAGAACCAAGGCCTCCTCAGCCACCAGGGAGTGATCAAGATCACTCTCACTTTCTTCCTCCTAACCTTCTGGAGAACCCAGGGGAGAAGTGGGATTGGTGAGAAAATGCACAGTTATTGGGCACCCTAGCTGAGAGCAAAGGTGTCTCCGAGAGAGTGCCTGCCTCTTCCCGCTCTTGAGCAATAAAGATTCTATTGACAGTTGTCCTCTGGGGCAAAGGGGTCAATTTCCATGTGACTCCAGTCATGAAATACTTAGCGAAGGTAAGAGGCCCCAATCTGCCTTTGTGGGAGACTACAGCCCTGAGACTGAGTGTGTCTGCAATATAATTCTTTTGGCCTTGGATGTGGATCGTGGAGAGTTCTATGTTGTGTGATACTGCCCAGTCCCAGAAAGTCAGGGAGGATCAGGAAACCATCCCGCCTTACCAGTTCAGATAGGACCTGGTAGTGTTGTTGTCTGTCTGTATCTGAACATAGCAGCCTTGAATGTGCAGGAGAAACCCTTTGAGAGCCTTGAAGACCACCAACAGTTTGAAGTAATTTATATGATGCTGTGCTTCAGAGCAGGGCCAATACCCATTCAGCTGAAATCCGGAGTAATGGGCTCCCCAGCTGGATTTGGATGTATTCATCGTTATCGTTCTTTGTGAGGGACAAGTGATGAATGACATACCACACTCTAGATTTCAACGGCGTGTCCACCAATTAAGGGAGCAGTGAATGACTTTGGGCATGAGCAGTCGCGTTGACTGGGGTTCTCAAAGTGGATTGAAATGATCCAGGAACTAGTGCTGTAGAACTTGCATCCACAGGTGTGTGTGTGGAAGGACCGCTGTATCAAGGCCATGAGGCCTAAAAGTCTCTGGAGGGTCCTGGCAGAATGGTGCAGGCGAGCCAGCACGTGATGGGCCATAGAAGATAGATTTTGGACCTGCTCTCTGAGTAAGTAAATTTGGTTTATGACAGAGTTGAACACTAAGAAGGGATGTAGGAGGGAGAGTAAAAAATTCTATCGCATATATCATGCAAATAAAAGTGAGTACACATGCATCTGCTCTAATGCGCCTCCCATGTTGGTAAGTATGGCGTCAGGTGAGTACCAATTCAGTCGACGAAGTTGTCAAGCACACTTTGGAAAAGCCAGACTTGGATTTGGTAGCCTGCTGGTTGGTGAAGTGAGAAGGTTTCTTACACTGTGAAAGAATGTTCTGAGCTCTGAGACTGCGAAGATGACCTGTATGAAGATAGTTTAGTCCAGGGATTCCCAAACTTGGGTCCTCAGGTGTTACTGGACTTCAACTCCCATAATCCCCAGCCTCAGTGGCCTTTGGTTGGGGATTATGGGAGTTGAAGTCCAATAACACCTGAGGACCCAAGTTTGAGAATCACTGGTTTAGTCCATGTATACAGTCTAGATGGTTTAAACTGGGTGGAAGTCAGGCTCATGGAGCATGCAATATTTCTTAACTTATGGACACGCTCCATCTCATCAGTTTTGGATCCAAAGAGGGCTTCCCCATCAAATGTGGAGTCCTCGATGCAAGTTTTGGCCTCAGGGTTTAATCCGGAAGACCACAGCCAAGCATGTTGGAGGAAGGCAATGGAAGTTACCATAGTATGTGTTGCACTATCAGCTTGGTGATAGGAAGAGTGAAGCTGGTTTTTTGCTAAATGAAAGGCCTCCTTCCTAATAACATAAGCAAGGACCTTCTGTTCCTGTGGAAGCAAGTTGAGACAGGGACTTCATTTTTTTCCAGAGAAAGTGGTTATAATGGCCCATGCAAGCTTGATAATTAGCCACCTTCAATAGCAGAGCAGGAATAGTCTATGACCAACAGAGTCCAATTTATACCCCTCCCAGTCAATAGGAGTGGACAGGGATCTATGTTTATAATGAGATTGTGCGGCTTCCACAAAAATGGAATTGGGCGTAGGATGCTTTTGCAGGGGAAAAAAAGCATTCCTCCAAGCATTCCTCCAATTGAACTCAGTAGAAAGATTCTAAACATTTGGAGGTTGGTTGAGTAGATGATGCTTTTTCCCCAGCAGGACTTGGTAATATCCAGGAGTGGCTTGAACATCAGAAGAGCCACTGGAGAATTGCATCAGCATCAATCAACCCAAAAATCAGGTCCTAAGCCAGTTGTGCTGGTTGCTTTACTTGGAGCTTCAAGGAAGTAACTATGTGCAGGACATATTCTAAGTGTGTGAGGACATCCTCAGATGGTGATTCAGGTTTTGGTTCCAGGTTGCTGTCTGTTGGAGCGGAATGGTTGCCAATGTCAGAACCTCCAGATTCTGCTTCAGAATGTGAATGGAGCACCACTTCAAAGCCTTGCATGAGTGGGTCCAACTCCACAGGAAAATTAGCCTCCTAAGGCAGATCAGCTGGCTAGTCAGTCGGTGCAGGCAACCAAGAGTCAGGGTCTGGGAGTGTTGTAGAAGGCTGGGTAGGAGAAGGCAGCACAATTGGGGATTGGTGCTGCTGTTTCTTGTTTTGATGAGACTCCTTAGGCATCTGTGATGTTTGTGACATTAGAGCAGTACAAGGTCCTCCCACATGAGGTGGGGAATGTGAGAGACTTCTGTAACGTCCCTTTGTCTGGCTACGATCTTGGGATTGGAAGGGGTTTCGGTCCAGAGCATGAGTTCAAGAATGGAACTAAGATTGAGATCGCCCTCTGGTCTGAAAAGAGGACCTGGAGTATCTGTAATAGACTTGAGTGAGCGGAATAATGAACATAGTGCAGTTGAGAATGAGAGGTACGGTCTCAAGCATGTACATATCTATAGTGTGGAGACAGATCTTGAATAAATGATGTATTTGTCATCTCATGCAGATGAATACAGAGAATGGTGTCGGGACTGGTTCCTGCTATAAGAATGAGGGGCATACTTCAAAGTGCGAGATGTAGCCTGCTGAGCATCACCAGGAGAATAGTTCAGTATTACCTCCACAATTGGCCCCCGAATCTGACGAGTCTGCCCCAATGGGCACATGTCGCAAACTGCTTGGTCCCAATGCGACACTCTGTGCCAACAAGTTCAGGGAAGCTGGATGCACAGGGGACGCTGGACCCTTCCAAAATAGTAATGATCTCCTCTTAAGATAAGAGATATGGCCAATGCGGGGGACGTCAGCTCCTATACCACAGGCTGACCTTGAGAAGACAGGGGCACAACTACTGGTTTTTGTTCTTTTGATCTTATAATTGCGTAGGGTGTTATACTGGTTTTGAAGCATTTGAATCAGCCAGCCACTACCTCTTTTTCTTCTTCTTTATCGGTTCTGAAGAAGGAACCTTCTGACAGCTGCTGTGTTTTGGTAGGAGCTTATGGATTGAGCTCGAGGTTGAAGGTTTCAGCATTGAGGAAGTCCCTGAAATAGATGGCGCTGGTAGTAGCTGAATGTCTGTATTGACAGCCAGAACCAAAGGGTCCTTAGGCTCAGAACTGGGCTCTGGCATCCCCCACCAACACTGGAGCGCACAGTTCTAAAGTGGTTGACATCGAACTGTCAGGGCCTTCTCCCACAGAAGAGACCAGATTTGGAGAGCCCTGTTTTTCTGAGCCTGCTTCTAAGGCAATATGGATAAGAATCCACTCTGTGGGACTCTCCAAGGCACAGAAGACAGCGGGAGTGGCCGTCAGTGGACGCAAGCTTAGCCTGGCAAACTGTGAACTGCTTAAATGTAACTTTGTCAGCCATACAAATAAAGGAGTCAATTAAGAGAGAAAATTATATAGAGTCCTGTCTCTCCGTCACATTTCCCTAGTATTAGAAGAAAATAAAAAACATAAAAGGCAAAAGAGAGAATAAATGCTTATAGGCTAAGAATAGAACGAGTTAAAAGAGAAAAATAAAACACAATAGCAGCGTGGGTTTTTTCCTTCAGGCAATGAAAGGTACCTTACCAAAGAGCTGTTCTTCCATCAGCAGACAATGCAGAACTGAGGGAGAACGGTGGTGATACCACAGAGTGGGTAGGAATCCCACCAAAAAGCAGGGGAAACAGCTTTGGAAGGTTCCCAAACCAGCTTCCACACAGGTGCGAATCCCATCAGAGTGATCAACAGAGACCATGGTGAAGAATGGTAATACTCAATTTTTCTGCTCTCCTCCATTCCTTAGCAACTGGATTCAGTTTACTCCTAAAACCTAGAGTGACATCTGTGATTCAGGTTTCCATGGAAAATTTTGATATGTGTGTTATGTATATAGAGAGAGCACAAAAATGTGCGCATATGTGAACAGGCAAATAAACAGAAACGTTGTTGATGTATAAATATGAGGCAATTGTGATAGATATAGATACTTTAAAAATGTTTCTGAGCCAGAGAAATGTGCACACAATGATGTTTGTGTGTGTGAGAAAGTGTCTGGGGTGGGGAGGAGTGAGTGATATTATGAGTCATTCACACGACCTTTCAGAGCACCGGGGGGTGGGGGTGGGGGTGGAGGAGGCAGGATTGCACCTACCTCCCCCCCGATGATCCAGTGTGGTCCTGGGCCATGTGGCTTGTGTGTCCACACGACTGACACTTTTACCAGCCATGAGGCATTCTGGAGGCTGAGAAAATGCATCCCAACCTCCAAATATCTCAAAATGCATCACAAGACGAGCACTGTGCACCAAAGCATTCACATCCCTTTACCCAGATAAATGATTGAGTAAAAATCCCGGGCTACCTGGGAGAGCAATGCCGGGACTGGCCTTGATCCCAGCCCTTCACATGAGTAGCCCTACTCAGGTAGGGCTGCCCAAGCCTAGGTAGGGCTGCTCATGTGAACAGCCTTGTACAGAGGCAAGAGAAAGGATGTGCTGATTGCTTTTCACCATGTCCTTCTGCAGCAAAGACAAAGTGGGGGGGGGAGAAAAGGTGGGGGGGAAGGACATGTTCTTCACTTCTTGTCTCAGGACCTACTCCAACCTTGCTATACCTCTTATATACCCCCTTCAGGAATCATAAAGTGACTAAAAGGATTCCTGGCTACCTAGTTAGTTGCCTTTGCTTTTTGTCCATTGTCAGTAAAATCCATGCTGTAATAAGATGCCCTTCCATGATCATGCATGTGTCATATATTACTGTTGTCAGGAAGTCTGATCCAAGATTCTGACGTGTGGCAAAGGGAGTGTTTAATACATACTATCATGCTTTGCTTGCTCCCCCAACTGGCTATTTGCAAATAGTTGCTTCTGGGCCAAATATCTGCTTGGAGGAGGCAATTTTTGGCATGAAGATGGTGCAGGGCGAGGAAGTGTTAGCCCTCCCTTTTTGCTGTGTACTATAGTTCTGGGTCAGATCAGACCCTCTGTGGCAAGTCATTTCTTTTCTTTCTTTTTTTACATAAAGGGACTGCTTCCAGTCTACTTTCCTGTGAAGTCTGTCAATCCAAGATGAGTTTAATGTCACATGTAGTTTGTCCCTTAATATAAACATACTGTAGTAGTGGAGCCTATCAACATCTCCAGACTACTCAAAGCCAGTGTAGTACTCTCAAATGAGACCAGGAATTGTGACTGGTTGCATGTGAAGCTTGTATATCTTACTGATGTGGAGATGTGCAAATTCCCTTTTCAGATATTGCACTGGAAATGGAAAATCCACTTTTTGGTGCTTCACTGTAACATCCAAAACAGCCCTAAGAGGGTCACAATCTCAAATGATGTGTGAAACAGCTATAGTAAATTAGGTACCATATTGCATACTACTTGACATCATATCTAGCTACTGCAATCTCCCCCCCCCCCCGCCGCCCCTAAAAGGCTGTTCACAATTCAGCAGCAAATCACCAAGTATTAAATAAACAAGTAATGAGAAACCGAAAAAGTACATGCAGGTGCAAATCAATCCTCTGTGACCATAGTGTTAAAGTAGGTTTGTTAGATCAAATAAGTGTTTGTGAAAACATGACCTCAAAGGGTCCTAAGGCAACTTACAAATATAAACTTGGAAAGCTTAGGGCCAACACATCAATTCTGGTGGCCTGCTGTATTTGCATGCTCATGATGCTTGTGGTAAAGTGCAATCCAAATGGTTTACCACAAACAGAATCTGCCATTTTGCTCTCAAGTACAAACCTTCTAACTGTGGCTCGAGGACTAAACTGCAGATTTAACTTGTAGTGAAAGATTCCAAATGACCAGTTTATGACAAGCATAAACTTACTGACACAAATATAGCAGTCATAGGCATTGACCCTTAATACCACCGAGGTATAACATTTACTGCTTTCTGGCATCATAATGTGGGCCTCTCAGAGTTTTCCAACAGTGACAAGGAACTTATCTATGCTTGCAGAATGAAAGCTGGATCGTATATAAATACACTCATAACTGATGTTGAATATAAAAGAGCAAATGGTTATGAAACCCTAGAAAATATCAACTTTAAAAGAATGCTTTATACCTACCGGCATAACCTGACATAGGTCATCTATTGTAACACTACCAATTCCTACAGGTGTATTCTGGTCACAAGGTACAATGGGAGGACTCAGCAGCTTTTTGTAGCAGCATGGTGGGAACTGAATATCTAAGGTGATGCTGTTATAGACAGCTAGTCCCATTAGCTAAATGCTAGATGTTAAGATTGAATTGTACTCTCATCATAGTTAAATAACAATACAGTTTTATCAATACTGGCTAAAAAACATTTTTAAAGACATAAATAATACTAACACACCACTTAACACTATGAAAAAATTAATATCATTTATATAACTGCCATTGTCTTAGGAGTCTGCACTCTAATAGCCAATCAATGAATTAGAAAAAAGCACATTAATATGACTGTCAATTTGCCAGATTTTAGAGCCTAATAAAAAAACCCACAAGTAAGCTGAAAGATCTGAATATAAAATTATAAGATATGCTGTGCTTTATCTACAGAATTTAGATGTTTGATAAATTCAGCCAGTTTTCCACTTGCTTAGAGCTGGGAAATCAGCTATCCTTAGCCAAGCATTAGGGAATTGCAGTTGCACCCATCTCTCCCCTGGAAAGTGGCTTTACTCTTTAAGCAACAATTGTTAAACTAGTATTGCCTGTAGCAAACACATAAAGTGATTATAAAAATAAACATCTGCATACACGCATCAGGGTGTCATTGTGCAATCAGGGCTACCAGGTCTATGTCCTGAATGTTTTGATTGGGTTATATGTTGTCATACTTGAACTATAAAATAAATGAAAAAAGGAAGAAAGAAAAAAATATATGTAAGATATTACTATACATAAAATATCCTTTTTCAATCAAAGATTTCTGTAAGAAGTTCCATTGCATACAAACTTGTGTGTGTGTGTGTGTGTGTGTGTGTGTGTGTGTGTGTGTGATAATAATAATTATGAAAGGAAGAATAAAAAAAATACACAGAACCCCAAATATTCTTGACATGGTGCATCTGCTGTGTAGATAGCACCTTCTAGTGGACAATAAAGGATACAGCTCCAACCAATCGGAATTCAGAGTAATTGTCACAATTCAAGCTGCTAAACCAATGGCAGCGAGAGTCCTTGTGATAGGTAAACATGCCTGTAGAATAGAACAAACATTTTTATATTAAAGTTCTTTCATAGTGTCCTGAATTCAGGATGCGATCCAGCCAGAATCAATAATTTCTACAATCTATTGATGTTGAGTGGACTTAAAAGAATCTATTTTTAATGGACTGTGATCTCAAGTTTACATGTTCTTATTCAAATGATGGTTTTCATCAACTAAATGCCTCCATTATCAGAGGATTTGAACATAAATTCCTTTATATGATTTCCCTTGGCTCACATAGTGTATTAGTAGCTGCCTTTATTTCAGATACTATCTTTCTCTTTCATATCATTACTTCTCATTATTATTATTTTATTAAAGTAAAATATGAATTCCATCATTCCTAAATAAGATAAAGCTGGAAGCCAAGCTGGAGAAAAACGCACTATAAATCTAACGAACAATGAAGATAACAAAACATAAATTTTATTTAGTATATTATTATCCTGATTTTTGACCCAGATGGGTCCACAGCAGGCTTACAAAACCACAAAATCATTAATAATAACCAATAAAACTGAAAAATCCATCAGAAATACCAGCAGTTAACACAATTACATAACTCAACTGATATCAAAGGCCTCTGAAAAGAACAAACCCTGTTTTTCACCTGACAGCTGAAAAATCAATAAGGAACAAAGTGAGTCTTTCTGGAGAGTGAGTACCATAATCTTGGTAGCACCACTGCAAAGGGCCTGTCCCACATCATCACCATCCACATTTGTGATGGGCAGGGGCAGGACCCAGAGCACAGGGACTTCATAGGTGACCTAAGTGTGCAGTAGATTCTTCGCATGCGAGTACAGTAGCTGAAGTATCCAATCCCAGAGTGTTTAGGGCAGGTGAATTGTTTGTTGAGAGTTCATGTGATGCATTCATTTTGTTTAAACCACCCCAGCCTCCAATCAGCTGATATTGAAAATTATTAATTCTAATCTGGTTTGTGCAATTGTAGAAGGGTTTCAGTTTAAATTCTCACCATAGTCTGGATGAAAAATCTGTCGAATTAGAAGAAGAAACCATTCTTTTGTTAGACCACCCATGTCAAGACCAGCTTCCCCTACAAATGTAACTTTCAATTTCTTTTTCAGATCTGCCCTCTTCCTGGTCAGCTATTTAAAAGAACACAAACATTAAAAAACCTTTGGTCAGGTAACAAGAAATATTCTTTTAGTTTTATTTTTGGACAAAATACAAATTCAAATCTAAAACTCATATTTAGCATGAAATACTAATTTACTGTGTGAGCTAAAACTCAAAAGCATACATGAATGCATCTAGTTGATTTTAGAATAATCAACCTCCATGACTGCGGAACTGCATTCTTTCTATCCTGGATCATAGGAAATATCTGAATGCTATCAATACAGCAGCACCTGAAGTTGTCCTTAGAAGGAAAAAGCAGGGGTAGGCAAGGATAGTTTGTAGATATTTCTATATTGTCTATCTTATGGGGTTGCAGTGTACTCTCCAAATGGAAATAAATGGCTGATCTGCTGAGGGTTTTTCTCATTTGCCTATAGTATGTAGGGAGACCTATGCCTGCAGAGATAATGGATTGGAACATTAGTCACAGCTATATGCACAGCATGGTAGCAATTTGTGAGTCAGTTCCTATTGCACAAAATTACAAGGAAGGTCCTGCCAATATTTTGTTTTGCAAGATTGCAAGTACCGTGCATTTCTAAAGTTCACTGCAGTACAATACACCTCCTTATATTCCTACATAAAAATATATGATATTGAGTGTTAACAAATGTCTAGCGATCCAGCTGAGTTATGAAAGGCAAGAGGATCTCAAAGTATCACTCCATTTAATATATTGCAATGTATGTGTATATATGCATGTGTTTATATATATTTGTATCAGTTAGCTTGGTAATATCAGTGGCAGAACTGGATTAACTAAAATAAACTGTGCACAGTCCTCATATCAGTTAAGTATATATGTCAGGGCTAGACAAATCTCAGGCTCCAGGGAGACATGGTGCTTAAAATTTTAATTGTGATGCCTAGACTAGAGGTAGAGTTATTTAATAAATAGTGGTTTTATTTAATAAAGTATTCAGAGGTAGAGTTATTTAATAAAATCTTTATTTGTCCCAGGTAGTCCTGTTTCTGTTCTAAGTAAGCTAATTATAAAGGGGATTTTTAAAAGCCCATTAGCCCCCCCCCCATTCCACAACGTGCATCACTAAATCCATTAATTCTGTAAAGTATGCACTGTCTTACTCCTACATTTTTGGGCTGGCTCCTAAATCAAAAGAAAATTTGTCAAGGTCTGGTATATGTTCCAGTGTCTTCAGTTGGGATATGCATGAGTAATTTAAAGGTCTTCATATCTGGGCTAAAATTGTGAATAAAACCACAGAGCAGATACAAAAATGGTTTTGTGTGAGTGGCCCTCCACCCTAATATGCAACACCACAGATGTCCACATCTTCTGCTGCAATTCTGATATTGCATAGTATAGGAGGAAAGGTCACATGGCAAAATCTACCTCTAAAATAATAATAATAAAAAGGACACTACTCTGAGCCTCATGCATACTCTGATATAGTGATCATGCCACTATGTCAACAGTGTAGGTCCTGAAGCTCATTAAGCATCAGTACACATCTGAAGTACATCTCACCTCTGGTGTGATGCAAGTCTTATGTGAAATGAGACATCATCAAGTTGAATAAGGCTGTGTGGATATGAACGTGTGTTTCATTACTGAATGTGATGGACACATTACTATTAAAGAACAAACAATAAGCACATAAACAAATATAGTTCAGTAAAGTAGATATATGTGAAGAGCATTATCCAAGGTACCAACTTGAATCAAGAGTTAATCGTGTTGACTTTTTCAGCAATTATAGGAACTTTTTAATACCTCATCCAGTGAATCACTAACTAGATGCATTCTTCTCACTTTCACGTTAAGGAACAACATATTCATATCAGGCCTCTGCCTCCGAGAGACTTTGTCCACGAGGCTTTGCTGTTTAGAGTTCAGGAGAAAAAAGCATTAACATACAAAACCTTGGCTTAACATACTACTAAACATATGTTATCCTATGTGCTCATGCAGGATTCTGATACCATGAAATAACTGTTGCAACAAACTTGTAAGCTAATGTCTAATCACTATACTTTATACAAGAGCTCACCTTGTATGGGTGATGAAAGCTTAAGTTATTATTTTTATAAAAGCCAAATTTGCTAGTACAAAAAACTGTTTTAAAACCAGGAAAGACAAACCAATTGTATGGGGGAAATTGCACAATAGCCTTTAAGCTTCAATAAACAATAGACTGCTAGCGCTATTCTTGGATAGCAATTTAAAAGTGATACTGCACAACATATATACAGGCCACTGAATGAGGTTGGCATCTTTCCTCAGTGGTCAGTTTCAGGAACAGTATGCTGTAGGTAAATGGTGATAGTGACAAGAATGACAGGAGTCACACAGGACAACTTGCCTACAATGGTAGAAAATAAACTAGCATGATACTCTCAGCATTTGGTATTTGCCAGCAACCAGCTCCATCTGGCACCAAAACACAGGATAATCATTAATGGGGGTGCAGTGGAGGTGGGGAGGATGTGCAGGGATGGAGCGCTGGTACTCCTCCACTTGTCAGGCTGTTGGGGTGCACATGACCATGGAGGCTATCATGCAGAGCACCTGCACTTCTGAATAATGCTACTATACCACTGATCATTAATGGCAAGGTGGGTGGGGGAAAAAAGATGTACACATGCCTGTACAGGTAAAATTGCAATCCTGACAATCATGACTTGCCATTGAGCCAGTCCACCCGCTGGCACAAACAAGAAAGCAACTGATTAGGTGTTTCAGATAAATGCTTCAGTACCATCTCAGTAGCTTTAGCGTGTCCATTAGCTATGGTGGAAATGAGGTCAGTATACTGTAGATAAGCAGTAGATAATAGTGGCTGACTTCTAGACTAACACTGCTCTTGTGCAATGAACAAAGCTGTGCTATTGCAAGAAGTCATGTGGCTGTGTGAAATCATGGGGATGTTTGAAGTTGCACTCTTGTGCAAACATTCCCCAAGGAAGAGATTTCACAGCAAGAAGCATGCCAACCTGTTACACAAGTGCAAACATGTCTGCACTAGTGCGACACTAGTCAGGAACGCAAGCTGCTGATGTAGCACATCTGGCTAGTGCAGCATGATTGCAAAAGTGCAGCACTAGTCTGGATGTTGGCCACTGTTTTAAGTTATAAGGCTGGAGGAGATATAAATGGTACCTAATTCATCTCTTGCTTTGGAAATACTCTCCAGATCTTATTCAACCAATCAACCTTCCTCAACCAGTCAATCCTACAGATAACCTAAAATATTGTCCAGCGAGGCTGACTGTCCTTACCTCCGAGGACGGAGTGGTGAGAGGGCCCAAGGTGACAGGGATGGGTGGCAGCCGGGGAGAGATGGAGGAAAGACTGCCAATGGGCAGGGACTCAGCTCCAGTAAAGGAGCAGAGCCCTGATAAGGCTGAAGGGGAGGTGTGCGAGGATAACATCAGCAGCATGCCTCCAGAAGGAAGGGGACTGAGCAGAAGGAAGAAGAAGGGGGAGAGGCATTGGCAACAGCTGTAAGAGGTAGTCTACTACAGGTAATAAAGAGGGGTGTTGGCCCTGTAATTGGGGGTGGGTGATGCATAGCCTGTGAAGAGGCCTATAAGAAGCTGGCCAGGGATAAGAGGCTGGCTGGTGGAGAGTGTCAGGGCCCCCTGGAGAGGGGCAGATACGAGAAAGCAGCCCGGGATGGAAGAGGCACAGGGTGATACTCAACCCCCTCCCTGTCCCTGCTTTGAGGCCGGACCCGATAAGCTTAGCCAGGCTGGGTAAAGGAGACAGGGACATATATCCAAACCATAAAATTGTTGCAAGTAATCCAAGCTACATGTTACAAGAAAGAAAGAAAGAAAGAAAGAAAGAAAGAAAGAAAGAAAGAAAGAAAGAAAGAAAGAAAGAAAGAAAGAATATTGCAGATGGAAGTACTCAGAAAGGCTATTCACACAATGGAAGGAAACCGAGTTAAGGGAGCCCAGCCCAATTTTCCTCCATTGTGATAACCACTGGGCTCACAAGTGGTTTAACAGCAGCTAGGCTGCCAAAGTAGCCCTCCTCTTAAATGAGGTTAGCATCACTGTGGTGTGGCTGCACAGTGCGGTGACTCATGAGGAGACCCTTGACCAGGAGGCCACAACAAGCCTCCCGGTGTCAGGGGGTCCCCAGAATGCCCCGCGCATTCGTGTGGGGCATTCTGGAACTTCCAGGGGCCAGGCGGCCAGCAATCCCCACCACCCCAACTGGCTCCCTGACGGAGCCATTAATTGTGTGGGTGGCCGATCTGGCTCGGTGATCGTCTGTGAGGAGGGGTAAGTTAACCCGCTCTCCCTGCAGACACACCCAAAGCTCTTCTCACTGATCATATGAAGAGCTTCAGAATCTAACAACAATGTGATAGTGACTGAACAACACAGTGTGGGGGGCGGAAATTTTGATGATCTGTTCTGCCTCCAGATGTGCACTGTGTCACCCATAAATATGACCAACAGTTGAGCAACTCTCAGGGACATATTTTCAGGTGATGCAGGGCACTTCTGAGCGCAGAGCAGAGTGTTAAAATTCACTCCCCTATCCTGCACTGTGCAACCCAATTCTGCACAAGTAGGGAAACTTCCTGCAGCACAGATGCATCTTCCTCATTTGTCCATGATGCATTAGTCAGGATATTGGTCAGTGTTTGCAGATGCCACAAACCTGCAACCTATCTTTTTCAGCTTCAGCTTTCTGGAATAGCCAAATGAGTATACATCATCATCATTAAAATCATTGTAGCACTGTAATCTTCATAGGCAAGAATGCTTACCCGTGCAATGTTTATCATTTGTTGTTCTGAGTCCCTCTGAATAATAAGTTTTTTTGCTGCTATAGAAATAATGAATGGATATTGACAGAAGGAAAACCTGAATAACAAAACAGAAATATAATCCAATTGATATATTAAAAACTGTAAAAAAGAGATGCTAAAGGCATAAAACCAACTATTAAACTCATGGTAGTAAAGTTTACCACTGAGCAACAGTTCATGCGTTATTACAGACACTTGCCTATTTTAAGGGCAAATCTGCATGTAACATCAAACAGGGGTCATTAGCAAAATAATTTCAATCCAGTTTTGCCAGCTTCAGCATGCTAAATACAGGCATTTATTATTAAAGAACAATTATTTTGCAATATTGTAATTGCTCTAAAAATAGATAAAGTTTGGGCAATTTTTATTTGTTTCCTATGTTTACAATCTAATGTGCATAACCTTAATGCTTCATACCAGTTCTAGGGGAGCAGCGCCAGGAGAGGGGGCAAGCCTTCACCCCCTGCCTTTGGGCTTCTCAGAGGCATCTGGTGGACCACTGTGTGAAACAGGATGCTGGACTAGATTAGTCTTAAGCCTGATCCAGCAAGGCTGTTCTTACGTTCTTATAGCATTACAAGTTAAAGTGAATGTTGATTAAGGCTGCAATCCTAAACATACTTATTATTTATTTATTTATTTATTCATTCATTTTTATACTGCCCTTCCAGAATGGCTCAGGGTGTTTTATAATTACAACAAAAACCATTAAAATCAGTTAACAAAACAGAAATTATAAAACAGCGTAAAACAACAATTAACAATTAAAACATCATAAAACAACAATTAAACATTCAAAACAATTTTAAAACCCTGAAAAAAACCCAGGTTGTTCACCTGTAACTGATGATCTGGAAGAGATCCGTCAACATCCATAAGTATATTAAAACAATTTACAACTATTTAAAAACCCTGGAAGGCCAAGCCAAACAGATAGGTTTTAAGGGCTCTCCTTTATTCTCCAATAAAGAATTCAAATTGCGGATTTCTGCAGGGAGTGCATTCCACAGTTCAGGAGCGGCTACAGAGAAGGCCCACCTCTGAGTCGTCACCAGACACACCGGTGGTAACTGGAGACAGACCTCTTCAGATGACCTTAACATGCGGTGGGGATCATGAGGTCACCTGGACTGAAGAAGCTGTTCAGGGCTTTAAAGGTAATAACTAGCACTTTGTATTTTGCCCAGAAACATATTAGCAGCCAGTGCAACTGTTTCAAAACAGGCATAATATGGTCTCTCCAGGTTGCCCCAGAGACCAATCTGGCTGCTGCATTTTGAATTAACTGAAGTTTCCGAACTACGTACAAAGGCAGCCCCACATAGAGTGCAATGCAGTAGTCAAGCCTGGAGGTTACCAGCTGGTGCACCACTGTTTTGAGGTCTTCTTCTTCAAGGAATGGACGCAGCTGTCAAATCAGCCAAAGCTGACAGAAAGCACTCCCAGCCATAGCATCCACCTGAGATACAAGGGTAAGGCCTGGGTCCAGGAGTACTCCCAAGCTGTGCACCTGCTCCTTCCGGGAGAGTGCAGCCCCATCCAGCACAGGGAGATCTAACTCACCCCTCAGATTCTGAGCCCCTACAATGAGCACCTCTGTCTTACTTGGATTCAGTCTCAATTTGTTATCCCTCATCCAGCCCATTACTGTCTGTAGGCAGGCATTTAGAGAATGAACACCATTTCCTGATGATGCTGATGAAAAGGAGAAGTAGATTTGGGTTTCATCAGTATACCGATAACACCCATCACCAAACTTCCTGATGACCTCACTCAGCAGTTTCATGTCGATCTTAAAAAGCATTGGTGACAGAATGGAACCCCAAGGGACTCCATATAACAGCTCCTGTTTTGAGGAAAACTGTCACCAAGCTCCACTATCTGGAATCTATCTGAGAGATAAGAGTGGAACCACTGCAAAGCAGTGTCCCCTATCCCCAAGGTGATCCAGAAGGATACCATGGTCAATGGTATCAAACACTGACAAGAAATCCAAAAGAACCAACAGAGTCACACTCCCTCCGTCGATTCTCCAGTAGAGGTCATCCATCAGGCCGACCAAGGCTGTCTCAACTCCATAGCCAGCTCTAAAGCCAGTTTGAAATTATTTGATAATCAATTTCCTCCAAAATCACCTGGAGCTGGTTGGCCACCACCTTCTTGATCACCTTGCCCAACCAAGGGAGACTGGAGATTGGCCTATAACTATCCATGGCTAAGGGATCCAGTGAAGGCCTCTTAAGAAGAGGTCTAACCATTGCCTCCTTCAAACATGGAAGCATCCTACCCTCCCTCAGCGATGCATTTATGATATTAACTAAGCCACCTCCAACAATCTCCCTGCAAGAGAGAAACAGCCAAGTCGGGCAAGGATCCAGAAAAGAAGTGGTAGGCCACACTGCCCGAAGCAGCTTGTCCACATCCTCAGGAGTCACAGATTGAAACTGACCCAAGCTAACACTACAAGAGGGATTGCTGGACACCTCCTTCATAGACCCTGCAGAAATAGTGGAGTCCAAGTCGGCCCAAATACAGGAGATTTTATCTGCAAAGAACCCATTAAAAGCATCACAGCAGAACACCTCCGGGAACTGTTTCGAAACAGAAGGAGCAGAAATTAAACTCCTCACAGTCCGCGATAGCTCTGCTGAGTGCGAACCCTCAGATGCAATGTGCACTGACCAAAATCCCTTTTTTGCCGCACACACCACTACCACATAAGCCTTCAAATGGGTCCTATGCTGCATCCTGCCAAATTCGAGCCGAGTTCTGCTCCATTTGTGTTCCAGTCGCCTACCCAACCGCTTCAAACCTCGCAGCTCCTCGGTATACCATGGGGCCATTTTTGAGGCAGGTCAGGAGGGACGCTTAGGAGCAATCATGTCTACTGCCCTGGTGAGTTCCCTATTCCAGGTTCCCACCAGGGCATCGAAAAAATCACTGGCTGCACCAACTTCAAAACCCTCCAAGGCCTTTAGGTTCGGCAGCATTTGGGATGGACCATCCAAATAGGTCTATCACTCCTGCAGCGGTGGATAATGGCTGTGAAACCAACCTTAACCAGGTAGTGGTCCGTCCATGACAATGGGGACACCACCAGATCCCCCACCCATGGAACACCCCCCTGATTTTAAAAAAAGGCCAAAGGCTGGCAATATGAGTTGGTTCAGAAACTAATTGGGATAGGCCCATAGTTGTCCATGGCTGCTATGAACTCCTGAGCCGCACCAGACAAGCCAGCCCCAAAGTGGATATTGAAGACCCACAGCACCAGAAGCCTGGGAGACTCCAACACCAACTCCGCATCCAGCTCCGTCAGCTCAGTTAGGGAGTCAGTTGGGCAGCAGGGTGAACGGTACACTCCTGTAGAATCCCCAATCTATCTCTAGTTCCTAGCCTCAGAAATACACATTCAATATAAGTCAACTGTCTCACAGGGGCCCTGGTAAGGGAGATGGTATTCTTATGGTCCACAGCCACTCCACCCACTTCCTCTAGCCTGCTTCACAACAGAGCAACCTGGAGGGAGAAGCTGAGCCCACACTGAACCACTTGCCTCCCCTCAACCAGGTCTCAGTTATACAAGCCAGGTCAGTTTCCTCATCCATGATCAAGTCCTGGATGGTTTTGGTCTTATTCTAAACTGACCTGGTACTGCAGAGGAGCAAGGCCAGGCTCTGTGGGTAGTTGGAGCTGCTCCCCAAGGCCTGAGAGTTGACAAAGCAGTTGAAAGTGGAAACAGTTACTAAATTACTGATTTCCCTTCGCCTATAACGGCTGCTCTGCCAGTACCAATTCTTCTAATTCCCACCACTACAGCAATAGCCGCCCCAGCACTAGCAGACCCCCCCCCCCGCCATCCTACTCAAGAGAGCCCAAACACATATCTGCAACAGGCCTGGCACAACTCAGTACCAAAACAAAAAACAAAAAAACCCAACCAAAAACCCCCCAACAACCTCTAGCCCAAACCTCCCCCCAGCCCTCAGTCCCACCCCGAAGGCCCAGCCCCGAATGCTAGCTTCCTTTGGCAGACCACCGGTCATGCTGTCGGCCACACCTCAGGTGTGCCTTCCAGCAATTTATGTGTATCAGCAGCCCAGCAGCCCCTCCTCTCACAAGTCACTGTTGAGCTGACAAGCAACAGACGTCCCAAATCAGGTAGTCCTGGCAATCCTGGAAGGCAGCCAGCTGGAACCTCACAGCTAGGACGCAGCAGCAAGCTGGCAGGCAACCCCTCATTTGGGCTGAGAGATAGAAATGCAGCCTAGAGGGGGCCAGATGTTAAAGTCCAAGCAGGTCAGAGGGACCGAAAGTCAAGCCCTCCAACCTTTTACTTCTGTCCTACTGAATAAGTCCTACTGAATTCAGTGGAGTTACTTCTGAGAAAATATACTTATCATGCTGCAAGAAGGGATCTAACTGAAGTTTTCTAAAGGGTCACTGTGAATGCACATAATCACATAGGCAAAAGACTAAGAAGCACTATACCAGTTACTCACAAACACATGAGTGTGTGGTGAACTGCACCTTAAAACAGTAATACATTTAAATTATCATCTGCACCACAATTTGATAACTTGATGTTTTTTTCTTACCTATGAGAATTTCCATAACATTGCCAATTATGATATTCTTCCATGAGATCAATATGATCCAGTGTAGAATTATAGAAATCCGTATATGGAACAACAGGAGGGTTGGCAAGACTATTTGCGGAATCTGCAAAAATACATGCAACTAATGAGTTTTCATAAATCATTCCTGATAACCAGCTTTGTCCAGAGGCAAAAGAAATGAAGATGGTGCCAAAAAAGGCTAATTTTCCATTTACTTTATGATGCCCACATTAATGTTACTACATTACTGAGATGAAAGATCATTATTCATACAGGAATCCATAAAATCAGGGACATTTCTGTTCCAAAATTAATGTAAGAAATAAATTTGAAAAAGAAGAGACATTTAGTACAACTCATTGATTCCTGTGCCCTCCTCTCTCACCACACTTGGTGCTTATCTTAGGGCAGGGGTTCCCAAACATAGGCCCCCAGATTTGTCTTCAAGGAAATCCTCCAAGCTATTTTCTGACCCGAAGTTATATAATGTTACCCATTGTTCTGTGGACGAGGAAGAAGTCAGCAAGTGAACCAGGGGCATAACTATAACAGGGCAAGGGGAGACAGTTGTCTGGGGGCCCACTGCCTTGGGGGGCCTCCCCAGAGTCAAGTCACATGACTGACTCCTCCAGCCGTGTACCCGCCTGGGCTTCCTTCAGTTGTATTCATCCTCCGAAATTGATGTGAGTATTAAGACCTAGAGCTACCAGAACAGCACGTATTCCTCTAGTACCATTAAATGACTTGCATCGTCCACAATTTACAAAACCTTTAAAAAAAATAATTTAGGATGATGTTCTATTGTGGCACATTGGTTATCTATATCTATACCTATACATTTACTATGCTTTTTGTTACCACTATTCAGCCTCATTTAAGATTTCTTTACTTCATGAGCTGAGCTTCAGTGAGCAGGGGGCCCATTTTAAAATCTTGTCTCTGGGCCCACTCCAACCTTGCTCTGCCCCTGAACTGAATGTTGACAAAAAGTGCAGCTTCTGCGTGGGAAGTCAAGAGTCAGTCCGGATGGAAGACTTCCATCCATCTTTAAAGGGAGCGGCCCTGGAGAAAAACTTCACACAAAGTTCAGGGATGGCAGAGCAGGTGCTATTGGCAGGAATGAGGCCCTGCCAAAGGCGATTTGGAGGTTGGGTACTTCTAGAAGGTGGTGCTGGGGACAAATTTAAAACAGAAATATGCACTAATACCCAAATCTCAGACTGCAGAGTTCTAGTTGCATTGTATACTAAGAAGGTAACACAGTGAGAAAACCATGCATTGCAAGAAGGAACAAAAACTAATTGCACCTGGGGAAACCTACTAAATAAAGACAAGGTTTTGGTTGCTGATGGAATCCACCAAGTACACTTCTCCAAGGGAGGCAATTCTTCAGGTTTTGCAGGAAACAGGCGCAAAGAAATAAATTGTAACAATCTGTCCATCACCTGCTTGAATCTCTTCTGTGACAACCTAGAATAAATATACAAACCTTATTTTGATGTGACAATGTCAAACATAGTACACTAATAGAGCTCGATTCTTTATAAAGATATTACAATTTGACAAAATTCTATATAAAGTGTGCAGCAGAATGCATGTGGAATATACATATTTTAGAGGCTCTACAACTATTAAGTAGTCAGCAGAATTATTATTGTTCCTATGGACCAATTGTGGCTGATAGCTATCAGCATGGGGCAAAAAAAGTTATTCAAGAGTAAGTAAGTAGCAGAAGTCTGCTTCACCCCTTCCTTGATGGTATTTTGATGACAGAAAAAAATCACTTTATTTCAATAAGCCTACGGGCATGGTTGGTCTCTGATCTATGAATTGGGTTTGTTTTGTTTTGTTTGCTTGTTTTATATTACATTATGTAAATTTACTGTGATTTTAATTATGTGGACTGTAAAATATTTTAGCCACTGCTGTGGCCAACAGAAAGGTAGACTATAAATATTTTAAATAATTAAGTAAGTTTTAAATAGTGAATTTATATCATTATAGCATTAGGACTAGTGGGTGACTTCCCATATGTAAATCAGTTCCAAACAGATAACGCCCCTGTCCCCCAACATATGCCATTATGTATAAGGAACACACGTCTCTGTTGTACGGTGTGCAGAAAAGTGTTAATGCATTAGCCCACCCTCTTAGCCCCTCTGCAGAATAAGGAAATAATGCTATGTGTCACAGACCCTAGAACTTTGGAACAAGGTGGATTACAAATGAGAATAACCGAGGCCCACACAGGGGCGATTCACATGATTATCCTGGGTGGGCTGGAAGAGCACAGGGGGAAGGCTGCTCTTAACCTAGCTTACCCCAGATGAGCAAACTGTCCATCCTTAGTGTGCCTCCCAGGCGCCCACACAAGCAGCTTTGCTCTGTGAAGCATGGAGCAGGGCAGAGGAATCTGGGGCCAGAACTTGTTCCAGTCTCCAGGCATCCCTCAATGTAACGCGCGGCACGTGCATTGCACTGGGGATTCCCCCATCAGACGGGTGCTCTATGAGTCCACCTCTGTGATTCCTCCAGCTGCACGAAACCCGAGGAATCACATGATACCCAGTAGCCATGGTAAGGGTGTGAGAGCTAAAAGCTGGGTTTGTTAAGCAGGCTAGGCGAGTGGAAAACGGAGGGATCCACGAGGATCCTGATGGGTCTTATGACCAGCCTAACCCCACTTGGGGCAGCCCAGGAAGGGTTAGGCTGGTCGTGAGAATAGCCTCACAATCTTTTAATTCAAACTATTTGCATCTCACAAGGTCGGTTGCCCAGACGATTACGGCGAGCGGCGGGGTTTGAAGGCCTCCCGACCCCTGGAAGTCCCTGAAAGCTCTGTGTGAGTGTGCGGTGCCTTCTGGGAAGCCTCCCGATGTTTGGAAGCCTGCCGGAGGGCTACATGTGAGTCAGTGTGGAGTGACACCGCACTGTACTGACACACAATCACTTAACCTGCTTTTGGCCCAAAATCCAGGTAAAGAGGCAGGCTACCCAGGAGGGTTTGCTGCTGAGCCACCGCCGGGAGCTGCGCAGCTCCTATCAGTTCTCATGCACGGCTAAAATCGGGCTGGGCTTCCCTAGCCTGATTTTAGCCACATGTGACAATAGCCTCTTAGTCTCAATAACTAACTCAATAATTGACTAAGATTTAACAATATGATTTAATCGTTCTTACTGTAAGATTCAAAACGACAAATTATGCAGAGTTCTACTGTGTGTTTTTTAAATACAAAGCAGTCAGTTTAGGTAGCAAGTCTTAGTGGAGGAAGGCGTGCAGAGGGGCTACCTAATCCTTTCCCAGCTCAAAAACAGGACACAAAGAAACAGGGTTGAGTAGATTCTCCTTTGTCCTACCCAGACATAACCCATCCAGGTGGCTTTGGTTTTAAATGTGAAGGAAAGAATCACAGAACTCTGCATAGCATGTTGTTTCAATGGATTAATGCGTTTAAAACTTCTATTATCTACAATGTACTTATTGCCCACATGCAATGAAATGGCTCCTTAAGAAAACGAATCCAGCATAGAAACTACCTTGTCTCCATCATTACTATAAATACTAAAAACTGTTTAAAAATGCCTTAGTGAATAAGGCATTTTAAAAAATGCATGATGTAAAGAAATTCCATTTCTAAATGTGTAACAGTTACCATGCATTTACATATGGTAGAGTCATGAAAAATTAATATTGTTATTAGCTTTCAACTAAAACAATCTATAAATAATCAAGACAATAGTTATAGGCAAACTTAGGGGCAATTTTCGCTTATTTCCCCTTCCCTCTGAAGCCCACTGTGCCTCCCAAATATATGTCCTGAGGACTGCATGACTTTCAGGGACATACTTTCAGAAGGCACAATAGGCTTCAGAGGGAAGGGAAGATTGGCAAAAATGGCCACTTTCCCCTCATGTTCCTATGCAGCATTATTGTGGATGTCAGCACTGTTGCATTAGCACAGTGCTAGTGTAGATATTGGCCACAGTAATTTAGATATTTATAGTTGTAAATATTGAGCAGTGCTCAACAACTGCCAGTATTCAAAGGGAATTTTAAATGAGCAGTTGCCTTAATAAACTAGTTATGATTATCAACCCTCCTCCCCACAAATCCATTCCCACTGAAAGCACATTTGTGATCCTAGACAATAGAAAATTGTTTACTTTTTAAACCAGTGATTTAAGAAGTGATGATCAGCTTCTGTTAAGGCAGAAATCTGTCTTAGCAAGTGAGCGTAAATGACATACGTTGATGTGTTACTAAAAAGAGGATTCTGAAAAAAGATGAAACACACTTTGTTAGGATAAAAAGTTAGACTTTTCTAATGAAAATACTATTGCAAAAAATAATCATTATAGTTAGATCATCTGATTAAAATTTCTTTGCAGTGTGGTAACAGCACAATACTCCTGTCCACTGTTCTGCTGCTGAGAGGTGACCCTGCTCCTTGAACAGAAGCCACAAACAACAATTATGCTGGATTTCATGATACTTTAGTGACCATCTGGCTATGTGAGTAGTCACACAGAGCAGACCCACTCATGAGGCCAAGTGAGTTGGTCACCTCAGGCAGTGGATTGGCCACCTCCACCAACATGCCTCCTCTAGTTGCCTCACTTGGCCTGCTGCATCCCCCATTCTAATCTGGTAGTACTGTGCATGTGTGTGCCAGTCATCCTCATCCTTGCTTCCTCTTTCACATCATGCCCTGCCTGTCTAAAAGGCAGAAGACAGGGAAACAGAGCAACAGGTAGAACAACATTTAAAGCACTTCCTGCAGCTCTGCATACAAATAGGACGAATAGAATAGAATAAACTTTATTATGATCATAGACCAGACAAGCGAATATTTATATTCCACTTTTCAACAAAAGTTCCCAAAGTGGTTTACATAGATATATATAAATAAATAAAATGGCTCCCTGTCCCCAAAGGGCTCACAATCTAAAAAAGAACAAGTTGATCTAGTAAGAACTGACCAGCCTACTTTCCTTTCACTGTATCTACAACTGGACTAAATTTGGTTCAAATCAAGGTACACAAGTTAGATCTCTTGCGCCTCAAATGTTCATGTGTCCACCATCTTAGACTGGGGTGGAAGACATCATTAAAACTACACCACTTTGGTGTCCCTGTGAGTCACCCACTACAACTGTACCAAATTTGGTTCAAATCAGTTAGACAGTCCTCAAGTTAGTGCACTTGCGCCTCAAAAGTTTATGTGTCTACCATCTTGAATTGGTGTGGATGACATCATCACAAACTATGTCACTGAGGTGTCCCTGTTTGTCACTCGCTGCAACTATACCCAATTTGGTTCAAATGGGTTAGACAGTCCACAAAATAACTGGCTTGTGCCTCAGATGTTCATGCAACCAACATCTTGGATTAGGGTGGATGACATTATCACAAACTATGCTGTTGAGGTGTTCCTATGTGTCCCTACTGCTGTACCAAATTTGGTTCAAATTTGTTAAGCGGGTTACAAGTTAGCCCACTTGTGCCTCAAAGGTTTATGTGTCTGCCATCTTGAATTGGGGTGGATGACATCATCACAAACCACACCATTGGGGCATCCCTATATGTTCCTACAGCTGTAGCAATTTTGGTTCAAATCAGTTAAGCGGTTCACAAGTTAACCCACTTGCGCCTCAAAAGTTTATGTGTTTGCCATCTTGCACTGCCATGGATGACATCATCACAAACTATGCCATTGAGGTGTCCCTGTGTGTCACTCACTACAACTGTACCAAATTTGGACCAAATGGGTTAGGCAGTCCACAACTTAGCCCGCTTGTGCCTCAGATGTTCATGTTGTCGCCATTTTGAATTGGAGTGGATGACATCAACGCCATTTGGACATCCTTATGTGTCCCTACAGCTGTTGCAAATTTGGTTCAAATCGGTTACACGGTTCACAAGTTATCCCACTTGCGCCTCACAAGTTTACACAACCATCATCTTGAATTGGTGTGGATGACATCATCACAAACTATGGCACTGAGGTGACCTTGTGTGTCACTCACTGCAATTGTACCTAATTTGGTTTAAATTGGACAGCCCTCAACTTAGTGCACTTGTGTCTCAAATGTTCACATGGCCACCATCTTGAATTAGAGTGGATGGCATCATCACACACCACGCCATTTGGGCATCCCTATGTGTCCTGACAGCTGTAGCAAATTTGCTTTTTGAAAGTAGCCTGTGTGGTCACAGTAGTTGATGTCGACGGAGCCGAACCCAGCGTTGACAGGGCCGATGTCGACAGAGCCAGTGACATCAGGGAATCAATGTGGCATAGGCCTTGATGGTCAAAGGGCTTGGTCAGGGGAGAGGGCACTGCCCAGTGTATTGCACAGATTGTCACATGTATAACTATTTGCTCCGTGGGCAGAAGTCATGGGTGTGTGCTCGGTGAAGGAGCGCCTGGCTCGCAGGGAACAAGTTCGTTCCCTCGAGACCAAGATGGCGGATCTGGAGAAGCTCAGAGAGATAGAGAGGCAAGTGGACGAGACCCTCAGGAACATGGTAGAGGCATCCCACTCCAAGGCTGATAGCTCCTCTGCTGCCAGGGAGAATGAAGGTCTCAGGGAAGGAGGACATCGGTCTTAGGAAGAGGGAAACGCTCCTTTAGAAGGGACCCCTTCCATGGATGACGAGCCCATATCCTCTCACACAGGGGATACTCCTCTGGGGGGCAAGGGCCTCCTTGTAGTGAGCGATTTGGTCATTAGAGGTATAGAGAGATGGGTTTATGACCCACGTATTGACTGCACAGTGACTTGCCTGCCTGGTGCAAAGGTTGCAGACATCACAGAACGTCTAGATAGACTGTTAGGCAATGCTGGGGAGGAAACAGCTGTTGTGGTGCATGTTGACTCCAACGATGAGGGGAAATGTAGTTGGGAGGTCCTGGAAGCCAAATTTAGGCTAGTAGGTAGCGTATTGAAGTCCAGGACGCCCAAGATAGCATTCTCAGAAATGCTACCTGTTCCACGCACAGGTACAGTGAGGCAGTCAGAGCTGAGGGGTTTCAATGCATGAATGGGAGGTTGGTGCTGGGAGGAGGGGATTAGATTTGTTAGGAACTGGGATACATTTTGGGACAAGCAAAGTCTGCACGAAAGGGATAGGCTGCATTTGAACCAAGATGGAACCAGACTGCTGGTGCTTAAAATTAAAAAGGTTGCAGAGCAGCTTTTAAAATAACGCCTGAGGAATAGCCGGCAGGAGCTGGACAGTATTCGGTTTGGCAAATGCCATCCTTTAAGGTGCGAGGGTGCAAAGGATTCAGTTAAAACAGAAGGAGACAGAGCAGAACCACATAAAGAGTAGACAGAAGCCTGTGCCAGCTGGTCAAAGAGTAAAAAGAAATACACCAGGTAAGAGATTCAGCATATAGGTGCTTATATGCCAATACCAGAAGCCTCCAAGCCAAGATGGGCAAGCTGGAATGCTTGGTTGTTAACGCAGAAATAGATATAGTGGGCATAACAAAAACATGGTGGAACAGTGAGAACCAGTGGGACACTGTTATCCCTGGATATAAACTCTATAGAAAGGACAGGGAGGATAACCATGGAGGTGGAGTAGCACTATATGTTAAAGAAGGGATAGAATCTAACAAGCTAGAAAACCTAGGAGGACAGGAGTCCTTCACAGAAACCCTGTGGGTGACAATACAAGGCCTGAAAGAAAATGTGCTACTGGGGGCATGCAATCACCCACCGGATCAAAACACTGACTGGGAGTTGCAGGAGGAAATCAGGGAGGCATCAAGGAGAAGCAGGGCAGTAACAATGGGTGACTTCAATTACCCACATATAGACTGGATAAATTCACAGTCAGGTAATGACAAAGAGATCAAATTTCTAGATATGCTGAATGACTAGAACAGTTGGTCTTGGAACCAACCAGAGAGAAGGTGACCTTGGACTTAATTCTGAGTGGCACCCAGGACCTGGTGCGTGATGTCAGTGTCACCGACCCATTAGGGAACAGTGACCATAGTGCGATCAAATTCAGCGTACATGAGGGGAGAGAATCACCAAGAAAGTTTAACACAGACACTTTGAATTTCAGAAGAGGAAACTTCTCCAAAATGAGGAGTATGGTGAAAAGAAAACTGAAAGGGGAAATCAGGAGAGTCACCGCTTCAGAATGCATGGAGTTTACTCAAAACCACAATACTAGAAGCCCAGTTAGATTGTATACCCAAAAGGAGGAAAGGTACCACTAAGTCCAGGAGGATGCCAGTATGGCTAACAGGTAAAGTCAAGGAAGCCATAAATGGGAAGATTTCCTTCTGGAGTTGGAAGGCCTGTCCAACTGAAGGGAACAAAAAGGAACGCAAACTATGGCAAAAGAAATGCAAGGTGACAATAAGGGAGGCAAAAAGAGAGTTTGAGGAACATTTAGCTAAAAGCATCAAGGGGAATCACAAAAACTTCTTTACATCAGATGCAGGAAACCTGCTAGGGAGGCAGCTGGACCATTAGACAATGAGGGAGTGAAAGGATTATTAAGGAGGATATGGAGGTTGCAGAGAAGCTAAATGAGTTCTTTGCATCCATCTTCACAGCAGGGGATACTGAGCGTATACCTGTTCCTGAACCAGGCTTTTCGGGGATGGAGGCTAAAGAACTGAGTCAGACTATTCCAATTCTCCACCAGGGCATCAAGCAGATCGCCGGCAGGGCCAACATTAAATCCTTCCAAGGCTTCTTGGAATCCTATTGGATCCAATAACCTTTTTGGACAGGCCATTCTAATAGGTCCCTCACCTCTGCAGTTTAAAACTGCAGAGGTGAGGGACCTATTAGAATGGCTTGTCCAAAAAGGTTATTGGATCCAATAGGATTCCAAGAAGCCTTGGAAGGATTTAATGTTGGCCCTGCCGGCGATCCGCTTGATGCCCTGGTGGAGAATTGGAATAGTCAACTCACCAGGGCAGTAGACATGATCGCTCCTAAGCGTCCTCTCCAACCTGCTTCAAAAATTGCTCCTTGGTATACGGAAGATCTGTGGGAGCTGAAGCGGCAAGGTAGATGACTAGAGCCTAAGTGGAGGAAGACTCAACTTGAATCAGACAGATTGCGACATAGAGCGCATTAAAGATCTACGCTCTGACTATACGTGCAGCAAAGAAGTGTTTCTTTTCTGCCTGTATTGCTTTCGCAGGCTCTCGTACAGCAGATCTATTCAGGGTTGTGAAGGGGCTAGTAGGGCCCCCTACTGCCCTGAATCAGAATTTGGAACCATCAGTTGCCTGCTGTGATGCTTTTAATGAGGTTTTTTTGTGGACAACATATCTCATATTTGGGTTGATCTAGATTTAAACCACAGTTAGCACAGTGTCAGATGCAGAGGTATCCAGCAACTCCTCTTGTATGGTTAGACTGGATCAATTTCAGTTTGTGACTCCTGAGGATGTGGACAAGTTGCTCGAAACGGTGCGTCCTACCACCTGTCTGTTTGATCCTTGCCCAACATGGCTTATACTATCTGGCAAAGGGGTTGTTGTGGAGAGTCTGGTGGCAATTATAAATACCTCTCTGAGAGAGGGCAGGATGCCTCTTTAAAGGAGGCAATTATTAGACCTATTCTTAAGAAGCCTGCCTTGGACCCCTCAGAGTTTAATAGCTACAGGCCTGTCTCCAACCTCCCATGATTGGGCAAGGTGACTGAGAGAGTGGTGGCCTCCCAGCTCCAGGTGGTCTTGGAGGAAACTGCCTATCTAGACCCATTTCAAACTGGTTTTTGGACAGACTATGGGGTGGAGACTGCCTTGGTCAGCCTGATGGATGATCTCCAATTAGGACTTGACAGAGGAAGTGTGACTCTGTTGGTCGTTTTGGATCTCTTGGCAGCTTTTGATACTATCAACCACAGTATCCTTCTGGAACGTCTGAGGGAGTTGGGGGTGGGAGTCACTGCTTTGCAGTGTTTCCACTCCTACCTTTCTGGCAGATTCCAGATGGTGTCACTTGGAGACTGTTGCTCTACAAAATCTGAGCTTTTATATGGGATTTCTCAGGGCTCCATACTGTCTCCAATGCTTTTCAATATCTACATGAAACTGTTGGGGAGAGATCATCCGGAGATTTGGTGCTGGGTGCTATCAGTACGCTGATGACACCCAAATCTATTTCTCGATGTCAACATCATCAGGAGATAGCATATCCTCCCTGAATGCCTGCTTGGAAGCAGTGATGGGCTGCATGAGGGCTAACAAACAGACTGAATCCAGACAAGACGGAGGTACTTATTCTGCGGGGTCATCACTCAGGAAGCAATATTGATCTACCTGTCCTAGATGGGATCACACTTCCTCAGAAGGAACAGGTATGCAGTCTGGGAGTGCTTCTGGATCCACATCTTTTCCCCAGGTTGAGGCAGTGGCCAGAAGCGCTTTCTATCAGCTTCGGTTGATACGCCAGCTGTGTCCATTTCTTGAGGTGCATGATCTCAGAACAGTAGTACACTTGCTGGTTACTTCCAGACTTGATTACTTTTGTCGGTCCCTGATTTCAGAGAGGTTTGGGGCACTAGGACCCGTGAAAGGACCTTTTTGGTTGCTGCCCCACTTTTCTGGAACTCCCTTCCCCTTCAGATCCGTTTAGCTCTTTCCTTATTGATTTTTAAATCTCTATTGAAGACTTTTCTTTTTCGCCATGTTTTTACCCTGTAGTTTACCTATTTGGATTTTCCTTTTTGTTAGTTACTTTTAGTTTTTAATTTAGAATGTAATTTTAATGCTGTCTTGCTCTGTAAGTTTTTGTACACCGCCCAGAGTCTTCGGAGTGGGCGGTATATTAAATGTTTCAAATAAATAAATAAATAAATAAATAAATAAATAAAATGTGCTCTATGTGGGGCTGCCTTTGTATGTTGTCCGGAAACTACAAAATGTGGCAGCCAGGTTGGTCTCCGGGTCATCTTGAAGAGACCATACTACTCCTATATTACAAGAGTTGCACCGGCTTCCAATAAGTTTCTGGGCAAAATACAAAGTGCTGGTTATAAAGCCCTAAACAGTTTAGGCCCACGGTACTTAAGAGAGCGTCTTCTTCTGCATGATCCCCATCATCCACTGCTTACATCAGGGGAGGCTCGTCTGTGCCTACTTTCCTGTCGCCTGGTGGCCACCCAGTGTTGGGGACACCCCCCTGACCCCAACATCAAACCCAGAGCCACCAACCCAGAATTATATGGAACCCAGGCCTGTGTCTGATTCCATTTTGTAAGAGTTCAATTAAGTGCCTGAACTCAAGGTGAACTGACACCCAGATCTCATGCCTGCCTCATGTACTGTTCTGTGAAGAAAGAGGTGATCCAGCATTGTATTGTGAAATGGGTACTCAAAGAAGCACAAAAGCCAGGCCAGAACAATCCAAATGTTAAAATCTAACCCATTATCAGATAATGTCTGTGGAAGAGGCCAGAGGCTGATCTCCCCTTTCCTGTTGCAAGAAGTCTATGTTAATCCTTGTCAATGATTGCTCTGCTATACTCAATTGCTCTCTATAGAAATTCAACATAGGTAAATGCACACAAAGAAAACACCTATAGACTTTAATTCTTACTTTACTAACACCTTAACACCTCATGGGATGAGGCTGGCAAATCTGGGACAAGAGAAGATGCGCATTTGCAGCTCAGAGATGCAGATTTGCCTTGGGCAATGTCCCCTCCTCAAGATAGCAGCTAACAGAAGATGAGATTAAGATCTCCCTGGACTGGGCTAATATCCTGACTAATTAAAAGACAATATCCAGAAGGTAACAGCATTGTCACCTTTTTGGGGACCCAGGAAAAGATGAGGAGATTTGAATAGACTCTATGAGAGATCAAAGGAAAATACAACTATAAAGAATGAAGCTTACAGGACAGAGGGCTAGCAATCTTGTGCCTACAAGCAAGATCTGCTCATGAGCAATCCCAGGGTTTGCTGCTAAGCCGCGGGGCAACAAGCAGGAACTCTGTCCATGGACAGGAACTGTCTGTGACTTCCACTGCGCAGTGAGAAGTCAAGACTTCCCCAGCCATGGTACCTTCACTCTCTGCCTCGCTCTGAGCAAACTGTCTGCTTGACCAGCCTGCTTGACCACTAGAAGCCAGACCACCGCTCCCAAGTTGCTGTTCCCAGCTACAGCCTATCTCCTTCAGCTGAAAGCCCCACCGCTCTCAAGCCTCTGATCCTGGTAATATGCTGCCTTCACAAGCCTTGGATCCCTCTTCCCTCCTTCCTACTAATCACTGCTACCCCCTTCCTAAGCCCCCCCTTCCTCCTCCTCCTTTCTCTGCTTCTCTCTAAATGTTTTATTTAGGACTAGTAACTTTAAGCCAGTTAAATTAACGGGCGCTAGTAGACCGCTATTGCGTCCCGCATCTTGCCCTTCCCCCTCTCCCTCTTGCTCTTCCCCCTCCCCCTGCCCCACTCCCTCTTGCCTTTCCCCCTCCCCACTGCCCCACTCCCTCTTGCCCCTCCTCCTCCCCCTGCCCCAATCCCTCTTGCCCTTCCCCCTCCCCCCTTCCCCACTCCCTCTTGCCCCTCCCCCTCCACCCTGCCCCACTCCCACTTAAGTAAATAACGGGTGCTAGGGGGGGCGGGGGGAGTCGGTCTAAGGGGGCGTGTGCGAGACACAGAGAGAGAGAGAGAGGCAGCAGCAGAGAGACATGGAGGCCCTCTCAAAGGAGAGGCGGTGTGGGGAGGAAGGAGTGGGACCTGCTGGACTTGCTGAAATCCCTGCTTGGCCAGGAGGCTGATTCACAGGGCCGGTGGCTCTTCCAACCTAACCCACCTCGAAGGGCCGTTGCAAGATTATGACCCAACAACAATACATTATAGGACATTTACGGGCCCTGGTTCTCCACGCGCTGGCAAACAGACAAAACCTGCCCGCTGCCCGGAACTGGCAAAGGGATCCCCCTTCCAAGTTTCCCTTTTCCAGCACTCCCTGCGTTGTGATGGTTACCCCACCTTGCGGCGGCATTCGTCGCCGTCACCGCCTCCACCCGCTACCTGCCTCTCTAGGCGGGAAAGGGGCAAGGAGGGAGATTCTCTCTTTCTGCCTCTCTCTCGCCGCGTGAAGGCTGCGCTGGAGGGTGAAGTGAAGGAGACAACTTGCGCTCGCCGCCCGCGTGCAAGGCCCCTCCCCTCCTCAGAGCCCTCCCCAGAGCCAGAGCTCCTGCCACTGCCGGCCTCCCCTTTCCGGGCCGGGCAGGCCGCCGAGGCCCTCCTGGCCGGGTGAATCGCCTGCTCTGGCCGAGGCCGCGGCTCCGCCGCCGCCTCGGCCGCAACGCGTTCTCTGGCCAAGGCCGCGGCTCTGCCACCTCCTCAGCTGGCTTCCCTCACCACCTCCTTCCAGGTCATTTGGCTGCTCTGGCTGAGGCCGCGGCTCCGCCGCCGCCTCGGCCGTTCCGTGTCCTCTGGCCGAGGCTCCGCCACCGCCTCGGCTGGCTTCCCCCGCCGCCGCCGCCTCCTCCCGCCCGGCTTCGTCGGCGGCCGCTTCTCCTCGGCCGCCGCTTCTCCTCCTCCCGGCCAACATGGCAGCCGGTGTCTGTGTTCGTGTCTCCCTCAGCGTGTTCTGCGCATGCACTCCGCGCATGCCCAGAACACCCGTCAGAGACACAGACGCAGACACCTACTGTAGCATTTTATTATTTAGGATTTGTTAGATTATTAGATATCTGTAATTACTGATTGCACAGACATATGTTAGTTAGGCACATTACACTACACCTTGAATTGGAAACAAGTTTTTAATGTGGATTATTTTATCCTGATGAGCAACTTTTTATAACAAAGCCCATTTAACTTTCTGAATGTGTCTTTCTCTATCCCTGTTTGCGCGCCCAGATCCTACATGGTCACCATCTCCAAGAACAAATTCAGTTTGTGTATGATGTGACTTTGCCTCTTTCCCTCTGAGCATGTACAGAGTGCGAAACTAGGTGTAGTTCACAACGCCAGGGACGGACCTTTTCTGTTGTCACCCCGAGACTTTGGAACACGCTTTCTGTGGGAATAAGAGTCTCCCTGTTTCTAGCGGCTTTTAAAAATTGTCTGAAGACGCATCTTTTTCCCAGGTTTTTTAACTTTTTAAATTGTAGATTGTTTATTGATTTGTTTTAAACTGTTTTTAGCATTTAATTGATTTTAATATTTTGTTTAGTGTTTTGTTGTGAATCTCCCTGAGACCTTGGTTTGGGGTGGTATACAAATAAGTTAAATAAACAAATAAACAAACAAATAAATAACCTGTCTGGGAAAATTGAGAACTAGCAGATCGCCAGTGTGACACCCATCCAAGAGTCCTCAAAGAACTCAAGTGTGAAATTGCCAACCTCCTTGCTAAAATATATAACTTATCCCTGCAATCAGGCTCTGTACCGAAGGACTGGAAAGTAGCAAATGTAACACTGATTTTAAAAAAGGGATCCAGGGGCAATCCCAGAAATTACAGGCCAGTGAGCTTAACATCTGTTCCAGGCAAATTGATGGAAAGCATCCTCAAGGATAAAATTGTAAAGCACATAGAAGAACTGGCCCTGCTGGGAGAGAACCAGCATGGCTTCTGCAAAGGTAAATCTTGTCTCACAAACCTTTTGTAATTCTTTGAGAGTGTAAACAAGTGTGTGGATAAAGGTGACCCAGTTAACATAGTATAGCTGGACTTCCAAAAAGCTTTCAACAAAGTTCTTCATCAAAGACTCCTGGGGAAACTTAGCAGTCATGGGATAAGGGGCCAGTACATGTGTGGATTGCTAACTGTTTGAAGGACAGGTTACAGAGGGTAGGTATACATGGAGAATTTTCACAATGGAGGGAAGTAGGAAGTGGGGTCCCCCAGGGAGCCCCACTGAGACTAGTGCTTTTTAATTTATTCATAAATGATCTAGAAGTTGGGGTAAGCAGTAAGGTGGCCAAATTTGCAGATGATACCAAACGCTTTTGGGTAGTGAAATCCAAACTGGATTGTGAGGAGCTCCAAAAGGATCTATCCAAACTGGGTGAGTGGGCAACAAAATGGCAAAAAAACCAGTCCGATATCTGATAAAACAAATAAGCAAACTGTAATTTTCCTTTTAGAAACCAAGCACAAGGAGCAAGAATCTGAGGGAACTGTGTACAATGGTGGTCAGAGAAAAAACTGAACTGGGAAGCTCTCTGCCGCCGAGGATACCATGCGTGCTCTGCATGCAAAGGACGGCGCTTCAGAGCACTTTGAGGAGCTTGAAATTTTTCCGGGGGGACTACTGCATAGGTGCAAAGCTCACATTGTGAAGAATGCCAGATCACTGCTAAGATACATAAGAAAGACATCAACTACAACTACTGGAGGGATGCTGTGCTGGGGATGTATAGGGCCAGTTGCTCTCCCCCTGCTAAATAAAGATAATCACTTTTAAATGGTACTTCTTTTGTTCAGTTAGCAGGGGAACTGCTAATTCTGCACCACCCACTACTTTTTGAAATAGCGGAGGTGGAGGAGGAGGAGGAGGAGGAGAAGGGGGAGGAGCGGCATTGGCAGTGACTGCCAGCACCACAAAAAGGGAGCTGAGGGGAATAGATGGGGCTTGGAGAAGAAAAAGAAAGCTGGCTGTTTGGGAAGAAAGGAATTCAGAGGCTGGGCGGACATTTGTCAAAGATGCTGTAGCAGTTTCCTGCTCTGAGAAAGGGTTGGACTAGAAGACCTCCAAAGTACCTTTCAATCCAAGATTCTACAGATCAGTAGGACTATTATTATGGAGGCAGCTGGAAGATTGGGGCTGGCTGGGGAAGAGGAATCAGTGGGTCTGTTTGAAGGTAATTTGAGTAAGGGAAGAACTGATTCCATGTGCCATGGGGGTAATGCGAGGATTGGGGAGGATATACAGTGTATTGCTGTGGTGAGGATGATAGCTCACCACGCCACCTTAGACATGAGGTGAGCTTGGGATGGACCTGGAGTTTCACGACAGTTGTTCTGCATTTCAAGTTTCAGAACAAGAAACTTGTTAAACAATTACTAACATTACCACAATGTTTCTGGCAATGGCTGACATCCAGAGTAGCCATCTGGGGACAGAGCAAAGCTGTGTCCTTGCACTATGAGGCTGCTCTTAACTCAGCCAGAGACTTCTTGAGCACCACAGCATGCACAGGAAGAGGGGGAAACTACTGGAGTGGAGAGCTGGTCTTGCAGCAGCAAGCATGAATTGTCCCCTTTCCTAAGCAGGTTCACCTTGGTTTGCATTTGGATGGGTGGACTACATGTGAAAACTGTCTGCTGTAAGCCCTTAGGTGATGGGGATGTAGCACAGTGGAAGAACATCTGCATTATGTGCAGAAAATCCCAGGTTCACTCTCTGGCATCTCAAGGTAGAACTGGAAAAGACTCCTTCCTGAACCTTGGAGAAGCCACTGCCAGTCAGTGTAGACAGACAATACTGAGCTAGACTTGGTATAGGGCACTTTCCTATGTTCCCTTGCCTTCGTAAGTGCTCTTTGCTTTTTTCAGAAATATGTTCCTGAGGGTCATGTAACCGACAGGGAAATATTTCTGGAAGGGAAAAAATACTTACGAAGGCAGGAGAGAGCAGTTCTGCTGTGTCCTCAGACTGAAGCTCTGGATGTCAACTAGTGTCCTTTATGATGTTCTGCCATGCTGTGATAGATATTCCACATTTGGGGAAACATTTTTATTACCCAGAATTATATAGTAATGCTCTTATGTAAACCTACACCATGGCCACATTTGGAATACTGTTTATCTCAAAAAGGATATGGAAAAGGTGCAGAAGAGAGCAACCAAGATGATCAGGGAGCTGGAACATTTTCCTTGTGAGGAAAGGCTACAATATTTAGAGCTTTTTTGTTAAGCTTAAGTGAGGGAAGGGACATGATTAAGGCTCACAAAATTATGCATGGTGTGGAGAAAGCAAAGCCCTCTCCCCCCATTTTACACTAGAATAAGGGGTCATCCTGAGAAGCTGATTGGCAGGAAAATTAGGATGGACAAAATAAAGTAATTCACCTAGGCAAGTATTTGGGGCTGCTTGGATGAATCATATCATCCCAAAACTTAAAGAACTCAACTGCCTGCCAATTTTTTCCAGGTTCAATACAAGATGCTGGATTTGACCTATGAAGTCCTAAATGACTTGGGCCTTTTAGGAAACCCAAGACAGAAAGTTTTCCTGCTCTCAAATGAATTTACCTGCTTTAAAAAAATCTTCTGGAAGGCTCTGCTCTGTGTGCTGATGCCAGCTGAGGCCTGATTATTGTGCATGTAGGACAGGCCCTTCTGTTATTGCTCCCAGGTTGTGGAAATCCTCACTATGGAGACCTGCTTTCTCACTTCCCTCACAATCTTTCCTGAATAAGTTAAGGCTACCCTTTTCATCCAGGCCTTGGGCCATGATAGAACTCTGTTGAAGTATTTAGCTGCTATTGTATTTATGGTTTGACTCTGTTTCCTGTGTTCCTTTGCAACTCTGTGTTTTAGTCTTTTAATATTTAATTTATTTTATACTTGCTCTAAGATGCCTTGGGATCAGCTGCCTTGGGATCAACAAATGAAAGGCAGACAAAAAAGTGCAAAAATATCTACAGAAATTGCTGCCCTAAGATATGGTGATGGCCATTGGCTTAAGACCAAACTACATGTAACATTAAATACTTTATTTAGAGATAAGCTTCTAAAAGGGAGCGCTTCTTCTCTGTTAAATCACACTTTCCTGCTCTTAGTCCAGTGTGCCCTTCCTAACAAGCTGAGGGAAGTTGGTTCAATAAAGTGCTCTACTGGAGAACCTATCTGAGCCATTAGTCGGTCACTTAGCAGAAATATTGTGCTATATCAAGATTCAGGGGCAGTGTGCCTCTGAATACCAGTTACAGAAGTGCAACAGTAGGAGAGAAAGAGATACCTTCATCTCCTGCTTGCAGACTTCCCAGAGACATGTGGTTGGCCACGGTGGGAAACAGGTAGAGGTGTGCATGGAACGGGTTTTACGTTCCGTTCCAAGCTCGGAACTCTTGGAATAGAACACAAAACAGCTGAACTTTCAAACCAAAACACTGGGGGCGACCAGGTGTTTGGATGGAACAAGCCTGTTCTGTTCAGAATGTTCCAGCTTTTAAAATAACAACAACAATAATAATTAAGATGTGAGAGTGGTGCTAGGGGACAGCAAGAGGAACCTTTAACATTAAATTAATGGAAGCACTTACGGGTACCTTTAAAATTAAACTAACTGAAGCTCTTTCTTACTACCAGCAGTAATGGCGGCACTGCACAAGCCACACAGTGCTCCGGCTGGCAACCTGCGTGGCAGTGCATCTTCAACTGGAGTTCGCCTTGCCTTCACGCATGCACAGAAGCCAGGCAAGCTCTGGTCAGAGACATGCTCCCACCACGCAGGATGCCAGCAGGAGTGCCACAGCGTCTTGTACACTGCTGATGGTAAGAGAGAGCTTCAATTAATTTAATTTCAAAGGTACCTGTAGGGATGTGCACGGAACCATTAGGTGCTCCATTCTGGGAGCGCCAAACTGGTACTGTGGACCAGCGTTCGAGCCAGTGTGGAGGGCGGGGGGCTGGCAGGTAGGCAGCACCTCCCCTGCACCTTAGAGGAACCCCCCACTCTCCCTGGTGTGCACGGAACTCGTGCACATCCCTACTTGCTGCCCCCTCACTATCTTAAAATTTTTTTTTAAGCCAGAACACTCAGAACGTTCCAAACGGAATGGTTCCATACCGAGCTCAGAAATGTGTGGTTGTTCCATACGGAGCTCAGAACAGGACTCCCTTTTTAGGGGTGTTCTGTTTAGAGGTGTTTAGCACAGAACACTCAGAAGGGCCCATTCTGAACTTGGAATGTTCCGACTCAGAACATTCTGCACATCCCTAGAAACAAGATAGTGAATTCAATAGGGCTCTGTTGGGAGTCTGCAGGGCTCTTCTTATGTTCAAAATACATTAAATTAAGTCCAAGGGTAGAATGAAGCTGGTGGATAAGCTGCCTTTCAAGAAACAACAAATGTATCCCAGGGACTGTCTCATATCTGTTTTCTCTCAAAGCATATCCCACCCACCTGATAAATACTCTGTTAAGCAGCAATAGTTAAGGGCATTTCTATCTTGACAGACTGTTATTCCTTTGCAGCCCCATTTGCCTTTAGTAACTAGGACATCACTTGAAAAGGCCAGTTTCAAAGCTAACTTTTACACTGGCAAGTGACTGACCTCAACCCACAGGCTCTGATTGGACAAAGAGGTTCAAAAGAAGATTCTGTTCCTAAAATGTTCTTTTTGAATTAGAGACAGAGAAAGAGACAGTTAATCTGCCTGTGTGTGCATGCACCTGCCTAAGAAACTATATATTTGAGGAAAAGCAATCAAATCCAGTTGTGAATAGACCAACACTAATTCTATGTCTAGTCACTTTCTAAAGTTGTTAGGACTGGCTCAAGCAGGAGAGAATGGCTTTTCCCTCTCTAAGTTGCCAGGATTTATTGATGCTTTCCTCCCTGTTTTACTGATAACAATTAGGCAATAACAATAACATTACGACATATAAAAACTAAAAACAACAAAATGAATTGTAGCAGAAGGGCACTGGATAGTGCACATATAAATTAAACAATAAATAAATAAAATATCCCTTCGTAAGTAAATAAAAGCTTCTATTTTGCCTACCTGTAGAAGTACAAAATATGCCCTAAGATCATCTTTTGTTCGTGGCCTGAAAACAAACGAAAGGTACAATCTGAGTATGTCACAAATTCATTGCAGATCCATTTTCAACTTATTTTTCATCAGTCAGGATTTATGTGTGTATACAAAAATTAGTCCTTTCTGCAGTTATCTATCTTCAAGCTGTAAACTGTACATGGGTCTATCAAGCAATTGCTTCCAAATTGTTAAGTTTCCAAGAAATGTTATACTATGAAGTTATTCTCATGACCAGGAGAAATCAGGCTAAGGGAGCCTAGCCGGTTTCACCTGGTTGTCTGCTGTCATGGGAGCTGCGTGGCTCCCAGCAGTAAACTACTGAAAATACCCCTCCCCTTAAACGAGGTTATTGGAGCGAGTGCTCCGCTAACCCCATTTGACTGATTGTGTGTTGCCGCAGTGCGGCTCTATGCCGTGGCATCACACGAGGAAACCCCTGCCAGGAGGCTAAAACAAGCCTTCCGCCCCGGGGGTCTCTCCAGAATGCTCCACGCATTCGCACGGGGCATCCTGGAATTTCCGGGGGCCTACTGGCTCCCAATCCCCACCACCCCTGGCATCTCCGTGACAAAGCCAGCAATCATGTGGGCAGCCGATCCAGCTGCACAGGGACGGCTCCTTGCCCATGTGCGGGGAGAGCGGGCTAAGCCCACTCTCCCTGCATTAACCCTAATGGCTCTTCACACCAATCGTGTGATGCGCCTCCTTATCAATAAAACTGAGGGCAAAGGAAGGTACCAACTGGTTATAGACTAAATGAAGGATTCTTTGATATTAGGGTGCTGCATTGATTTGGGGAGATCAGTAGATCCTATTTGATGTAGGCCCTATTGGACTTTTTTTTTCATTCTAAGAAAAAACTCAAATATGACCTGATCCAATCAGATAGAATACAAAGTTGTCTTTTGAAGGCTGGATTGGATTGGATTGGATTGGTGGGGATGAGGGGAGGTTTACTTGGCAGCAGTGAGGAGGACTCCCCTTCATCTTTTAACACAGGGAAGCTGCTGCTCTGTGGGCGGTAGATATGGCATTTTAAATCTCCACTCTTCTTCCCCACCAGCCGGCCCATGATCCCCCAGGGAAGAAAGCAATGTCATGACATTGTATTCTCTCCCTACTGCATAACTGGGGTGGGGTGGGTGGGTGCAGTGAAGATTTAAGAGTGAAGTTTTAAAATGCAGTAGCTGTCATCCACAGAGCAGAAGCTTTTCAGTTTTAGAAAGAAGACTACACTGTCCTGCTGCCTGGTAAAGCATCCCCCATCAATACAGCAAACAATCAGATGTGCCTGCTCCACGCTATCAGATCATTTTGATGAGGACCCCTATCAACCTGCTGGACATTATCCAGCACGTTGACATTATCAGCCCACTGGACTTGATTGGGATCAGATCAGACACTTACCATTTTGGTGATGCACAGCCCTATGTGGTATAGCATGGACTGTATTTAAGTATATACTGAGTGGCACAGAGCATGAGCATTTTTAGAGCTGTTTGAGAAAGGCCATAACATGCCAGTGTAACCATAGGCCTGTCATATTTCCATGCTGAATCCAAATGTGTATAAGATAGTTTTCAAAATTCCATCGCAGCAGAAAACATAAATATCTAGCACAATATAAACAGATATAAAATATTGTCATAATTACCCTTTCCATTCCTGTAATAAACCATTAATTATTCCCTTTAGAACACACTTCTGAATATCTTGAGGCTAGAATAAATGAAGAGAGAGAAAAATCTTATTTTACCAAAGAAGCAATTTCTGTGGGTATCGTTATCATCATGTGGTTAGATCATGACTCACAGTAGGCTAGCCAACATACAGAGAGTGCCTTAGAAAACAAGTTACTTAACGTGGGCATGTTAAACACAGACACTCACACCAGATCTATTGTACATGGGGCAAAAAAGTAAATATGGGTGGATGTTGACTTCAAAAATAAATCTGAAGGTAATTTTCATGGTGGCAGTCCACCACGTGGGTTAGACGTCTTTTGGGAAAATGGTCATAGCTCTGAAAGTACTCAACTGATTTGGTCAAATAATAATAAAAATGAAGATAAGAAGCTCGGCAAAATAATAAAACATTAAAGGCAGTGGAATGCTATCTGTTTTAAGTGAAATGTTTTAAGAGCTTGAGTGACAAAAGACCCCTCCAGAGATTTTGTGTGTGTGGGGGGGCGGGGGATATGGTTTTTGATTGCACTACTGTTTTAATTATCTGACATAGCTATTTCAAGCTTCTTACGTATGTGATAGTCAACTTATTTCCCATAATTTGATGTAAGACATGTCCAAATTGATTGATGATTACAAAGTTAGTATCATAAACAGGAGACATGGGCATACATCTTAAAAGAGGTATAGGATGAAAAGCATATGCATATAGATACTGTATAGATATGAATGGTCACACAGAGATACGGATTGTGTCCAGTCATGTTCACTTATGTGAAGGTACAAGGCTTGCAGAATAAATCAGCATTTGATTATAACTTGCATAAAGAGTATAAAGATTCCATTAAGCAACACAGCTGGAACAGTTGATGGCATCACAGCTTTAGGCAGCAGAACATTTCAGACAGTTTTTGAAACAGATGCATCTTGTTTTACCTCTACTAGCTTAAGACAGGTGGTGGACATGGGAGCCAAACTTGTCCAGACAGCTAAGATACTAGAGTCCTCCTTTCAAGCAGTTGTACATTCAGGACAAGCATGCAGGGTGAGGGGGGTGATTTTACCAATCTCTGTTTTCCATGGAAATGCCCTGTACCTTCCAAAAATAGGGTTGTACAGCCCTCAGGGGCATATTTTGGGAGGGTGAAGAGAACCTGGGGGAAGTAGAGTGTGATGAAAATAATCCCCTCACTCTGCACTCTCAAATCCTTATTAAAAGGAGTATCCCAGGAAAGCACACTGAAATAAAACCATTTTGACTGTAATTAAAATGGGTAAGGCTGCTTGACTGAAGCGCCAGGATTGAGGCCTATCTTGGTGCTGTCGAGGGGTAATCTCTCAATGCTCCACACTTCCCATGTGGTGCATCCTGGGATTCCTGGAGGCCGGGACTCATTTTCCTAGCCTCTGGAGATCCACACTGATAGGAGCAGCACAGATCATGTGGGGTGCACGTATTCCACACATGGATAATGATTTTCTGCAGGGAAGATAAGCTTGATCTTCCCTCCGCCCCATGCCTTCTCCACCCAACAAAAACGGTCGTGTGAACGAACGTTGTGCGCCAAATACTGGAGATATCTGAATTATATACTAGTGGTATGTAAATTTGAATTTAAATTTTTAAATTTGCAGTTCCCTGTTGAAAAAAGATCCTCCCCATCTCTGGCAACTTTTAAAAAGGCACTGAAGAAACATTTATTCACCCAGGCTTTTAATTAGATTTATAGTTTTAGATAATTTTAATAATGGGTTTTAAATATTTTTAATCTTTTAATTGATTTTAATTGTTAATTGATTTAATGTTTTAAATAAGTTTAATTGTAAACCGCCCAGAGACGCAAGTTTTGGGCGGTATATAAATATTTTAAATAAATAAAATAAATAATAAAATAAATAACACTGTTCTAGCTGTATTATAACAACTGCACTTTTTAGAAGCAAGCATCTGTATATTCAGTGTACATTGGAAGCTGAAATCACTATCATTTTACTTACCAAATTTATTAAGGCATCATAAACAGCATTCACAAATTTAGTATCCACTCCACAGTCTTCAATGGAATTAAAAGGGGCATCAGCATATTTCTGCAAATTAGATATCACATTGAAAAGCTGTTTCATGGGATCATTCGTGTATGTCAGATGTATTTTCAAACTTGCATTACAAATACAAATTCTGGAATAGTGCCAAACATGTGTAGTCTAAGTTTAAAATAAATATTTTTGTTAATTTTTACATTCTGATACAACAAAGAGATCAATGTACAAACCTCACTATGTTGATGCAACCCTTCTGCCTAGGAGCCACATGGTTTTGCTCGAGCTGTGCCAGGTAAGGGGCACAAACTATAAGAACCAATGTCATCAACTGAGCTCCATACTGTCTCTTTAACATCTACATGAAACCATTAGGAGAGATCATCAGGAGATTTGGTGCAGGGTGTTAGCAATATGCTGATGACACCCAAATCTATTTCTCCATGTCAACATCATTAGGTGAAAGCATAACCTCCCTAAATGGCTGCCTGGAGGTAGTGATAGGCTGGATGAGGGATAACAAACTGAGACTGAATCCAATTAAGACAGAGGTACTTATTGTGTGGGGTCGGAACTCAAGATAAAATTTTGATTTGCCGGTTCTGGATGGGGTCACACGTCCACAGAAGGCACAGGTACGCAGCCTGAGAGTGCTTCTGGGTCCAAACCTCTCAGGTTGAGACAGTGGCCAGAAGTGCTTTCTATCAGTTTTGGCTGATATGCCTGCTGAGTCCATTTCTTGAAATAAATGACCTCAGAACAGTGGTACATATGGTGGCAACCTCCAGACTTGAGTACTGCAATGCCTGCTATATGAGGCTGCCTTTGAAAGTAGTCCAGAAACTGCAGTAGGTACAGAATGCAGCCACCAGGTTGATCTCCGGTCATCTCAGGGAGATCATATTACTCCTATAATAAAAGGACTACACTGGCTACCAATAGGTTTTTGGGCAAAACTAGAGTGCTGGACTAGGACTGGGGAGACCTGAGTTCAAATCCCCATTCAGCCTTGATACTTGCTGGGTGACTCTGTGCAAGCCACTTCTCTCTCAGCCTAACCTACTTCACAGGGTTGTTGTGAGGAGAAACCTAAGTATGTAGTACACCGCTCTGGGCTCCTTGGAGGAAGAGCAGGATAGAAAATACAAAATAATAATAATAATAATAATAATAATAATAATAAAGCAGATGAAACCGTGGACCACCCAATCAGCTGTTTTTTCTATTTCTTTTTCTATTTCTTTTTCTTTCTTTTCTATTTCTTCTATTCTGCTATCGCCTGTTATTGCTATGTCGATTATTTTGACTTGTTTTTCTTTCTTCTCGACTACAGTGATATCTGGTGTATTGTGTGGCAGATGTTTGTCTGTTTGTAGTCGGAAGTCCCATAATATTTTTACATCTTCATTTTCTTCAACTTTTTCCATTTGATGGTCCCACCAATTCTTGGCTACAGGTAGCTTGTATTTTTTGCAGATGTTCCAGTGTATCATCCCTGCTACCTTGTCATGCCTTTCTTTGTAGTCAGTCTGTGCGATCTTTTTACAATAGCTGATTAGGTGGTCCATGGTTTCATCTGCTTCTTTACAAAGGCGGCACTTGCTGTTTGTGGTGGATTTTTCGACTTTTGCTCTTATTGCATTTGTTCTTAGTGCCTGTTCTTGTGCAGCCAGTATTAAACCCTCTGTTTCTTTCTTCAACTTGCCATTCTTAAGCCATTGCCAGGTCTTGGTGATGTCTGATTTTCCACTTATATTGTGTAAATATTGACCATGCAGGGGCTTATTTTTCCAGTTTTCTGCTCGGTTCTTGACTTGTTCTTTCTTGTAGGCCTGCTTTGTTTCATTGGTGTTGAATAGTTTCTCATTATTGACCATTTGAAGTGAATCTTCTTCACAGTCCTTGTTATATTCTGCAAGGCCTCTTCTCTTCTCCTCCTCTACTGTTTGATGGACTTGCAGCATTCCTCTTCCACCTGAGCTGTGAGGGAGGTATAGCCTATCGACATCACTGCCGGGGTGCAGAGCATGATTGATGGTCATGATTTTCCTCGTCTTACGATCAAGCGTCTCTAGCTCTGCCTGGGTCCAGTCTATTATTCCTGCAGTGTATCTGATAACAGGTATAGCCCAGGTGTTTATGGCTTGTATGGTGTTCCCGTCATTGAGTTTGGACTTGAGGATTTTTCTAACTCTCCTGATGTATTCACTTCCAATTTTTCTTTTAACTTCAGTGTGTGCGATGTTATCAGCCTGGAGAATGCCCAAGTATTTGTAATGTTCTTTCTCTTCCAGGTTCTTGATCTTGCTTCCATTGGGCAGTTCTATTCCTTCTGTTTTTCTTATTTTCCCTCTGTTCATTATTAATGCAGCACACTTGTCTAGTCCAAACTCCATTGGTACATCGCTACTGAATATACGGACAGTGTTTAGCAGTGATTCGATTTCTGACTGGGACTTTCCATACAACTTCAGATCGTCCATGTACAGCAGATGGTTGATTTTACTTGATGTTTTAGATGTTTGGTATCCGAGGCCTGTTTTGTTTAGTATTTGTGAAAGTGGGGTCATGGTGATTACAAACAACAGAGGGCATAGTGAGTCCCCTTGTAAAATGCCTCTTCTAATGCTAACCTGTCCAAGTGTCTCGCCATTGATTGTTAACTGTGTACTCTACATGCTCATTGCTTTTTTTATAAATATCTGAATGTTTTTGCTGACACCAGTTGTTTCTAAACATTTTAGTATCCATGTGTGAGGCAATGAATCAAAGGCTTTCTTGCAGTCAATCCATGCAACACTTAGATTGGTTTTTCTTCTCTTGCAATTTTCTAAAATCATTTTGTCAATCAGCAGCTGGTCTTTTGTGCCTCTGGTGTTCGGGCAATTTCCTTTCTGTTCAACTGGAAGCTGTTTGTTAGTTAATAAGTGTTGCATGACTTCATCTGCTATTATTCCAGTTAATAATTTTAACATGGTTGGCAGACAGGTTATCGGTCTATAATTACTTGGAACTGCACCTTTTGCTGGGTCTTTCATGATGAGATGAGTTTTCCCAGTTGTTAGCCATTGTTCAATATCACCTCCTTGCAAAATGTGATTGAACTGTTTTGATAGTTGTTTATGAAGGCTTGTTAGGTGTTTAAGCCAAAAGCCATGCAGTTCATTGTCGTCTGGAGCAGTTCAATTTTTAATTTTCTTTGCTCTTTCACTTATTAATTCTGGTGTTATTATTAGATCTTGCATTTGTTGGTTACATTTTTTCACCTCTTTCATCCAGCCTGCTTTTTTATTATAATCTATTGGATTGTCCCATAATTTCTGCCAGAATTGCACTGTTTCTTCTTTATTTGATGTTTCTATGTTTCTTGCAGTTTCTCCTTCTATGCTTTGGTAGAAACGTCTCTGATTCGACTGGAATTGGAAATTCTGCCTGTGTTGTGTAGTTCTGGCTTCATATCTGCTAATCTTCTTTGACACTGCTGTTATTTGCTGCTTTATTATTTCCAGGACTTCTGTAATTTTCCTTGAATCTAGGTGGTATTTTTGGATCAGATACTGTTTGGTGTTTTCATTCTTCAGCTTCTTGTCTTTCATATCTTTCAATTTACTAGCATCTGATCTAAGCCTGGAGATTTTATTTTCTAATCTAATCTTCCATTTAGGTGATGTACTACTTTCTTTTTTGACAGGTCCATTTATCTTATATCCGAGCTCTTGTGTTGTTATTGTTGCTGCACTGTACATTAGTTGGTTTGTTTCTTGCAAATTCTTGGTTATTTCTGCAAGTGCAGCACTGACATCTTTTAATACCTGAGCAAGTTGTTTTTTGGCAACTGTTTTTAGAGCTGGAAGTCGAACCCTGGTGGTTGTTTGGTTCATGTGCTCAGTTATTTTTTGCTTTAGTTCTTGTTGCTTTTCTGTTAAACAGCATTTGGGTTTTTGAGGTGAAGGCAAAGGGGAGGTTGCCTGGTTTTGATTTTGAAACAGTTCAGCAACAGTGGCATCCTCTATTTCCAACACCTCCTCCACCTGCGCCTGAGCAACTGCTTCAGTTGGTGGTAATTCTTCTTCCATATCTTGAGCCTGTGTTGCTCTTTGCAGTTCTTCCAGCTCAACTCCTGTCAATACTTTATTTCTTCTTATGAATCTTCTCTGGTCTGCCAACCTTTGTTCTGTTATTTCTGTATCTGGATGCTTCTCTTTCCAAATTTGGTACATTCTTTTTAAATAACCTCTTCTAGTTGGACTAGACTTGTAATAGCAGATCATTATTTCCTTGTTGGCATTTTTCGTATTTTTTTTCGGTTAAGCGACGTTTCTTCCAGTAACTTTGCTGTCTTCAGCCCTGGTTTCTCAACTGAAGATCCTGAGTCCTGTTGCCCACTTGCCACCAGATGTCCAGGGACTCCAGCACCTGGCGTGGTCCTTGTTGACCCGGGTGACAACCAATCCGGTATAGATTTATTAAAGTTACATCTCACCATATTGTTGATGGGATAGGCACTCTTTGTCTGGCTCCTCTGGTGAGACCTGTCCAGTATGGTTGGACCTCTGGCATAGCTCTCACCTTCCTCAGAGCACGCAAGCCCTACAACCACGCCAAGGTAGTACCTCACTGGGGGATTATTATTGTTATTATTATTTGGGTGGTAGCCTTCACCCATTAGGCACTACCACCTCACCACACTCTTCCACCCCAGGACCCACTTTATGCCCCAAATCTGCCTCAAAGACACTAAACCTTCAACAATTCACCAAAAATCAGCCCTTTGTCCAATTCCTCTGCAATTTGGGTGGTAGCCTCCACCCATTAGGCACTTAACTTAAACTGAGTAGTACCTCACTGCCTTGTGGGTGGGAGTGGGGTGTAGTTGGCACATGACAGTTGACAATTGGCACTGTCTAAAAGACAGTCAAAATGAATAGAAGAAATGAAGGTGTGTCATGAATCCTCATAAGGATTCATTGAGTGAAAGTTATTATACACCAAAGAATCCGAACACTTAAAAAATAGTGACCACACATTTTGCTCCATAACTCCACTTCTATAGTGGCTGGAGCTTAGCTTTTTTAAAAAATGAAAGCTGGGAATCTGGCGAAATTAATAGGAGAGATCCAAAACCCGAATCGATTCAAATTGACCGCGATTCGGATCTGAATCGAATTTGGGGTGATTCGGGTGGGTCAGATTCAGATCCAAATCAAATCAGGGCTGTTTTGATTCGGTTACAAATCAAAACACAGAAAATCTGAATTGCACACCCCTAGTAGCTATTGTAACACCCTTTTTAATATGCCTCTCCTGGAGTTAGCCTCTGCCACAGAGCAAAGATTTATGGTGTAATGTTTGACGAATGGCAATTCTGTGCACCATGTAACTGCCTTACAGATGTCTGTAAAAGATATGCCAAATAAGTGGGCAGCTGAAGAAACATAGGCACGTGTGGAGTGGACCTTCATAGCTTTTGGAGAGTTGACTTTTTGTGATTTATTGGCCAGCAGTATAATCAGTTCCACTAGCCAGTGGGGCATATGTTGTCTAGAGATGCAGGAACCTTTGGCTGAGCTCTTGTGAGTGATAAAAAGGCATTTGGTGGACCTGAAATTCTTTGTATGATCCAGGCAATAAAGTAGAGCTCTACATCCAAAGAATGCATAGCTTTTTCCAATGGAGTATATGGGTTCCTGAAGAACGTTAGTAGCACAATGTCCTGGTTAAGATGGAAATCCAATACCACTTTGGGTAGGAAGTCGTGGTCCATATGCATCAGTACTTTGGGTAGATCCGGGTAAACGGCGATTCTATATGTAGAGCTGTTAGTTCACTGACTTTTAGTTGTTGTGATGGCTATAAGGAAAGCAGTTTTTAAGGTTACTAGTTTAGTAGTGGTAATCCTCATACGTTCAAACGGGGCTTTGAGTTAATGCAGAAAGGACTAAAGAGATACTACACTGTGCGACTGGCGTACATACCGGAGAGTATAAATTCATCAGGCCTTTCAGGAATGGTTTGCTATCAGGGTGTGAGAAGAGCATCTTGCCATCCCATCCAAGGTGTCTTGCTGATAGGGCAGCAAGGTGTACCCTCAATGAGACATTTGCCAAACCATTTGACTTTAAGGTTGTCAAATAGAGAATAACAACAAATATTTATAAGCCGCTTTTCAACAAAAGTTTTCAAAGCGGTTTAGATAGACAGATAGACAGACAGACAGATAGACAGGATGGATCCATGTCCCCAAAGGGATCACAATCTAAAAAGAAACACGATAGACACCAGCAAGGCCCATCTTTAGGGCAGGGCAAATGATGCAACTGCCCTGGGCCCCGCACTTGGACAGGCCCTGCAGTGGCCGAATGAGCAGTGAGCAGCCTGCCTCTCTGCTTGCTCGGCGCTCCTGTCGCGGCAGGGGGAGGGAAGGCCAGGGTAAGCATTCATTCATGGTGGAGTAGCCCAAGATGCTCCCCTGTCTGGCCCAAGCAGGCATTGCACCTGCATCATGCAGGAGATATAAAGGCACATAAGAGTGGTGGAGGGAAGGCAGGAAGCAGCAGTGGCGCACACTGGCCAAGCGAGTGGCCTGCCTCTCCACTCGGCAGTGGTGAGAGCCTGCCCTCAACCATCTTGTGAGGTGAGGTGATTCAAGACTCGAGCCTGCTCACTGGAGTATTCCCTTCTTCCCTCCAAGCCCCGCCAAGCCTGCCACTCTGTGAGGGCCTCCTCCAGCCAGCCAGGCTGGCCTCGGACTCTCTGCCTCTTCCACTGCTGCCATAGAGCCCAGCATGACAAGCAGCCCCAATGAGAAGAAAAAGGTAGGAGGGAAATCAATGTTCTTTAATGCTACTCTCCCTCCTTGCCTCTTGCTTGACTGGCGTGGCAGCGGAGGCGGCCTGGGAGCCCTTTTGCCACTGGTCTCCCGGTCCTTTGTTGTGGGTTGGTGGTTGCAGGGGGAAGACAGCTACCCCATGCCCACCCCCCACCTCATTTCAATTTGTGAGTTCCTGCTACAGAGGTCAGGACAAGATTTTCAGGGAGGGAGGAGAGAAGGCAGGCGGAGGGTGTGTGGGGATGTGGAAGAAGAGCTGCCTACGCTGCCTCCTCCTGCTTGCCCCTTCACCCCACACCCCTCCATTCATCTTTTTCTACCTAATTCATCTACCTAAAAATCCCATCTGGCTAAGGGGGGCTGAAATCCCCTCTTTATTCCTGCATCCAGTTGCCTCCTCTGCTCCCCTCCCCACATAACAACGACTGCTTCCTTGTTTTGAGATTTCTCAGTCTATACTCAGTTTTACTTGACTGTGTTTCAAGAATATGCTTTTTTGTTTTGGGAAGGGAGGGGAGGCAGGCTGCCCTCCTCAGTCTGGTGTCCTCCATGTCATTTCTTACAACCCTTTGCAATTTCCTACTACTAATGCCCCCCCTTACCTGGCAATGCCCTCCTAATTTTCTCCCCATGTATCTCCTCCCCCCATTTCTTTATTTTTCATCCTTTCCTTCCCACCCGTGTAATCATCATCTTCATCAATATCTTGGTATCTTCCTTTCTTCACTCCTTCTCCCTTCTCCATCCTCCTGTATCTCAAGAGAGTGTTTCACTCTTTCCTTTCTCCTCACAACTGTCCACGTCACTGTTTTGTTGGAGGGGGTTGAAGGGGTGAGTGGTGAGAGCCTGAGAAACAAAATTGGGTTGAACGTGGAAGGTGCTCTTGACTCATGAATCATGTAACTTTCTCTCTACAAGATAATTTAATCCTGAACTCCTGACTTTAGTGTGGAGTCCCAGTGTTTGGGAATTGTTGATTCTCTGCTAACTTGTAGATTGATGCTGAATTTAAAACCTGGCACTGCTGATCTGAAATGAGTAGGACAGAATCGTGGTTGGCATAACATGATGGGAAATGGGAGGATGCTGGATGTCGGCAAAGTAGTCACTGTGCTGTCATAAATTAGTTTGGTTTGGTTTTTGTCCTGAGTCAGGCCTGCTGTGTGTATTATGCTTTTAGGGTGTATCTATAAAATGAATGTGTACACCCAAAAATGAACACACATAAACTTGACAAGTGTGCATTGTGCAGGGATACACACTAAGAAACCTGAATTGGATCCACACCACATCCATGATACACATCAAAGTGTAATTTATTTTAAAAATCAGTTTTACATATGAAATGAGGTATATTAGATAGAAATGTTAAGGAGGCCCTGCACATACTGATTCACCCCCAGCCCTACCCCTCCTCCCAGGGACAGCCCTGACACCAGCAACAGTCACTGGAGATACTGTGCTTGGGGTGGATAAGGCCAGTTCCTCGATCCCTGCTAAATAAAGAGAATCACCACATTAAAAAGATTCTTCTTTGCCAAGTTAGCAGGGGAATTAGAGAAGAACCTCTTTTATGCTAGCCTCTCTGGGGTTGAAACCTCTCGCTTTAGCATAAGACAAAGCACAGCCATTTCCCCAAGTAATTCCGTCTTGTGGAGGGTTTGCGTTGGTGAAGTAGAATCTTTCCTAGAAGTCTATTAGCCATGCCATCAGGCACAGTGTGAGCATGTCTGGATACAACACTTGGACATTGTCTTGAGTAAGAAGATCTGCTTCCTGTGGCAATTGGTGGTACCGGTTTCTGGACAGTTTGAGTACCTGTGGAAACCATAGTTGTCTTGGCCACCATGGTGTCACCAGAATGCACGCCACCTGTGTAGTCAGTAGTAGAGCTACTACACACCCTATCAAGAGTTGTGGGGTAAACACGTAAGGCATCTCCTTCAACCATTCCTTCTGAAAAGTATCACCTAACAGTGGATCGTGTCCCGCTCTGGAACAGAAGCGGTTGCATTTCGTATTCCTTGATGTTGTGAATAGATCTATGGTCAGATACATCCAGGCTTTGAAGAGTGGAGTGATGTAGTCCGCCTTTAGCTCCCACTTGTGTTGTTGCTGTTGAGCAAAGTGCCACGCCCTTGATCTCAGATAGCGAGGAGGGAGGGGAAGCTGACAGCCTTTCAGCCGATGCAGGGGTGCTTGAGGGGCAGAGCCCAGCTGTCAGTTCCCAAGAGACGGCTGAGGAAGGTCTGGCTGATGTTTCAGAGCAGGCACAGCAGTCTGAGGCAGCAGAGACAGTGATGGACAGACTAGAAGATGAGCTCGGCAGGCAACCCCCACTGACTCCACAACAACGGCGTGTCACAAGGCAGAGAGCACAGCTGGAAACTATCAGGAGGAGTAAACGCCTCTTGCAGAGGGCTGAGGCCAGCTGAGAGTTATCAGCTTGAACTATAAAGCACGTCAGCAGCTTTCTGTTAGCTGCTGGAAGACAACATTTGTCAACCCTCATGTCGACAGCTTTCAGCCCAAGCCTGATATAAAGAACTATTCTGAGCCGTGTTTCGTTTCTGCAGCCCAGTTTGTATTGTGGACTATCTCCCTGGACTTCCCTTCTGGGTGGCCAGATTGCTGACACAAAGGAGCAGTTTAGGCTGTCTGTGAAGACATTGTCCAGACCCTTTATGTGAATTGCTAAGGGGTAAAGCAGATGTCAGATGCACCAATGCCAAAGTTGCAGGCTGAGGGCACAGAAGGATTGTGATACTGTTCCTCTCTGTCTATTGTAAAGCAGTAGTATTGTCCAGTTGAATTTGTACTAGCTGGTCCCTAAGAAGTGGTAGGAAGGCCTTCATCCCTTGGAACACAGCAAGGAGTTCCAAGAAATTGATGTGGAATTGTTTTTGCTTAAAGTTCCATTTGCCTTGTATCTGACTGTTGAAGTGAGTGCCCCAGCCTATCAGAGACACATCCATCATGATCCAAATAGTAGGACTCATTAATTGAAAAGGGACGCCTCCCAAGAGATTTCCTTTGCTTGTCCACCATCTTAAAGAGTGTAATATCTAGGCAAGGATTTCAAGGCGTTTATGTTGGTTGATCCCCCCCCCTCCTGTGTTTGTGTTTCCGTGGTCGTCTTCTTTGGCTTAGGGTCAGGGATCACTGTCTGAGTAGTTGAAGACACCAATTTATTCACAAGAGGTGGAGTAACAGTTTGGGTCAACAATCATTTGCTATGCGTAGCAGGCTTGTAGTGAGAGATGGTGGTGTCCCCACTTGCCAAGGTGTGAACCAGTATTACCTGTGTGAGAGACGATGTCAAAGGTTAGTAAGGCTTTGGTTGTGTAGGCTTCCATGGCCCGTGTTCCTGATAGTCATAGGGAAAACCCGGAGAGGACAAGCCCATACTCACACCAGCCAGAATTGTAGGAGCCGTGGTGCAGTGAGAAAAGCCACAAGCATGCCATGAAGTAGTGGCCAGATGTGATAGGGCATAACACACCAATGGTTGAGTGGTAGTGGGTTGCTCTATGGCTGGAACTGGTGTGAGGGCTGTGGTATCCTCTGGGTCTTCCACAGGATGCTCGGCGCTCTGGGTAAGAAGTCCTTGAAAGTAGTTGTAGAAGGAATATTTGCACTGGAATCCAATATGGAGAGTACGGTCTGGGCAGTAGATGGGTCCAAATTAGCATCACCATTGTCTTCGCCTTCCTTGACTTTAAAAATAGGAGCAGGTGGCCGATATTGAGGTGTAACTTGACTTGACACCAACAACATTGGAGTGTTTAGCATTGACAGAGGGAATGGAATTGTCATTGATGGCATTTTCAATGTCAACAATTCCCTTTGATGTCGATCCATAGGTGTCGAAGGCACTGAAGAATGGACTGGTGTGGGAGCCAGTGATATCAACCTCTGTCTCGATGTCGAGACAATAGGTGTTGAGGGGCGTTCGATGTTGAGAGGTTCCCTCGGAGCTGGGGTTTCTGGTTGGTTGATATTGATGGTCTGTAGATCAAAAGGAGGTGGTGTTCAATCCTCTGTCAAATTGATGGTCTTTGGTTTCTTATTCTTGGGTGCTGAAGGGGCGTCCTCTGCAGATGGTCGTTTTCCTTTCGACTTCCGAGTGCCCGGCAGAAGTTAAGCGATTTGGGGCTTTTGAATGCCTACAATGCTGAACTGGATGTTGAGAGTTTTGACTACTTTGTTGAGGCAGCCCTCAGAGTCGATGCCAACATCAACTTTGATGTTCAAGGGAGTGGCTCTCCCAGTGCCGATGGGCTCAAAACATCGTTGTAAATCGCAGCACGAAGCTTCAGAGCCTGATTTTTTTCTCGTCTGTTCTGAGAAAGACAGGCAGATCTTGCAAGTCAAGACATTGTGCCCTTCACCTAGGCAAATCAGGCACAGGACATGGAGGTCTTTTGAGGGTAGTTTTGCTCTGCAGCCCTCACACCTCTTGTAAGTCTTTTTGTCATATTTCAAAGCCATTGTCCATAAATGTTGTCAGGTCCATTCTGTCATCAATAAACAAAGATAAAAGCTTTAAAAAAAAAGATTGTGAACTCACTAAGAACCTATCCGGAGGAGCAACAGCACAAGGTCTGATCAAAACGGTGGTCGGAAAAGAATGGAAGAACATGGCGTCCAGCCCGCCTTAAATGGTACAACACTGGACCTGTGGAGGTGGGGCACGGATGCCTCGAGGAGTTGCGGTATTTCAACTGCAGGGATCCTGTGCAGGTGCAGTACCCATTCTTATGAATCTCAATGGATCACTATCCAGATTAAATAAATAAATTATGGCCTCTTTAATAAGTCTTGAAATAAGACTGGTAATCTGACCACAAGTTCTAACTACTTTGCTGCCTTTCTACACCTTATTCAGAAATGCAATAAGTTAGCCAAAATATTGCATGTATGTTATTTATGCTTCCCCGTATTAAGTATGTTTAACTAAATAACACATGTTATTGCCTATGAGACGGTTCTTGTAAGACTGCCTTGATCGCTCTCTCTCACTTTTCTGGAAGATCCTTGCTCAGATAAACCAAAGGGAACCAGAACTCAGGATAGGGGCATATGCATATCACTCCTTTAAAAGGTTCTGTCCATGTCTTGTGCTAGTTTTATATGTCCTGAGATTCCAATAGTAATGCCCTGGTGGTGGCAGTCCCTATCAGATTAAGACTTTGAGCAGACTTAATACTTACAGTATGATGAGCATTAATAGTGGTTCACAGGATTAAAAATGCAGCAAAACCACCACAGCACTGACCACCTGTAAAAGGGGAGGGGAGGGGAGGGGAGTGACTAGATTTAATTCTTTACCTACCAAACAGATGATTAATGCTATCAGAGCTGACAGTGACAGCGCCAATCTTCTGCCTGCTAGTGTAGGTGCACGGCTGTTTTTTCCACCCTCATGTATATACAGCATACGTATGCATGCTCTTTCCATGTATAAATCACTCTTGCCAGATTGGGGTGCTTGTAGAGTTTCATCCAATTTACAGATTTGGGAAATGCAATAACATATACACAATTCTTGTGATGATGGCTTTACATAACCAATTTCACACACCAAGACAAAAAGCTAATTTCAGAATATTTTTAAGTAGTATGCAGTGTTTCTTTTATTTACCCGATTCCTATTTTGATTGCTAGTTATAAACATGTATTTGTACTACCAGTAGTTACTTTTTAAATGAATTAGATTTTTTTCTTACCTTAAATGAAGTATTAACTCCTGAAAAAGAATCAAATGTTGCTGAATAAAATTCATACACTGTTTTCCAGTCACCTGATAACTTCGCTGTGTCTATGTCCTCTCTAAACAGAAAACATAAAAATAAAACCAATTACACAGCTAACAGAACATTTTATACATCTAGAACTGTAAATCATAACCTCACCATACTCATATTGAATTTTTTTTCATAGATTTTAAAAATCTAAATTATGTTCAGTTAGGTACAATTATATTTATGTAAAAATAATACTCATGAACACAGTATTCAAAATCAAATATTTTAAATCTCATTTCCGTGTACCATTATTACGATTTATATAGCACAATGATGAGGCATGGTGCTTTGCAAAGTAAGAGAGGATAGGTTCTCTGCCCCTAGGGACTTAAAATCTATAACACCACAGGGTAGATAACAAACAAAAGGAAAACAAATGGAGGCAGGGATGAACAGGGAAAGAGTAGGAATTTATTTCAATTACAAGGCATTAAAAAATGGAGCACTGGGGCTGAGATCCAAAAAACAGGGGCGGTGTTAGGCATGGACCTGGGGGCCTAGGTCTGTGTGCCCACTCTATTACGGGGCCCCATGATGTTTACTAAGGCAAAAGAGGGCACCTGTTATATTTCCAGAATGGCTTGGCCTAGAGTTCTGAAATTTGGAACAGGTGTAGGACAGGTTATCAGGATTCTGTGTAATGGTTTTGAATAGGATTGGTCAGTCCGTTGATTTTTAATGATTTTTTGAGTTTAAAAAACACTTTTAAAGAGTCCTATAAATCATGGCATAAAATTACAAAAAATTCTAGAACTGAATCTCCCCCGCCCCTGGCCAGACCCATCATTCCACTCCCATGTGAAGGATTTTTCTCCCCACCTTAATTTTTTTTAAAATGCAACATCCCCCCCCGCCCCACCACTTTGCCCAACCAACTACATTTCCAGAATGGCTGGGCTTAGAGTTCTGAAACTGGGACATACATGAAGCCCAAGATGGCAGGACTTTTATTTTTATTTTAAGGAAATCGGTAAATCCTGTGATTTTTAATGAATTTTTCGCTGCTTCAATAAAGCTGCCAGAAAGAGTTATATCTAACCATAGAGCACACCTAGTGAACTGCTAAATCTGAATAAATAACTTTAAAAAAATAAATAAATGCACTATGCTCAAGTTGGTTTGTGATCCAAAAAGTATGAATGAGAACTGTATAACAAGGGCGTATGTTGTGGTTTTAATTTTTTTTCTCCTTACAAATGCATTATAAGTCCAAGTCGGTTTTATGTTTGAACTTGGGAGCAAGGGACACATGTTGTATCCCAGTTAATTTGTGCATGGTCAAGAAGCTGTGTGAATTCATAGGGACTTGCAGAGTCCCCCCTGCACCCCCTTTTTCTGGCAAATGCATTCTGGCCCAGATCTGTAAGGTGAATGGTCAAGAATATGTATTTTCTTGACCATTTCTTGACCTTGGCATTTTCATCCCCCCTTTGGGGCTTGTGTAGTCGTCGTGGTGGTCTTTTCTGCAAAATGCACTCTGGCCCGGACCTGTGGGTCTGTTGTGAAATGCATATATACAGAGAGCATACTTATTTTGTGTTGCTCTGTGTGTGTGTGGGGGGGGTGGTATGCTCAATAGGTCCAGGGCCCAAAATTACCTAGTTGCACTTCTGCAAAGATCTGCACAACTAATTTCACATTCTGAAGAACAGCTTTGTGTTTTGCAAACAGAACCTCTCTATGTGACACAGGGGTTTTTTTAACAGAGGAGTTTCATAAGCAATTTTAGATTCAACAAGATGGCTTGTTGTTCAGGCCAAAGCTTCCCACTACTTTCTCAATCTCTTGAGTTCATCTAAACTAGCTCTTTGGATCCTGGCCAGGACAATCTTCAGATAAATAGTTATACCAAATTCATCAGCTCTAAGCAGAGATCCATTTCTTCCCCTCCTACAAATGCAGATATATGAACAAGATCTCCACAGGACAGCATGGAACTTGCAGCACCCAGCAGTAAGTTCCATCTGGTGTGTCATCCACACCTTCCATCCAGAAGCCCTGCTTCTTCACAGTGTCTGTGTGCAAGGGGGAAATGGATCATGTCCTTTGACTTAAAATAAGCCAAATCTGGCAACAGGCGAACCCACGTAGATGTTATTACCAAGGCTGTGCATGGGCCAAATTATTGGCCCAATCTCAACAACAGTCCATGCCATTATTGCATCATGAATGATGCAAAGGATGGTCAAGATTGCATCAAGCTGATAATCAGTAATGGCTCCATGTATCAAAATGGGGGTGGGGGCGCTTACCTTTTAATGAAGACCTGGCTTCTCTGAATAAAATGGCTGCCTTCTGGGCAGCTGCAGCTTTTCAAATCCCTAACTTCTTTTTCCTGGCATTGCCCTACAATGCACTATAAAAGGAAGGAATATCCTTTTCTTGGACTTGTCCTTTTTATTTTATTTATTTATTTATTTGACATATTTATAATCTGCCCAAAATGTATATCTCTGGGTGGCTCACAACAAAATACAAATTAGAACAAAATAAAAAGGATAAAATCACAATAATTTAAAATGTAAACAATGCTAAAAACTATCAAAACAGTATCTAATTGAAAGCCTAGGTGAACAAATGTGTTTTGAGTGACTTGTAAAAAGTTGTCAGAGATGGCGAGGTTCTTATTTCAGCAGGGAGCGCATTCCAGAGCCTTGGGGCAGCAACAGAGAAGATTTTACTGGTGCATTACTGGGGGGAAATGGCACTGGCAATATTGAAGATGTTTTTCATCAGTATCATTGTCTTGTCTTGGATCTGAACATCAGGCTGATGCACAGCTCTATTATTTACACGGTACAAATTCACTTCCTAAAATTTACTACATTAAGATTAGGGCAGTAACAAAGGTGACCTATTTGTTTTGGATTGAAACTGGGAACTTCTACATTTGAAGCAAGTGCTCTGCCACAATGCTGCAGTCCCTCCTCCCCTGCAGCTCTACCACTGAGCTAAAGCCCCTCCCACTAGGAGCTACTATTTCAGCACCATGCAGGCTCATGGCTGCTAAGGGAACAGAAATGCTACCACAAGCACTGATCTCATGGCCCATGCCTGTGCTGGGCATTCCTATCAAGTCAGCAGCTACATATCTGCTACCAGTAGCAGTCCCCATTCCTCCTCTTCCATCTCATAAAACCTTCTGGTAGGAGTGCCAGGTTATCCCTCCCACATGACAGCAGCACTTTGTGATGGAAACTGGTAGAACTCTAGCAAACTGATGCAGGAGCTGCCACTGCTCAATTGTCAAATAGCTAACTTTCACAGAAGAAGACTAAGTGGGTAACCCAGATGCAGCTGCTTTGTCTTAGTGTGTCATTGATGTGATTTTTGTATACACATGGACATATAACAAGGACACTTAGAACATGGTATATAATATATTGGATGAAGTGGTAGCAAAAGATCCCTCTGCATTTACATGTAATATTTTGGTTTTGAAGCAAAAAGAGGCCATAGCAACTTCTGCAAAAAATGGGTTATTAATCCCAAGGTCATAGACAAGCAGTAATTAGAGTAATTATATTAGTTACATTAAAAAGAATACACATCCATATATCTAATTTAGAAGTATGCACACGCAAAACAATAATGCTGCTTACCGGAGTTCTTTCAGAGTTTTTCTTTGGATGGGAAGAGAAGGTTCTGGAGGGACCGAAATTTTCATTTCTGCTGGAAGAAGATCTACAGAGTTGCGTTGTTTTTGCCGAACATCATGGCCAAGGGATGGAAGCTCCTTTGCTGATTCAAGGGTAAATGTTTTTTTTTACAAGTCATAAATTATAACTATGAACAGTCTCCTGCCCAAATCAATCCTATAGTAATTTTTAAACAGTGAGTCTAGAAAGTGTATCTAAGCATGCATACTTGGAAATACCACTGAAATAAATAGGACTTGCTTCCAAATAAACATGGTTAGGACGATGTTGTAATAAGAGCTTTTTGACTTTTTTAAAAAATAAGAGTCCATACTTTTATACTAGTTATGTATATTACCTATTACAAATCTATACATATGCACACATAATTTAATCATGGAATTTAAATGCATCAATAAATCAGGGTAAAACTGATTACAAGAATAAATTAGCTAACTAAAAAAACAGTCACAGGAAATGTTCTTGTAAAAACATCTAATAATTATTTACTGTATTGTGGGGATGGCCATCTGCTTAAGCCTGGTGGTTATTTGCTTTAGCACTGAGCTGTTCAAGAGTCAGTTCATTACAAGTGGTAATACAGGATCCAGGAGTATTACAGTAGTGGGTGCAACTAACAAACCAAAGGTAGCCCAAGGTACTGTGGTGCCTGAGGCAAAGTGCCAAATGCTGCTTTGCCCCATGCCCCTAGCTGGAGACAGGCCCTTTTCAGAATCAATGCTTGCAAGCTTTGAAAGTGTGTGAGGGAGCAGGGAGGAGGGAAAATTGCTAGCAGCCCCCTCTTTTCTCCTTGTGTTTCTTGCAAGCTTTGTAAACAGTGTGAGAAGAGATGTGCCTTGCAGAGTTTGTAAGGGTCAGATTGGCCACAAATTGCTGCTCCAATGGCAAGGGCATCTTGCCACTCTGCAGGAGCCCCAATCATCTGCTGCCTGAAGCAACTGCCTCACCATGCCTCACAAAAATGCCATCTCTACACCACACAAGAACAATTAATACAATTCAAAATTAGCACCAATTTGGTGTCACCAGACACTTCCATTTGTTTTGCCAAGGTGGATCAGAATTCTCCAGGTATCTACAGGATGAGGCAGCTCAGAATTGCAGGTTCACAGGGACAGGTAAAATCTTATGGGTCACATCTGAAGCACAAACAGCCTGTTGACTAACTGGTTTTATTATAGGCTGAATAATCAAATTGTGATGCAATCCAGCTAAAGAAATTCATGTGCAGACATACAATATTTCCCATCTCCCGTGCAAAGGGGTATAGGGGAAATCCCCCCAAAGCATGGACATAGTGAGCCTTCATTTTGTGCACCTGCATTGTGTACACACCACTTCAGTGAACAATGCTATCAGCTCTGACAATGCCAATGACAGATGAGAAAAGTAGAAAAAACAGTGCCCCCTTTCCCTCTTTCCCAATCCAATTAAGAGGTCTTCAGTGCTGATTGGCTGCAATGTGGGAAGACTATGTGTGCAGCAGCAAGTGTCAACTATTCTGTCTCAGTCCCAGTTTCTTGGATCAAGGCTAATGGCTTATAGAAATATGAAGTTCTGTGGTTCCAAATTATGCATATTTGACTTTCAAGGTAACATTAAATTGCTTTTTCCTTTGTATTATTGCCACATTACTTTGGAGACACACTACATTCAATACTTTTAAGATGCTTTATGGAAAGAATGCAGCTCCCAAGTTATAATTAATACAGGGTTAATTTGTTTAGTACTCACAATGTAACTTGCTGGATAAAGATGGGTTATATTTGATAAATTTGATAAAGAGCCAGCGTGGTGTAGTGGTTAGAGTGCTGAACTAGGACCAGGGAGACCCAAGTTCAAATCCTCATTCAGCCATGATACTAGCTGGGTGACTCTGGGCCAGTCACTTCTCTCTCAGCCTAACCTACTTCACAGGGTTGTTGTGAGGAGAAACCTAAGAATGTAGTACACCGCTCTAGGCTCCTTGGAAGAAGAGCGGGATAAAAAATGTAAAATAAATAAATAAAATAAAAATAAAAATAAAATAAATTGAACACAGGATACAGTAGCAGCTTAATGACATTACTAATTACATAAAACTTTTTCTCAAAGTATTATACATATATTTCACCTGAAGCGTATTTGTGACAGACCAGTGTCTGGTTAACTGAGAGTGCTGATTAAATTTAAATAATACAATTAATCTGCTGCAGGTAAGAAACTCATTAACATTCAAGGGGCAGGAAGGCAATGTAAAGGTATAGCTGTTTCTGGCTAGTCATCTTCCATTAGCACTTGATTAATAAACATGAGCTGGGTTTGGGTTTCATTACTCTCTCCTAGATGAAAAAAGGGACATTGTCATATTAATGTGCAACTTGGTCTCATAGAGCTCACAAATGCAAGTTTTAATGATTTCATTATGGTTTGTTCTTTGATGATAGGTATTAATTTTAAGTTGCTAAATTTATCTCCAGACTGCTTGTGCACATTTGTTTGTACTGTAATGGCCACTGGCTATTTAATAATTAAAAAAAAGAATGATTAAATTGATTGACACATGCAAGTTTCCATAACATTCAATCTTAGTTGTAACATTCAATTCAATCAATGGCTTTCAAACACTACTATAATGCTGCTAATGGAACTCAGAATGTGAAAGTGGCAAAGTAGTTACCAGTATAAGTAGCACCAACTTATACTGGAGAGCTGATGAAACCTTTGAAGGTTCCACAGTTATAGGAGGTGTCAGAGGTTGGCCAGCTGGGGCAGTGGCTGATGGTACAGGGCCTTTAGGGTGGCAGTCCACAGAACTCATTAGCTCCCACTCAGACCCTTGAAGGCTTTGAAAAGAGAGTGGGATGAGAAAAGGAGCTGCCAGGAGCCTTACCTCCTTACTCCATGGCTCTTTCAAAGTTTGCACTGGTCAGATTGGGTCTCCTCCTCCACTCACCTTTCAGGGAAAACTCCTGATTTGAGTTTTGCAGGCTTTGAAAGAAGTGAAAGCAGCTCTCACCACAACCCACAACCCTGAGAACTCCCAATCTGACATTTACAGACTTTGAAATGGACATGGGGTGAGAGAAGGTGCTTCCTGCAGCCTCCTTTCCTCCCCACATTACCCAGGAGAAGGGGGCCTTGGCACTCCTGAGGACCTTCTGAGATCTGGAACTAGCCCTGGCTCCATAAATCTCCAGGGGAGAATATAATTAAAAAAGTGTAAGAAAGTTTTCACTCATGATAGACTCACAATAATAAACAACATGTGTGAGCATCCTTATGCTTCTGAATATCAGTGTCACTAACATTATGCTTTATTTTCCTTTCTTGCATGAGCTTTTGACAATCAAGAAGAAAAGCAGTCATAATAAAACAAAGTATATTAATTTTTAAATGAAGTTTTAAATAGCATCAGTGACATCACAGCTTGCAACACACTTCAGAGTGTAATAACCATGAAAAATATTCATTGTAAAAATCATTAAAATCTTGCTTGAATTCCATTATGAAAAATATTCAGAACATTATGAGCTCAACAGTTAAGCTGATTCTTTTTCTTTGTTGTGTTTTTGGAATGTTGCTTGGTTACATTAAGTAAAAATCACTTAACCAACGGATGATGGGTGAGAGTGTAAATGAAAAGTCTGATCAACAAAACACTTCTGGTATGTGAAGGGAGCCTTTATTATGATTAAATTAAAAATGAATGGGTGTAAAACAGTGGCATTTCTTCCATGACTGATACAACAATTGAAAGGATGGTATTCTCCAAATCACCACACAACACAATGCAGTTCCTGTTCAGGATTCACACAAGATACTACTCTACACTTAGGCTGTTCCAAACCTACAGCAGCATGCTTTCAAATGGCCAAAAATATGAAACCTGAGTGATCACAGATACAGCCATAATTCCCGGCACTTTCCCCAGCTCTCTTTTCACATTTTATTGTTTGTTTATTGTTAAATTTGTATACCACCTTTCATTAAAACAATCCCAAGGCAGTTTGACAGGTTTACATTACATTAGTTGCACAAATGTGGACTATCCATACTGTGTGGGGACAGCAAGGACTACTCATAACTAGCACAGTTCATGAATCAACTAGATCTATCTATTATTCCATGTAGCAGCAACTTGGAAATTGGTATTTAGGTTTAAAACAATGATTGCTGTGTGAGCATAACACCCCATCTTGTGATACTGCACTAGCAGTGTTCCCTCTAAGGTGTGCACATGTGCTTGCGCTCACTCAATTTTTGATGTCTGCTCATTTAATTTTAGATTCCACTCAGGTTGAATCAGGGAGGCACCATTCTGAATGCACGTGCGCATATATTGCTTTGATTCTGCCACCCAGAACAAAAATAATTCCACACACAGATGAAAAAAATTTAGAGAGAACACTGTGCACTAGTATTCCGAGCACAGTCTAGACACTGCGCTAGTGCAAAATAGTGCATAGTGGTGCTATGTCAGTAATCACCATCACTAGGTGCATTATAGTAATATTGTGCAAACTGTTGCATGCATGGTATTGAATAGATGGATAAGCATCTATTCCACAGTATGTGGTGAAGGAGAGGAAGGAAGGAAAAGAAAGAAAGAATTGTCTATGCTGCATCTGAAAAGCATTTGGCTGTCCAAATGGACATATCTCTGCGCAATATTTGGTACTAACATTTTATAACAAGTTTGCTGATTGGCATATGCACTATGCTTTGCTGCCTAATATGCCAAGCTCAATATGCTGCTGTAGCCAAGTTGGCACCAACCACACTGCATGCTGTTTCAGCTAGCCATATCTATAGGAAGACGGGTTTGCCTGCCTGCAGGGAATGCAAAGTGTTCTACTTACGGTACTTCATTGCTGGTTTTTGCTTTGTGGCACAGTTTGTTATTATGCTATGTGTCCTAAGAAAAGAGGCGCAGCATGGTCCAGCAGGCAAAATGTTATGCTTGGATGTGCGGAGATAGAGTGGGGGCAGATTTCAAAAACTCCAGCTCAGAGTCATGAATTAACTAAGTATTCTTAAGAAAAGCTTCTATCTTGCCGTTCCTGATATCAAAAAGAGGAACAACAGTCACTAAATTCATAGGCACTTGCCTTTGACATAATCCTCTTGACCCCATTACTCAAAGTAACCTAAATAGATGTAGCTGAAATAAATGTATATTTCCCCCCAGTTTATCACTGCTTTCAATCTTCTCCTCTGCCTCCATTGCCTCTCCTCTGTTGAATCATATTGAAGCCCCTCAGGGCAAGGAACTATGCTGGCCATACACCACAACTGTTGTTATTATAGATATATAAGCCATAATAATAAATTAGCACTCTGAACGATGAAAGCACAGTTATCAATAAAATCTAAATAATATTTTTAACACAGAGTTCCAACATTTTGCTTATTCTTACCCTTTATTCATCCATTCTGATATTTAAATCAATGTTCTCTCCTCATGACTACTTCCAAATACTGTTTTAAAAGCACCCTTCAAAACATGCAAACTGTATTTATTCAAGTACTTTCTGCAATCCTACTTCTTCTATAGTGCCTATAGAAAAAAATCTGCCATTTGAGACCAACTAAGCAGGAGGCAAGCTATGATTACTGCTACTGATTAGCTTACTACATGTGCAAATTGCATACAGTTGAGTTTAACCGGGGCGTAACTATAATAGGGCAAGGGGAGACAGTTGTCTGGGGGCCCATTGCCTTGGGGGGCCCCCCAGAGGCAAGTCACGTGACTGACTCCCCCAGCCGCACACCCACCTGGGCTTCCTTCAGTTGTATTTATCCTACGAAACTGATGTGGGTGTTAAGACCTGGACAGCATGTCTTTCTCTAGTACCATTAAATGACTTGCACCGTCCATCACAATTTACAAAACCTTTTAAAAATAATTTAGGATGATGTTCTATTGTGGCACATGATGTTCTATTGTGGTTACATATATATATTTACTATGCTTATTCAGCCTCATTTAAGATTTCCTTACTTCATGAGCTGAGCTTCAGTGAGGGGGGGCCACATTTTAAAATCTTGTCTATGGGCCCACTCCAACCTTGCTACGCCCCTGAGTCTAACACTGTATGTACTAAAACTGTTACTTCATCCTACAACCCACTGCTGTCTTATTTATCTGTCATGCCCTGCATTCCTTGGAATGTTAGTAAACGACACTCATGCTTTACACAAAGACAGTTCTACCACCAAGGAGCCAGCACTGTCACAACACAAATTAAAAAACAACAGCTACTAACAATAGAGCACCAAGTACCTCCTGCAGTCACAAGTGACTAAATAATAAAGCTTTTTATTCTCTCACCATTTTTTATGTCTGCAAGAACAAATTCTGTAGGGGAACTTCCACTTCCAGCATCTTCTTGCTTTTGGCTGATAGTTGAAATGAAGCTGTTGAAAGGGGAAATATCACTTTTGGGTCCTCTCTCCAATCCCTGTAGTTAGAAAACACAATGCGAATGCTGGATTTAACTTCATGGAATATCTCTTTTGTCAAAATAAAAACACAATGGTAATGGTTTTAAACACAGGAAACAGATCAGAATAAATATGAAATGCCACTAAGTAATGCTGCCTTGTTTAAAACAGACAAACCAAACAAACAAGAGTACAATCAAGAGAAAGTTAGTTGACCAGTGTCCCACTGAAAATAATGAAATGTAAGCTCACAGCTAACCATTTAGATTTCATTGATTTCAACTGAAGATATGATGATGTCACACATTATGGAAGCCTTTAAGGTTTTGAGACTGTGTCAGTGATCCATGGCCAATCACAGATCTTAAGGTGTATGGTTTTCTGTGATAAACTGGGGCTGTTCACATGACTGTGTGTACACAGTCGGGGGGGGGCAAGGTTCAACTTACCTTCCCCCAGATGACCCTTTGCAACCTGGGCAGTGTGCAAGCCGTGCACACACACGACCAGTGCTGCCTGGAGCAGAGCAGATGACTCTCTGCGCTGCTCCCAGCTGCGCTGGTAAACAGAGGTTGGGACTCATTGTCCCAGCCTCCATGAATCCCACAGTGTACCACACACAATGCACTGGGGGATTCCCCTAGGGGACAGGCACTCTAAGCACCTGTCTCTGTGTCAGCTGACAAATTATCCTGGAGCTGGGTTAAGGGCATGTTTACGCCCTTTACCTTGGCTAAGAGGCGGTCTGCAGCACTGGGTTTGGTGCCACAGTACCGCTGGGATGTGCATGGATCCCGGCAGTTCTCATGGGCAGCCAAGCCCAGGCTTGGCTGCTCATGAGAACAGCCTCATAATATTTCAGTTCATAAGCACAGAAAAGTAACGCATCAAATGGCCCTTGGAGGCACATAATATTTTAAAGTGTTCCAATATAATAAGGAATTTCCTGTGAGCTTTTTGAGGGCAAAATTAAATCTCTATCTAATCAAACAGCCAATGACTCAATTCTCACCCCACCCCCAAAGCTGACAATTAGCTTATAAAAGATTAAGGCCTATAATTTTTCCTATGGTGTGCTGAGAGTACTCTTGAACTTCTTTCCTGCTTGCCAACAAGGATTCTCAGTAGAATATAAACATACATGCTGTATGCAAATAGTGCTTAAAATTAGTGCAGATCATTAGTTAGAGTGATGAAATGTGATGGAAAAGAGATATAATGCACTTCAAGTAGCTGTTGTGAAATATAATAAACTATTCATGGGGGTGGGGGTGTGATACTTGAACAAAGTATGCAACAAAGTAACCTGCCATTAAAAAATAGCTGAGGAAATAAAATTGATTTACTTTCCTTCTCAAAACTTATAGTGCAACACCCACTTTTTGATTTCATAACATATTAAGAGTCATTTAGTTTATAAGAATGCAACCTTCTAACCACAGAAGAACTGCTATAGTACAAAAATAGATTCCACAGATTAAAAACACTTTAACATTGTTTTAAATTTTACATTATTTTAATGTTTTAACATTTTATTTGTGCTATTTTATTGTAAACCGCCCAGAGACAAGTTTTGGGTGGTATATAAATATGTTAAATAAATAAGACTGCAGGGAGTTACCATTTGGGGATGCTCTAAACCTTTTGAAAAAACAGGAACCTGTTCCTTCAAAAGGTTTAGGGCATCCCCAAATGGTAACTCCCAGCAGTCTTACATCAGTGTTCTCAAATTAGATAGAAATCTAAAGTGTATGTGGAGGTACCTAGAGAATGCAGAGTACTACTTTAACTCTTTTATAAAGCTTCTCAGGCTCTAAAGACTATTTGGCCTGATCTGGAGCTGAACTTGCTGTTGTGGAGACTGATGGTATACAAGGTACAATGGAAGATGGAAGTACTAGCAAATGTGGAACATCAAGGATATATATATCCCCCCTCAAAAGCACCATTTTGATGCACTTGATGGAGGCCTTTGACATTATTCCAGCTTTATAGCAGCTGCTTATTTGCAAGCAGTTCCTGTGCAAGTGAGAGAGTCAAGAGAAAAGACATGTTGGCCTTTCCAGTAGAATCAGCACCCCCTTCTCCTGGTGCACCTACACAACTGGGCTTTACCCACACAACTGAGACATTTAAAGACTCTCAGAACAACACAGGAGCTGCTCACGGGTAAGCGGTTATTGTGCAGCTGGAAATGTCTAAAGAGCACCTTACTGAGCTGAGTTTGAAAAAAGCGGAGCATGTGCCCAGAAATAGAAAGAAGCAAATTATTAGCATGAGGATATAACGTCTATATTCCTCTATATTGTCTTCTGCAGCAAAACATTTGCAAAAGTAAATGTGAAAACAGAAGTTCTTTACATATACTTCTACAACTAGCCTATAGCCAGGGTCATGTGTACTTTGTGTTAAAACAAAACAAAACAAAACAAATAATATTAAACAGAATTCTCCACCTCAGCAATCCAGGTTTTGCTAACAAATGTAGAATTTGGGCACCTGTGTACTTTGTGCAAATTGAGCAGATCTGCATAATTTGTTTTGCATAATTCATTCTGACGTTTTTGCATGATTCCTTTGGAGTTTTGCTAGTCATGGGAGCGGCAAGGTCAATTAAGTCCTAACCCCTCAAATAGTGAAAATTTTATTAGGTCACTTCTAAAGCTTCCGAGGCTTCAATGGGCATTGCCTACACACTTTTAAGCATACCTTCACAGTCATAATAGATAAAAACTTGGCAGAAAGAAAGAATAGATTCACAGAAAGCTGAATTATCTGCCCGCCACCACATTCTAAGCTTTTTCTGTGCTCCTACAGAATCACGACATAATTACATCATCCCATCCATAACTACTTCTTCAGCTTGAAATGCATAAATATTCAGTGCATATGAAGCATATTCAAAGCATAAGTTCTTATTGAAGTTATTAAAGCAAAACCAATTACTTAAGGATAATGGCTCATTTTTCCTTTTAAAATGTTTTATAAGCCTTGACGTTTGTTTTGTTACAAAAATATCATGTTCCTGTACATCCATCTGTTCCTTTCCCTGCATACATTGAAGCATTTCAGTAGTTATAATTAACACATTTTTCTGACTTCCTCTTTTGCCAGCTCCACCCAAGTCATTCAGATAAATAATTTAATATAGATTTGTGTTTGTTATGCTTCTACTGAAATAGCCATGTAGGCTTTCGTCATCCTACAGACAGATTTTCTAACCATTTACAAATAACAGATAACAAATAAGGACTTCAGTTTTAAATGTTGCTCTTCGAAATCTGAGCTTATGTATGGTGTCCCTCAGGGCTCCATATTGTGTCCAATGGTTTTTAACATCTACATGAAGCCGCTCAGAGAGATCATCAGGGGATTTGGTGCAGGGTGTTATCAGTATGCTGATGATACCCAGATCTACTTCTCCATGTCTACTGCTTCAGGAGCTGGCATAACCTCTCTAAATGCATGCCTGGAAGCAGTAATGGGCTGGATGAGGGAGAATAAACTGAGACTGAATCCAGATAAGACGGAGGTACTTATTGTGCAGGGTGAGGACTCCACAGACGATTTTGATCTACCTGTTCTATATGAGGTCACATTTCCCCAAAAGGAACAGGTATGTAGTCTGGGAGTATTTCTGGATCCACACCTTTCTCTGGTATCTCAGGTTGAGGTGGTGGCCAGAGGGGCTTTCTATCAGCTTTAGCTGATACGCCAGCTGCATCCATTTCTTGGGATGAACGACCTCAAAACAGTGGTACATATGCTGGTAACCTCCAGACTTGAGCTCTGCAAAGCACTCTATATGGGGCTGCTGTTGTACATAGTCCAGAAACTCCAGTTGGTACAGAATGCAGTGGCCAGGTTGGTCTCTGGATCATGTCGGGGAGACCACATTACTCCTGTGTTGAAAGAGCTACACTGGCTGCCAAAAGGTTTCCGGGCAAAATACAAAGAGCTGGTTATAACCTATAAAGCCCTAAACGGCTTGGGCCCTAGGTATTTAAGAGAATGTCTTCTTCATTATGAGCCTCACTGCCCATTGAGGTCATCTGGAGCAAAGATTCTCAATGTTGGGTCCCCAGATGTTATTGGACTTCAACTCCCATAATCCCCGCCCCCACAGTCCTTTGGTTGGGGATTATGGGAGTTGAAGTCCAATAACATCTGGGGATCCAATGTTGAGAATCCCTGGTCTGGAGGGATCCGTCTCCAGTTGCCACCAGCTCGGCAGATGGCAACAAGGGGGAGGGGCCTTCTTGGTTGCTGCCCCGAGATGGTATGCGCTCCCTACTGAAATACGATCCTCCCTATCTCTGACAATTTTTAAAAGGCATTTGAAAATGAATCGTTGGCACTTACCTGAAAGGTCATTCTCCTCAGAAGTATGGATGGCATCTGAAATGCATGATGGGTTGCCACGACCTCCTGCTCCGAGACAGGGCCAATCAGAGAGCTTTTCTCCCCTAACAGGAGGGAGGGGCAATCCCCTCTAGCTTCAGTCTATTACTAGCCCTCGAATGCTCCGGCTAGACGAAAAGCAGTACCAAAGGGAGAAGAAAGACAAAGCATTGAGAAAAAACAGAGAAAAACAGCAACCTCTCTCTCGCTCTCAATTTTTTTTTCTTTTTTCAAATAACTGAAAAAAACCCTCCCTGCGGAGAAAAACGAACAACTGTGGAAGAGTCAAACCACCCCACATGTATACAGGGAATGGTAAGAAATGGATACAGGTAGGAAAGGACAGGAGCACATACGAACACAACAGGCGGGTCGGATGCCATCCATACTTCTGAGGAGAATGACCTTTCAGGTAAGTGCCAACGATTCATTCTCCCTCAGAAGAGGATGGCATCCGAAATGCATGATGGGACATACCATAGCCGCTAGTGACAGAGGGTGGGAAACCGTGAGTATGATGCTACGTAGGAACCACCCGCTGCAGGACACATCTATCGAAAGAAGCATCAGCAGAGGCCCAATCATGGATCTTATAGAATTTAACAAAAGTGGAGAGGGAAGCCCATGTGGCTGCCCTGCAGATATCAGCCGGGGCACCATGGTGGCCAGAGCTGCAGAGGATGCAGCACTGCGCGTCGAATGGGCAGTAATTCCTACCGGCACCGCCACCTTGGCTGATGCGTAAGCCAAGCGGATACACTGACAAATCCATCGAGCCAGCGTAGAAGAAGACACATTCTTTCCCAAAGAACAATCCCTGAAGGAAACAAACAGGGATTCAGAAACCCTAAACGCTTTGGTACGCCGCAAACAGATACTAATTGCCCTGCGGACATCGAGAGTGTGCCATTCCTTTTCCTTAGGGGAAGAGGGTTTAGGACAAAAAGAAGGTAGGACCAGTTCCTGGGACCTGTGAAAAAGTGAATTAACCTTAGGAAGGTAAGTGGGGTCGGTACGTAACACAACATAATCGGAAAATACTAAACATAACTCCTTTCTGGCCGATAATGCTCCCAGGTCCGACGCCCAACGGGCGGAGGTGATGGCCACCAGAAACAAAACCTTGAAGGTGAGGAGCCGTAGTGGAACAGAATGTAAGGGCTCGAAGGGCGGATGGACTAACGCCCGGAGAACCAAATTAAGGTCCCAGGTAGGGAAACGATGGATCGGGGGGGCCTAAGGGCCGCCGCCCCTTTAAGGAATCTTTGTATATGAGGGTGTCCTGACAAGGGAGGCCTGCCCGGGACCTGTAGGGTGCTGGAGAAGCAGAACATCTGCCGCTTGAGAGTGGCCAGCATAAGACCCTTATCCAGCCCGGCCTGAAGAAACCCCAGAACCTGGCCGACTGAGGCGGACCTAGGGTCAGCGTCCACCGAAGCACACCAAGCCGCAAACGCCCGCCAGGTGGACTGGTATACCCTGAGGGTAGACGGACGTCTGGACGCAAGAATGGTATCCCGGCCAGCCGGAGGGTACCCGCAAGCCACTAGCGCGCTCCACTCAATCTCCATACATAGAGGTTCAGCCACTGAGGGTCCGGATGGAACAGCGGCCCCTGACGTAGAAGCTGGGGATGACAACCCAGGGGCATCAGAGGAACAAGCGACAGGGAGACCAGGTCTGAGAACCATGGGCGACGCAGCCAACGCGGAGCCACCAGGATGACTTCTGCTCAGTGTTGACAGACCAGCCTGACTGTTTGGAGGAGAATGGGCGGAGGAGGGAAGGCATAAAGAAGACCCAGAGGCCACGGTGTCACTAGAGCGTCCACTCCCTCGGCCCCGTGCGACGGGTATCTGGCGAAGAACCTGGGCAGCTTGGCGTTCCCGGGCGTCGCGAACAGATCTATCAGAGGAGTTCCGAACCTTTCCGTGACAGAGCGGAACACCTGTTCGTCCAGGACCCATTCTGCCTGATCCAGCTGCGTCCGGCTGAGCCAATCCGCCATGGTATTGGACACTCCGCTGATGTGTGCTGCCTCCAAGGAGATCATATTCTCCTCTGCCCAGTGCCAAAGCACCGAAGCTTCACACATCAAGGACCACGCCCGTGTTCCCCCCTGCCTGTTGACATGAGCTTTGACTGTCTCGTTGTCGGTCCTTACCAGAACGGGAGAGCTGCAAATCAGGGGAAGAAACTGGATCAGGGCGTATCGAATCGCTCTGAGCTCCAGCCAGTTGATGGACTGGGCCTGTTCCGCTGGAGACCAGAGACCCTGCGCGACCTGGCCCTGACAATGACCGCCCCACCCTTGCAGGCTGGCGTCCGTGGTGACCAGGATTCGACTCACTGGGAGAAAGGAGACACCTTTGTTCAGAGCCAGAGACAACCACCAGTCAAGAGCCCTCTTGACTCGGGAGGGGAGACGGACCTTGGACCGGGATTGGGAGGTCACTAGGTCCTGGAGAGGCAGGAGCAGCCACTGGAGCAGACGTGAGTGGAGGCGGGCCCACGGAACTATTCCTATGGTTGATAGCATCATTCCCTGTAGCTGACTCAGGGAAAGGACATCTGACTGTCCGCGGAGGTGTGCCTTCCGACACGCAGTGGACAACCTCTGCCGCCTCTCCAGGGACAAGGGAAGCCGTCCCCTTGACAGAGTCTATCACGGCCCCGAGATGTTGGATCCGGTTCCAGGGAGAGGGAGCTCGTCTGACAATTCACTAAGAACCCGTGGGCCTGGAAGACCGCGAGGGTCTCCTCCACATCCCCCAGGGCCTTCTGGTAGGACGGCGATCTTATTAAAAGATCGTCCAAATACAGGTACAGGTGAATCCCCTTCGATCTCAGGTGCGCCACGAGTGCCACCATGATCTTGGTGAACACGTGTGGCACAGTCGAGAGACCGAAGGGGAGGGCCCGGTATTGGAAATGAGACCCCGCTTAAGACAAACCGGAGGAGCTTCCTGTCCCGGGGGTGGATGGGGACATGAAGATAAGCCTCTTTCAAGTCCACCGAGGACAGGTAGTCACCCCCTTGAAGGGCCAACAAGATGGAGCGGAGGGTCTCCATCCGGAAACGCTTCGTGCGGAGGAACCGGTTCACATACTTCAGATCGAGTATGGCTCTCCACTCCCCATTCCTCTTTGGCACTAGAAAAAGAATGGAGTAAACACCACACCCAACCTCCTCTAGAGGAGGCGGCTCGATCGCCTGAATGTCTTCCAGATGGCAGAGAGCATCAGCGCATGCCTGCCCTGCTTGTTGGAGCGCGGGGACACCAGAAAGCTGTCGAGGGGTTGGCAAAGGAAGTCCAGGCTGTATCCCTGGGCCACAGTCTGTTGAACCCAGGCGTTCGAGCACGTCGCTGCCCAAGCCTGGGCGAAAAACTGTAACCTGCCTCCCACCTGGGATTCCGGGGGACCATCATTGAGGTACTGGACGCTTGAAGCCGGACTTCTGCTGCTGAGCGGACTGATGATATCTCGGCTGGGCAACGTCCCGAAAGGAACTCTGTGGCTTCTTCCAGGAGGGGAACCTGTCTTGTCTGTCCTGACGGGGACGAAAGGACGACCGGAAGCCCCTGTAGGAAGAGGAGTTGGACGAAAAATGTTTACGTTCCGGGCGTTGCGCTGACGACGGCATAGCCTTTTTCTTGTCCTTGCACTCAATTAACACAGGTTCCAAGACTTCCCCCAAAAGCTTGCCCCCTTTAAACGCCGACGTGGCCAGGTTAGACCTGGATTTCTGGTCAACACGCCAATGCTTAAGCCATAAGTGGCGTCTGACTGTCACATCCGAGGCCATCGCCCTAGCTGACAGCTGCGTAGCATCCAGGGAACTGTCGGCCATGAAGGCAGAGGCTTTAGAAAGTTTATTGAGGCCCTGCCTCGGGGCCAGGAGCTCAGGGGCAAGAGCTCCTTAATCCAAAGTACTGAAGTTCGGGCAAAAATAGAATTAGCCATGGAAGCCTGCATAGCTAGCAAAGAAGCCTCATGAGACCTCTGCAAGGCAGCGTCACATTTTTTATCATCATGGTTGCGTAAGACTTCATCCCCATCCCTGGGCAAGACAGCGCCAGTTACCAGAGCCGCTACCTCAGCATCTACTGGAGGTATCTGGAGCTTATCCATCAGCGCCTTGGCGGTTGTATAAAGGCGCTTAATCCCAGGGGGAGGACCCTTACTCTCAGTGGGATGGTCCCATTCTGAGTGGATTATATCCAAAAATAGTTGGGGGCAGGGCACCACCACTTCAGGCGCCTTCAAGGAAGGTAATACAGCGGGGTCCCCTTCTGGAGAAGCCTGTGAAACAGGCACCACGCCCCCCAACCTTAAAGTCTTCCGGGCATTGTGGAGAAGCACAGGGAAATCGGAGGGCGAAAACAGGCAGTAAGGGGCCTGCGGGGTGTAGGCACTACCCCCCTCATCCCCAGAGAGCTCGCTCTCCTCCCTGTCGGAGGCAGAGTCCTCCGACGGTAAATCCCCCCCGGATGGAAGGTTCAGGGGTTGCAATGGGCGAGTCACCGCGCTGGCCGGACCACACAGACTCAATACTGGAGGGCCGAGTTCGGTAGGGCAAACAGCTAAAGATGATGGACCGACTGAGGTGACATCCCGCGGGCCCAAGATGGTGGCCACGGTAACAGCCCCGCTCTCTATCGCGCCCAAAATGGCGGCCGCGGTCCCGGTCTCCCTCATGCCCAAAATGGCGGGCGCACCAATTTGAGTGGGAAGCTGCCCCGCTAAAGCGGGAAGCAACCTCCCAAACTCCTCTGAAACCACGCGCCGCAGAAGGGCGGCAAAGCTAGGAGGAATCTCCTCCTCAGGCACATCTGTGCATCTGGAGGGGTGCATTCGTTTGGCAGGCACCTCCTCCGATGGAAAACAGGGCGAGGAACCAGGGGTGGGAGAAACCTGTGTGGCGGCAGCGGAGGGCTCTGACGGCCCCTCAGGGCGCATGACTTCACAATTTCCTCCTTCCTCAGCCAGCACGAGCGCTGCGGAATCGCTGCCCGTGGCCGTGACTGGCACCGCCGGCCGCTTGCTTTTAGAGCTCTTTTTGCTCTTTTTCTTTTTGAGGAGACATGGGCACGGGAGCAGTGGCCGCCACCCACTCCTCACGACACACCACCGGCGCCACAGAATCCTCCGAGAGGGAGGGAGAAGCCCCCCTCTCAGGACGCGCGAGATCGGAGCTCATAGTAGCCCGGATCTCAAACCGCTGCAGGAGAAGAGCCGCGAGCGGTTAGCGCAGAAAAGGTAGCCCCCTGACTTCGAGATAGGAGAAGGAGTCCTGACTGGTACAGCTCAGGAGAAGGAAACAGCTCAGGAGGTAGTAAAGTAGAGAGTAGACACTAGCCAGAGCAACGAACGAAACGACCCTGCCGGAGCAAGACAGAGTGAAGACTGAAGCTAGAGGGGATTGCCCCTCCCTCCTGTTAGGGGAGAAAAGCTCTCTGATTGGCCCTGTCTCAGAGCAGGAGGTCGTGGCAACCCATCATGCATTTCGGATGCCATCCTCTTCTCAGGGAGAACCCACCTCTTCACCCAAGTTTTTTCATCTTTTTTAAATTTTTAGGTTTTAATCTGTGTTTGATTTTAAATTATCTAAATTGCTTTAAGTTTTTGTGTATGTTTTTAACTTGTTTTTATGTTATTGTTAACTGCCCAGAGACAATAATTTGGGGCGGTGTACAAATCTGATGGATAAATAAATAAATATGTGGATCAGCTTTACAGCCTATTTTTATTAATGAATTCTTTTTTTATTTATACAAACACGAACACTTCAGCAAAACAATATGTTTTGTAGATGAAACTAAAGCAATCCTTAAGTTTTTCAAGTTGATAAGATGGAAGGAGGCTTGTCTTTTAAAAAAAGGCTAAATGCAGTGTGTGTGGTGGGGGTACTGTTCAGACCAGAGTCATGATGCTGGCGATGGTGGGGATAAACTCTTCCCTCATGCCACGTCCCAAATCTGAATCCCCTCAAGTTCCTATACATAGAGAGGAGAGCTGGTCTTGTGGTAGTAAGTATAACTTGTCCCCTTAGCTAAGCAGAGTCTGCCCTGGTTGCATTTGAATGGGAGACCACATATGAACACTGTAAGATATTTCCCTCAGGGGATGGAGCCACTCTGGGAAGAGCAGAAGGTTTCAAGTTCCCTCTCCGGCTTTTCCAAGACAGGACAAGATTTTTTAATAGGACAAGATTTTTTTATTGAACCAACAAACTACCAAAGCATACAGTATGTTGCCAAGGCACAATTATATACAAAGTAGTTGTTTGTACATCATATATCTACAAAGATTTACACACAAGGATTTGGAGACCCACAGGGTTATAAAGTATATGCAGGCAGTACTGTAACTCGGGGATGGGGGATTACAAGGCACATCACGTAACTTGGGGGGGGGGGGGTTTATGTCCAACGTCCATTTCCATAATTTGTCCCATTGCTGTTTAGAAGAGATACACTTGTCTTTTTGCACATAACCATACAAACGTTTCCAGAAGAGATTTACTGTCTCATCCACGTGAACCTCTTGGTCGCGTCTTCCCTCCCTATTCCTGTGCAGGAGCATTGCATAAATGACATATAGGTTTACTAACCTGATTATGAGAAGGGAACGTTCCAATTCCCTAGTCTGAGGGAACCTCTTCTGTCCCGTATCCTTGAAGGTTTCTTTCTGGGACCTCGAAAAGAGGTTCTATTGCTAAAACCCAAGGTTAGTTCTTCCCAAGTCTGTTTTTCCAAATCAGGCCACTCTAACAACTTGCTTACTCCCTACCACACTCTTTTGGCGACCACACACTCTTTTAAGAAATGTGAATGGGTTTCCCTGAATGTTTTGCCTAGCTCACTAGCTTTCTGTTTGCAGGTGATTTTAGGACACTCTTGCTGGTCCTATAGGGCTGAGAGAAATTCCTGCCTGCATCCTTAGAGAAGCCACTGCCAGTCTATGTAGACTATACTGAGCTAGATAGACCAATAGTCTGACTCAGTATACGGCAGCTTCCTATATTCCTCATGGAGGAAAACATGGAGATATCATTTGATTTGGATTGGGAAAATAGAACAGGGGCAAGCCATAGTCTCAATCCACCATCACCCTGGCTACATCTATACTGTTTTAAAAATGCCCCCTGAGGCTATCTAAATCTAGTCTGGTCCTCAGAGTATTATAATGGCACAATAAACCTACTATTTATTATGTTGTATTTTGAACATACAATTTGTACTGTATACAACTGGAAACAGTACTAAATTTTAGGCCTGATTTAGAATGGTACAGCTGATTTTTAGGAGAGCTAAGCACCTAACTTCAATCTGAGGTTCTGGAATGGCATACATTACATTATGGCTTGAGTCATCAGTACAAAAATGAGTGATTATAATGTTTCGCTTATATTTGCCAGAAAAAAGGATGTTCAATATTAGTTATAGAACTGAATTACTAAATTACTGGCTGGCTCTCATCCCTGTTCCGTTTTCCTCCAGATGATAAACTGAACTTTCCTGTAGTAAGAGAAAAGGGCACCTCATGCCCAGGCTGAAAGTAGGAAGCAGCATGGGACTCCCCACTGTTATCTAAGACAGAAGGGCTCACATAGTCACTGATATATGGAAGATAACTTTAAAATCCTCCTCACATGTGTCTATTGAGCCATTAGAGACATTTAGAAGAGGCTCTGCTCTCTCACGATGCTCAGTTAGATCTGCCAATACCACAGTCTCAGCTGTTGTAGGGAGCCAAATGTCTTTCCACCTTTCAGTGCATCTGTCATCAGGAAGTTGTATGTTCCCAGCAACAGATCACAATATTTGCCACTACTAGCAGGAGATTTTGTTCTATTAGCTAGGACATCTATTGTGTTGAGGTGCTGCATGGAATGTACTTACATGAATGTCAGTGCCTGTGGCATCATAGTGAGGTGTAACAGAACTCCTCCATCTCATGCCCAGGCCCTTTTGTACTTTTGGGGAGTTTTGCTTTAGTTATTTTAAAGATTAATAGAAGATTAATTTAAAGATTTAAAGACACTCTTTCTACTGTACTAAAGTATGGAAGCACTCAATTAGTCTTTTAAATGCAATGAATAGCAACCCCTTCCCTACATAGCAACGTTCCTGCCATTTCACTGACCTTTTTTAATTGTTGCTGCTGCTAAATTTAGGTTTCTGAAGGCTATGCATTCAGGATCCAATGGATCCTTTACTTATCTTTCTAGTATGGGGCACCTCATTCACTCTGCTTTTTGTCTGTGGCAGAATATAATCAGGATAATGTGTGACAAGGATGTCATTTAATGCATGGTGATCCTAGTTTAGAGCAATGAGATGGACTAGAAGCTTCAGAAGATATCTCAGACCCATCAATGGGCAATTTAACCTATATTTATGGATCACTAGAAAGTTGACCAGTAATTTAGCTTGTGGGTACACAAGCTAAAGTTTAATAAGTCTAATTCTAATAATTTGTTCTCTGTTTATCTGATAAATTATTACAATTGCATTCTACAAAAATAATCTTCACAGTCATTTAAGTTATTAAACTATGGGAGAAACTGCAGCTGAGAAATCCACATTAACTGATGTGGAATATTATATAATAAGCATTTATGTATTCTAAATACACAATGTTTATAATTTGATTGTGAACCGCCTTGAGACTTTTTCTATAGGCAGTATATAAATGATTTAAATAAATAAATAGCTATGTCTAGCTGATATGATCTGTAGTAGTTCATAATACAACCTTCTTATCCCCATGATATTTTATTTGCAGGAGAGACTTGAGAAAAGGAGGTGGGAGAGGAATCAAGCACGAACAATCTGTCCCATTCACCAATAAAGTGGTTTCAAAACTGTAGCCAAAAACGGCAGGAGTCTATTACATAATGACTGTATCTCCACGGATAGTTTGTGTCAATAAATACATATGCTATGTTTGTCAGTAGTAAATCACTGGCTGCGGTTATTTTTTATGAAGTATTTCGGTGAAATCAGTGAACATCTGCATAAAACTACACCACCAGGCAGTTAAGAAAAACCCACGAGTGTATACTTCTGCTTTCATTTATCAAGGAAAACTGGCCTTTCGCTGCTTTTAAACAGAAATAAAAGACAAACCATTTATAATCCAAGCATCTCCCTGAGGGTTCGGCAAAGCATCTACAGCGGACCTTTCTAGCATCAGTTCAAGAAACAGGCTCTTGTACATACCCCAGAAGCTCTTCTAGATCCAGTCAGGGCGGGAGGCAGTTCCTCGCTTTCCTCCTTCCCCGCTTTTTTTCCTCCTTCCTTCTCCTCCTCCTCCTCCTCCGCAGCCGCCACCCCCTCTTCCTGCTCGGCTCCCACCGCCTCCGCTGACGGGGGATCCAAGCTCTCCTCAGTCATTTGGCAACCCAGCAAGAAGCGCTTGTTCCCGACCGCGGGCAGGAGGAGATCCGAGGTGGCCGCGGGAGGCGGCGTGCTTTGCAGCGACATGGCTCTCTAGCGGGGCTGCTCCCTGTCCGCCTGTGCCGGGGCTGCCGCCATCCTCTCTCCTGCTCAGCCCCCAGAAAAGGCGCACCACGAATTTCCTCCTCGCCCCCGCCAATTACCTCAAACAACCTCTTTACCTCAGAGGCCCGCACAACCACCCACCACATGCACTATCGCACTCCTTCCCCCAAGGAGCGGACAGCGGCAGCCTCGCTCCCACCGACCTCCTCAACTCCCCTGCTCGCTCTTCCCCCCACTTGTCCTCAGCAGCGGCTCGCAGTTGCTTCCTCTGCCCGACCCACCACCACAGCCCCTCGCTGCCTGGTAGGGTTAAAGCCCCAGCACCGCACCGCGCGCCTGCCGCCTCCCTTTCCCAGTCCCGCCGCCGAGCATCCACCAGATGCCAAGCTCCTCTCCCCGCTAGTCTCTTCAGCCAGCCTCAGAAGAACGACGACCTCTCTAGGCGGCCGCCCCCAGTAAAGCAGAGGCGGCGGCGGCGGCGGCAGCGTGTTCAGCTGCCACCACCCAGCCGGCCGGCACTGGAGGCACCCCCGCGCGGAAGAGACGAGACGTGGCGGTAGCCTCACCGCCGCGGCTGCCGCCCCCACTAATTTCCCCCCACCGGCTGGTGAGGGAGGAAACCCCAGACGGAGCTGTCAGACTGGTGAGGCTCCTCTCTCTTCCTCCCGGCGCCCCCGTCCTCCCCAGCACTTCCCCCGGCGGGCTCGGCCAGACTCCTCGCACCCCACATAGCCACCACGCCACCTACAGCCCGGGGTCAGAAAGCGAGGCCGCCATGTTGTTTACAGGCAGCATCTCATAGAAACGCGATGGGTGGGAGGCCGAGAGGCCACGCGGCTACGAAAACTCCGTAGCGTCAAGGAAAGCGGCACTGTCCCAAGCACACAGCCGGGAAGGAAGAACCGCCCGCTCTCTACGCAGGCACACCGCAATTCAGAGAGATCTGCTGCAACCCCATGTACAACGCAGCCGGCCTCGCTCTACGTCATATACGCAGCGGGTACCCGAGAGATGCCGTGGTCACCGCCCGGCGTGGAAGGAGAACTGCAGAGCGCTGGCCTCATAGGGTTCAGTTTCTCATTCCCTCTCTTGTTTTTTCCTTGCAGTCCCCTCGTGCCAAAATTGAGAGTGTAAATTCCTCAGGCTTTTTGTTGTTGTTTATGTTACTTTGTAAAATGCACACGGAAGGTGCAATAAGAGTAAACAATATTTTGTGTGCTAGTTGGGTAGGACATTTCTCTTTCTCATCCTGACAACAGAAGCTAAGATTCGCAGCCCAAAATTGGGAAAGAGGTATTTTAGGTTGATGACGGGCTGGAAAAGGAAGTCCATCCACGATATGACAGGCTAGCTACATCTTTATCCTGTTTTGAACCCTGTTGGGGCAGGGAGAAGAACTGATCGGAAATTTGGAGAGGAGAACCAATGGGCGGGGAAAGCTCACGTGTCCCCAGAGGTGTATCTAGGGGAAATAGCGCCTAGGGCAAGCACTGAAATTGCGCCCCCTGTCCAAACATCTGACACCCAGCTTTCAGATAACTTTACCATAATATCAGCTCAAAAATACAAGTCAAGCTCATTAATCTTTTAATATTTCAAAAAATATTTAGCAGTGGATGTAGCCAGACCAAAAAATGCTGGAAAACCACAAATTTCAGTATGCTGGGGCTCATGAAATACCCAAATACTATGTGGAGGTGTACTTGGGAAACTAAACAGAAGTGCCTGTCTAATTCTCTACTATGCATTGTGGCATCACTATTACATAAGTTTTAAAAATAAACGGAGAATTTGACTTTCCCCAGATACTCTGAAAATAATTAAAGGATATGCAGAGTAAACTGTGTCACTGCTTGGAATATATTCTAGTATTTCAGAAAGACAGGTAAAATGAGAGCAAGAAACTCCCAGTGGGCCTTAATACTAAGGATTTCACACAGATTCAAAGACAAACTCACCATTAATAGCCATATTATTAAGACATCACATTTAACTCACTTATCACAAGAAGCAAAGTAAGAGGAAATGAATACAATCCTAGCTCATAAGCTTCAGCTCAGTATTCACAAGCCCTGATTCTCTGTACTTAGTGCCAAACTAAATATGTGTACAGTGACATATTATATATTTTTAAAAGAAATTACCTGTAGCCCCTTCAGGGCGTCTTCCTAAAGGCCATGTGTAGGGGGTCTGCAAAGGTCCCCCTCCCCCTGCTGGCCTCTAGGGCCTCGCAGGGACCATTTGATTATGTGCGGTTGCTGTTTTTTAAATTTTTTTTTTAAATGGCCACTGAAAACAAAATGGCCACTGCGCATGCTCAAATGGCCTCTGCAAGGCCTGGCATGGCCTAGGGCCTCACAGAGCCCATTTGAGCATGCATGGTGGCCATTTTGTTTTCAGCAGCAGTTTTCATTTTTAAGAATGGCACCCCCCTTCAAGTGGCACCCAGGGCATGTGCCCTGCCTGCCCCACCCTAGATATGCCCCTGCGTGTCCCTGCTGCTTCTCTACACAAATCTCTCTCTCGCTCTCCCAATTCAGTTTCTTTCATATTCTGCTGAATGGCACCAGTGAAGTATGTGCATGTATGATTCATTTGGAAATTTCACAAGACCCCTGTGCTTGCTGCTATAAAGCAGGCAGTCAAAACTTTTTTAAAAAATTCCATAAGGCTTTTAGTTAAATATTTTAGTCTGCATCTTAATTGCTGTTTTTAACTGTTTGATGTTTTACTGTTTCTTCCTTTTTTTCTTATTGTTTTATTGTATATTTTTATTATTGTCCTTAGCCACCTTGCAACGTTTTTAATCCGAACAGTGGGAATAATAAAAATAAATGTACTGTCCCTCCTATTCAATGTAATATACAAAGTGACTAGGAGATACTGGGATCTTGTACAATGGTGAATATGTAATCTTATACCTATTTCTGAAAGCTTTCAAAATGTTGCATCCTTATGGATGCATAATCAGAGCACCTGTAGGAAAGAGAGAGGTACCAACAGATTTGGGATAACCTGCAGATACATCAGGTTCACAAAAATCTGGAGGAAAAAATCTAAGCCCCCCTCATTGCCCCAAATGTAACAAAGCGGAATGTTCATGGACTCAAAAGGTACTTAACAGACAACCAGGTGCACAGAACTAATGGAACTAAATGATGAGGAGTGGGGGAAGGAGCGCTTGACCAAAAAGAGTGGGAAGTGTTTCAGCTTGAATAATGTTCCCTTAAGACAGTCACAACAGAATGAAAATGAGCAGAAAGTCAGACTGAGCACCAGTGCCCTCCCCATCCAGAAAACAGAAAGAATAAAATTTGCATATGAAATCAGTCCCAAATTAGATTAGGGACTCCTGTCTTTGTTGCTAACTGTAGTTTTTTCATTCTGCTCAGCCACAGGCATACCAGAGACATACGTAAATAAAGATGGCTCCCCAAAGTGGTCACATTCTAAAAAGAAACTCAAGGTTGACATCAGCAACAAACATTGGAGAGATGCTATGCTGCGGTTGGATAGGAACAGTTGCTCTTCCTCTGCTAAACATAAAAGAATCACCACTTTCAAAGGTGCCTCTTTGGTCAGTTAGCAGGGATCTACACTGAGTTTGTAAGCATTGCCATACAAATGTGTCAATTACCAAGGACAATCAGTTGCTAATCGAGTGGTCTTTGAAGACTATTTGCAAATTGCTAAACAGATGTCTGTCTGGTGTCAAGTAAGTGTGGTATAACATTTAAAGCAAGTTAAGTGCAATGGAAACACACATACACACCCACACACACATACCTGCTTGGAACATGGCACATTTTAAAAAAACCATATAAGCTCTCCATGATTCAGCTTTGTTACTCTCCAACTAGGGCTGTGCATGAACAGTTTGCTGTGAACTGGTTCACCTTGAAATGGGCCTGGTTTGGAGGTTCAATCGCAGACTGGTTCTGGTGAACCAGTAGCAACAGTAAGGGGCGGCTGGGCGGAGCAGCGAGAGAGGTAATAAGCTCTTTACCAAGCTGGTGCAGCCAGGCTCGGAATGGTCCACAGGGCAACAGGGCATATTCCTGGTGCGCCCCACCCGCGGGGCGCCCCTGCACCCCCCGCACTTGGCAGAAGTGAATACTCCCACCCTTAAGTCCCCATTCTGCTCAAAACCCAGCGCCCTCCCCACATACATTCCACTGCCCTCTCAGTTCCCCCAGTCTGGCCCTGGGCGCAGCTGCCTCCCTCCTTTACCAAGCCGCCAGTTCTGGGATGCGTTGAGACCAGAACCAAGCTGCTGCCAAGGTGGTGGCTTGGTAAAGGAGGGAGGAGTGCACTGGGGCTGCCCAGGAGGGTGAGCGGTTGTGAGCGGCGGCACTGGCAGCCACGCCAGCCGGGTAAGGAGCTTATTACCCCTCTTGCTGCCTCCGCCTGACTGGTCTTTCATTTGAAAGAGCCCTCCCACCCCTATACTTGTAAAGGGTAATCCTGCCCAAACTACCGAACCGGTTTGGTCAAATGGACCAGACCCAGCTGGTCAGTTCAACCAAGCCAGTTCAGAGCAATGTGGTTTGGTTCAAATTGATTTTTGGTTCCATGCATACCCCTATCTCCAAGCTCCTCAACAATATATTATAATGTTCTTCATTGTAAGGCCCAGGACCTAGTGGGGGCTCCCATCAACCCTATGTTTGACTCCCTGAGAGTAATTGTTAATTGATGCTGTTGAATGTCTGGTTGAAGCAGAATACTCACACAGGAGGTGATTGTCCCTTCTGTGCTTTGCCCAGCGCTGGTGGGTCTCTGTTAAGGGGAACTGAGCCCTCTTGAGACCCTGCACCATCTTGGAAAATGTGCACAGAGTGCTGGGAGGTGTAGCTCTTCCCAGTGCTTTCTCCATAGGGCTCTTAGGAGAGGGCTCTGTCTCTCTTGAACGGCCCTCGAAGCAATGAGAAAGTGTTGTACAGTGCAGTAGTCAGTACAGAGGAAAGTAGCTCTCACTTTGCCAGGGTTTTATTTTGCTTTGCGTTTTTTTTTTGGCCAAAGTGGTCCCCACTTGAAAAATAGTGAAGTTAATTGCTATATTGTCTTCTGGCGCCTTTTCTAGAGCAATTTTATGGCAAGGATGAGTATATTTGTAGGAATGAATAAGCTTTTGTAACTCCTTAAACAATTGCATATGGCTACATTATTCTTGCACATTTTAGAAGTGGTAGTATTAGACAGAGCCTCAAGTATCTACGATAGTACTTTAGCTAACTGGATGCTATCCCTTTCCCTTTCCCTACCATCGAGGGGCAGTCATAGACTAGTTGCTCAGATTTAAGCTGCAGAAGCTCTATTATTTTCAGCTGCTTGTAGCGAATGTATTGCTTTTACATGCGTGCCTACATGTTTTTAAAGCTAAAATTCAATGTACACTTACTTGTGAGTAGCCAAATTAAATTCAGAGGGTCTTACTTTTGGATAAACATAGGAAAGGATTGGGCTATAAACAATTGGGCTATAAACTGAATTCAGGCACTGATGATTTGGCAATCAGAGTTCGTTCCATTTTTTCCAATGTCACCAGAGCTGCCAAGTAATCATGTCATTTCTTCTATTCAGCTAAGTTAAGAATTTCTATTTATAACAAGCTTTCAGGTGGCCAACAGTTATTCTTATTATCGAGACCACTTTAGATCTTGCAAGCATTTGAGTTAACGTGTCACATAAATAGTGTCACATAAAGACACATATTGGCCGCATTCACATGTAACATGAAACCAAAGTTACATGGGGCAGAGGCTGAGTTTGTGTACTTCCGGTTGCATGAAACCATGGTTTCACAGCAAAAGTGACCTGTGGTTTTCCTCACCAAACTCTGATTGGAACCTTCACTTTGTAGTGAATTTTGCCAACCCAACCTGAGGTTTGAGGGTGGCAGCATTACATCCGAATGTGGATGTTGCCATAACCGCAGTTTCATGTTGTTTCTGGAACTGAAATCATAGAGAGGGTGGCCCATACCTGCCCAGGAACATGCCAGCTCCATGCCTGGCATGCTTCATGATGGCCGCCTCTCTGAGCAAATTCACTGCCCCGCCCCTGTCTCTGAGTTACTCAAACCATTACCCAGCAACAGGGATGTTGCCATGTCCCATCCCAAGCCTAAGTCTGTCAAATGGAAAAGTCACATGGGGAGATGCTCTACTCCCACTGTGTCCCTTGTTCACCCAATCCTGGCAATCAGGAGAGAAAGGGGACAGGATGGCAAGACGGGCATTATGTGTTTTGCTCTCCGAATATGAATTGATAAAGAAGTATGTTCACAAGCACATGTGGTTGCGGTAGTACCATAAACCGTGCAACCCAATTAGATCACTGGGAAGGTAACATATGGCAGGGCAGTGATATCCAGGGTGGGTTTAAAAGGCAGCCCCACCAGGGAATTAATGAATGGCTCAGCTGTATTTTTTGTACAATAAAATTGGGGAAGCGGGGTCCAGCCCCTTCCCCTTCAGCTAATGTGTGTGGTCCTTAGGTTTATTCACGGGAAGAACTGTCCAGCAGAAGCAGCATTGCCTCCAGTGACAGGAGAGATTCCTCCTATGTGATGAGGATGGATTCTTCTCCAGAGCAGACCACTCTCATATGAGACTGGGAGGCCACAGGGATACCCATTCACAATTCATGAGAAGACCCATCTGGGGGGACAGGGGGATGGGGCTGAATCACTAATAAGGTGTGCCGATAGCCCTTCTCCCACAGACTGTTCTCTCATGAGAGTGTTTGGCCATAGAGACACACATGCAGGCTGGACGGCAGGTGCTGCCCAGCCTGGTTGCTCCACACAAGCAAGCTGTGGTTCCCTGGCAACACCTCTTTCAGTCTTGGCAACTGCCGCAAGGAAGCAGTCCAAGCGCCGATCAGCATACACCACAATGCTGGTCTGAACCCAGGTAATTGGAATGAGAGTAAAGATCTGTCCCCAGTCCCACTGTTTCCCTAGTCTGTCCACCTGGTGACACCCGCACACATGGAGCATCCCATTCTCATTTGGGTGCATGAAAGGGTTGCCTGGAGATGAGGGGGTCACTCTGGAAAAGTTATGTCATTAACCAGAGGGAACAGGTGGGGCCCCCTTTTTTGGATGGCTCAATGAGAGCGTAGTCAAATGGAGGACTGAAGGTTTTCAAGCCTAAGGTCCTTCCCAGTGGACTGACCCTCTCATAAGAGGGCTAATCCCTGGCCAGCAAGCCAACACAGGAGAAGGAGTGTGGTTTGGTCTCCATGCTGCTTTGCCGGGGTGATCCATCACAAGAACATACTTGGTCACAGTGGGCCAGACCCCAGGATCCTTTGCCCTCCCTCATATACATATCCCCTCCTAGGAAGTAATCATGTTCCCTTCCTGGAGTATCAGAATAATAGTGGCCCTCAGCATCCCCCGTGCCACCAGAATTTGTGCTTGTTCAAGACTGTTTTGTTGTGGGGCTCTCTTACAAGGGAGGTAGTGCAGTTGCTGTCAGAAGAAGGGCTTTCATGGCATGGCATTTAAAAGGATTTAAATGCCCTTTCCCTGCTGAGGACAGGTGGACCATTCTGAAAAGGCACGGTTACGCTTGGCATGCCCCCTTGAAGATCATGGTCAATGGCTGCCACCCTGAAGATGTTCTGACGCCTTGCCCACAGTCTGGCGATGTGAATGCTATGGAGCTTGCAGGGATGTGAACTCGGTGGACCAAGAAGAGGGAGGCGTTCCCCTGCCCTGAAAACAGCAGTTGCCTGGCTGTGGTTGGATGAATTTTTGTGATGTGATTCACGGTTAGAAAAATTACCTGCGGGCTCAGCAACCTCCAGTTTCACACATGCCAATCCAGCCATTGTATCTTGTATGTCAATGACTACCATGTTGCTCTCAGTTTGAGAATTTATAAATTCTTTATTTATTAAAGGCAGAACATTACATAATGTAATAACACAGATCACAGAATGCATAATAACTCATACACTTTAGCATCCTAGAGATCAGGTCTCAATTATTATTATAGACATTATCAATCCAAAATGTTAACCCAAACAAATCTGAGCATGTTATGAATAACACATATCATTCTATACCTGAATATAACAAGCAGGCAATACTCTACCATAATTTATTTGACTGATAGAAATATTAAATCTTGCCAGATCGCAAAGAAAGCATATGGATTTGATTGTCCTGTTCAAAGATGCAACCAATGGGTTAATTTCACTGTAACTATAAACCAAAGCTTATTGTACCATTAACCTAAAGATAATATTCCATGCTTCCAATTTTTAGTTATCACCATTCTGGCCACTGTCAACATATAATTCACCAGCTCTTTAGATTTTATTACTTTATTATCTTCAATAAATATTCCCAACAATGCTAGCTGAGGATCTATTTTAATTTCCAGCACTTATTTTTGTTATAGAGACCACTTTAGATCTTGCTAGCAATTGAGTTAGTGTGTCACATGAATAGTGTCACATAAAGACACATATTGTATCTTGTATGTCAATTACTATTATGTTGTTCTCAGTTTGATATTTTTTTATCCCATCATTTAAAATTTATAGATTAAGTTGGATGTTGGCATTTAATCTGTCATCCCAGTTTTCTCCTAAAAATAGAACAAATCAAGGTATTTTTTTAAAACTCCTAACTGTGTTTTTCAAACACCAAGTGGTTTATTTATGCAGATCTCTAAGTATACAAAGGCATCACAAATGAAGATCAAAATGTCTTATTTCACTTTTCTAACAGGTATTGTCCTCAATCAATCAGTCAAGAACAGTGGGGAAAACAAACATGATATTATAATGGTGAAGACTTCTCTGCACAGTATTATTCCAAGTAACGCATATAGTAGGATATGATTATATTTAGAAAAGTGGGAATCTACAGAATTTGCAGAGGGGAACAGAAGAAGGGGGCAAAGATATACCCTTTGCCTCTCTCTTTCTATGCACCCTGCCACCACCTCCTCTGCCTGTATCTGCTTATGCTCCCATTTCCTTCTCAATATACCCATTCACCTTCTTCCTTTATTTTGCCTCAGCTTCCCCCCACCTGCCTCCCTTGCCCTTGCTCCATGTCTTCTAGACTCTGCTTACTTTCTTCTGCCTCTCATCCCAACTTCCCTTCATATCTCCTAGTTGGTGGCTCCAAAAAATGGGGATGCTGTAACAAGAACAATAAATATTTATATACCACTTTTAAACAAAAGTGTCCAAAGCAGTTTACATAGAGAAAGAAAGAAAGAAAGAAAGAAAGAAAGAAAGAAAGAAAGAAAGAAAGAAAGAAAGAAAGAAAGATGGAGCCTCACCTCCCCCAGGTCACTCCCACCGTATCTTGCTGTTGCTCTGCCTATCCCAGGATCCCACCTGTTTCACTTAAGTTCAACCTTTGGAAACCCTTTCTATGAGCCATGATAGCTACATGAGACCTCCATGTTCAGAGACACCTCTCTCTGAATCTGTTAAAAGAGTGTGTAAATAAAGAAAATGGTACTTTTTATGGAATTTTATTTCAGAAGATAAGGTGGTGTCTAAATATTGAGGTCACCAGAAAATATAAAACTGCCTTAGACCTAAACTTGACCACATAATCATCTACTTCCATGCTTTTTGGGTGTGTGTGTATGTGTAATTATTTCATTTAGAAGTAGCAGTTATGGCGGGGACATCCAGTTTGGGACTGTGGTGTGGGGAGGAGGTTTTAATTCTTTTTCTCCACCATTATCCTGATGTAGATCACCCCTCTCCTTGCAGCTGTTCTTTGATCAAATGAGAGTTCCCATTTGGCACAAGGGAATGAAAAATTCCCATCAGAATTGGGCCCCTGCATGGCTACTATTTCTCAATTAAAAACAATCAGGAAAGAAGGCCAATCACATGATATCTGCATCTATGCGGGCCGGGTAGCCTCCAGGCTTGAATACTGTAATGTGTTTTGTGCTGGGCTGCCATTGTACATAGCAATTGGTGCAAAAATGTGGCAGCCAGGCTGGTCTCTGGGGCAACTTGAAGAGACCATATTACTCCTATCTTAAAAGAATTACACTGGCTGCCAGTATGTTTCTGGGTGAAATATGAAGTATTAGTAATTACCTATAAAGCCCTAAACAGCTTAGGTCCAGAATATTTAAGAAAACACCTTCTTCTTCATGAATCTCAATAATGACTAAAATTGTCTGGCGAGGTCAGCCTATGATTGCTACCAGCTCATTTGATGGTGACCTATGGCTGGGCCTTCTTTATAAAGTAAAGTAAAGTAAAGTAAAGTAAAGTAAAGTAAAGTAAAGTAGAGTAAAGTAAAGTGTGCCATCAAATCGGTATCAACTCCTGGCTACCACAGAGCCCTGTGGTTGTCTTTGGTTGAATACAGGAGCGGCTAACCATTGCCATCTCCCATGCAGTATGAGATGATGCCTTTCAGCATCTTCCTATATCGCTGCTGCCCGATATAGGTGTTTTCCGTAGTCTGGGAAACATACCAGCGGGGATTTGAACTGGCAACCTCTAGCTTGCTAGTCAAGTCATTTCCCCGCTGCTCTACAGCCACTCCAAAGCCCTGGAATGAACTCCCAGTCATGGGCACTCCTTGGATCAGACTTCCGAGTGGAGGTCTGGTCCCCACAGGTCTTGGGGTCCCCAAAATTCTGCTTCTTGTGTTGTGCTGTGTCACAGCAGCCTGCCCACCTTATGCCAGGTGGCCAGCATGCCAGTGTAACTCACACAATGGCTGGGCTTCCCAATCCCTTCTGCCTGCCCACCCGCCCTCCCGCCAGCCAGCCAGCCCGCCAGCCAGGCTCAATACTCAGAGTCAGTGTGTTTGGTGGCAGTAGGGCTGGGCAAGAAAAGCTGGTGGGCAGACCGCAGCTACCACACCCCAGCTGGCCTTTCCAGGCAGTGCATGCCTGCAGGGGGGTAAAGAAGAAATGGGGAGGAGCAGAAACATGGGGGGAGGGGAAGGAGTGTGGTGGTGGCGGCAGCAGCCACAGTAGGAAGGCTACACACTAGCTCCTGAGGCTGGGGACAGGGATGGGAGAAGATTCGCTGCTTTCTGCTGGTGGTGGTGGTGCATTTCTCTCCCGCCCCCACCCCACTGCCCACGCCTGCCAAGTACCAAAGAAGAGTTTCTTTACAGTGTTTCTCCTCTGCCCCATGCTTTGCTGGGGCTGGGGCTGGCACTGACAAACTCTGGACAGAGTGAGTGGAGGCGAAAGAGGAAGAGGGGAGAATAGCAGGACTGCCCATGCCAAATGTGGTGTGTGCAGGTCAATGGGAAGTATCTTATTAAGAATTTATTCTAAAAATAAAAATACAAAAGTTTCCAGTGTTACCAAAACAGCTTGTTTGGGGGCTGCAAATGACATCCCTCTATGTGATTTGGAGTTGCAGGTTTCCATCTTGGATACCTGAGCTCACGGGATCATGAACTCTGTTAATGGCCATATTTGGCAAACTATGCAATTTGGTCTCTTGAAACAAGCAAACATGGGGTTAACACTGCCCAAGGTCAGAATAACAAATGACCTCTCTTGCAACAAGCAGGAAGCTAGCAAGCAGACCCGAGTCAAAGAGAACTTCACAAGAGAAATAGCTAACTCCCCTCACAATGGGATTAGCCACGCTAATAGCTCCTACAACTACCCAGATAAGCACAGCACACCCTCAGTCTCCTACTACGACTTTAATGAGCTAGCAAGGAACCAGAGGTAGGGTCGTTAACAAGGAAAGAAAACCTATCTCTCTCCCAATAAGAAATGTCCCAGTCTCAGATAAAGTGTTTGACTTCACCCATTCAGTACACTGCAATCTCTCAACCAGCCATTCCATCTTGTGTTTCTTAAAGAGCACATCCACTTGATTGGTTCATGCAAACATGAACTTCTTTGTTACATGCAATTTTCAGCCCCTGCAGTCAGGGACCATGAGCTTTGCATTGTCCCAGGGCATGATTTTACCTATTTGTACTCCTGGTCTTTACTTTATTTATTTACGGTCAGTGACCATAAAAGAATACCCTCATGAGTTTGAGACTCTTATTTTAAAAGCCACATAACAGTACTTAGCAACTGTTCTGGAGATTACTGAATCTTCATCGACTAATAAGTACTTTAAAAGAAGATCCCCGGTTTTCCCCTTCAAATTATTTAGCAAGGGATGGATTAATTGCTGCCTTACATCCTGGTAAAGTGGGCACTTTAATAAAATATGGGCCATTGACTCGATCTCCTGGCCACAAGGACATATGCGCTTTTCATAGGGCAATTTGTTATACTTCCCATATAAAAGTGCTGAAGGGAAGGCGTTAAACCTCGCCCTAGAGAAAGCCCATCTATGACTGCATTGAGTAATCGTAAACAAGTAGGTAGCTGGGTTTAAGTCTGTCTTTAGCTGTACAGATTTGTAAAATTGAGGTAAAATAGCCCTCTCATTTTGTATTTCTATATCAATCAGTCTTTGCTGCACCAATTTGCGAGCTGTAGTCGTACCAGCCTCCAACAGTAAAGCGGGAGATAATCCGCAGCAGGAAAGCTTGTGCGTTATTTCCTTGCACCAGGAAGCTTGTGGCTCTGCTGCCAGTAATTTGGGGATTAATCCTGTTGGGGAAAGATGCAGTTTTATCCAATAGTTGATTGATAACATCCAGACCTTGGACTCCAGTTTGAGAATGCCCGCCTCTGAGCAGATCACCGCGTTGGACACACAGTTGGGGGCGCCAAATAACTTCCTCAAGAAACCTGTTTGGATTTTTTCTAGTTCGCCAAATTTTGCATGCATCCCCAATTGGGCTCCATAAAGTATTTGGGGAACCACCTTGATTTTATAAAGTTTGATTGCTGCCGGGATATAATCCCCCCCCCCCCTTAGACCAGAAAAATCTCATTATTGCTGCAATATTGCGCTTAGCCACTTCGGCCATTGAGCTAATGTGCGCATTCTTAAAGCCATTAGACTGGAAGGTCATCCCTAAATATTTAAATTGTTTGACCTGGTCTATTTTGTGACCATCGATTGACTCGTGGTCAAATAGGAGTACATGGTCAGCAGGAGGAAATGATGATAAAGGAGGGAAAACACAACAAAGACCTCAGAGAAGGACTCTGGACCTATCCTGGAATCAAACACTGTCCTGGTTCTCTATCTCGTGCATGGCAACAATGTGCCACTTGCCCTTTCTTTTCCTGCCTTTCTGCTCTGCCTCTGCGAGGAAATCTACCTGCACACTTCAACCTGCAAGTGCATCCAATACACCAACAGATTGGGACCAGTGATACTAACTGTCTATCTCTTCTAAATCTCTTTGCTCTCTTCTCTCTCCTCTTTAAGTTTGCATCTGGGTCCTTCCTCAAGTAAAGCCTTAAGCGAATAAATTGACAATTTGGATCTTAAGCTAAAACATCTCTACGCGAAACTCTAGTCAATACTGTTAGTTAAGATTTTATTGCCTCCTCACCTTGCCTAATAAATCTTTTTATTTTCCTGTATCCTGATTATCCCTAAATAAATCTGATTGCACCATATTTCTGTCTTCTCATTATTTCCAGACCTAAACTTTGCACAAATTGACATTGTAATGAACTGTCTCATATAGTCATGCTGATTCCCCCTGTTAGCCCAAAAAACCCAACTGGAGTGTTTAGTCAGCACCCCAGAACAGTTTCATGTATTATGAAATAATAAATTTCATAATTTCATAAGTCTTTGTTATTCTGGGGGAGAGAACATGAGGGCAGTGTCCATGCAAAACCTTAACAGGGGCAGCTTCAGGGACATGGGAGAGGAAGGAGTTATTCCAACCCCATCCTATATATTTTGCAAGGCTAGGGGGTCTCTACCACCAGAAGAGACCTTCTCCTACCCTGCCCCCCCCCCTTGGCACCCAGGATGCCCCATGTGAGCATCACAGAGGAATAAATAATTACTCCTCAAGGAGGTAAGCTGAACAACACTTCTTGAAAAGCAGCATGAAACCTCATACAAGCATTTCATGTTATTACAGCATAATAATTTTGCCAGCTCCAAAGTATGGACCAAAAAAAAAAAAAAAAGCTAGCAAAATTACCCCATTATGTCAGGATAGGGATATGCTAGTGATCTGAGCTCCTGTCCTAGGGTTTCAAGCACATGTTATACAGATGGAATGTCTGAGCATACTTTGAATCCATTCCAGATAGAGTATTATTTGACAACAGTTTTCACAAATAAAACTGCACCAGGAAGGCCACACCTTCCCTTTCCTCCTCTTTAATTTATGGGATTACTGGTGTATATGCTGTAATAGAATACATGGGGAAACTGGTGTGGATTTGTCTCTTCTGACAGCTGTTGGGGATGACCAGAAAATATGTTCTCTATCTCATGCATGCCCTTTAAAGACCTTTCCCCCATATATAACTTATTTTCAAGGAAAACAAATCTAGTTGTTCATCTAATATGCTTATGTTTTGGGGTTGTTATTCAATACAAGTAAAGCTCTTACATAAATGAAAAGCAGGAAAGCTGATCTTCAGAAATAGCATTGCTGATGGTATTCTCCCCGCCCTCCTCTTCCATCCCTGATTTAACTTGTAGATAGGGCTATGGATTATATCTTTTGCCATCTGCAGGACCATACCACTGCTATTTGCCCCCCCGCCCCCAGTTCTTTGAGCAGTGAAGAGTTCTTGGGCACCACCAGGGTTTCATTTCTTTTTGATTTCATTACAGGATTTTGTTTCTTTTGAATGGGAGAGCACTGGAGACTTAAGATGGTGCTGTAATATTAGTTTTATTTACAGATATACAAGCAAAGTGTAGTAGAGCAAAAGAGAGCAAACAAGCATGCTTGTAGCTGGTAGCAACTTGCACATCCCTGTCCCCAGTGCTGCACCCCCAGCTGTCCCCAGTGCTGCACCCCCAGTTTCCAAGGTTGGCCCATCTCGTTTCTCCAGATCAATGACCTCAGAACAGTGGTACATCTGTTGGTAACCTCCAGACTTGACTTCTGTAATGCGCTCTATGTGGGGCTGCCTTTGTACGTAGTCTGGAAACTTCAGTTGGTTCAGAATGCTGCAGTCAGGTTGGTCTCTTGGTCATCTTGGAGAAACCACGTTACTCCTTTACTGATGGAGCTACACTGGCTGCCAATAGGTTTCCGAACAAAATACAAAGTGCTGGTTATAACTTATAAAGCCCTAAATGGCTTAGGCCCTGGGTATCTAAGAGCGCATCTTCTTCACTACGAGCCCCACCACCCATTGAGGTAATCTGAGAAGGTCCATCTCCAGTTACCGCCAACTCGTTTGGTGGCTACACAGAGATGAGCCTTCTTGGTCGCTGCCCCAAGATTGTGGAATGCGCTCCCTGTTGAGATACGATCCTCCCCATCTCTGGCAATTTTCAAAAAATACCTGAAGACCCCTCTTTTCGCCCAAGCTTTCTCAGCTTCCTAAAATGTTTAGGTTTTAATTTCTGGTTTATTTTTAAATTGTTAAATTGTTTTAAGTTTTTTGTATATGTTTTTAACTTGTTTTATGCTATTAACCACCCAGAGATGAAAGGTTGGGGCAGTGTACAAATCTGATAGATAGATAGATAGATAGATAGATAGATAGATAGATAGATAGATAGATAGATAAATAGGAGGTGAGGGAAAGGACTCCTTGGGCAGTGGATTGGGGAAGGCAGCAGGTGCCCCACCCCCACCGAACTGAGTTGTCCAATGTCCCATCCTCATGAATACTGTCACCCCGGCTCCTTCTTCAGGCTCTGGATGAACTTGTCTTCTTGCCTTTTAAAAAGGCAGAGGGTGGGGGATGGAGTGGCAGGAAGGTTCCATTCCCTGCCCTCCACCCTTTCAAAAGGCAGGGCAAGTGGAGGGACAAGTTCAGCTGGAAACTGGAGCAGGAGCAGGGGATGTTAAGTGCCGCTGCTGCCACCAAATAGGAAGAGATGGGGCGGTGGCATGGAGTCCAGACTGGAGCTGTGAAGGGAAAGAGAATCTGCTGCCCCAGGATAGGATTGGCAGCTTAGGCTGGGCCTGCCAGTTTCAGGTAACCCTGTTTTCTATGCTGTTTCTAGTACTCCTTGTCTCTCTCAATTCACATTCCTATCCTCTTTGCAGTGTGGGGGTAGTTATTCTGCCCTCTTCGTTCTGTTGGAGGGACACCAAGGGGTATTGCATACTAAACTGCAGATAAATTCTGAGCGACCATCTCTTATCATTCGCTCCCACTGAAGAAACATCCTTACAGAAATGAGGCAATCAGTGTAATAAGAGTGGGGGGAAGTCAGTCAGCATCTGTAATGGTATGTTGATAGGACATTTCCTCACTAGAACTTCCTTCATTTGCCTAATTATCTGGGGAAATGTGACCTTTTGGTGAAGCATGAAATCAGCTGTTAAAAATTAGCTATGGACATGATGATTTGGTTCACTGAACAAGGTGAATTTGTTCAGCAGAGTATCTCCTCATCAATCAGCCATTAACGGCTATTGGCTGGAGATGGATGGTAGGTTTTTTTAGAGTGCTAAAATTATTATAATGGAGGCTTAATAGCCCATGGTGTTTAAATTCATCTTATTCTCACTTCCATCCAGTAAATAAGTTTTGTAGATTTTCAAAAACTTGTATGACACAAGCTATGTGCGCACACCTCAAAGACAGCAATGAAATGCCCTTTTCATACCACTTTCAGCTGTGCACATTTTAAATAAATATTCTGAGAATTTTGATATCCTTTCCCAAATCCTTCTGGTTACTTTGTCTTTCCTTTAATAAATGTGCAGGGGGAAAGAGAGAGATCATTCTGCTTGTAGACTCAGGCTATATCCAGTTTTTTGAGATCTTGACGCATTTTCAAATGATGGAGCAGGGGAGACGATTGTTAAGGCTCTTGATGGGGTCAGTAGAAGCAAGTGTATACTCTAACCCTAACAGCATCTCTGAATATTTGCCTTTCTTCCAGAATGGCTAGCATGACTCATTAATCCCAGTGGGGAAAAGAAAAGCACATCACTTGGGGAACATAGGAAGCTGTCTTATACTGAGCCAGATCATTGGTCAATCTAGTTCAGTATTGTCTACAGGGGTGTAGCAAGGTTGGAGAGGGCCCTGGAACAAAATTTAAAGATGGGCCCTTGCCTTTGTATCCCCGCTCCCACCTTCACCAGGCAGGTGTGTGTGTGTGTGTGGGGGGGGTATTGCCTATCTGTTGGGATGCAAGTGCTTCTGACCTGCTTGATGGCCATGAGTGGTCCCAACTCTGCACCAGCTGCAGCTGCCCTTTGGTCAAGCCAATGCATCCTGATTATGTCACCAAGATGACACAGCCCACCGTGCCAGCTCAGTGAAGCAGAGCTGCCCTGATAGCAGAAAAGAGCAGACCTGTCTTAAAGTGGCGACCTGTTTGTTTGTTTGCTTGTTTATTTATTTGATTTCTATACCGCCCTTCCCAAAATGGCTCAGGGCAGTTAACACAGAGAAATAACAAACAAACAAACAAATGGATCCCTGTCCCCAAAGGGCTCACAATCTACAACCTGTTCCTACTGGGTTCGGGGCAGCTCTGCCTTACCAGTGCAGCTGCTGTAGAGCAGCCAGAAAGAACAACCTGAGTGTTGTAGAAAGCCAGAAAGAGCAGATCTGTCTTAAAGCGACCACCTGTTCTCACTGGGATGGGGGCAGCTCTGCCTTTCTGATCTGGTGCAGCTGCTGTAGAGCAGCCAGAAAGCACAACCGGAGAGTGGCTAGCATGAGCTGGAACTGAGCACTGAATTGAATGCAGGGGTGCAAGAACCCTGGCGGGGTGGGGGAGGGGAAGCAGCAGGTGGCCCGTGGGCACTCACAGCCCCATGACATTTGCCCATTCTGTCTCAGTGGTAGCTAGCTGTGCCCTTGTTTGTCTACAGCAGGGATTCTCAACACTGGGTCCCCAGATGTTATTGGACTCCAACTCCCATCATCCCCAGCTGCAGTGGGCTTTTGTTGGGGATTATGGGAGTTGAAGTCCAATAACATCTGAGGTCCCAACGCTGAGAATCCCTGGTCTACACTGACTGGCACTAGCTCTTCAAGGTTTCAGGCAGGAGTGTTTCCCAGCTGTACCTGGAGATGCCAGGGAATGAACCTGAAACTTTCTGCATGCAAAGCAGACGCTCTGCCACTGAGCTACAACCCCATCCTCAAATGGTATGGCCATTGGGGGATGAGCCATGGGACAATGGTGTGGGGGAAGCAAAGCTTACCACTCCTGACACCAGGTGGACCAACAGGTACATTATCAGTCAGGAATAATAATGTCTTTCTTCTCCCTTCTAAAGGTAGCCCCCAGGATGTTGATAGGGAGAGGACCTTTGTTTCCCACACTTGGCATGTTCCTTGCTATCCCATTCATCACTGAAGCTGCTGACATTATAGGGAGTGGAGCAAGGGGTGGATCAAAATAGTGTGGCTCTAAAGGTAAAGGTAAAGTGTGCCGTCAAGTCGATTCCGACTCCTGGCGCCCACAGAGCCCTGTAGTTTTCTTTGGTAGAATACAGTAAGTGGAAATATCAAGAGAATCATGGAATGGTAGTCAGTGGGGTTGCAGAATAGAACTGGTATCTCCATTCTTCCACTCTCTCCTGTCTGTCAGCACTGATGGGCCTTTATCTACTATGTTATAATGCATTGCAAGGTGTGAAAAATAAGGCATCAGCCAACCAAGGGAACCATGCTTCCCAGAAAAATGTCCTCTTTCCAAGTGAAATGCCTAGTTTGCATTTCTTGAATGGTCCCCTCCTCTTGTCCATTCATCCTTTCAGAAGTGAGGAATTGGTCATCCCCTCCCAGACATGCTGGATTTCCCTTGTGCTTCTCAGGTGTAATGAATTTGGGGCACGTGGATATGAATTTGCCTCATGCAGCATATAGCTAATTAGATGTTCTGAAGGAAATAAGATAGTCCAGGTGCTTTGTAAAACTTAGCAAACCACGGGCAGCAGAATCCTAACTATCATAAGAAAGTTCAACTGAGATCAAAGAGATTTACTTCCTAGGAAGTATTCTTAGGGCAGCAGCCTGAGTGTGCTCCAGATTCCCAGAACTCCTGGACACCAAGAACCTTCCTGGTGAGTGATCCAGACGGGCGGTTAATATCATATGTAGACCATTACCACATGGTGCACAACAGGGTTTACTTTGATGGCCCTTTGAGTGTGAAAAATATACCAGGCATGCAATTCTTGGGACAAGAAGGCTTTATGAAAGTAAAGGGAAACAATCACTATTCCTTTTTATCTAGTGCAAGAAATGTCCAAAAAAGGAAACATGGTCTCTTGTTTGAAACCAACTCAGATTGGTATAAGAACCTGCAGGCCTTTCGACTTTCACAGAGTTCTTCATGAACCAAGCTCAGTTGATCAAAAGTATTATACACGTGACTTTACCTACCTGCTGGGACCAACAAAGGAACCCCTCTGTACTGGGGGTGGGAGAAGGAAGCAATTCTGAGCTTTTTACTGTTGGACAGGCACATGATGTATCATGCTAACCTTCAAAGGCAAAGTCTGCTAGCTTGGTATGAGACAAATACAATTAAGAATGCATGACTTAAGTGTCATCTGAATGGCAGTGGTTAGAAATGATACCTCTGGGTTGGGGCAGGGAGTTGTAGTTTTGATTTCCATTTAGGGAGCTTTCATGTGTGCCTAAAAATACCCTAAGTTGTGTGCATGGATATAAGACATATTTCCCTATGCAAGGTCAGTTGCCACAGGAGATAAAGGCTCTCTGAAATCTTAGATTAAAATTTTTAGAGGCTAGCAAAACATGCCAGTGCTTGGTTCAAATTCCCAGCTTTCCCTCCCCTGGTGAAAAATGATCTATAATTAGAAATGAGTCACAGGTACGACAGCGTGCTACAATATCATCATATGAAATTCTATTTTTATTTCAACACATAATGCATGTTTTAACTATTTTATGAGTTACTTCCTTTTCATGTTGCCAATAGTAATTTTTAAAATATCATTATTTTCCTTACAGTTGCATTTAAAGCAGCACTGCTGCTGAAATGATTAGATAACATAAAATACTCAGCTTTAAAGTCTCTATAACTGGAAGGTAACTTACCTTTTCTGGTGAACAGAATTAAGCAACTTTAAAGTTTGCACATTGCTACAGTAGCAGAAAGTAGTCCCCTAAAAATACCATACTTCTTGGGTGCATTTCCCCCTCTGCAATCAAGATGGCAACTATGAATGGTAGTTATAGTTGATTGTTCAATTGACTATAAGCTTACTCAATTTGTGGCCCACTAAGCCAAATCCATCCCACCAACCATCGATGGAAGCCCACCAGGTACTCAATAAATCTCTTGATTTTGCTGTTTACAAAAGCAACTGTTATGTGCTGGCAGGCCTTATGTGACTGGAGCACTAAATTTGACTTGGTAGGCCACAACTTAGGCAGGCCTTTTATCCAAATCCCCTTTGAGTCAGGTGGTCAGCCTGGTTTTGGTATAGAAACTGCTTTGGCCACCCCAGTAAAACACTCATGCCAGGAGATGGACTGGAGGGGGAGTGTGAGCCTGTTGATTCTCCTTGGCTCGCAACAGATAATGATACAACAGATCACCTGATTCACCTTGGAGAAATTACTCTGCTCATTCCTGGAAGATAGTTCCTAAAAAGTGCTGATGAACTTCTGCTCAGTTTTTTGTCATTTAGGGTGCTGCTGAGTTATACCTTGTCCCACATGTGTTTTTTTTAAACTTCTACATGAAGCTGCTGAATGAAGTTGTCCAGAGATTTAGGCTAAGGAGTCACATCAAGATGACATCAGCTTGTCTCTCTTATTTTCATCAGGGAAGCTGTGGTAATTTTGAAGAATGTGAGAAATTGGACAAGAGAGGAAACATATAAGCTAGACAAGATAGAACTACTAATTGTTGGTGGGTTTAGGAGTAGAAGAGACTGTTTGGGATGGGTTTGCACTTGCCTGAAGAATCAGGTTCATAACTTGGGAGATGTTCATAACTAGATGCTGCTTTTAGAGGCTCAGGTGCATGGACATCTGCAGTACTTTTTCCTGGAGTGAGGGGGTAGCCAGCAATCCTATACCCGTCTCCCTGGGAGTATGTCCTATTGAATTCAATGGGAACTGGCCCAATCCATGGGGGGAGGGGTGTAACTGTCCCCTCTTGTCCCTCTCTCCCCAGATGCCCATGCACAGGTGGCAGCAATGATTAGGATTGCCTTTTTCCAATTCAAGGCTTGTATACCAACTATGTTCTTTCCAGGAAAAGTCAGACTTTGCCACAGTTATCCATACCTTAGTTATTTCCATAACTAAACAACACAAGAATGGACCAGTATTATGGCACTGTACTTTAAAATATTAACATGGAAGTTTATGGAAGTATTATGCATAAAATTTATATTGTTGGGATGTTCCTGCCTCATGACTGAGAGAGGCATTGACCCATTAAATATAATACACAATGTTCTGCCACAAGGGTATCATGGGTTTAGAACAGGGATATGCATGCAGACTAGAGAATTATGTTGTTATGTATTCATCTTTTAGGAATACTATGTACTATTGCTGTGTCGTTTACCCACAAGCTTGTGTAGTTGTCTGGAGCTTTTGTCCACAGACCACTGAATTATTTAAATACGCTTGGTGATGGACTGGGGAAATTCACCTGGAGAACGTCCTCTCTCTCTCAGCCAATCCAGAGTAAGCAGTTCTGCCCTATGTTTTTAGTTAGTATCCCAGACTTACCAAGAACAAGATGAGTGCTTAGTCTGAACTGTTTCATGATTAGCAAAGCCACAGATTCTTTCACCTGGCAACAATCTTTCTACAATTAATGACCTTCCAAAACTCATCTCGACTCTGATCTTTGTTTGAACTGCAACCTTCTGCAAGTAAACCTCCAAGAGTGTTATTATTGCACATCTGACTTGGATGTAAAAACAAGCTATTAAAAACAATAGGAAGCTTTGTCTTGAGTGATACTTTGTCAATCTTAGGAGTGGCAGGATAATTGACCCAGTGAATATAATGCATAATGTCCCACTGCATTATTGTTTTCAAGCTCCCTCTTTTCCTCTCTTCTTTCTGTAAATGTATTTTAACTACCACTAGATGGAGTCTGAAGTAGGGAAGAGGTTAGTGCATGTATTTTGGGAAATTATTCATCTCTTGAAAAGAATGCAATGCATATGGGTATCATCACTACACTTTGATTGGCTAAGAAACGTATATGCCACTTTTCTGCTTATAGAAGTGTCCAAGATGATTAACAACATTAAACAAATTAAAAACAGTGTCAGAGTGTTTCTTCAAGGGCAGTGCAACCCCTTCCAAAACAGGCTGAAGCCTTTTTCCCTGATCAGGAGTCTCACTAACTAGGACCATTCTGTCTTGCCTGGATTAAGCCTCACTTTGTTAGCCTGTAACCAGTCTTTCACTGATCTAGTTCAGGTATAACCACTCCTAACTTCTCATAATTAACGTCAAATACTAAGCAATATTATCTTGCAAAAAAGAAAGAAAAGTAGAGATGATATTGCAAAACAGTTCTGGGGTGGGGGGACCATATGAACATAAGAATAGCCCTGCTGGATAGGCCTAAGGCCTATCTAGTCCAGCATCCTGTTTCATACAGTGGCCCACCAAATGCCTCTAAGAGCCCAAAGGCAAGAGGTGAAGGCATGCCCTCTCTGCTGCTGTTGCTCCTCTACAACTGATATTTAGAGGCATCTTGCCTCTGAGGCTAGAGAGATGGCCTATAATCATCAGACTAATAGCCATTGATGGACTTGTCCTCCATGAATTTGTCTAAGCCCTTTTTAAAGCTATCACCCGTGGCAGAGAATTCCATAGATTAAATATGCACTATGTGAAAAAGTACTTCCTTTTGTTGGTCCTAAATTTCCTGGTCTTCAGTTTGATGGGATGACCCCTGGTTCTAGTGTTGTGAGAGAGGGAGAAAAATGTAACTCTGTCCACTCTCTTTACTTCATGCATAATTTTATAAACCTCTCCATAGTCGCCTCTTTTCCAATCAACTGTTTTTGGTGATCCCTGAATCTTTTGTCACCGTGTCTTATGTATTGGCTATTTCCCTGTTGCTACAACAGAAGCAAGTAGTACATTCAGACCATACATGCTGCAGGACCACTTCATGAAACTGACAACTCTTGATGATCTTTTAAGGAGCAAAAGTATATTTTCAGACCATTTTGTCCATCTGAACAATGTTATATCTTTCCCCATCCAAGACATTTACTAGTTTTATTTCCAGTCTATAGTTCTTAATACATTATTCTTTTAATTGGGAATAATTTTTTTAGTACTGGGATAACCTTGTTGATTTATGTTCATTGTTGATATTAGTTTCCACCATAGCAGTTGGCTCAGCTTCTTCCAGTGAGGATTTATCCTGCAATTCCTAACTCTCTAGTGCAAGACTCTGTAAAGAAGTGTAAATAAATTTCTTACCTTTTAATCCCACCTTACTCCCAAGTTGCTCATGGCAGTGTACAAGACTGTAAGTGTACAAGATGTAAACCAGCCTGAACCATTTTTGGAAGGGTGGTATATAAATCATTTTTTTTTAAAAAAATTGTCCCTCTCCCATTTTATCCTTACAGCAATTCAATAGTTGGTTAGGCTGAGAGAGAATGAGTTCATTCACACAATCAAAAACTGTGTTCTACCTGGGTTTGGGGGATGTGTGTGCTCCCAGGTTTTGGTTGTGTGGAAGCAAGGTAGGAGGCAAACCTGGGTAGAAGTGCTTGTGTGGAAGCAAGGTCCACACAAGATTGTTTTTAATGAAAGGCGGTATATAAATGTAACAATAAATAAAAATAAAAGGTAGGGGGAAAGCTACCCAGGTTGTCCTCCTATCTTGTTTCCACACAATCACTTCTACCCAGGTTTTCCTCTTACCTTGCTTCCACACAACTGAAAATTGGGAGCATACACAGCTCCCCAGCCCAGGTAGAACATAGTTTTTGATTGTGTGAATGGCCTCAGTGATTGCAAGTAGCCCATAGTCACCCTATGAGCTTCATGGCTGAGTGGGGATCTGAACCTGGATAATCTCAGCTCTAGTTTGACACTCTAAGCATATACCACATTTACAGTTTTAGCACTGCCCAGGCAGAAATGGATATTGATAAGCTCCATTCCACCAGCACCAAAATGAACATGGCTAGGGCCTTTTTAGGGGGACTGGGGGAGGTGCAATTGCCCCTGGCCCCACACATAGAGTTGAGGGGCATCCAAAGTATGGTTCAGTGTTAGAAATAATCAGATCGATCCTCTTCATTCAGGATAGTAAAACTAATTATTTAAAATATAACCCTAGGATCAAGAGTTATTTCATATTTGGTGTTATTGCATTGACACAGGATGCAACTGTGTGCAGCAATTGACGTACTGCACAATGTTACACATGCAGTGGGGCATATAATGGCCACACTGTCATGCAACTCTGTGTATGTTTTATATGTGCACAACAGTGCTCTTGTACAAATGTCACCATGTGTGAAAGGTTGTGCAGTTTGTCAGCCAGAGAGAAGAAAGTGGGAGGGGGAGTCTCAAATGAACATTCTGCCACCGGGCTTCTCAGAGTCTTAAAAAGGCCCTGGCCAGAGAATATAAGATGAGGACACCAGAGTAGATCCAGGGAACAACTGTTGCCCAGGTAAAATGTGGGCAAAACCAGGAAACATTTTGCCTGGGAGGGACCTAAGGCCATCCTGGGTGAGCAGGGCCAGTCTAGTCAGAGCCTGACAATACTTCCTTGCTCAGAAAGTTGCTCCAACCTGGTTGGAGTGGCTCTACACAGAGCCGAATTCTCCCAGTGCTAGCCCTGTCAGCTCCTGACAGCAATCACAGCTTGCACAAGTCCATGTAACATAAAGAATAATGTGCATAATAAGACAACCATATATTACAGAGAATGTTCCATAATCAATTGAGCATCTTACATGAAAATCAATAATATTACATTAGGCAGTTGTTGTCATTTGCGATTTTCTTGTAAAATTCTTAACTGATTCAGAACATACCACCTCATGTAATTAATGTTCTATTCATGTAGTGAAATAGCCACTGATTGCTCTTTCATAGGCTCAGATAAGGGTGCAATAAAGGGAGCATTTTTTCCTGATTAGCTCAGCATATCCTGAATACAGATTTGAGCACGTGATGGAGTGATGAGGCACCTTTGTCATATCATCAGATTACATTGCGTGCACTGAATTGGCCATGTGGTGAGAGTTGATTTTGGGTTGTGTGAATTGTCTCGCATTCCGTTATAATACTGAGAGAAAACCCTGGTCTGTATTTCTGAAGTCTATCTCTGAAGAGAAGAGATAACGCTAATGGGACAAAGGCAAAGCCTGTCTCTAGGCTGCTTCAGCTTAACTCAAGACTCCAATAGCTATAGGAGGAATAAATACACATCTTCAATATCTGCATGGAACAGCCACCAGGTTTCAAGGATGCAGAAAGACCAGACCTTGTATGTAAATTATTGAAGAGTATGAGGCTGCAAGCCTGGCGGTTATTAAGCCGATCACCCGCTTAAGTAGCCTGGCACTTAAACCGGGTTTGGGGAGCAAGCGCTCCGTAAACCCAGTTTTTCTGATCTTGAGTTGCTGCGGCATGGCTCCACACCACAGCAACTCATGAGGAGACCCCTGGAGAGGAGGTGAAAAGCTGTCTCCCAGCTCGGGAGTCTCTCCAACATGCCCTGCGCACTCGTGCAGGGCATGCTGGAGCTTCCGAGGGGCATGCGGCCCCCGAACTCCCAAGCCCCCACTGGCTCCGTGATGGAGCTGTGATGGAATGGGCTTAGCCCACTCTCCCCACAAACCCTCTCCAGGCAGCTCCCACTGATCATGGGAACTGCCTCTAGATATTACTATTATGACTATTTAAATATTCAGCAAAAGTTCCCAAAGTGATTTACACAGAGAAATAAATGAATGAGATGGCCCCTGTTCCCAAAGAGCTCACAGTCTTAAAAGACACATAAGACAGGCACCAGGAACAGCCACTGGAGGGATACTGAGCTGGGGGTGGATAAGGCCAGTTGCTTTCCCCCAAATAAATAAAGAGGCACATTTTAAGGCACTTTAAAATATGGCTTTTTTGCTCAGCAGGGGAGTATATATGGACTTAAACAGGCCATTAGGGCTTGGAATGCAAAAATAAATGAGGTGCCCATAAATGAAAATTCCCTCAGAAGTAAAGTAAATCTTTGTGTGTGTGTGTGTGTGTGTGTGTGTGTGTGTGTGTATATATATATATATAAAAAGCGGGGTGGGGGTGGGGGCAACAGATGGGTCTTTGATCTATGTGAATGACCTGCCAATATCTGAACAAGGAAAGGAGGACTTTGGAATAATAAAAGAACTATATCAAGAATTTGAAACCAAAGATCTGGGGAAACATAACACATTACTTGGGAATACAGATAGAAAGAGAAGATGATGGGAGCTACCTACTCAGCCAAAGACACAAAGAAGAAATCTATCTATCTATCTATCTATCTATCTATCTATCTATCTATCTATCTATCTATCTATCTATCTTTATATACTGCCTGATATGTGTATCTCTAGGCAGCGAACACAATTTCAAACAACAAATATAAAACAGAGTATAAATAAAACAATTTCTCAGGGGGGGAAATTAAAACAATTTCATAGGATAACAACAATTAAAGAGCTTAAAATTAATTTCAGTTAAAAGCCTGAGAAAACAGGTGTGTTTTGAGGGACTTTCTAAAAGCAATCAGAGATGGAGATGCTCTTATTTTGACACGGGGCATATTGCAAAGCCCCAGGGCAGCCACAGAGAAGATCCACTCCCAAATTGCCACCAAATGAGCTGGTGGCAACCGTAACCGGATTTCCCCAGATGATCTTAATAGGCAGCTGGGTTCATGACAAAGAAGGCACTCTCTTAAGTACCCTGGACCCAAGCCATTAAGGGGTTTATAGGTAATAACCAGTACTTTGTATTTCACTCGGAAGCATATCGGTAGCCAGTGCAGTTCTTTTAAAATCAGTTTTAGATTGTTCATTCAAGTTGTCCCAGAGACCAATCTGGCTGCTGTATTCTGTATAAATTGTAGTTTCTGGACTACGTACAAAGGCAGTCCCACGTAGAGTACATTACAGTAGTTAAGCCTGGAGGTTACAGTCATATGCACCACTGTTTTAAGGTAATTTACCTCCAGAAATGGATGTAGCTGACAATCAACTGAAGCTGATAAAAAGTGCTCCTGGCGACTGCCTCAACTTGAGAAACCAGTGGGTGGGGCGTGCACAAAACTCGTTTGCCCAGTTCAGTTCAAGTTTGAACTGGACTCGAACTGAACCAGGTATGTCGGTTTTTGCCCCCCACCCCACAACAGAGCCCCCAGCTCAGCTTGAATTTGAGCGGGTTCAGGGTTTATAAGGTAGATTTTTTTTAAAAAAACCAAACCACTCACCATGCCCAGGGGGTGCAGTTGTAGCCATGGAGTGGTCTATGATGGTTCCCCCTCCCCCCCGGTCTCCCCCCCAGTCTCAAATGGCTCAATTCGGACCATTTTTAGCCCATTCCAGGCCTCTCTGTGCTGGCGGTGGCCATTTTGAAGGCCGCCGTGCATGTGCACTGTGGGACCTGGTCACGCAGATGGCCAGTGCACATGCGCAACAGCCTATAAAATAGTCACCACCAGTGCAGAGATGCCTGGAACAGGCCGAAAACTGCCCAAATCAGGCCATTTGAGACTGGGGGGAGGGGGAGCCACTGGTGACCCCCCCCCCGTGGCCATGACAGCAGCACCTGGAGGCGATGAGTGTATTAAAAATTTGTTTTCCCTACTTTATAATCCCCGAGATGGCCCTGAGCCAGCTCGGGGCAGGAGGCTTCAGCTCGATCTCAAGCTGGAAGAATTTGATGGTGAACCGGCTCAAGGTCAAGCTGGTTCACACATCACTACAAGAGAAAGTTTTGGATCCAGGGGCACTGGATACTGCACCTTATTCTGCTGGGTTTCCTCTGCCTTCTTCTTTGCTGCCAACTAACAGGCCCCAAAATCATTAAAGTGAGAAACTACATCGTTGGGAATTGGAGAATTCATTCAACTTTGCTATCAATTAACAAGGAGGTTGCAGCTCTGATTTGGGTGGGGTGCTGCTGGTGGTGTGGGGGAACTGAGGAATTCTCTCCGATACTGCAGGCCTTTGGGGTGTGAGGCAGTGGCAGCTCTGATCTGGGGGAATAAGGGGGGCAGGGCACTGAGCTTTCGCCACCACCATCTCTAGTGATCCTGGGGGTAAGGCTGGAGTGTTGGGGGGAACAGAAGGAAAGCTACAGACAGCTTCTTTGCAAGGGTATGTAAAGTAAATATACTAAGTTACCCTGAAAGATAAGGTAGCTGTGTTTCCTGAGTCTCTCCCTTGTTCCTAAAGGGAGAAGACCCTGAGCTGGGAGGGCCAAGAAGATGAAGATAGGAGCAGAGCAGGAGGGGGCTGGCTAGCAAGTGTGGGGAGAGAAAAGTGCCCTTTTACTTGTTTGGGGAGGGGACCCTGATGATATGGTACTTCAGCTCAAGAGATATCAAGCAGATCTGTGACACCACTTAAATTAATGCAGGGATACCACCCCACAACTACCACCCCCTCTGCCCAGAATCCCTGCTCTTTAGTCCTGAGTGTGTGGAAGGAGGACACTCTGCAGTTAGCAGTAATTCAGGAAACAGAGTTCTGCAATTAATAGTGGAAGAAAAAGTCCAAGAATAACTAACAATGGTGCCAACACATGTGCAGAGTGCCTTTTTCTTTCTACCACCACATGTGCAGAGTGCCTTTTTCTTTCTACCACCATTAATGGCAGAGTGTATTGCTTGCCTTACTGTTAATAGCAGAGCGCCCTCCGGCCATACACCCAGGATTAAAGAGCAGGAATTCCAAATTCTTAGCAGGGGTGCTGGGGGTGCTTTTATCCCTACCTTAATTTAAGTGATGCCACAGATCTGCCCAATCTCTCTGCCCAATATTGCTGGAGCTGAAATACCATAAGATCAGGGTTTCCCGCCACACTGAAAGTAAAAGGCACTTTACTCTCCGCACACTTCCTAGCCAGACCCCCTCCTGCTCTTCTCCTATCTTGATCTTCTTGGCTCTCCTTTGTGTGCATAAAACCACCTGGCCTGGTTTGGTTCGAGTTTGAACCGAACAGCACTGGGTCAGTTTAATTTTGGCCCCCTTTGAAACCCGCCCCCCGTTCGGTTCAGTACAGGAGGGGGTCATTGAACTTTTTAAAAAAACCTTTTCTTTTACTTTTTAACTAACCCCCACCGGGGGGGGGGGAGGCTTTTCCAAGGTGGTGTGTGTGTCTGTGGAGGTTACCCCTCCCACAGTTGGACTTCCTTTTACAAAAAATCACCCAGTTCAGGTGACTGTGGCCCTTTCCGGGCCTATTCCCTTGTGCAGTAGCCATTTTGGAGGCTGCCATGCCTGTGCAGTGGGACCCTGTGTGGCCTGGGTCATGACCCGGCCATGCAGGGTAGGGATGTGCACAGAACCGGTTCGATGGCGGGGGGGTGTCTAGCCTTAAGAGTGGGGGGGTGCACTTACCCCTCCCGCTGCTTTCCCCCCACTGGCATCCTTAAAAAAATTTTTTTTAATTAAGAAGTAAACAACGAGAAGAAAGCTGAAAAAGAAAAACAAATCAGCATAAAATTAGTATAAAGCAATATCATCATAATGAGAATTTTTTAAATATATATTTTTAATTAAGAAGTAAACAACAAGAAGAAAGCCGAAAAAGAAAAGCAAAAGGTGTCCATTTTATAAAAAGCCCATCGGGGCGGCAGCATACTTCCCTGCCACCCCATAGCCCACATTTTCCGGATATGACCAGAAGTCTCCTATGCGCCTGACCGTGCGCAATGTGTGTGCATCTGTGCCGGCATGTGCAGGCACGTCGGAGACTTACAGTCATATCTGGAAAACGGGGGCAACGGGGAGGCAGTGAAGTATGCTGCCGGTCCAATGGGCTTTTCAAAAAACGGATACCGGTGTGGGAAAAGCAGCAGGAAGGGTAAGTGCACCCTCTCCCACTCTTAAAGCTGAACCCCCGCCACCTTCGAGCCGCCCTGCTGTGGTTCCGTGCAAATCCCTAATGCAGGGTCCCACTGCTCAGGTGTGGCAGCCTCCAGAATGACCACCATGCCGGGGAATAGGCTTGGAAAGGGCCAAATACACCCAAACTGGGCAGTTTTTGAAAAATGGAAGGCCGGCAGTGGAAGAGGAACCTCCACAGACACCCCACCACCACCACCTTGGATAAGCCCCCTGGAGTGGATAAGTAAAAAATGTTCGATGAACCCCCGAACTGGGGGTGGTGGTGTTTGGTCTGGGGTCAAGCCGGACTAGGGGTGGTTCGGCTTGACCCTGAACCTTCGAACCAAACTGATTCAATATTGAACCAGTTCAGATTCGAACCTGTTTGCACACCCCCATCCCTTAGCCCCCACCCCTAGTATCCCACCTAAATCAACTGCTACTGCCTCACACACCAAAGACCTGCAATATCAGAAATAGTTCCTCAGTCTTACCACCCCAGATGCTATTGTGCCAGTACACTGTAATCATAAAGTTTGCACATAATCTGCTGTAAGTCCAGAGGGGGCACTGTGACAAGGAGTTATAGTGATGGTAAAGGAGGAAATTCCTTCTTGGATCCTTCCTGTGTTCTGTTGTTGATTGGGGTTTCTGGATGTCCCTAACAGTTCTGTTACTCTCCTTCCTGTTCCTGTCAGTGGTTGTGTGAATCAGTATGTTTTTCACTCACCTCTAAGTGCCTTTTGTGGGCTCAGTAAGGTTCTGTTAAAATTTCCACTAGTGTTTGTGCTCTACACTGCTTGGACAGTACACACTCTGCAACACTCATCTTTACTCTTCTCATTCTGGGAGAGGAGAGGAGAGGAGAGAGAGGAGAGGGGTGGGCAGGGTCATCCCTAGAGGCTAGGGGTGAATCAGCATGTGTGGGGCCTCCTTAACATTTCATATCATTACAGAATCATGCTGAGTGATGACATACAGTGTAAATAGTGTGAGTGAGGTTTTGAGACATGTCCAACCAGCTTGGACATAAAATGCATTTCTAAAGAAATAAAAATAAAAAGCACAACACATGCTTTACAGTTCTCAGACATTCTGGGTTGCAAATCTACTTGAGCATAGTGCATTCATAAACAAACAAACAAACAAACAAACAAACAAACAAACAAACAATATATTGTTTGTTCCAGAAGTTTTTTTAATTTTCTGCCATGAAACAAGCCACTTACAGAACCTTTTGGATGGGTTGGTTTTTTAAAAAACCAACAATTTGTCTAATCCACTTCAATTTAAAGACACATATTCCTCCCACCCTACCATACATCTCTGCTCAATACCAAAGCCCTATGCCATGTCATTCCAGGACAGGTGATCTAAAGGCTGGGGCAGAAAGTGTGTGTGTGTGGGGGGGCATTTTACCCTTTTTTAATGAAGGCAAAGAGCAGATTCTTCCATATGGGGGTGGAATGATGGTCTGGGGGGGGGCTTCAGTTTCATACATTTTTGTAATATTCTGCCATGAAGCAAGCCACTTATTGGACTTTTTGGATGGGTTTTTTTTCAAATTAAGGGGGGGGATTAAAAACCAACATTTGTCCAATCCACTTCAATTTAAAGATAGCTATCCCTCCCACCCTGCCCTACATCTCTGCTCAGTACCAAAGTCCTATGGCAAGCCAATCCCTAACATTCAAGGAGTGGGGGAATAACCACAAAAAGGAAATCACATCATACCTCCATTACTAAGGCTGGGCTGGGCTGGGTAGAGGGTCTGCAGAGAGCTCTGGTGTTGGACATTCTCTGCCTGCCTGCCTGCTTCTTTCCTGAGCTTCATGCTTCAAGGAAGCCTGCATGGAGGCCTCTCTGGAAGCCCCGCTCACCTACCAAACAGCTGAGAAGCGGGAAAGGGGGAGCTCTAGCAGTTTGCCTGGGAGCCTTTCAAGCTGCACACAGACACAAAAGATCGGCTCCGGCTGGGCTGTGGGGAAAGATAAGTGGCTGGGACTGGGGGAGAGAGGAGGGCAGGTTGCCCTGCAATGTGCTCAAAGCGGGGCCTGTGCCAGTGTGGGGCTAGGGGCAATTGCCCCGGATGCCCCACCCTAAGGACGACCCTGGTGGTGGGCTACAACATCCTTAGTAAGGAGGAGGAGGATGAAACCAGAGGTGCTGGTCACTAAGGCAGCAGCAGTAACAATAGTGGCAGCACCTGTGACTCAGAGTCTCCCCCAACAGTGGAGGAGAAAGTGCCCCTTGACACTGGCAGGGAGGAGAAAGTGAAGAGAGAAGGTGCACCTGGCAGAAGGGAGAGAGAGAAAAGGGGATAGTGTGACATGGTGGAGGGGGGACGGTTAGGAAGAAAAGGCTCATCCTGGGGATGGGAGAAGAGGAAGAGGGGATATGCAAGGAACATAGGAAGCCTATACCAAAGTCAGACCTTTGGTCCATTTAGCTCATTATTGTCTATCCTGACTGGCAGAGGCTCTCCAAGGTTTCAGGCAGGAGTCTTCTACCTGGAGGAGGCAGAAATTGCATCTGGGAATTTCTTCTGCTCTACCACTGAGCTGCAGTCCCATCTCCAGTAGGTCTGCCCTGGATGGGGACCGGAAGGGAAGAGAGGAGAGGAGAGGAAATATGCCTTGGCAGGAGGAAAGAGAGGGGTGAGGAGTGTGCCCTGGTGTGGTGAGGCTGGGGTGGGTGGGGTGGTACAGCATTTGGCGCCTCCCTCACCCAAAGACACCCAAGACTTTGGGATGCCTCTGTTGCCTACACACATCAACCAGATCTCCTAGATAATGGCTTAAAATGGAGAAATGCTCTTTTAAAATTAGAGAATCTATTCCAATCCTCCACATGTTTATTGCCTTCTTTTAATAAAATAATGGTTAAGATTAGACCCTTTCAGAAACTAGTTGTGAAAGGAACATTCTGTTTTATAACATGGTATATTCAGTTTGCCTCTGCAGAGTTCTCTGTTGATTGTTTTCCTTTGTGGCTACACACACAATTTCTAATCTCTGATAGCAACGTTGACATTAAAATACATTAATTTGCCTTGCAAGATTGTGCCGGGTGAGGCCACTTTCAAACCTATCAAGAGCCAGAGATATGAGCTCATTCTAAGAGCGATGGGTTTGAGGAGACGAAAATAAGACAGCGTCATTCAGCTACCCAGCTGCAGCTGAAAGCTTAAGCTACTGCTGTAACTGCTTGCATAAGCTTGGCATTTGGCCATGCCTGTGAACGGACAAAGGAGCCATGAACTCTGATGTATCAGCAAAAATGCACCTATAAAGTGTTAGCAAATGAAAGGATCATTTATTCTTTCATCAGCATGGCTTAGGAAGCAAATTTTCTTTAGCCAAAAGGTTATTTTTAACAATAAAGACCTTCAATTTGCAATAAAAATACTCCTCAGTCTCTCCCTGCTTCCCATAGCAGAGGCAAAGTTAGAAAGGTTTAGTCTGGAGAACACTGGTGTCTTGATAATATCTGTTTATTTACAAACATATAGGCAGTGCACTTTGGGAGAAAAAAATGCTCCTAACACTGCTTAGTGTGCAGCAGTATCCCAAAGACAATAAATGCATCCCAAAGGTGCCTCAGCTTTAGTCAACTCCAGCTAAAACTCAGCACAGTCCCAGGCTGTGCTCTCCCTCCCTCCCTCTTCCCCCACTCCTTTCTACAGAACACTGGTCTCGGACTTGCAAGTAAATTGTCCATTCATGAAAACCTCTCCAGTCATTTGTTCCCGTGAAGGAAACATCCACCAATCATCCCTGAATATTTTCCCTGTCTCATTTCGTATGGAGACTGTGTCGTTCACGTTGATTCTGCTAGTCCATTTGGACTAGGAGCCAACAGCTTGGATATCGGCACACCGATTCATCATGGCTTGCACTTGCAAAAATGTTCCATCTGGAAAGGCTCTTGAAGTTCTCATTTGCTGACACACTGTCCCCACCCCCACCCCCACCACCCACATTCACAAGCAAGAAAGGAACAATGCAAACCAACTACCTAAGTCAAATGGGGAAACGTCCATGCGACATTGCTCTTAGGGCTTCCAATAGGATCTTCTGGGTCTGGTTTATTATTTGTATTTCACCCTTCCCTCCTCTGGTGCAATTCTTGGCCACTGAGTAATGCTGCCTCATGTTTCATCTCTACCCCCAACCCTAACGTTTTTCACAGAATCAGAAAGTATTACCACACTTTCCTTCACACATGAGCACTACCCATGTTTGTATCTATGCTTTTAGAACAAACGGGGGGAATTAGCTTGAAAAGCAAAATTACAAGTAAGCATATCAAACAGGTCACAATTTGGACACAGGCAAATGCCAATGTTAGGGCACTCTAGAGTGGCAACAGACTCAGAGACTGGGCTTTTGAAACAAAGAAATAAAATGTTTTGATCAAACAAAGGCACAATGCAGATGGTGGGGATTTGACATCCTTGATACTGTCATAGTTGAACAGGGAGAGAAGGCAGTTCCTAGGAATGAGATAAGGAGGGAGGGAGGGGAGGCTATAATAGCCTAGTGTCTGGTGGGCATTGGAATGTGGGCAGCAGGGGCAGGGGAAAAGAGAGAAAATAAACCATGGAGGGAAAGAGCAGCTTGTTACCTGTACATAGCTGCAATTTTCTATGTGATGCCAAAAGGGATTATTTCTCACCCAGGAGAAGGTTGGAGTCCCTCACAAAGGTTCTACTAAAGGAGAGCAAGGAGCTGCAGTGGGGTGCTGACCTGTGTCAGAGACCCCAGTCCCTGATCCAGAACCAGAGAGCCCTCTACCACCTATCAGTGTCCCTCAAGGTCTGGAGGACTGTAGCCCCAAACCCCCAGATCCAATCTCTGCTGCCAGACCACAAGCATCACCACTGGGAGTACCGCCACTGAGCCTAGCTGTAACAGTGACAGAACACTTGTCTGGTGGCATGTGGATGGACCCTGGAGATGGAGGAAGACCTTCTGATTCCTACTTCAGCCACACATACTTTCCTGCTTGGCTGTGGTACTGAGTTGCCTTGCTACTGCCTGGCCTTGTTGCCTTGCTTCCTTTACTCCAGCCAGGTGGGGTTCAGATAGTTACTTCTACCTTGCTCCTCCACCATGCCTGGCCCCATCCAGGTGGGATTTGGACAGCAAGGCACCAAGGTCTGTGGCACTATGTGTGCCCAAGATAGCAAAGAGGAGCACTGGGGGTTCCCAGGAAGTTAGATGCAGGGCTTAGCCTGTGGCAAGCTCATGTAATGCATTACCTGGCCTCAGAGGTTTCTCTCTAGGGATATGTTCCAAAGTCTAGGACCTCTCAAGTAGTCAGGAACAAGGATTGTCACATGGCAAGCCCACTCAGAAAGTGACTCAAGGACTGTGGTTTCCAGGAGTGTCCAAGGCAGTCCAGTGCAGGTCTTCCTGCAACAGTCCCATGCAAGGAGTGCTTAGGCTAGTGCTTTCAGCTCAGCAATGATTCTCAACCCACTAATAGCCCCATCCTCCAACTTAGAGGCTCACCAGCCAGTGATTCAGCTTAGACAGGGGGAAATGGGTGAGTACAGAATTGGGTATTTGTCTGGGTGGGTGTTCTGGAGCAGTAGCTGGCAGCTGGTGCCACCAAGATCCCGCAGCAGCAGATAAGATCCATCACTAAAACTCTACTGAGCTCCATATGTGTCTTAGGGAAACAGGGCCTTTTATAGGGTTCTGTCCTCTCATGAATCCCAAAGATGGGGAAACTTCAGGTTTTAAGCCTGAAAAAGTGGATCAAATCTGAGAGGGAATGGATGTTGTAGCAGCTATTCAGAGGAAGTATGGAACAAAAGGGCTCTATTATGACCAACCTGCACATCTGGTTCAGAGAGTTGATCTTGATTGCATTCCAGAGTGTCTGAATAGGTTAAAGGCTCTCCAGCCTCACATGCTTTTGACACTTCTTTTGTTGTGTCAGGAACTCAAGCTTACTCAAGGATGCACATGATTTGGGGGATGCACTATGTTTTCTAGGCAGCTGTTGCACTGGTCTAGTTCTGCATGACAATGCTGCTTGATTCAAGCAGAGGCCAACTTCCTCTATAGTACCTGTCAACTATGCCATGCTTCTTGCAAAAAGCCAGAGATAGATTTTCCCAATGGGGGGGGGCATCTGCTAACAAGAGGTGTGGAGGCCTAGTCCAACCCCCTTCTTGATGCAGCAAATCATAGCTAAGGGATCCCCAACAGATGGCTGTCCAGACTAAGTTGAAGACCTCCAGCAAGAGAGAGCCTTCCGCAAGGGAACTGATTTCTTTCCAAATGCTATCACCATTAAAAAGTTTTTCTTAGTGTTGAACTGAAATCAATCCTCCAACTTAATCCAATTTCATCTAGTTCTGCCTCCTGAGGCAGCAGAGAACAAATATTTGCCCTCTTCTATGTGACAGATCTTCAGGTTGTCACACAGAATTGTGCTATATTAAGTGATATTATGTCTTCCCTTCAGACTTGACTTTTTCAGGCTAAACATACACAGTCCCTTCAACCTTTCCTCATAGGGCTTCTTTTCTAGACCCTTTACTATCTTCTCTTTGCCCTCTGTACCCATTCCAGTTTATCTGCTTCCGACTTAGAATGAGCCAGTATGGGACACAGTATTCTAGATATAGTCTGACTACAGTGTGGGATAATGTGGAATGACTATGTGGAATCCCACTCAAAAGCTCCCTCCAGCTTGATGGGGAGCCCCTGCAAATTCTTTTAGTACAGTTTTTGAACCAGTTGTGAATCCATCTGGTGCGACTATCAGCTAGTCTGTATTTGACCAGTTTGCTAACCAAAATATCATGGGCAACTTTGTCAAATGCTTTGCTGAAATCTCTATCCACAGCAATCTCACAATCTACTAAACTAATAACCCAACCCAAAAGGGAGATACAATTAGTCTGGCAGGATTTAATCTTGATAAAACCATCTAGGCTTCTACTAATTATTACTGCTTCGAGTCTTGACTGCTTTATAATCTGTTCTGCCTTCTCTGTTATCAAAGCCCAATTGACCAGCCTGTAGTTTCCCAGATATTCATTTTCCACCTTTACATTAGCTCAACTCCAGTCTTGTGATATTTCTCCGGGATTTCTCAAAGATAATAGGTAAAGGTTCTGAGAGTACATCAGCAAGTTCTTTTAGTTCCCTAGGATGCAACTGATTTGGCCCTGAAGACGTCAACTCATTTAAGGTAAATAGGTATATATCACCTTTATTAGTCTTGAATGCAACCCAGGATGCTGGTTTTGTGAAGTTGCACGTAGTTTTTCTTTTGAGAAAAGATGAAGGCAAAATAGGAATTGTCCACTTCTGCATTCCCTTTGTCATTGGTTAACATGCTAAGTGTTACACCTGCAAACTGGGCAAAGAGGCACTTTTTCTCTTTTATACTTTTTATTCAATTTTCACAACACAAAAGAACAAACACAAATAATACAAACACTCACAAAAACACAGAATAAAGACTTCCATCTCATCAATGGAACAAGTGTTGTTAACAATAACCGGATCTTGCCTATAGATTAAACATTCTCTCCCCAGTAGTTCATATAGAAAACAACTTTGGGGTGTTTTTGAAACATTTGTTGTTAGCCCTCAAAAGCCTGACAGAAATCCATTTTGTGATGTATTTTTAGATAGACAAGAAGAGGGTCCCATTCTTTTTTAAATTCTTCAAATTTATTTCTTTGTAGTGATGTTAATTTCGCCATTTCTGCCAATTCTAGTACTTTAAGAATCCAATCCTCTTTAGACGGGCATTGACTGTCTTTCCATTTGCGCGCAAATGTCAGTCTTGCTGCCGCTGTCAAGTACATGAAGAGGGTCCAATATTTCCTCGGGAGAGCATTGCTATCAATACCTAATAGTATTGATTCTGGGCTCTTGGGAAAAGTTGTTTTAAATATTTTTTTTAAGCTCGTTATATATTAAATCCCAATAACCTCTCAATTTATTGCATGTCCACCATAAATGTAAATAGGAATCCTCTTCTTTCTTACATTTCCAACATTTATTTGACATATTCTTGTAGATTACGGCCAGCTTTCTGGGCGTAAGATGCCATCTGTACATCGGCAAAGAGGCACTTTTTACCATGGTGATTCTCTTTATTTAGCAGGGGGAGAGTAACTGGCCCTATCCACCCCCAGCACAGTACCTCCAGTGACTGTTGCTGGTGTCTATCTTATGTTTCTTTTTAGAATGTGAGCCCTTTGGGGACAGGGATCCATCATATTTATTTATTGTTTCTCTTTGTAAACCACCCTGAGCCATTTTTGGAAGGGTGGTGTAGAAATCAAATTATTATTATTATTATTATTATTATTATTATTATTATTATTATTATTATTATTTGCACAATATAAGTGGAAAATCAGACATCACCAAGACCTGGCAATGGCTTAAGAATGGTTACTTGAAGAAAGAAACAGAGGGTTTAATACTGGCTGCGCAAGAACAGGCACTAAGAACAAATGCAATAAGAGCCAAAGTCGAAAAATCCACAACAAACAGCAAGTGCCGCCTTTGTAAAGAAGCAGATGAAACCGTGGACCACCTAATCAGCTGTTGTAAAAAGTTCGCACAGACTGACTACAAACAAAGGCATGACAAGGTAGCAGGGATGATACACTGGAACATCTGCAAAAAATACAAGCTATCTGTAGCCAAAAATTGGTGGGACCATAAAATTGAAAAGGTTGAAGAAAATGAAGATGTAAAAATATTATGGGACTTCCTACTACAAACAGACAAACATCTGCCACACAATACACCAGATATCACTGTAGTCGAGAAGAAAGAAAAACAAGTCAAAATAATCGACATAGCAATACCAGGGGATAGCAGAATAGAAGAAAAAGAAATAGAAAAAAATCACCAAATACAAAGATCTACAAATTGAAATTGAAAGGCTGTGGCAGAAAAAGACCAAAATAATCCCAGTGGTAATTGGCGCCCTGGGTGCAGTTCCAAAAGACCTTGAAGAGCACCTCAACACCATAGGGGTCACAGAAATCACCATCAGCCAATTACAAAAAGCAGCTTTACTGGGAACAGCCTATATTCTGCGACGATATCTATAACAATTGACCATAAAATTCAGCCATCCCAGGTCCTTGGGAAGGACTCGATGTCTGGATAAAACAAACCAGTCAATGACACCTGTCTGACTGTGTAAACAAGAAATAATAATAATAACATTTCACCATCCTCAACTTGTCTTCCTTACTGAGCAGTGGGTCTTACTGTTTTCTTCTCTTCTTCTCACTTTGAAAACACCTGGGGGTGGGGAACCCTTTTTGTTGCTTTTAGCATCCCTCACTGCCCTCAGCTTCTTCTGAGCTTTAGCTTTCCTAACATGGGCCTACTTGATGAAGAAAATTAAAACTTGTCCTTTTCATTTCAATGGGACTACTTTTAATAATTTTTCTTATCATGTCAGCCACTGGCTAACATACTGGACAAGATAATGTCAGCCTAGTAAAGCTGTATTTGAACAGTTTGCACAAACACAAAATTTCCACCATACAAGAGCAAACCCAGTAGAAATAGAAGACATTATATTATTGTGTAATGTAATCTGTGCAAATTTTGTATTTGCACAGATTGTGTGTTACTAGGCTGACAGATATTCTTACACAGTGAGGTGCTTCACACGATCCGTGTGAAGTGCCAGATGGGTTTGTGTGGGGAAAGCGGGCTTATCCTGCTCTCCCCACACATGAGCAGCCTCCAAGCTCTGAGCGGCTGGATTGGCCGCCCACGCGACTACCAGCCCCGTCACAGAGCCGGTGGGGGCTGCGGGGATTGGGGCCCCCCTGGCCCCCAAAAGTCCCAGGATGCCCTGTGCGAGTGCCTTGTGGAGACCCCCGAGACTGGGAGGCTTGTTTTAACCTCCCGGTGGGGGTCTCCCTGTGTGTTGCTGTGGCACGGAGCCACAGCACAGTGGCACACAATCAACTAAATGGGGTTAGTGGAGTGCTGGCTCCACTAACCTTGTTTAAGGGTAGGGGCAGTTTGGATGGTTTGCTGCTGGGAACCACACAGCTCCCATGGCCCCAGACAACCAGGAGAAATGGGGCTAGGCTCTCTTAGCCCGATTTCTCCTGGTCGTAGGAATAGCCCCAGTATGTCAGCCACTGTTTCTACACATCTGGCTGACTCATCTGTGTTACTCTATGGTGACTTGTCCTTCCTTCTATTTCTTAAACAAAACCTTTTTTATTTTCAGCACATCACAAAGCTTTTCACCACCATTACTACAACTCACAAAATAAAAAAAATAAAACAATGAAATAAAACATACAATCAAAAACACATTAAAACACTGGTTTTTGGTTTTTTGTGCAACCACCATAGCTTTTTCAGATATCTCCCATTTCTCTTTCTCGTTGTAATTGTTTATGATTGCACCTTTAATAACTTCTTCTTAAGAAACTCCCACCCATGAAAGTTGAACTCTCACCTTCAACTTTCCACAAGATCAAGCATTTCAGTATTATATGAATACTGAAATACTTCTCCTGCCACAAAGTTCCCACTACTTCAACTTCATTGACTAATTCTTCCCTGTGGGTTAGTTGACCCCCATGTTCCTTCTAGGGGTGTGCATGAAACTGGAATGCCCAGTTTGATTCGAGTCTGAACCAAACTCAAATGGAACTAGGCATGTTCGATTTTGTCCCCCTGAACATCCCGCCCCTGGTTTGGCTCAAATTTGAGCTGGTCCAGGGGTTCTAAAGGGAAATCCCCCCCCCGAAGAATTTACCACCTCTGGCGGGGGGAGGGGTGCTGCCACGGGTCATGCAGATGTCAGTGCACATGCACAATGGCCTCCAAAATGGCCACTGCCAGCATGAAGAGGACCAGAATGGGCACCACCTGAACTGGGCCAGAGTGAGATGGGGGGGGGGAGGTTAAAACTTTCCCCCCATTAGAACCCCCAGAATGGCTGGGGTGTGTGTGTGTTTGGGCTCGCGTTTGAGCCGAACTGGGTCTGGTTCCACTGGAGTGTGAGCCAGGGGCGAGCCCTCGAGCCAGCCAAGTTCAATGCCAAACTGGCTCGAGCCCCAGCCAGTTTGCACATCCCTGGTTCATTCCTCCACATTCTTCTGAAAGAGGAAGTTGTCAGCAGGGCCTGTCAGGAATATGTGGGACATTTGATGCTTATGTATCATAGCAGACATCAAGGTGGCTGAAGTCACCCATTATTACTAATTCTTGCTTCCTTGAAGTATCTGCAATTTGTTTTAGGAAAGCACCATTTGCATCCCTTCCTTGGTCTAGTGGTCTGTAGTATACTTCAACAGCTACTACTTTCTTTTCTTTTCTATTTCCATCTCCATTTATGTTTACCCAGATGCTTTCCACTGAGCTACCACATTCGCTTTCTTGGATTTCTGGGTATGTGTAACACATTTCACTGTTGCTCTGTAATGTCTATTTTACTGTTGCTTTGTAATGAGCACATTGTGTTCGAACAAATAAAATCCTTCAGTTGCTATTTTCCAGTCCTGAGAGTCAGCTCTCAGCTGTACCTTATTTACCTCTTTGTACTAGGAGTTCCGTACTTCTTGTTTATTTCCCATACTCTGTGCAGCAGTGTGTCGTTTTAGTATTATATAGTTTCCTTAGTTTTCACTCCAGCTTTGAGTTTAGGTAATCAATATACTGTCATGTAAGTGTTTTAACTTCTGGTGATGGGTTTTTCCTGTTCCAGTGTCAAGTGAATAGTTCACCTTATGGTGGGTTAATGGGCAACCGGGCATCTCTGCTGTGGCTGTTTAGAGCTGTATAAATGTCTCTCTGCTAATTGATAATTGTTAAAAGGCATTCTCTTGTAATCTCTCCTAGCATCCTTATCACACCCTTGTGTTATTAACTCATCACAGATAATTGGAAGAAAACAGGCTTTAGGTGTTCTGCCAGTGCCTCATGTCAGCCAGCCCTCGCACTATTGCTGCTATTTAAAACTTCTTCTGATGACAGATGTATTTTGTGACTGAGTTGCATTAGAAAAAGCTGTAATAGCATGCTGAGTCTATTCACAACACGTCCAGAAGGGTGACAGAATGGATATTTCCACACTATACTGTCGATTTAAAATGGCTGTCATTCCCCCTTTCCAAGGAAGCTCTGGTTTGTAGTTCTGTGAAGGACTTGGGGAATGTAACAAAAATATCTGAGCCCCTCACAAAATCCCCAGGATTCTCTGGGGGAACAGTTAAAGTGCTATAAGACGGATATATGTCTCTCTCTCTCTCTCTCTCTGTTATATATTTCCCAATGCGTAATGGCATCATAAAATCACAAAAGCATATTGTCCTCCTCTAATTTATTCTTCTCTTCTATCCCAGATTGATGATTATTCCGAAGAATGCATCTTCTACTGGTCACGCAAGAGTTTAGAGGGTTGCAGATTTTTAAAATATATAAATAAAAAACATTCTATTCCAAAACACATACAGGGCACATAGGGTGACATTTGGCAAGAAGGTAAAGGTTGTAGAATCAGATTTAAACAAAAACAACAAACAAACAAACAAACAAAAACCAGTTACCACCATGAGTGCTTTGTATGGTTTGTATGTATGGTTCGTATGTTGCTTCATCATGATTTTTTAAAAAAACCAAAACCATGGCCTGCCATATCGTCTATAGCACAGTTGTAGTAGCAACTGTGTTTTTAGAGCACCTCCAAACTTTACATGACAATGAGGTCATCCACACAATCAAAAACTGTGTCCTACCCGGGTTTGGGAGCTGTGTGTGCTCCCAATATTTGGTTGTGTGGAAGTAAGTTAAGAGGAAAAACTGGGTAGAAGTGATTGTGTCGAAGCAAGGTAGGAGGAAAAGATACCTCCAGTTTTCCTCCTACCTTGCTTCCACACAATCACTTCTGCCCAGGTTTTCCTCTTATCTTGCTTCCACACCACTGGAAATTGGGAAGACACACAGCTCCCAAACCCGAGTAGAACACAGTTTCTGATTGTGTGAATGACCTTAATTTATTTGCCAAGGGTATACCTGTGTTACACTAATCTTTCCTGCAGCAAACATATAAAGTGTGAATGACAGATGCACACCCTTAAATATCTATGCTTATGCATTAGGGAGCTGCAGCCCACTCAGGTTTCCTAGATGCATATATCTGGGTATTTAAGGATGTGTAGCTGTCACTCACCTCAGATGCTGTTGGACTAAAACCCCTATCATCCCCAGCCACAATGGCCTTCAGCCACTGATGGGAGTTGTAATCCAACAGCATCTGGGGACTCAAGGTTGAGAAGCCCTTCACTGGTGTACCCACGGCAAATGCTATTGCCACATAAACTGTGGATCTGTTTTGAGGTTCCGTTATTCTGGGGACCTAATTGTTGGAAGTGAAGGACTATGTGCTGTCTCTTGTCTCAGTGACATAAGAGGACAGACTAGTGAGTCAGAGGGCTAGAGGGTCAAGACATTGGTCATCCCTTCTCTACTACTCTGACACTATCCCTTTGATATGTAGATTGCTAATCTCAGGGTCTGCCTGCCTGCCTGCCACTTCCTCTTCCCTTCTCTTCCCTTCCTTCTCCCTTGCAACATGTAAGCGCTTCTTTCCCTGCACCATGGGTGCAGAGATGCAGAATCCATCTGCATCCAGCTAGATAGATAGATTTGAGATCCTGTCTCTTCACTTTCCTATCTAGAATGGAGTTCTCTAATAAATAATCCTTATATTGATTTGAAACGATGAACTGGCTTCAAGTTATTTTTCTCTCAGCATACACGCATGCCTAACCAAATTCTGCTGTGTTGTGCCTCTGTGCACTCTGCTATAATGAAAAAGGGTTTCTCTTACCAGAGAGAATTCCCAACACGAATCCCAGCCATCTAATGGTACAGTGGGGAAGCAACTTGCCTAGCAAGCAAGAGGTTGCCGGTTCAAATCCCCACTGGTATGTTTCTCGGGCTGTTGGAAACACCTATACTGGGCAGCAGCAATACAGGAAGATGCTGAAAGGCACCATCTCATACTGCATGGGAGAAGGCAATGGAAAACCCTTCCTGTATTCTACCAAAGAAAACCACATGGCTCTGTGGTTGCCAGGAGTTAACACCGACTTGACAGCACAACTTTAATCCCAGCTCAGGTACTGCTGTGTGCTAGTTGCCTTTCCTTGCTAGTGACGGAAAGGTGTGCCATGCAGGGGCTAGGACAGGGATTGTGCATAGGTGTAGCTTTATGGCCCATCAAATCATAATCCACAAGCTGCTCATTGTCTTCAGAGCCAGCCATGCAACCATGCAAATGGCAATATCATAAATTTAGCATTTTTTGAAAAGGAAACTGGCAAATTAGGAACTGTATGTTGGATATTAATGACAGAATTGTGAACGCTTTCTTGTAAATGTTTCAGCTAGCATCGGGATCCAGTTTCAAATATGCATTGTTTATCAAGCACTCCAAGTATTTGTTTTAGATGTACTTTTACTTATAACTTTCACTGCTGTACCGTTCCTTCACTCATCTGCACTGATGAATGTGCTATAGTGCTTGCTTGGCTCATTCAGGGAAGCAACAGTGACTATTGCTGCTGAGTTTTATTATTAGCTCCTACTGTGCAAGTTCAGGCGCCATGGTACTTTCCAGTATATGGTATCTCAGCCATCTTAAAACCACTTTCCCTCAAAAGGCTGCAGTGCACATTCATCTTATGCCCTTGCAAACCGTTATTTTTTAAAATGCTCATGAAGTCATTTGCCTGAGTGCTGTCAACTTCATGATCAAGTTTCAGTTGTGAGATTTGAAACATTCAACATATAAACACTGGAGAATACCACAGCTTGCAGTAGAAGCCCTGACAGAACTTCAGCTCTGTCTCATGACGGACAGGATGAACGTACAGTTTTTGAACCACAGGCAAATATTGCTTTTGTGTTTTATCCCATTGCTGCTATTCCTTTTCTAAAATGATGACTAGTGAGTATTTGTGCCATTTTGGCCCCGAAGCAAAAGCTCAAAATGTAATATCCTTACTGTAGATTGGAGCTCATTTGTTTTAATAACATACAGGCCTGGAGCTTGGAGGCAAGCCAATGATGATTCTCTGGAATCTGCTGCCCGACGCAATTACGTCGTGTTGCATCATAGTATTGCCAGCCCTGACAATGACAGGCATTCTCTAATGTTTTGCTTGGTCAGAGGTTGGTGGGTTTGTTTTTGATTTTTTGCTAGTCACAGAAGTGTTATTGGTCAAAAAAATCTGTTTGCTAAGAATCATATGTTCCTCTTTCTTTAAGGGCAAGTTTTTAGCTCTTATATTTATGAAGGTATTTTTAAAAATTTATCTTTACATTTATATTTTGCTCTTCCTCCAAGGAGCCCAGAGTAGTGTACATGGATATGTTTATCCTCACAACATCTCTGAGATAGATTAGGCTGAGAGAGAAGTGACGGGCCCAGAATCACCCAATGAGTTTCATAGCTGAATGGGAATTTGAACTCAAGTCTCCCCAATCCTAGACCAACATTCTAACCAGTATACCATACTGGTTATCAGGTGCTTGAAAGTGTGTCAGCAGTAGCTGGTGAAATCTGAAAACCCAGAGGGGCTGCTGAAGAAGGTTTCTAGTGCTCATGATAGGGCTTCAGTATCCTCTATAGATGCTTCCCTTCTCCATGACAGCAAGAATAATATCCAAAATAAATCTTACAAAATAGTTTTAAAGAGCAAAACAAATTGTGCAAAAAGAGAGAGAGAAATTATGTACATTTGCAGAGCTTGTACAGGCTGTAGAATTCTGATTTTCTTGGCATAGAATTTGTGCTACCTGGTAGAATAGTTTTTATTTTTAATGCAGAGTACAGGTAATACAGAGGTTCTCAAACTTGGGTCCTTTCCAGATGTTGTTGAACCACAATGGCCTTCAGCTCCATATGGGTGCTGAAGTCCAACAACCCCTGGGGATCCAAGTTTGAGAATGCCCTCTCTGTCCTCTTTTTTGATGACACATGTCCTTTGGGGGGGGGGCAATGTGCACCTCCTGCCACCCTCTCGGCATGCAAGAAGGCTTATCAGAACAGCCATGTCAAACTTGAACTCATAAGCTGCCACCGAAACATTAAAAGAGAGGGTGCCAGTCATATCTCTTGGTGGGAGAAAGTTCCAGAAGGTATGGGCCACACAAAGAAGGTCCCTTCCCATATGCACACCAAGCAAGCCTCCAAAGTAGGCAGCACCCGAGAGAGCTTCTCTTTAAATTCTTGTGGGCAGACAGATTCATGTGAGAGGAGGCAGTCCTTCAAATACCTTGGTCCCAAGGCATTTAGGGCTTTAAAGGTCATCACCTTTTCCTTGGTGCACAATAAGGTGTATTCCCTATTTTCTCCTCCCAAGTTGCTGTCATAAATGGTAGCCTTTGTAGGAGTCTAAGGGTCTTGAGCTGGGGAACTCTAGAACAGGGGTGTCCTTTGGTGGGGAATTGGGGCATTTGCCATGACCCCAGCACTGTCGTAGGTCCCACATCTGTTCCACAAGCTCCCACTTGAACTCGGGGCCCTCGCCTCTGAGGGAGGGTACAGGCAGCTCCATGCTGGGCATGGGGCCTTCTGTGCAACAAGACAGCATCTCATGTTCATTGGGCTGTTACTTTGGCCACCATGGCACTTGTGATCCAGTTGTCAGAAGACCAAGGTGGGGACGACAACACAGCAGCTGGGAAGCAGTGAGAAGGGCAGAAACCATAAGCCTCCCTAGCAGTCTGCCTTGCCTCTTTCTGGAGCTGCTCCAAACTCCTGAGCCCAGTCACAGGAATGGCCTATAGCAAAATCTGCCAGGCTCTGGACATTCTGCAGTGGAGGCGGACTTCTCAGTCATCTTGTTTCTCAGGTGGTTATTGAGCGGTCAGACTCACTCACTCTCATTAGCTTATTGGCCTTCTTTTATATTAGCCTAACCAAGGTCCATCTGTAATAGTGACATCTTGTGGGAAAATAACTTATTTAAAATGAAACGTCCCTTGTGCACAGAATACTCACTTCAGTAACCACTGGTTTACTATGAATAAAAGCAGAAGTGAATGTAGCACTTGGCTTTCTTTCTTTCCCAGGTGGGTAAGTGATAAAGATTCTCCCACCCCTTGTTTGCACACTTGTATTGGGGGCTGGTCTTTGTGCATGCATGACATTGTAGAGCATGCCTTCAGCTTTCTAAAGACCTGGGAGTGGAAGGAGGGAAAGCATGCTGACTTTCTGCAGCTTTGTACAGAATTTTTTAAATGTATGTGTGAAAACTTACATTTAGCTAGAGCCAGAGGCTACAAAGAAGGCAGCAGTTCTTGCTTCTGTTAAGGATCCATGCAACACACCCCATTCTGTGATATCAAGCATGCCATAATCCATTTGGAATCCTGCCACTGTTCTTTTGACAGAAACAAAGGGAGAAAAACCTTCCAGAGCATCACTAGAACAAACAAACAGCCTCAAAAATAGCCAGGCAGAACTTGCTCTGAAATGCAGATTGACAGTCTCCCTTAGCAGGAAGTGTCAGTTAGACAAGACATGCCAAGGATATGACAGAGTAAGGCATATGGATCTCACCCCTACAAGATGCCATGATGGACCAAACTAGGGGTGTGCACGAAACGATTTTTTGTGATTCGATTTGTACCCGAATCGAAACACCCCATTTCGATTTGTGTCGGAATCTGACCCATCCGAATCAGCCCAGATTCGATTTCGATCCAAATTTATCTGAATCTGAATCCGAATCGATTTGGATCGGAAAAATGGGTTGTGGGGTCAAAAGAGTGGGGTGGGGTGGTAGTGCCTAATGGGTGGAGGCTACCACCCCAATTCCCCCCCCCCAAAAAATGGGCAAAGGATTGATTTAAATTTTTTTTGAAGTTTATGTGTCTTTAAGATTTTTATTTTTATTTTTTGCTAGTAGCAGTAGCAAATGAGAGTGGTTTCATGGTTTCTCATTGAAAATCTCATATGCAACCAGAGAATCTACACTCAGAACACTTCCAAAACAACAGAACCCAGTACACCATGGGTTATCAAGCCATGGGGGTGGTTGGCACCCTATGTTCACTATGCCACCACTCTCTCTGGGCCACCCAAGTGCCCCACATGTGCAATTCTGGGGCTGCTGAAACCTCCATTCTTCACTATGGGGGAAAAGAGTAAACTTCACTTCAAAAATCAAATAATATTGAGCCCTTTGCCCAATCACTCTGAAACCTAGGTGGTAGCAGGCACCCATTGGGGCACTACCACCCAACCCACTCTTCCCCCTCCAAAATAACGTCAACCTCACACATCTACAACACCCGCAGAGCTTTGCAAAGAACAAGTTTTGGTCACGCACATTCACATCCACCCCAGAAATGCAATTTATCCACACACAAGAGTGTGAAACAACAACTAACAACAAACACCACACATAACTTTTTAAATTCAATTGCTGCAACCCCAAAGCCCATGCTCCACTGCTGCCACTCCAGACCCCGTGCTGCGCTCCCCAGCCCCAGACCCCGCGCTCCCCTGCTGGCCAATCTGCAGGCTGGAAGGGCCGGAAATTCAAACAGATGTCAAAACTCAAAATGGAGACTGAAGGAGAAAGATTTTTTGTGATTGCAAAATGGAGTTCCAAAACAGCCGAAACAACAAAACATTTTGTATCCGAAACAGGGACGTTTTGTTTTGGCTACAAATTTTTCTGTTTTAAGCATTGGGTGTTTTGTTTTGGCTACAAAAGAGCCGAAACGGCCTGTTTTGTGTGCAAAATGTTTTGTATCCGAAACGAAACACACATCCCTACTTGCTTTGCTTTCCCAGCCAGGCTGAGCTGTCCTGGAATAGCCAAGCCAGGCATTTCTTCCCTGCAGCAAGTGGGGCTGGGAGGGAAATACGAAAGGACGACAGAACAGACACTCAGCTGCTTGGTAGGGGGTGGTTAGACAGGATGGCTAAAATGGGTGTGCGTGTTACATTCCCCCCTTTTCCTTCCATAACTGAGCGGCAGCGCTGAGAACTAGGAAGAGCCCAGAGCAAGGCACATCTGTAGGGATAGTGATGGAAGAAGAGAAGCACTCCCCACCAATCCATGGGAGGAGCATGCCCCCACCCAGGGGTCTGCTTTGGCCGAAATGCACAGGGGTCAGCCCCCGGCGGGGGCCAAGCAGATGCCTACAAATGGGCACGAAAGCAGCCCCCTCCCCCTGCATCACAGTTCAACCCACACAGCGCTAGCGGGGAGAGAAGCCAGAGCACTGAGAAGCCCGCCCACCCGCCACCACAGCCACATATAAATTTAGAGGGGGAAGTGCAGTGGCGAGACTGGAAAATAGGGGGTGTGGCTTTGGTGCTGGCATGGGGACCCCTCAGAAGAACTTTGTCCCCGGGCCACTGGGGGACTCCCTACAACTCTGGACATACTTCTAAATAAACATGCACAGGATTGTGCTGCCTACCTTTTAAAAGTCATGTCATTGCTCACAGTAACTCATGGACATTTACATTTCACTATGAATGAGGGTGAGGAATGGCACAACCCTTAAAAGTCGATGGCCCTGATCCAGAAAGAAAGAGAGGTGTGTACAAAGCCTTCCATGGTCATCAGTTATGCCAATGTGTATCTTTAGCCACACCGTGATACCCATCTGAGCACTGTTTTGCTGTCTAGATGTATATTTAATGCATTCACACCCAGAGCCAAATGTTACCATGTGTGATGAGTTGTCTATAATTACAGTGGCTGAAATACTGTGCAATATTCCACCTGCCTTGTAATGGAATGTGTGTGCAGTTGCATAAGCACAAAATGCAACAATTGTGCAAATGCAGTTGTGCGATGAATGGCCATTGGAATTAATGGAATTAATGGAATTAATGGAATTAATGCAACTGCATTTGTGCAATTCTTGTGTTTTGCACAACTGCACTCTCACGCAACTATGCACACCTTCCATTACAAGGCATTGCGCAGTATGTCAGCCAGTTAGATTAGTGCCACTGCCAGCCACTGTAGACATTGGGGACTCCTGGGATTGGGTGAGTGGCATGCAGGTCAAGTGATGGGTGGATCCAAAGTGGGTGGTGCCAATGATGGTGGGTGGAGCTGCAAGTGGGGCATTGCTAAAACCTTTCCTCCCTAAAGAAACAAAAGCAATATAAGCACTACAGAGACAGCTTCAGCTGGTGAGCTTTCTCCTGTCCCCCCACCCTGCGCTGACTTTTTACTCCCCCCCCCAACTACCTATATTCCTCCCCCACTCCCCTCCACCCTACATACTGGGTGAATATGTATGTATAATTGAACATATTGTATTCTATGTATATCCTGCATTCTTGTGTTGCTAAGGTAAGAAGCACTGCAGCAGGCCTTTTGATTTCACTAACAATTCAACCAACCAAACCACAACAATAACTATAGCCCTCATAACAAAGTTCTCCACAATAATTGTTACAGTCTTGGGCCTAATACTTGTGTTAAAACTAGCAGTCAAAACAACCCTAATACTGTATTACACAAACATAACCAACTCTACAACTTTTCAAACCAACTTGAGTTCTTTAACTTGACTGCCCACCGCAGCCTACCAAAAACAACAGTCTTTATTGGACAAAATCTCTCAACCCATGTAAACAATGTGTTATGAAAGCTCCCGGTGGCCTCTCTCCTGTTTTTCCCCAGTGGGAAAGCTTTCTGACTGACCATAGTGCCAAATGGAGCCCGGTTATAGTGACTACACCACCTTAAGTGGTGCAGCGGGGAAATGCTTGACTAACAAGCAGAAGATTGCCAGTTCAAATCCCCACTGGTCTGTTTCCCAGACTATAGTAAACACCTGTATTGGGCATTTCGACTCCTGGCACCCACAGAGCCCTGTAGTTCTCTTTTGGTAGAATACAGGAGGGGTTTACTATTGCCTCCTCCTGTGCAGTATGAGACGATGCCTTTCAGCACCTTCCTATATCACTGCTGCCCGATATAGTACCAGTGGAGATTCGAACCGACAACCTTCTGCTTGTTAGTCAGGCATTCCCCACTGCTCCACTTAAGGTGACTGATAAAACAATATATTGGAGAGTAATTGCAGTACTGTTGGTGGCAGCAGCAGCCAGAGGGGCAGGAAGTGAAGGATACATACCAGCTGACAGAATGTCAGCAAGATATTAAGCAAAAGCACTTCCAACAACAACAACATGTGGTTTTAAAACAGTGGCAAAAATAATAACTATAAGCGAGCAATAGCTAGAATGCTCCTGGACTATCCCCTAAAAATGTAAGAGTAGCATCCTTGGAAGGATTCATCCATCCACTGTGGGGCCATGAGCTGCCATGGTGGGTCTTTGGGGAGGCCAAATAGGCGGTCCCTTAGTCCAAGGTTCATTTTGATGTGCAGCTGGGTGCATTCTATGCAGTGCATTTAAAAAAAATGTGCAGTGGAAACATGTGCAGTGGCCTATGGAGTTTAATAAGGACATACTGTAGGTTGTTTCCAAAGATGTAACGGGGTGTGGTGGGGGCAAGCTATTGAATATTGTTTGTTTTCCATTTCATAACCTTATACAAAAAGTACATTGCAGCCTTCTGTTTCTCTCGCTCATTCTTTGTGAGGCACCATCATTTTTCTTGCTTCCCCTCTTTCTTTGTCCTTCTCATTTCCCCCTCCTTCCCTCTCTGTCACTTTCTATTCATTTGCCTCTTCCCTTCTGTTAGCAAATGCTGAAGGAAGGGGATGCTTGTGGATAGGGGTGGGCTGCAGCCACTGCTAGTGCAGAGTTATAATAAACCTGCATGAGTCCTCTGTAACATCTGAGTCCTCTGTAACTCATGAAAGAGTGCAAAGGCAACAGCCACATCCATTGCATGTCCCCAGCATCTGGGATTCAGCCTGTGCACCTGGAGGTTTTCTATAGCCATCCTGACTAATTGCCACAAAGGGGCCTCTCCTCCTCCATGAATGTTTCTAACCCCCTTTCAAACCCATCTAAGCCAGGGATCATCACCACACCTAGTTCCACAAGTTAACTGGCTTTCTTTTTTTGTGTATTCTGAACAGAGACGGGCCTTAGTGCTAAATGTGATGTAGAGGGATTTCCTAGCTAAGGGACTTCAGCAAGTGATTAGGTGGAAAACATGTGGGGAGCAGGGAAGGCAGGACAGGGGTGACTCTCGCCTGGTGCTTTGACACTTTTTGCTGACAACCAAGACAGTGTTTGGATTCAAACCAGAACCAGCATGGCCAGTAACTGATCTTGCGATCTCACAATCAGCCACAGAATTCTGCTGTCATGGTTCCCCTTGGAGACCTGCAAGGATTCTGCAGGAGGCTCACCTGGCAGCATTCTAGATAAGCTGCAGCATCTTTGATAAGTTGGCTGTCTTTGGCTGTCAGGTTATCATCAGCTTATCATCTTAGCTGTCAGGATGGGTGGCTGCTGGTCATGGGTGAACTGTAGGTAAGTCTCCGGCATGATGGGGAAGCAAAATCTAATGGCTGCCTGGACTTGGTTTTTAAAGATGCCCTTCCATTGTTTTACATGCCATTGCACTCCCTATGTGAACTTCAGTGGTCACAAGTTCACTGCCAGTATTCACACCACACGGCTTCTCCTTGAAATGCAGGTGGCCCTCGAAGGTCACTTGCTGGGCTGATTTCCACTGTATTTCTTAAGCTTACAGGTCCTAGACCTGTGAAACTGTAGCACCCAGGAGCTACTGGCTGGCCCCTGTGGGCCCACTTGGGGTTTTTTTGGGGGGGGGGGAAGCCTGCCCACCAGTTGAAGCTGACTTCAAAAGCTGCCCCCCCCCCAAACCCCCATGTTATTTCCAAGAACATGCCTAACCTTTTCTTCTTTCATGTTCCCATAGGTCTCACCCAGAAGCAGAACCAAAGTGAGTTGCTTTTTTTCCTCTTGACTCCTCTTAATGCTTTTGGCTCTGGTGTGGCCATCTGAAGGGATGGGTGTGGAGGGGGTTGTTCTGAAATAGCCCAAACCCAGGTAAAAGTGTGCCATCGAGTCGGTGTCAACTCCTGGTGACCACAGAGTCCTGTGGTTGCCTTTGGTAGAATACAGGAGGGGTTTACCATTGCCATCTCCCACACAGTATGAGATGATGCCTTTCAGCATCTTCCTATATTGCTGCTGCCCGATATAGGTGTTTCCCATAGTCTGGGGAACATACAGGCGGAGATTCGAGTTGTCAGAAATTTAAACCCTCTTATTCCATTTTTTAAACAGAACAAAACAAAACAAAACATCATGTATGTTCTTTCAGCTGAAGTGTCCCCTTTTTTGGGAGGGCTTTGTAAAAAGTTGAAAATCTTCTCTGGAGAGGGGTGGGAAAGCTGGCCTCATATCTATAAACTACGAGAGTGGGTCTGCCCCCCGCCCTGTCAACCAGTCAATCCCCAAATGAAAACCATTTGAGCAAAATGTAGTGAGTGACTTTCAATAGCAATTACTTTCACTGCTCCCAAGTATTAAATCATCCAAAATTAGCAGGGCCTTCTAGAAGGATTATGGGTGAGGGCATGCTTGGGATGGCACAGCACCCCCTAGGATTACTGGGGGGACCCCTCAATTTCCTGTGATTCGCTACTAAGAATGTTTCTCCTTATCTCTGCAGGGATGAAGATGAAGATGAAGAGGGGGCACAGACTGGTAAGTGGATGACGAGAGTGCATGCTTCTTCTCAGGGCTCCTCAACCCCCCAGGGAGTGTCTCCTTGGAGATCTGTTTCACTTTGACAATGGAGAGAGATAGGCAGACATCCATCTGATGGATGAATGGCAGGAGGGCAGGTTCATCCACCTCTATCCTTTGCTGCTGGCACTTGTTGCAGCCAAAAGTGTTGGAGGAGACCAGGGGGCCTGGGCGAGTCACATCTGGATACCCTCCCTTCTAGGAGAAGATGGGGAAAGGGCTGTGGCAGCAGGCAGGCAGGTTTGGTAATTCTCCCTTGGAGGTGGTACACTTCTGGAAAAGCCCTGCAAGAACCTTTTGCCCACACTCAGCCCCAAGACATCCTCTGGGCCTTGTTCCCCCTGCTTTGGAAAAGAGGAAGCTAAAGAATGCTGGTGTCTTGTTTCCAAAGCATCTCTTTTTTTGACAATTACATGGGTCAAGATGGAAATGGAGAATCACCTGCAAACAAGGGCAACATTTCCTGGCCAATGAACTCTGAGATCAGTCCAAAGAGACTCTTTCTTTCTCTGATCCCAGTTTTCTGCCCCTCGGAGCTGGGCCTGCGTTCCTCAGATCATAGCTATGCTTACTGCTTATGGCGTCCAGGCAGATTTTCAAGCCCCACCCCTACCCCCGCACATAGGCCAAAAGGCTGTAACTGGGGGTTGTTGCTTCAGCCAGAGAGCAAATGCATTGTTTAGTCCATCTGAACCATCAGCTCCCACTCTGCTCAAAGGAGAAGCCTCTTTCCTCACAGGTATGAGGAAAGAGGGCCCATAGTCCAGTAGTGGAACAAGTGCTTTGCATGCACAGGATCTTGGGTTGAGTCTTCTTCATCTTCTGTTAAAGGATCTTAGCTAGCCAGGGAAAGGCTTCTGCCCAAGAGCGGCTGTCAGCCAGAGTAGGGCAAAGTGATCCAGGGGTATGACTTGGTAGAAGGCAGCTGCATTGGTATGTTCAGCAGATAGAGCCTGGCCATTGCACTCCCTTCTGAAGCGTAGTTGGTGAGGGCTGTCTTGCCAGTGCTATGCAATGTGTTCCTCTTCATCCCTTGCTTGTTTCCTTGGGTGGACCACCTCACCCACAATCCCAGGCTGCACCCCAGCTGGTTAACCTAGGCAGAAAGGGGAGGCAATTTCTATCAGGGCTATGGGCCATCCTCATTTCCAGATTCCTGCTTTATTTCCTCTCTTACAGGTCATCCCAGAAATCCGGCCCATGTTGCCCCGTGTCCTGGGGGACCCATGTTGCACCATTTTCTGGGGGACCCTCTGAGGGAAGAGCCCAATGAGGCAACCTTGGTGCCAGGACCCCTTCCAGGACTTCATGTCCCCACTGACATTCTGGGGAAAGAGCTCAATGAGGAAACCTCAATGCTAGGATCCCTTCCAGAATCTTGCGTCCCCACAGATATTCTGGAGGAAGAGCTCAATGAGAAAACGTCGGTGCCAGGATCCCTTCCAGAACCTCACGTCCCCACTGATATTCTGGAGCAAGAGTTCAATGAAGAAATGTTGGTGCCAAGATCCCTTCCAGGACCTTGCATCACCAATGACATTCTGGGGGAAGAGCCCAATGAGGCAACCTTGGTGCCAGAACCCCTTCCAATACTTTGTGTCCCCACCGACATTCTGGGGAAAGAGGTCAATGAGGAAACCTCAAAGCCAGGACCTCTTCCAGGACCTCACATCACCAATGGTATTCTGAGAGAAGAGCTCAACGAGGCAACTTCAGTGCCAGGATCTCTTTCAGGACCTCTCATTTCCACTGATATTCTGGAGGAAACGCTCAATGAGGAAACCTTGATGCCAGGATCCCTTCTAGGACCTCACATCACCAATGACATTCTGGGGGAAGAGGTCAATGAGGAAACCTCAGTGCCAGGTCCTTCCATCCCCACTGGCACTCCAAAGGAAGAAGCTTTTGTGTCAGAGCCCTTACCAGAGCCTTCCATTGCTAACAATTACCTTGAGCAAGAAGTAGAAATCCTCAAAGGATTACAGAATGACTATGTCCAGCGGCGTAAGTATTGTGGCACCTCAGAACCCTTTTGCATAGACACCCAGCACAAAGTTCAGCTGGAGTTTTGATACTCAGCCCAAATGATGGACCAAGCACTAGCACTGCCCCTTTTTGCAAGACACCAGCACTCAACCTGGTCAGAGCATACAACACTTGTTCCTTTTTGCTCTCTTTGTTGCAGAAATGAGGGTTCGTCGCATTTCCCAGCAGTTCCCTCGTTCTCTCCGGGTCATCAACCTGCAAATTGGACACACGCGGACAAGGCTCATCCGCAGTGAAGTTCGGCTGCAGCGGTGGGGAAAGGAAGGTACATTTGCAGCACACCCCTGAAGTTGCTGCTGGGCTAAAAATGGCTCTTTTGCTCTCTGTTTCCTTCTCCTGAATGTTGAAATATTTGATTTGAGTCTGCATCTAAGTTTCGGAGGGGAGGCCTCTGGGTGGGTTGTCAGTGCTTGCTGAAGTGTTCCTTCGTTTTCTGTCTTTCAGGTGACCAAGCTCTGATGCCTGTAATTCAGACAGCTTCTCATGGTGAGCAGTAAGGGCAAGTGGTAGTATGCCAGCATTTGCGGCTAACCACCTGTTGCTTCTTCTCTCTTGCAGATGTTCCTGAAGGCCCTGCTGCGTGTCTCTGCCCCCCTGGGTCCGGTTCATCATTATCTTCTGCCTTGCTGGAAGTTGGCTCCATCCCACCCTCCACCTCTACCTCTTCTTTCCTCCTGCATCCCTCTCCCCCTCCTCCTCCTTCCCCACCTCCTCTAGAGCCGGACCTCAGCAATATAAAAGAAACTCTGCAGAGTTTGATGGATTTGCAGTTCCATCAGCTGAATGACCGTAAGTTTCACAGAGGCAGCACCCCTTTTCCATCCTCATTGTTGTTTTACAATCTAAAACACTTATAGTCTAAAAACAGAGATAAGCAAGCAATAGAGGAAGGAGAGGGAAGTTGAGGTGGGACAAGCGGGGGAACTATGTGTATGTATTTCAGCTGCACCTCCGTAGGACCAGGGAGACACGGGTTTGAATTCTCATCCAGCCATGAACCTCGCTGGGTGACTTTGGGCCAGTCACTTGTCCCGCAGTCTAACTTAACTTTTAGGGTTGTTAGGAGGAAAAAAATAACCATGTATACCTCCCTGAGCTGCTTGAGGAAGAGCAGAATGTGAATACTAAATTCATGAATGCTAATAATATGAATGCTAATATCAGCCCTTTTGAGTTCAAGCTGGGCTGAAACAAGAAACCAAGGAGGATGACATACAATTGTGCTTATCACAATCCTCCATATAGCATCGTCAATATACATGGGCAAAAGTTCCCGGCCACCAGGAGCATACAGTCTAAAGTTTGGCTTTGGAGAGAGAAGTGAGGAAGAGGAAGAAAGCATAAGGGGCATTCAGTTCAAGCTGAAGGAGCTGCCTCTGCTGAGGCATTAAGCCAAAAGCTGCACAGAGGAGGTGGGTTGCATTGGAAGGATAGGAGAGAGACGTGAGCCCACATGAGTGGCGGTTCCAGACCCAAGGGTCAGCGAGAGAGAAGAAAAGGAGTAGTTTCAGAGAGCAGGAGGCCTCCAGGTGGCTGAAGACAGAAGCTGGAGGAGCAAAAACCAACCTGACGGGGTGCAAGTTGGGGGAGGAGGGAGGATCAGTGCAGAGGGACAGGGTGGGGGCATAGCCATGGTGGGTTTTCAAGGTAGAGATGAGAAGTCTGTGCTGGGCATGGAAAGGGACTAGAATTCAATGCAGGGACTGGTATTGTGGAGGACAGGCCCCTTGACCCTGTTTGTTTTCTTTCCTTCAAGGCCAAAGAGACCTCCGCAGCTGCCAGGAATGTTTGCAAAACCTCAAGGCACTGAGGAGACAGCTCCAGAGACTGCGGAGCAGATTGGCAAGGGTGGAAGCCACTATGGGGATCCTGGTTCCTCCAAGGGAGCTGGATGTTGATGAGGAAAAAGAGGAAGACAAAAACCAGACAGTGCTTCATACATAGGTAGCAATAAAATGCTGCATATTTATTTTAAAAATATTAAACATTTGTTTTAACAGGACAGGATGTAGAGATAAAACAGCAATAGAACATGCATATTTACTGCTTAAAAATTAAAAAGTTGATTTTAAAGAAAATAAAGTTGTCTTACTTTGAATATTCTTTGGGCAGAGTTGGGTAAAAATGTCTTTGGGTCAAACCCAGCCACAGAAAAGGCTCTATGGCCAGTCCACTTGGGGCCAAGAGATGTTCTGAGAAGTTCAAGAGGTAGCTCAAGATAGACTGCTCCTTGCCAGGAGGCTTATACAGAGCTTGTATGCCCCAATATGTATGGCTAGGAGGCCTGATTTTGGCCCTGAAGAGGGATCTGCCTCTTGTGGAAGAGGATGGAGTGGTGATGCAGAAGGGGAAGCTTGATTTAGGGCAGGGCTGCACAACACCAGCCCTCCAGCTGCTGTTTGACTACAGTTCCCATCAACCCTGACTATTGGCTAGTGCGACTGGGGACTATGGGAGCTGTAACCCAACAACAGCTGGAAGGCCCAAGTGGTGCAGCCCTGGGTTAGGTGAACAACTCAGGGCTGCTGGGTGGCAGGAATAATGGAAACAAGGCCAAGTGTTCCAAATGGGAAGGAGGCCAAATGTTATTCTCCAGCCCCCTTTTTTTCCACCAAGAGCCAAAGCAGTGGCTGGAGGCTTGGATCCAGGCAAAGAGTCAAGCTGAGTGACTTATTTGGCCCTGGGGGAGCAGCTAGGAGGTGCCCTCCCCCATTTCAATTGCTGGAAGAAAAGCCATGGGGGTGGCTCTCTGTAGAGCATGACACTCCCAGGAGAAAACAAAAAAGGCAACCTCCATATCGGCCTCCTCCCAGGGCCTTCCGGCCCTGCTGATCTTCCAAGAAAAGAACCAAAAGAAGCAACCTCCATATCAGATCCCCTTCAAGGATGTTCCATCCCTGCTGATCTTCTAAGGAAAGAACCCAAAAGAAGCAACCTCTGTATTAGGCCCTCTCCCAGGTCTGAGACTCAGAGAAAAGGACCTAAAGAGGCAAACTCTGCATCGGGTCCCCATCCAGGACATCCCATCCCTGCTATGGGCAATCTCCCAAGTATGGGCAATCCATACTTGGGGGAAAGAACCCAAAGATACAGGAGACAACCTCTATATCATGGAAGCTCTGCACCAGACCTCCACCCAGGGCAACCCATCCCTGCTGATACTTCAGGGAAAGACAATGAAGAGGCACTCTACATAGCAGGCCCCCTCCCAAATGCAGGATCAGCAATGAGAATATATTTTTAGCCTCCAGGCCATTTTTCTGCAAGAGGAGAGAGAAGGAATTGGAACACTTGTCACTGAAGATGCTAGATTTGATATGACTATGAAATAAGACAGCAATGCAGGAAACGCTGCATTTGAGCCTATCTTAGCTACACAGCTCAGTGACCAAATGCCTGTCCTTGACCATCTCTAAGAGCCCTTAAAGATGGTCAAGGACAAAGACATGTTTGCTCTTGATGCTCATCGTGCATGCACTGGGAAGAGTCATTAGAATCAACAGAAGGTGCCGTGTGAATGGGATACATTGGGCTTAGTACCTAGAAAAACACTTTAGCATAAGAGTGCTGTGTCCATGAATGCAGTAATCATGGGCGGAACTGGGGTGGGGCAGCCAGGGCAGGTGCCTTAGGCACCACTGAGGGGAGGGCGCCACGCCAGTTCCTGCCACCCCCACCCCATTGCCCACCTGCCCAGCCCCAGGGCCCCTCAGCCATTTGCCTCCAGCTCCGGCCTAGGATCCGCAACGAGGCCTAGGATTGGAGCAGCCTGCAAACTGCTGAGCAGCTCTTCTCTCCCTGCCTCTCAGCTGATCGGCGGGTGGGCGGGGCTTCCAGAGAGGCCTCCATGTAGGCCTCCCTGAAGCCTGAACTCGGCAGGCCCCAAGGAAGCCAGGAAGAAGAAGGCAGGCAGAGTTCTCTGCAGCAGCAGACACTCTGCCCAGAACATCCAGCACAGCTTTTGCCAGGTACTGTGAATTCCTTTTTGTGGTTTACTCTCCCCCCCCCCCAATATAGGGATCTGCTTGCCATAGGGCTTTGATATGGGTGGTGGTGGGGGGAGACTGAGAAGTCTGAATATTTAATTTAAAACCGAGTGGAAACTTTGCTGGCTTTAAAAACAAAAACTATCTAAAAAGCCCTATAAGTGGCTTGTTTCATGGAAGAAAATTACAAAAACTTCTGGAACAATATTATATTCATTCATTCATTCATTCACTCATAAATGCACTTATGTTCACGTTGTTTTGCAACCCAGAAGGTCTGAGTGAGCACTGTGAAGCATGTGTGTTCTTTTGTTTTGTTTTATTTTATTTTTCTTATGTGTGAACTGCTCCCCAATAACTTGCAGGGACTTCAGGGTAAATCTGGCCAACATGTGAATACAGCACCTCCATTCCAGAGGAGAGGTGTGTTAAAGGGCTTTAAAAGCCTGGTGTGAAAAGACTCCTGGAATCAAACTTGACTGAATTTGTTCAGAATTCTGAGAAAACAAACACAGGCTCACCCTGCGTGGTTGAAAGTCTCCTTTGCTAATCTGCAGCGAGGGGGCCATTTTAATAATTAGTGTTTCTAGTGTGTTCTAGGCATTAAAAGTAGCACAAACATATAGTACTCAATGTATATCACTATATACTGTGAAGTGTGCATGTGTGTATTCAGTGAAATGTATTTCCAGGCAGCATACTTATTTTGAAATATCAGACTTAAATCCTTGGGGGCCTGGGGTGTGTGGAGGCCCTGGACTTTGAGGGGCTGAGGGCCCATTTTAAAATCTCCTCTCGGCCCATTCCAACCTTGCTATGCCCCTGGTGGTCACTACATATGGGTTTCTGCACAACACCTGCACAGAAGCAACTCCCATGTAGAAAATGTGTCTCTTGTAAATTGACCCTGAATTTTCCATCCATGACTGGGATATCTGAGAGTTACAGTCAATAATAAAAGAACAGCAGGCTGCTTGTGACAGGAAGGGGCAAATTACAATGATTTCTTAGTCGGGCAGGGGCTGGTTTTGGCCCTGGCAGAACTTGGCTGTCTGCTCCTGTTGCAAATTCCTCTGTCTAGTGTGGCAAACTAATGTATCCTCCTCCCTCTTGGTGTCAAAGTAAGCACTAGTGTGGTGAATGCACATATACCCCATCATGAGCCAACAATCATCACAAGACAAAGGCTGGCAGGAATCATTCACTGGTTTATAGACTCCCCCCGCCACCTTCTTCTTCCCCTATTTTGCTAGTGGCTATTTGGGCAGGTGATCCTCTAGGACAAAGTCATGTTTTTTAAAAAGCATGAGATGAGACAGAGAAAATGACACTTGGAATCCTCACATAACTCCTGACTGTTGTTCTAAGTCTTTTACAGAGATGGCTCATGTTTTCAGGTTTTGATCAACAACCATGTCTAGATGGTACAGTGTTCCTTTTAACAGGGATTTCCAGATATTGTTGACTACAAGTCCCATCATTCCTGTTTGGACAGGGGCGTAATTTCACTGCTTGCCCTAGGTGCTATTTTCCCTAGATACGCCTCTGAATGACAATACTTGGGTATAATGCAGTCAGTGACCAAGTAATCTCAATTAGATTTTGTGGACAACCCTTTAACATGACAGTTCTTCAAGTCTATGCCCCAACGACTGATGCAGAAGAAGAGGAAGCTGATGAGTTTTATGTTCATGTTCAGTCTGACAAAACATGCAAGCAAGAAGTGATGCTGGTGGTTGGAGACTGGAATGCCAACGTTGGAAAAGGTTAGGAGGAAAACACAGTCAGCTAAAATATTTTTCAAACCAAAGCAGCACCTATACACATAGACATCACCAGATGGAGTACACAGAAATCAAACTGATTACATTATTGGTGCAAGGAGGTGGAAGAGCTTAGTTATAACAGCAAAGACGTGGCCAGGAGCTGGTTGCGGAACAGATAATGAACTGCTCATGTGCAAGTTCCAAGTCAAGCTAAAGTGGAAAAACAAAGCTATCCAGCTTCCACAATGTGATCTTGAGAGTATACCCACCATTTTCAAGGAGAACATCAGAAACTGTTTTGAAGTTCTGAAGCTCAGTTATGGGGAACCAGAGGAACTATGGAATGAAATCAAAGAAGTTGTTAAGGACGAATGTGAAAAGAGACTGCCAAAGACCAAGAAACAGAAAAAAGCAAAATGGATGTCAGAACAGATGGTGGAAATTGCCAAGAAGAGGAGATAAGCCAAAGTCAAGAAAGAGAAAAACTTCAGGAAGGAAAGTAATAGGTAATTTCAGAAAGCTGTTAGAAGAGACAAGGAACGGTACTACTTTGACATCTGTGAAGACCTTGAGGATGGAAATAGACAAGGAAAAACAAGGAAAGTTTTCCAAAAGATCTCTGAACTCATGAACTCCAACCTCAAATTGGTATGTTAAGGGATGCCAAAGGACAGATAGTAACTGATTCAGAGAAGATCAAACAGAGATGAAAGGAGTATACTGAAAATCTGCAGGGATATCAACATACAAGAGTCTCTAGAAGATATTCCTTATTTGCAAGAACCTCTAGTACGGGAAGATAAAGTTAGATCAGCAATCCGGTCATTACCAAGTCTTGGAAGGCTACAGGAATTGATGGAATGGCTACAGAAATATGGCAGGAAACAGAAGAAGAATCAGTCAAGGCTCTAACTAAAAAACCTATGCCAGGAAATTTGGAGAATGACACAGTGGCCAACAGATTGGTATGCATACCCATACCAAAGAAAGGAGACTTAACAGATTGCACAAATAATATCCTTAATTTCACATGCTAACAAAATAATACTCAGGATCATCCAGCACAGATTAGAGCACTATGTGGAAAGGGAAATGCCGGATGTTCAAGCTGGTTTCAGAAAAGGCTGAGGAACAAGAGACATCATTGCTGATGCATGCTGGATAATTGAGAAAGCCAAAGAATACCAGAAAGAAGTCAACAGCCTTGAGATTGCGTTAATGAAAGGCGGTATATAACTTTAACAATAAATAAATAAATATGTGCTTTATTGACTACAGAAAAACCTTTGATTGCTTTGACCATGTCAAATTGTGGAATATCTTTAGGAAAATGTGTGTACCAGAGCATCTCATTATCCTCATGATAAACCTATACACAGGACAGGAAGCCACAGTCCAGACAGAACATGGTGAAACAGACTGGTTTCAGATCGGCGAAGTAGTAAGACAAGGCTGTATACTTTCTCTTTATTTATTCAATTTATATGCTGAACATGTACTGAAAGAAGCTGGATTGGAAGAAGATGAGCGTGGTTTTAAAGTTGGAGGAAGAAACATTAATAACCTGCACTAGGCTGATGATACCACTCTGATAGCTGAGAATGAGGATGATCTGCAAGCTCTAGTAATGAAAGTTAAGGAGCACAGTGAAAAAATGGGACTTGGTAGGGTTGCAATGAAGGCCTTGGAAACGATATTTAGATGCCGTGATGAGTCTATACCTACAAAGATTAGAATAATTTGGACAATGGTATTCCCTGTGACACTCTATGGATGCAAAAGCTGGACTTTGAAGAAGCCAGATAGAAAAAGCATTGACTTTTTGGACTTTGGTGCTGGAGGCGATGGAGAAGACTTTTGAGGATACCATGGATAGCCAGGAAAACAAACAAATGGATCATGGAACAAATCAATCCAGAATTTTCACTCGAGGCACAAATGATTAGATTCAAACTATCATAATTCGGACACATTACGCGAAAACCCAGCTCCCTCGAGAACTCTGTTATGTTGGGAAAAGTTGAAGGAAAGAGAAGAAGAGGACAACCAGCAGCAAGGTGGCTGGACTCGATTATGACAGCAATGAATGCACCACTGAGAGACATTAAAGGCCAAGTTGAAGACAGATCATCCTGGAGAGAATCTATCTATGTGGTTGCTAAGAGTCGGCACTGACTTGATGGCACTTAATCAATCAATTAATCAATCAATCAACCTCCAGCAATCATGATTCTGCCAGTACTTTCTTACAAAACACCATTTACAATATAACAGTTTGCCGGGTCTCACGATCCGTGAGATCCGGTTTGGGGCGGTGAGCGGAGAGAGCAGGCTAAGCCTGCTCTCCCCACTCACGAGTGGAGAGGGAGCCCTGGGCGGCTGGATTGGCCGCTCACATGATTGCCGGCTCCTTGACGGAGCCAGTGGGGGCTGGGGTTAGCGGGGGCCACGTGCCCCCTGCAAGCCCCAATATGCCCTGCACGAGCACGCAGGGCATACTAGGGAGACCCCGGGAGATGGGAGGCAGCTTTTCGCCTCCCCTCTGGGGGTCTGCTCATGAGGAGGTGCGGCACGAAGCCTCACTGTGGCTACTCACTGTGGCTACTCACGATAATGTAAACCGCCCTGAGCCTTTTGGAAGGGTGGTATAAAAGTTTTAATAATAAATAAATTAATAAATAAATAATAATTAAAAAAACAGGTTTGCGGAGCACTCGCTCTGCAAACCTGGTTTTTGACCAGGGGTTCTCGAGCAGGTTACCTGCTCTAGAACCACCGGGCTCGCAGCCAAGCCCGGTGGTTCTTATGATTAACAAAAATCGGGCTAGGCTCTCCTAGCCCGATTTTTGTTAATCGTGAGAATAGCCCCAATATATAGTACAATCAACACCCATCGTTTAACCAATTGCTTCCTTACACAGTTTGCAATGCAGCAAACTTTTGCCACCTTGGTGGAAACATTAATATCACTGTTGGACAAAAAGAGAGACACATAAAAGGCCAATGGCGTACCTAGGAATCTAGACAAAATAGATGACAAAAGTGCTAGCTGAATATCTCTATAAAATAAACAGTGAAGCAACATATGGTCAATTGTCTCAACTGCTGCTGACTGACATAGGCATAACTATTGAGCAAAAGAAATACTGAGATAGCAACCCTCTAAAAGAGCTGAGGGCAGCACATTCAAGCATGCCAAAGCAAAAGCCCTTCTCAATTTGGCAAGAACAAGCTCATGTAAATATTTAGCTGGTCTATTAGGGTGAGTTGCAGTAAGAAAGGTAAATGTCTGACTCAGGCCCTGTCTTTCTGACTCACTATGCCACAAATCCTCTGCCTTATTATCTCCTTGGCTTTTAAGATCCCTAAGGAGATCAACATGGGGATACTTAACCCATAGCTTTCTAATTTCCTTTCAACTCCCTCTTTCCATGCAGATGCAAAGTTGTCTTTCAGAACCAGAGGTGCAAGGCCTGCTTGACCAAGATTTAATTTCAAATAATAGATCTTTGCAACCCAAACATGTCCTTCAATTGGTACTAACCACATTTCCAGGCTCAACGCTACGCTGAGTGTCCCTCTTGGCACCCCAACGCTTGTTCTAATAAATAATATTCCATATAGTTGGGCTAAAATTTTCCAATTGAAGACTTGAATTGCAGTGGAGATGTAACCACCTCCCTTCCCAAAAAAGAATCTAATGAGTGCCATTACACTCTTTTGTGCCTCTTGTGTAACGTAGAGTAGATGTGCTCTCCAATAGCCATTAAATTGGAAAACCACACCCAAATACTTATAGAGCTTGACTTGTTCTATATCTTGGCCATCAATTTGCTACTTATGCTGCACAAATTTCTTCTGGCACAAATTTTGGTCTTCAGATAGTTAATTTCTAGTTCTTCCTCTTGGCAGTATGTTGCAAATTTTTAAGGGTTCTGTGCAAGCCTATCTTTGTAAAGGAGAGAACTGCTATGTAATCTGCATACAGCAGCACTGGAACTGGTTGCTGACCTAATTTTGGAGGATGGAAATCTGACTGATATCTATCTATCTATCTATCTATCTATCTATCTATCTATCTATCTATCTATCTATCATATTTGTATACCACCCAAAATGCAGGAGAGTGTGTCCGTGAATTGATATAAAAAATGAAGGGGGGGGGGGCAAAATGCAACCCTATCTCACTCCCTGCTGAACGGGTGTCTGCTAAGAGTACAGATCCAACATATTGGCTATAACATCTAAGTTATATACCAGAATTTTAGGTTCATCAAATATATGTAAAAGGGAAATACTGAGGCCAAGAATGCTACTAATTTTTCAGTATCACAGTGTTGAGTTTTCCATTAAGATACCTAAACTTAACATTATACCAAAAGTGTACATAACATTAGCCCAAGGGCTGTTTCTGCTTTGCATACAACTTGCAACAAAGAAGCTGGGGAAGGTGGCGGGGGCATTTCTTCTCTTGCTTGTGCCCTGAAATTAATCCTTCTGGCTTCCCCCACCCCTGCAGGATTTCAGACCTGTGTTTACTTCACAAGCAGGGCTCTGGAACCACTTGGAGCAAGAGATTCAGGGCAAAGGTGGTTGTCTGGGAACATCTAAGGAGCCTTTTGCTTTCCCAGCATATTTGGATGCCGTTCATATTTCCAATGCCCTGTTTCAAATTTAATCGCTGTGATATAATGTGATGACGTTGTCTATCCGGCATAAAGAAGTTGCTGGTTTCTTTTAGTTGTTTTCAAGAGACTGCTCCCCCTGCTGTTTATATTTTGAATGCAATTTGCCAAAACAGAAGCATTTTGCTGCTGTTGAGCGGCTAATCTGGAAAGTGCCCTGTAGTTGTTTTTTTTTAAGTATTAGACAAACTGATGGAAGAAATCAGTGGTGATTAGACATGATAGTTAGGTGAAGCTTCCATGTTCAGTGGCAGTATTACCTCTGAATACCAAATGCTGGGGCCAGACAACTGAAAGGGTCTATTGCTTGATGAAGGGGCTGTAGCTTAGTGGTGTGGCGTATGCTTTGCATGCAGAAGGTTCCAGTTCTGATCCCTGGTATGTCAATGTAGGGCTGGGAAAAACCCCTTCCGGAAACCTTGAAGAACCTGTCTATATTGATGACACTGACCTAGATGAACCAGTAGTGTAAGACCTTCTTATTCCTTCATACCCTACTTACAACAAGCTCCCCAGAAATATCTGGCTGGCTGCTGTGCAAAACAGAATGCTGGACTCTTCTTGTGAATGCTTAATCTTTTGGGGGAAATGATTGGAAAGTTCAAGTCAAGTTTACTTGCAACAGGGCTTTCTCACAGCTAGTTAGAATGACTATGTTCCTGAGATGTCTGCCTCCAGCAGCCCCTACCAAACGCAGCGGGGGGTGGGGGAGAGTGTAGGGTTCACCTCTGGTTGTGAGAAAGGAAGTGTAGATGGGAACATAATGCTTCCCTTTGCTTCTAGCTGAACTTGACGATTCATTTTCTATGAACTTGCCCTGATGGCTATCATCTTGCTCGCTGTCATCCTTGTCTTGAAGGCAAGGAGTAGGGGACAAGCCTAGTAATAGCTGCTAGTCTTGATGGCTACATGCTCTCTCCAGATCCATGGTTCACTCACATACCATGCACAGAAGTGTTGATGGGCAAGAAAGGCACCCGTACTGCTGTGCAGCACTTCAAAGCACATCAACACCCCTGCAGAGCTGGGCTCATCCATGCCTATTAAACGTGGCACAATTGCAGTTGCAACATGAATGGAGAGGAGAGCTAGTCTTGTGGCAGCAATCAAAGCCCCTTTGCTAAGAAGGGTCTGCCCTGGTTTGCATTTGGATGGGTGGTTACATGTGAGTGCTGTCTGATAGATTTTCCTTAGGGGATAGAGCCATAGCTGTGTAGTAGAATGTCCCAGGCTCACTCCCCAGTACATAGGAAGCTGCCATATACGGAGTCAGACCATTGGTCTATCTAGCTCAGTATTGTCTTCACAGACTGGCAACAGCTTCTCCAAGGTTGCAAGTAGGAATCTCTCTCAGCCCTATCTTGGAGAAGCCAGGAAGGGAACTTGGAACCTTCTGCTCTTCCCAGAGCGGCTCCATCCCCTGAGGGGAATATCTTACAGTGCTCACACTTCTAGTCACCCATTTATATGCAGCCAGGGTGGACCCTGCTTAGCTAAGGGGATAGTCATGCTTGCTACCACAAGACCAGCTCTCCTCTCCTGAAGGGCTCGGAGAAGCTTCTGCCTAAAACTTTGGAAAGCTGCTGCCAGTCAGAGTTGACAGCAGTGAGCTAGATTGACCAATGGTCTGACTCCGTATATGGCAGCTTCCTGTTTTCCTACAATGCTACTTCCACAGGGAATAATGGAGGTTATTGCAAATGCGCTGTCGTAAATCTGTCAGGCTAGCCAGACGGAGCGTAAAACAGGCAGAGGCAGAAGTATAATAGCAAAGTCTTACAGGAAGAAATTCTCCAAACCAGGTTCAGTCCAAGTCAAATCTAATCAATTCAACAGAGTCTAAATTGCAGTCCATGGGCAAGGTCAACACAGTCCAGGGTCCAAACAAGGTCAAGGCAATACACAAACATAGCCAATTAGCTCACAGGAAATTGACGTTTCTATCAGCAGGGTACCTGTGGTGCAGTCATCTTAAATAGGCTGATTTCCGGTGCTGTTAATCAAGAGATCCTGAGTCAGCAGCTTTGCCTGTTGTTCTATGCATGTGGTTCCTTAACTCTTGCTGTCTCTTGGACCGACACCTCTCCACAACTGAGACTGGTCGCGCCTCCTCCACAAGAGCTGCCTCACCCGGCTCTAACGCATTTTCAACTCTCCATGCATTGGACCCACTCTCCTTTGCAACTTCTGTTCCTTGCCCACCCTACTCTGCTGTAACCTCCATCCCCTTCTCCAGCTCCTCCTCGGAGTCTTCCAGCATACCCATGACATGCAATTTCACAATGCTTAGTAGGTACAGAGCAGCCTACCTCTGCAGCAGCTCTGATGTGCTTTGGAGAGCTTTGCAACACCACAAGCACCCATCAACATTCTTGTGCATGGTATGAGAGCAACTATGCCTCTGAATATCAGCTGCAGTGGGAGAGCGGCTATGCCTTCATTGGCTGTTTGTAGGCTTTTCAGGCATCTCATTGGCTACTATGGGACACAGGGTGCTGGACTAGATAGGCCATGAGCCTGGTCCATCAGGGCTTTTCTCATACCCTTGTGATTGGCCCAGGTAGGAGGCCAATCTCAATGCCATGCTCCAGTTTGGTTTAGCAAACTTACTAAACTAAGTAATTCAAAGATTTGTCAGAATTCAGAGATTTGTCAACAACCTCTGTGTGCCTCAGAGTCTTTGTTTTCAAACAGCAGTGTTGCATGCTACATGGCAAAGTGCGTATGAAGCTTCCCCCCACTAAAAATGAATACGTGATATGGCATGTGTAAGAAGAGGAGAGTCCTGCCATTCAAAAGAAATTCCATTGCATAAACCCTTGGGATGGCCTGAGGTAGCTCTTTGGATACCAGCCTCCATTAAGCTTGAACTGGCTTGTTTTCTCCTCTGGGGCAACTGTATACTAAGAGCGGTTTCACAAATTAGTTTTGGGAAGAATGGGCACACCTACGTTGTTCATAGGAAAGTAATATGGATACAGCGCAGAAGGGTTTTTCAGAGCAGCAGTCTGTCTACTAGAAGGAATTGTATGACATTATTTGAAAAAAATGTTTTTCTCTGCACTTGGCCACAACCTCAGTAGAGACACTTTAGTTCAGAAGATAGGAACCTCACAGTTCATTCTCTCTGATGACTCCTAAGTAAATGATCAGAGCTTACTGTTCCCATACAAGTAGTTTATTAAGGAACCCACCACAGATCAAAGATAGCATGCACAGAAATACTGCAGTTGCTTATTCAGCTGGCAGAAGGTGTCCAGACATCCAGTGCAGATCTGAAGAGCCTGGACAATCTAACACAATCGCTGTTATATAATTTACTAGGTCATGAGTTTGGTACATGACCAGCCCTTGAGAGTTTCCCCAGATTTGTCTTGTTCCACTGTGTCAACATTTTAGGATGTCTGTGGTTTTTTTTGTTTTTTTTTAATATCCATGTTGAAATCTGTAGCTTCAGCTATGAAATGCAAAGCTTCAGCTAAGAGAAGCCATGTTGCATGCTCTGAGTTTCTTACTTCACCACCTTTTTGTCTTATGAAATTTCCTATCATAGATAGCTCTGACTCACAATTTCCCACAAGGTTATCTTAAGGATGACTGAGGCCTGCAGTTCTATTCAAGCTTTAAAGTTTGGCTAAAGCTAAAGTTTCTACTTTCCCTAATCAATAATTATTTCTAATATACAAATAACAACAAAATAACGCAACTCAACTCATAATGAGGGAAGAGAAGTGACCCTCAGAATATTGGCCAAATGTAATGAATGTATCAAACTCCCATCACACACAAACAATCTTCTTAGTTGAGACAAACTAAGATGCCATGTAGAAGTTGCTTGATAGGAACTCCTGATTTTTTTTTTCCTTTTCAAAAAACAGGTTGGGGCCCCCCAATCTGAACTGTGGTGTGGCATGGGGGAAAGAGAGGGACTTACTATTCTCCCCATATCACACTCACAAGATTTCCACCTTGAAATGACCATTAGCCATGGAGGGGGGAAAACCTACAGGCACAATTTGTGTACCTTTTAAATTTTCCCTTCCATGGCTAATATCAGCTGGGTGAGTGTGATTGAATTCAGGAAGTTGGCATGGGGCTAACCCCTAGTTGGCTAACCCCTATCCCAGGCCATGGCCAAAATCCCACCTCCCATCATTTCTGCTTTTTGAAAAAGAAAATGATGTCCAGCATTCCAGTCCTGGGAATGTCCTATCTAATTTAGCCCTCTATGGTACATCTACTAACTAGTTGTGCTTAGCTGGGCAGCATGGAGGCAGACTGCACCTACCCAACTACGTTGGATAGGTTGCTCTACAAAGCAACCAGGGCACATCACTCACTTCAGTCGCACTGCAATGGCTCATTACAAGCTGTGTCACCACAATGGATTCCATGAGGGCTGATGGATAGGTCAATAAATGGGAATTCATGATGGCTATGTGAGACCTCTGTGCCATGAATATCAGTTGCGGGGGAGCTATTGGCTTCTTGCTCCACTCGTAGTTTTCCTAGATGGCCAATGTGGAAACAGTAGAAAGACATTTCAATCTGATCTAGCAGAGCTCTTCTTATGTCCTTAACTGGCTGTTGGCATTACAGGTTGTCTGGTGGGGGGCCCCGCCAGCCCTACTGGCTCTGACATTTCCTCGGCAGCCAAGGCCAAAGAGGCCCCAGGCGGGGCAGGTGGGCCAGGTTGACGAGTGGGCAGCTGAGGGAGAGGATGAGTGAGGGAGGAGGCAGTAGCAGACGGAGGCACAGCTGAGGGGGATAAGTGTGAGAGCAGCCTGATATGGCAGGGAGGAGGTCCAATCAGTGGGGGCAGGGGATGCATAAGTCGTCAGGAGAGATTTAAGACAGGCTCGGCCAGTGATGAGGGGCAGTTGGAGGGTGAGTGGTGGAGGCCTCCGGAGAGAGACTGCCACAGTGACTCCGAGGAGCCTGGAGGAGGAGGACCTGTGTGAACCAAGCCCCCTCCCCTCAAAAACTCTGAGGCTTTGCCTCGGGGAGGTGAGAGGGAGGAGAAAAACAAGAGAACAGCCATGGAGAGACCAGGGCCGTGACACAGGTCAACCATTCCTAGTCTTGCCCTCACCACAATTGCCTCTTGCTCCTTTTTTTTGCCAGGCAACTGCTTTGTGGAAAATGACCTACAACTAAAAACTGAGTAGTCCAGTGCAAATCTGAGACCATCTGTTGAATGACCTGCTGCATGACCGACCTTTCTCTGTAGGAGAAAGAGGGCCTGGCTGCAGTTATCCACAGGGGCACATCTCAGTAATTTTGGTGCCTGGACCTGAAGGGCTTTGGAGTGGGGGCCCTGCACGCACACTCCTGCTGCAAGTTTAAAAAATAGTTAAAGGGTTTTTTTTTAAAGGTTATTTTTAAAAAGGGAACCTGCATTTTTTGAACACCTCCCATGGAGGTCCTCTGCAGAAGCATGCCGCCGTGGGGTGGGTGCAGGGTTAGAGTGTGGGGTGGGGTGGTGGCAGGAGGCTCCCCTGGGCCTTTGGAAGCCCCCCTGGACCTTGGAGGACACGGACCAGGGCCCCAAGGTCTGGGGGTAAGAACACCTCTGGTTATCCATGCTCTAGTAGTGGCCAAGCTACATTAGAGTTGTGATGAATTGTATGTGGAGATGCCTTTCAAAAGCATCCAGAAACTACTTGTGTAGAATGTAGCAGCCAGATTATTAACTGGAATTGACTGTCATGAATTTATTACTCTAATAACTGGCCCTATCCAAACCCCAGCACAGTTCTTTCAGTGACTGTTGCTGGTGTCTATCTTACGTTTCTTTTTAGAATGTGAGCCCTCTGGGGACAGGGTTCCATCTTATTTGTTTGTTATTTCTCTGTGTAATCCGCCCTGAGCCATTTTTAGAAGGGCAGTATAGAAATCGAATTATTATTATTATTATTATTATTAGTAGTAGTAGTAGTAGTAATTACTCTAGTACTTACAAGCAATCCACCTTAAGTGGCACAGAGGGGAAATGCTTGACTAACAGGCAGAAGGTTGCCGGTTTGAATCCCTGCTGGTACTATATTGGACAGCAGCTATATATATATATGTGTGTGTGTGTGTGTGTTTGTGTGTGTATAAAATTTATTTATTCAATTTTTATATCACCCTTCCAGAAAGGCTCAGGGCAGTTTACATTAAAACAAAACCATTAAAATCAGTTAACAATTAAAACAGAAATTATAAAACAGTGTAAAACAACAATAATTAACAATTAAAACATCATAAAACAGCATTTAAACAATCAGAACAATTAAAAAACCCTGAAAAGCAGGTTACAACATTAAACCCATTAAAACAATATTAATTAGAAGCCTGGGTGAACAGGTGCATCTTTAAAGACTTTAAAAAATTGTCAGAGATGGGGAGGCTCTTATTTCACTAGGGAGCGCATTCCAAAGCCTCGGGGCAGCAGCGAAGGCCCATCCCTGAGTAGCCACCAGACAAGTCAGTGGCAACTGTAGACGGACCTCTCCTAATGATCTCGTGGGTGGTGGGGTTTGTAACGAAGAAGATGTTATCTTAAGTACCCAGGGCCCAAGCTGTTTAAGGCTTTATAGGTTATAACCAGCACTTTGTATTCTGCCCGGAAACATATTGGCAGCCAGTGTAACTCCTTCAGTACGGGAGTAATATGGTCCCTCCAAGATGACCCAGTGACCAACCTGGCTGCCACATTCTGGACAAACTGTAGTTTCCAGACTACATACAAGGGCAACCCACATAGAGTGCATTACAGTAATCCAGTCTGGAGGTTACCAGCAGATGTACCATTGTTTTGAGGTCATCTATCTCAAGAAACGGGGGCAGCTGGCGAATCAGCCAAAGCTGATAGAAGGCACTTCTGGCCACTGCCTCAACCTGGGACACAGGTGGAGGCTTGGATCCAGAAGCACCTCTAGACTGCATATCTGTTCCTTCTGGGGAAGTGTGATCCCATCCAGAACAGGCAGATCAAAATTGTCTCTCATGTTTCGACCTCACACAATGGGTACCTCTGTATTATCTGGATTCAGTCTCAGTTTGTTATCCCTCATCCAGCCCATCACCAACTCCAGGCAGGCATTTAGGGAGGTTATGCCCTCTCCCAATGATGCTGACATGGAGAAATAGATGTGGGTGTCATCAGCATACTGATAGCACCCTGCACCAAATCTCCTGATGATCTCTCCCAGCGGTTTCATGTAGGTGTTAAACAACATTGGGGACAGTATGGATACCTATGGGACACCATACAAAAGTTCAGATTTTGCAGAAAAGCAGTTTCCAAAGGATGAGTCAATATAGGAAGATGCTATAAAAATGGTAGACTTACCAAAATATAAAATGGTAGACATACCACCATTGCAGGGCTTTAGGGGCGGGTGCTACCATGGGTGTGTGTGTCTGCTGAGGTTTCCCCCTCCCCCTACCATCTTCCCCCCTGTCTTCAATGCTTTTGGTCCATTTTGGGCCTCTGTGTGCTGACGCACTGGCCATCTGCGTGGCCGATCAAAAAACCGCCATGCATTTTAAATTTATTTTTAAAATTTAAAAATATATATTTTATTTTTATGTCTGAAACTGCATACATTAGATTCTTTTATGCGCCTGGTTTCACTTCTAAATCCAGCCTCAGACTTCTACATCCCCATTCAAACATTTTAAGGAAGGATGTGTTGCAGTGGCCATTTCCCAGCACTTTCCTACAGATGTTTTGTGAGAGAATAAATGGGAAGAATGACCAGGGCATGGAAGCTCATGCCGCGAATGATGCTTGTACTCCTTTTTAAAAATCAAATGACATCCCTTCTAATAGGATTAAAAAACAACAACACACCACACGCAGGGACAAACATTTGAAAAGTTACAAACAAATCCAAAAAGTTTATGAATTGTTCTTTCTCATTTAATTGCCCAACATAGGAAGCATGAAGTGGATTGGAAAAGCACAAAGACACAGTTATGTTAGAAGAAGACAAAAGCAAGCATGCTTTCTCTTTGGCATCCACTGGAGGAAGTGATGGGTGTAACTTTGTTGCAGCTTGGTGAAAAGCTTACTGAATAGGAAGTTGTGGAATGTCCTTGGCGGGTGGAGGACTTCACAAAGAAAAAGCTATAAAGTTGCAAACAACAACAACAAACCACTTAAAAGTTACAGCAGGTTTGCATAAGCAGAGAAGATGTCTGATTTTGATGGACTGGATAGGAGGAGGTTTGGTTTTTGGTTTTGCTTTAATGTCTGAAATAACTGCTTAAGGGAGATTCAGAAGAAGCATTAAGTGCTGTGAAGGGAACTGAATTCCAAAGAAATGTAAGCTTTTAGTAGTCTAAAATTCAGAGCTGTCCAGAAATAGATATATGCTAAAATGTAAAATACAGAAAAATGAACATATGTCCCATTTGCTATTTTATTCTTTTAGGTTGCTGAGCTTCATGCAGTCAGAATATTAAATTATGAGTCTGCCAAAAGGTCTTAATTACTGGGTGGGCAACTGTACTGTAACTAGGGATGTGTACGAATTGGGGTTTTTAAATATGATTTGTACCTGAACTGAATCACCCTGATTTGTTTTGGGTCTGAATCTGCCCCCTGAATCACCCTGGATTCCAATTGTACCTGTATTTTCTGAATCTGAATCAATCTGGGGCAAAAAATAGGTTCTGGGGGCAAAATAGTGGGGTGGGTGGTAGTGCCCAATGGGTGGAAACTACCACCCAAATTTCAACGTAATTGGGCAATGGGGTGATTTTTAACATTTTTTTTAAAAAAGTTCACACAACTTTAAGCTTTTTCCCATAGGGAATAATGGAGATTTCAACTCCATGTGGGAGGCACCAGGGTGGCTCAGAGCAGGTTGTGGTGTAGTGCACATAGGGTGCCAATCACCCCAAAAGCACAAGCCCATGGGGTTTTTGTTGTTTTCAATGTTTGAGGTGTTCTGTGAGTAGATTCTTCGGTTGGAAATGAGAGTGGATTCTATGTTCATTCATCATTTTGCACTAAAGAAGATTATGAATTAACAAAGATGTTCATTCATCATCTTTGGTGAAAAAGGATGAATGAACTTAGAATCCACTATCACTGCATATTGTTTTGTACCCGAATCGATTCGCACATCCCTAACTGTAGCATTGGCATGAATGACAGATGCTAATCCAACTACCAATATTCCACATTATAATATTCTGTAAGGTTCTGCCCTGTGCAGCCTATGCTTCTAGAAATTGAATGGTTAAAACAGGAGAGGAAGAAGAAGTGGGTTACATAGAGGCTTGATAGTTTAGAATGATAGTTTAGAGAAAGTTGAGAGATTAGAGGCAGGCTTGATAGTTAACAATGTCATACAAAGTAAGCTATACAGAGCATGACATGGACTCCACCTACCCAGCTAAAATGTGTTAAATAAATAAATTAAAATATCTCTATTTATTAGAGATAATCTTCATTTTCTGATGCTCATTCCTGGGGAAATCCCCCCACCCCCGTTTAAACTTTTGGGGGATGCCTGTTAGTGAGCACATATACACTTGTGTTCTCTAGGTTTCTGCCTTTCCCCAGCTCTCTGGAAGATAAATATCTGAAGGCAGATGTATCTTGACATATGAGTGTGCATGTAAATGCATGCACATGCAGGGGTGGCTCAAAATGTCTGTGCACCTGGACAGGGCACCAGATGCCACCCCATATGTATGCCCTCCTCTCCTTCTTCCCCCTCCCTTTTTAAAAGCAGGTAGTAGAAGGGTATCTTGCTGCTTATATGTTCTCTCTCCCACTTTTAAAATCTGGGAGCAGAATGGCATCTTGAAACTCACTTGGTTCCCAATAATCTGCTGCCTGAGGCCACATGCCTAACCTTGCCTCATGGAAAAGCCACCTCTGCTCACATGGGCACCAAACATGCACTAATTCCCTTCCAATCATCCATAGCAGTTTACCCACAAAGTAGAAATGGCTGGATGGGACTGAGTTGCAGTGTTTCAATAAAAAGTAAATCCCTTGTGAGGTTAAATGTCTTATGGAAATTGTTACCAAACACACCCTACTGCAGTTTCAACAGCCGGCACACAGCAGAATGTTGCAGAGTAAATGAATACATTGTTTTTGTTGTTGTTGTTTATTTGATTTCTATACTGCCCTTCCAAAAATGGCACAGGGTGGTTTACACAGAGAAATTATTTATTTATTTATTTATTTATTACATGTATATCCCGCTCTTCCTCCAAGGAGTCCAGAGCGGTGTACTACATACTTGAGTTTCTTCTCACAACAACCCTGTGAAGTAGGTTAGGCTGAGAGAGAAGTGACTGGCCCAGAGTCACCCAGCTAGTATCACGGCTGAATGGGGATTTGAACTCGGGTCTCAAGTCCTGAGTGCTGGTCCTAGTCCAGCACTCTAACCACTACACCATGCTGGCTCTATATAAATAAGATGGATCCCTGTCCCCAAAGGGCTCACATTCTAAAAAGAAACATAAGATAGACACCAGCAACAGTCACTGGAAGTACTGTGCTGCGGGTGGTTAGGGCCAGTTACCCTCCCCCTGCTAAATAAAAAGAATCACCACAGTAAAAGGTTCCTCTTTGCCCAGTTAGCAGGGGTTATGCAGGTTGGTCAATAATTGCCTCTGTCAGGTGGATCACTGGTTAATAGTCCATAATGGCCAGTTGATGGTCCCTCAGAGTGAAAGCTAACTGTTAAGTGATATCGCCTAATATCTGGGAATCCCTCCACAGTGTTTTGAAGGAGATAGGTAACTTCCCTTTCAGGATAAGGGAAGAGGCTGACGCAGGATGTGTTTGACACAGCAGTTTGGAACAGTGGCATAGTGAGAATCCTGCAGCTCCAGCCCAGTCCCCAGCCACTCCTCCTGTGCCTGACATCAGATGCACCTGCATCCGATGTCAGATGAGCAGGGGGCGGGGCCACCTTTGCAAATTGAGCCATATGCCCCATTTGCGAGTAAACTACATCCAGCGCCATGTTTGCAATGGTGGCCAGGAGCACCTTTCCCTGTTTGTAAAGGCAGTGAGACGCTTTCCTGGCCAGGCTGGGAACCCAGCACTGGTTGAAGCTTCTCAAAAATGGAGCCGAGCAGCTCTGTTTCAGTCTGTGCAGCTTTGTTTCAGCTGCATGGCTCCATTTTTTAGCAGCTTCAGCCAGCACTGGGTTCCCGGCCACTACCGCAAATGTTGTGCAGGCTGTAATTTACTTGCAAACTAGGCACGCAGCCCCATTTGCAAACACAACCACACCCCCTGCATGTCTGATGTCTGACTCAGGGGCATGGCTGGGGCGCCAGGCGTGGCCCCTGGGCATGTCGGCCCGGCTTCTTTGAACTCACGCACACAATGGTGGCTCCACCCCTTGTTTGGAAGAGTTGCAGACAAGGGTTGATATACAGGCTAACTGTGCTTCACACCAGTGTTTTCTCCTCGTGCAAGTGTGGAGGGGTGATTTACACCCATATTCCCTTCCCTCTGCCTCCTGAAATTATGCCCCTGAGGGCTACGTGACCCTCAGGGACATAGTTTCAGGAGTTACAGGCAGCTGCTAAGGGAAGCTCATTGAAAACCGACTCTCCCCTGTTGCATGGTGGAAAATGCTTGCGTGTCAGCACAGTGTAAGTTCAGATGTCAGCCAGGGGGTTTAGTCTGGGATTATCATGCCATGTTAATTCACTCTTTATTGGGGGTTCACACACTGTTGTCATCAATTTGTTGTAAATTTGTACTTTCCTCAAAGTGCTTTACTCCAGACTAAACTAAAAGTTGGTCATGCAGCCGAGTGCATATGTGCAGTTTTCACTGATCTCTCCTCCTTCCAAAGTGCTATTTGGCTTCCAGAAATATGCCCATTAGGGCTTCAAGGACTTCATAATTTATGAATCAAAAACATTTCAAAAGCACAAGACAAATGGTTAACCCTCTCCCCTATTTGAACAAATAGATTAGGGTTTTTTGGCAGGCATTCCTACTCCACAAGCCCATTTCATTGCTGCTCAGTGTTGCAGAAGCAGTGAACTGCCCTGTGGGAGCACTTGGCAATTGAAAACCTACCTAGCCAGTTCTTTCCTCTCCTGTTCCCCATTGCATTGTCATTGCTCTGGACCTTGCTGCTTTCTGTTGCCGCTGTGGCAGCAATCTTGACTGCCATATTTGCTTATGATACCATGTATGTGTTGATATTTACTAGCAAGGTATTAGGAAACCCAGTAGAAAATGTCAGCCATATTTGTGTTACGAGTCTTAGTTTTGGAATTTATATCTATAGCATACTAAATGTGTTTTCCCAGTAAATGATGGAAATTAGGGTAATTTTGGACATTTATTGAAGGCACTCAGCTGGCCTTTATATTTACCAGTAAATACCCAATTTTTCTGACATTTACCTTTGGATTTTTAAAAATCTTAATAGAAGACTGGTAACTATCCACATTCACATTTCTGACACTGACCACATCCGCATGTTCCTGCCCAGTATGATATGGAACTATGGGACGCCACTCAGCAGTTTAGCTGAGTTAACATTGCTGCAAACCAAGGAATATGATTTTTGTAAGATGCAACCAGATAGCTTAAGCAGGTATGATGTATCACACATGCCAGAGCAAGGAGAAATTCCCTTGCAGTCACTACTTGATTTGACATTGGTGCCATGTCATGACATATTTAGATAATGTGCTGCAGCATTTATCTTAATAACAGGTTATATAGCTTTGACTTTTAAAAATGTGTATCTAGCTTAGCTGAGCATAAAAAGTACATTTTGAGTGGGTGTTAGTTATCCGCAAGTCTTTGCTGGAACATGGAAAAATGTGGCCTCTCTGTCTCATCCTAATAAGGCAGAGTTCTCTACTGGTAGCATAGTCTGAATACCTTAGCTATGAAATAATGTAGATCACTGGGAGAACTGCAACCACGTGGTGGAGTAGCTATATCAGTTTTCCATCTATAATGAAGCATGATCATCTTTGAAGAATTACTCATTCTGAGCCGTATGCAACTGCTTTCTTAAGTGGCTTCTCCTGTAGCAATTACACGAGGAATCATATTAGCAAAATACTCTGGGATGTGTGTGTGCGTGTGTGTGTACATTTTGTATTTTTTTCAGTGTAAAATGGTTAATGAAAAAGAAATTTACCATTATAGATTTAGGAAATGATCAGTTTGTTGGAGGGGATGATAGGAACATGGATCCATCAAGCCTAAGATCCTGTTTCTAAGTTTCTTCCCACATGCTACAAGCAAGTTATTACAAGCCACTAGAGATGTGCACAAAACAAATGTTTGATTCATTTTGAATTTGAATCGAATTCCAAAAATTAATTTTGGATTTTAATCAATCCAAAAATTTGATTTGGATTTGAATCAATTAGACCCTATTATGGTGCCTTTTAAAACCAATCAGGGGGCCTGAATGGTTTTTTAAAGGTGCCAAATGGCTCTTGAATCAGATTCAAATTGAATTTTGAAAATTTGATTTGAATTCAGATTGAATTGCCCTTTTAAGGGGTGATTCGATTTGAATATGAATCACTCAAATCACCCAGATTCAAGTCAGATCAATTCAAATTCAAATCAATTTGAACATCCCTACAAGCCACTAGGTCCTGTGGACCTCTTCCATTTTCCATCTGTTTTTTTGTAGGACAATCTTGGAATCTTAATGGACAGCCATTGGCTGAGATCCACAGATGCAGTCTCATATGTGCAAGAAGGAATCCTATTTATTGTCAGGGGCGGGGAGTTTCATAGCTCCTGGCCCCATCCAGTTCTAGCTGTGTTTACTTTTGATGCATATGGCTAGTGGACCCAGAAAAGAATACAGAGTGTTTATTTCACACACACACCACCACCAGTCCCCAAAATAACTCCTGAAGCCCAATATGGCTTCTGCATTGTCAGGGTTACCCTGACAGGCCAAAGGCCACTGCAAGAGATTGGGCTGGCACTCGGGAACCTACCCTCCCAGTGCGGCCAGTGTTGGTCCCTCCTGGCCATGCAGCCCTGGAGGTGGCTGCTTGCGTCAGCCAGGAAGCATCTGCCTGGCCCCCACAGGATAGCAGCACATCATCACTTGAAGATGGTGAGTCATCACAGGATCAGGGGCAACTTATGTGAAATCTTGGCCTGCGTTCTGGCAAGACTTGCCCCACCTGCCAAGGGTTATATAAACCAGAGCTGGCCAGTGATGAGGGGCCAGTCCAGGAGGAGAGCTGCCAGGAGAAGGGGCTCTCTGACTCCCCTGGAGAGCTGGAGGCAGCAGCTCCCTGGGCAGTCTGTGAAAGGAACAGATTGCCAGGACAGTGGACTAGTCCTTCCCCATTGGCCATAATTCTGAGGCCATCTGGAATGCTCTACACAGGGGGAGGTGGAACCTTACAAGTATACTGGCTAATTTTGCTGGAGGAAGACACAGGAGCTGAACAACAATTTATAGAGGTTTCTTATTTTAGGAATGCTGCCTTCGTTTCTTGATCTATTTATAAGACTCACAGTACTATGTTAATATGTTCTCAGTACTATGTTGATATGGTGGCAGATGACAAAAGCAGCTGAAAGGGTGACAGACAAATAAAGCCGCCAACCCCCCTCACACCTTCTGATATGGGAACCAGTGGGATTTGTTTGGCTAGGGATGTTTCAAAGCTTATCCCACAGTGGGAGCAGGCACACTATGTTCGCAAAGGATGTGGTTATGGCACTTTCAAACTGTCCCTCCTGTAGCTTTTATGTTATGTCTGCCTTTACCTCAAAGGGAAGCTTAGTATTTCTTTCCCATTTTTGGAAGCAAGATAAATTGCACACAAGTGGCTACACACCCTTTTTTGTTTGTTTGCTTAATTTAATGGCTGTACTGGTGTGCACAGAACTGCGGAGGTGAGGTTTGACACTGGGGGGGTCTCCCTTTAAGGGTGGGGAGAGTGCACTTATCCCTCCAGCTACATTCCCTGCACTGGTGCTCCATTATCTGCAAAATCCATGGGGTGGTAGCATACCTCCCTGCTGCACCTTCCCCTGTTCTTTGCTGGAAATCGGCGGAAGTATGGGCTACATGTGCGCCGGCTGCATGTGCGCCTGCCACACACGCAGCATGTCACACACACGCACTGCGTGCATGGCGTGTGCACGTGACATACAATGTGTGCAGTGGGTGGGTGTGGCGGCGAGCATATGCGCAGCCCGTACTTCCACCAATTTCCGGCCAAGAAAGGGGGAAGGGGAGGCAGGGAGGTACGCTGCCGCCCCATAGATTTTGCAAATAATGGAGTGCTGGTGGGGGGAAAGTGGCAGGAGGGATAAGTGCACCCTCCCCCGCCCTTAAAGGGAGACCCCCCCGGCATCGAACTGGCGGAACCACCAGTTCTTCAAACTGGTTCGGCGGCCCATAACGAGCCTCCGGACCAGTTCCGTGTACATCACTAAATGACTATTCCTCTTAAATATTGTACTGCCATATTTGGAAACTTCTCTGTGACTTTTGGTGTGAGAAAAAATTTCCAGTGGTAACTTTAGCTTTAGATCTTATTCTTGGTCCTCATGACAATGCACTGGAAAATCCATAGTCACTTCCTATTATTTGTATGCTTATTTTAGCATCCCCAGAAAGACTTATTGATCCAAGGGTGTTGAGGCTCCTTTGGCAGAAAAGGGAACACTGGAAAATAAAGTTCTTCTTTAATCTTCTCCTGCATGTGTAAGTTTTGATGATTTTTTAAAACGAATATGAGCATGAAAATGGAATAGCACAACTTTTCTGTTTTTAGAATTAAATTCTGCTGTTTTGTCTCCTATTCTTAGTAAGGAAGTCGTCGTAAGTTTGACCTGAACACTTCAAATTGTTTGTTTCTTGCAGCTTTTTCTTTCTTCTTTCCCCTTCGTTCTGCCTTTCCCCCTTTCCTCTCTCCTTTTTTAACCAGGGCTCTCTAGGGTCAGAATTCTGAAAAACAAACTGGGAAGGGCCTACAATACAGTGCATTGCGGGTACAATACACTGCTAATTAGTATGTCAAACAGAAAGCACCTGAATATTATTAGTCTGCCTTGGGGTGTGGTTGGTCTTTTGCTATAATTGTAACGATGCTTCGATTCAAAAGGCACGGAGGGCCTTACTTACTACTTCTTCCTTTTACATCCCTGTCTGCCACTTGTGAGTTAAACATGCTCCACTTGCACCACTGACTCAGGCCACAGGTGTCAGCAAGCTGCCCTGCCAGTGCTGCATGAGGAAGCCAGTGCTGAACCTTCTTCCAGGAATTGGCCTTCTTGGCCTGGCCAGGACGTCATTAGACCATTGTGGATATCCAGAGCAGACAAGGATGGCTAACAATAGAAATTCCTGCCTGGTTATAAATCAGATAGTCTGGATAGTCAGAGGTTGGAAACAATTAGAACTGGGACTTTCACCCAATAAAGACCTCTGAAACAATTCATTGGATGCAGTTTAATCAATTATTATTTTATTATTTACATTTATATCCCACTCTTCCTCCCAGGAGCCCAGAGCAGTGTACTACATACTTAAGTTTCTCCTAACAACAAACCTGTGAGGTAGGTTAGGCTGAGAGAGAAGTGACTGGCCCAGAGTCACCCAGCAAGTATTATGGCTGAATGGGGATTTGAACTTGGATTTCCCCTGTCCTAGTCCAGCGCTCTAACCACTACACCACACTGCCCCATTAAGGCTGTTTCATTAAGGCTGCGTAAATGGGCATGTGAACAAATAGTCCCAAAATGGTGGGGGGCATACTTCGTTTTAAGATTATGTATGCACAATAGCAGATCTTGACACTCTCTCATGAGAAAGAGGAAATGCCTTCTTTTAAAAATGGTACCTGTTGCCCACCGTCTCTTTAAAAAATAATTCAAAATAGTTTTAAAAATTGCTGCCCAGTTAATTGGGGGGCACCTTTTAATATATTAATCTAATTAACTGACTAAACGTTGCAGCCCTGATCTGAATAAACATAAGACTAACTTGAAATGAAACAAACAGGGCAATTGTTATCCAGCAGACAAAGGTTCAAGTCTGAGACAAGCCATCAGTTCAGGTTGTGGTCTCAGGCAAGTTGCAGTTGTGCTCTATCTCAGGATGGATTTCTTTGGGGGTGAGCTCAAGGGACTCTTATTAAACACACATCTTACTTACAGCACTTATTAAGTGCCAAGGGACCCAAGGCGACACACATAACACTATAAATTAAACCACTATAATTCCATTATAGTGGAATTATAGAGGGGAAGCATTAAATCTAACATCCTTGGACAATAAAACTGCAGGAACAGCATCAATCAATCAATCAATCAATTAAAAGCCTTTCAAAAATGAAATGTTATAACCTGGTGCCTGAAGAGCACCAATGAAAGTGCCTTATGGATCTGTTGGTGGAGGTTACTTCACAGAAGAGATGCCATTGCCTCCCCTTGCCCCCCCCCCCGTTATCCTGGACGCTTTACACATATGGCTTTTACTTCAAATCTCCTCCGGAATGGAGTGTGCCGGTCCACATATTAGCTGCATTTACCCTGAAGTCCCAGCGGCCTATCAGGGACCAGTACAGACAGGACTCTAGTTTTCCCCAAATCATGGCTGTGCATTCTGGTTTAGCCCAAAGTAAGTCTGGTTTTAAAAAATCCTCTATTTTCAGTGGCTTTAAACAAACAAACAAACCCAAGGCTTCTGTTATGCCCCACAGTTTCTCTGTGATGTGTGGACTGGCCACTGGCAGTAATTTGGCATTTTTCAAAACTCAGTGAAGGGGAGTTTGACAGCTGTGTTGGGTATGGTCTATGCTGAGTGATTTGCAATTGCAAGTGTGGTGGGGGGAGGGGTTGTGGCAGATTGGTGACATTCTGTGGAGGGAGTTCAGAAGGGGAGGGAGAAATTCCTGAGTTAAACGCAAGCACAAACTGCAAAATGTGGGTCTTAACATAGGCTTTCCATATGCAGAATGGAGATTACAGCTTCGATGTAACCTGAGCCCTTTGTGTTTGAGCTGATTCCATCAGCTGCATTTTTCTTCATGGCAGAGATAAAGCAATGATTTCTACTTTAACCTTCCCTGCCTCTTGAATGGTCTGGGGTGTGGGGGTGGGGAAACATGAGGTGATGAAGGCAGTCACTCACAAAGGCAGGCTAGGGTGTGGGTTAAGCATTCTGTATGCTCCCATGCCGGTCTTCCATAACCAGTTGTCAGACTAACAACAACAAGAACAACAAGCTCTCTTGCCTCCTCCTCTGAGATTGGTTGGATAAAAAAACCCCAGAGCAAGCAGTAGGAATGCATACAGAAAACAGATCTGCAGGGACTGCAGAGAGGAGCCGGCCCTATGTGAACTGTCCATTTAATCCCCCAAATTAAATATCTTGTGAATCTGCTGCAAAGCAGATTCGCTTTTCAGATACCCCGAGGCATAAAGCCATGTGTGAATAACTCCCTCAGTAATTTCACCAGGGAGAAGGAACTAGAGAATAGATACATTTGAGGTTTCTTTGAGGGAGGGGTGTAAATAGATAGCTAGATATACACACATAATTCACACTTGGCTCTTAAGAGCCAAGTTGATAATTATAAGATTCAGAAGACAACAAAAATTTCCCAAACCGTGGCATTTTCAAGGTAAGTCCAAGAGAGGTTAAAAACTAATTAAAAGCATATGTAAAAGTGTGTATATCCTCCAGGTTAGGGCCATGGGTAGTTAGGGTGTTCAGTCTCTGACCAAATGTCCCTAGTGTCAGGATTGGATGGTTTTTCTATGGGGAATAATTCGAAGTCTGAAAGATTGTGGTTATCTCAATGGACTTGTCTGGCAACAGTTCAGGATTTTTATTGGGACTGATACTTACAACTTCTGAAATAGGCACAAAGGTCTATAGCTGTTTCCCCCAACGTACTACATGTGGGATCCTGGGTGTTTGCATTCTATAACATGTATTACATTGCTAGATAGGGGTGATATTTGATTTCATGTATGAGGTCAGACCAGTCATTCTGCTTTTCAGTGTGACAGTTTTCTTAAGATAAATACAGGTGAGACCACAATTACTTAAAATGACCTGATATAAAACTGATAGGTAGTTTGAATTAAGATGTTTTGGTTACTCTCACAAATAAGGACTGAACAGTCCATTATGTTAAGCGAAGTTCAAGGGACCCTTGAATATTGTGAGAGTGATGTTCCATATAAGTACATGAAATTAAAGTTTCGATATTCAAAGCCTAAACCTAACCTGGAAAATCGTTTTAGGGTTCTTGGGAGTACTTGAGCAGTAGTGTAGCTGTTCATTTGCTTTAACCTTGTCCCGAACCTAGCGAATAAGCATTCGTGCTGCTTCTTAGCTGAGAATGGGCTGGGGAAATAAAGTAAATGGGTAGCCTATGCCACTTCTCAACTGAGAGGCAGCTGTGGGCTTGGGGATTTAACCGTCCGCAGCTGAGAAGTGGCATGGGATGCTTATTCACAGAGTTTGGGACTTAAAAGTTAAAGAGAATAAATATCTCACACCATTTCTCAGCTGAGAACGGGTTGGGGAATTAAAAGTTACAGCAAATGAACAGTCTGTGTTCATTTTAACTTTGAAAACCCAAACCATTCTCAGCTAAGAAGCGGTGTGGGCTGCTCATTATGGGAGCAGTTTTGGTCATTGGTGGGGCTGAGGACTGAACATTTAAATGGAACCCCCCCCTTTAAATTTTAAACCCCAACTGGAAATTCTGAAAAAGACCAAACCTACCCCTGCAGTACTTAAATCTGTGTACCAGGAAGTTGACCACAAAAGGTCAAAACTACAGAGGTTAAACCTGTAGTATTCAAAGGTCTCTTGTATTACATGATTGTTCCCCACTGCCCAAGCAGCAGAAGACTACAGCATGGGAAAGAGGGGGTACTATTTAACCCTTTGCCCCCCAGCATGGTCCTGATCCAGATCCCTTCCTACTGCTGTTTTCCTCAGGAAGAAGGTTCCAGCTGAAACTGTGGCAGGGCAATGTCTTAATGCCCCTTCTCCTCACACCGTATCAGGTTATCCTTTAGCATGGCCTTTGGACAAAAGTTTACACAATGAATATACATTAATCATTCCAAAGTTCTTCATTAATCATTCTTTATGTTACAATTTTTGCTCTTTTTCTTTCCTTAACTGTCACAGTACAGATTTTCCAAAGCATTTGCCATGCATCTTTTGGATGCTGCATTAAAAAAAAGTTTTCATAGCAAACAGAACAAATCAAACTACAAGTCAAAAATGCAACCGAACATTTAAAAATAAGAGCCAAAATGACTTCTGCTGCCATTTGACTGTTTCAAATTATAAAGCAAGTTTATCTTTGTACGGTGGTTGATAACAACAACAAAATTACTGCTATTGCCTTTTCTAAAAATCAAATGAAATTGAATTATTATTATTATTATTATTAATAATAATAATAATAATAAATGGCGTGAAAGTGAATTAGCTTATACATTGATGGAGTAATCAAAGTCTCATTTTGTAACATGCCATCGTATTGCAATTTTACAAATAGTGGTAGAAAGTGGCATGTTACATCAGGTAAATGTGGCAATGTACCATATGTTTAGGCAGAAACGCTGCACTGAGGGGGAAAGGCTGAATTTTTTTAAAGAAACCCATCAGAAATGCTGTATCATCATAAACGCTGCAGCTAAACCAAGTAAATACGACCAAGTACCACATAGCAAGTAAATATGGCCGTTTGCACCTGCCCTGTCTGAGGCGTGGCTTCTAAAAGCACAAAAGCATGCCCAAGAACACACGTGTGGCCCGGCCTTGCCACAGGACTTGCCATGCTGCAGGCCCAACCTGGCCACACCCACCTGAGCAGACCCCTTTGGGGGAGAGAGCAAGGGGCTAAAGTGTCCCCATGCAGAGCCCAAATGGCCATGGGAAATGAAAAAAGGAGGGAGTAAGCAAACCCGGGTTCAGGAAGACCCACCTGTGCTATCACCGTTCCTCCTCCACAGCCTCCATCGCTTTGAGGCTCTCTCAGCTGCGTGGAGCCCCTCGTCAGTTGGGAGGGCCCTGCTGTGCGGCTGTCATGCCTCCTTCCACCCCCTCCATTTGCACGTAAGCCGTAGGCACAGGAGAAAACTTTTAAAAAACACATGCACTGCTGTTTGCACCAAAAGCGGGGAGGGAAGGGGGTACATTATGTTTCTCCTTGGAGTTAGAAGGAAATTGCTAGGTATCTGGACTTTAGATCTTGAACAGTAACTACCTCTTTGGTCCAAGTGAGAAAATATGATAGGTAAGTTTCTAGATCTCTAAATGTCTGCATTCCCTACTTAATCTCACACTCTTATAAAGCCCTGCTTGAAAAAGATCTCATTCTCCACTTCAGGGCAAGCCAAACTACATACCAGGTTACTATGTTGTAGGAAATTGCTACATGACAATATTGGCAATACTGGCTGACATATGGCCAGGGGCGTAACGAGGCTGGAGTGGGCTCAGAGACAAAATTTTAAAATGGGCCCCTCGCTGATACATACACATTCACTTCACATGTGACTTGCCTCAGGGGGCCCCTCAAGGCGTGGGGGCCCCCAGGCAGCCGCCTCCTCTTGCCTAGTGGTAGTTACGCCCCTGCATATGGCACAATGTTCCATGTGTGTTATAATGGAACATGCACAAAGTTCCCTAAGAGTGCTTTTGCACAAATATGTGAAGTGAGTTGCACGATGGACAGCCGTAGCTATTTTTAGCCTACTTGCCAGTAGGTTTATGAGATTATCTGGCTGTGTGTGTGTGAGTTCCCTCCATCAACTTCACAATGCCTGGACCAGTATGAACCAAATTGGATACAATTGTAGGGACACGTAGGGACATCTCAACGGTATAGTTTGTGATGATGTCATCTACCCCAATTCAAGATGGCGGATGCGTAAAAGTTTGAGGCACAAATGGGCTAACCAATTTGAGCCAAATTTGCTACAGCTGTAGGGACACATAGGTCTCAATGGAGTAGTCAGTGATGATGCCATCCATCCCAGTTCAAGATGGCAGACATGTGAACATCTGAGGCACAAGTGTGCTAATTGTGGACCATCTAACTGATCTGAACCAAATTTAGTACAGTTGTAGTGAGTTACACACAGTGACACCTCAATGGCATGGTTTGTAATGATGTCATCCACACCAATTCAAGATGGCAGATGCGTGAACATTTGAGGTGCAATTGGGCTCACTTGTGAACCGCCTAACCAATCTGAACCAAATTTGCTACAGCTGTAGGGATACATAGGGACGGCTCTGTTGGAGATTGAGTTCCAGTGCATCAACATTTTGCACCAACTGTCCTAATGACCACTAGGGGCATCAGGAGCAGAGGTAGCCTAAACATAGTCTTTATTTCGGTCTTTGACCAGCACAACAGCAAGACAGACAAAAACGGTTCAAACAATCTACACCTACAAAAAATAAAAGTCTCTATAAAATTACTTAGTGTAATAAATAGAAGGCACTAAAAGTTAAAACTATGAAGATAAAACTATATATAGAGGTTAATCAAGACTAATGACAGAATGACACTGATTATAAAGAAAGCGAGACAGCAAAATTATATAATTAATACAGAGCGGAGTTGAATCTCCTAGAATATTAGTTCTTAATGAGCTCTGAATGAACTAGATTATAAGACCTAGAGTCATTCTGATCTGCTAGAAGTTAGTTCAGGTAAAAGGAATCAGTACAGCCTGGATATGGGCTAATATCTAAGGAGATAAGCTTACATCAAATGTCATGATAATAGTGACAGTACAAGAGTACGTGAGCTGTCGTTTCAATCTCACCAGAGCCACAGGGGCAAAAGTGCTCTCCATATGGAATTCTTTGGTATCTCCCCTCTAACACAGCTGAGCACAAGGCATTGCATCGGGCCATCAGAGGTAGCTAGTGAGGGTCTCCTTACCTGTTCCTTCTTGCCTCTGCTCTATGACACCTGCATTGACTCCTCAGGTATTTCCTGTAGTGAGTTAGTCCTCTTCCTTTCCTCCTAGACAGAATATGGAAACATCTCCCTCTCTCTTCCTATTTATTCATTATGTAGCTGATAGATAGGATAGGTCTTTCCTATCTCAAATGTACTTTGCCAATAAATTTGTTTAGACTCTACAGTGATCTCCATGTATGTTACTTAAATAGCTGCAACAGCTAAAATCTGCACTCTGTAACTGGAGTAGTAGCTTCCTTTGTGCTTTGCTAAATAATCACACACTTCAGTAGGCTCAAGGGCACAGTTTATAATGATATAATCAAGATGGCAGACACGTGAACATTTGAGGTGCAAGTGGGAACCGATTTGGACCAAATTTGGTACAGTTGTAGGGACTCATAAGGTCACTTCGATCAGTGGGAACCGCCAGATGGAGTTAAGCGGGGAGAGAGGGCTTAGCCTGCTCTCCCCACAGATGAGGGCCCACAGAGCCTGGAAGGCTGGATCGGCCGCTCACACAACTGCTGGCTCTGTCACGGACCTGGCGGGGGTTGCGGGAATCAGGGGCTGCACGGCCCCTGGATGTGCCAGCATGCCTTGCACGAGTGTGCAGGGCATGCTGGAGAGATTCCCAAGCTGGGAAGCTGCTTTTTAGCCTCCCGGTCTGGGGTCTACTCGTGAGTTGCTGTGGTACAGAGCTGCACCGCAACCACACACGATCCGAAAGCCTGGGTTAGCGGAACGCTCGCTCCACTAACTTGGGCTTAGGGGAGAGTAACTTTAGTGGGTTACCCGCTTTGGTGAGACCGGGCTCGGCTGCGAGCCCGGTGGTTCTCATGCGCAGGCAAAATCGGGATAGGCTCCCTTAGCCTGATTTTGCCCGATCATGAGAATCACCTCATAGTTTGTGTTGATGTCATCTACCCCAATTCAAGATGGCAGACACAGTTTGAGGAGAAAGTGGGCTAACTTGTGAACTGTCTAACTTATTCAGACCAAAATTAGTCCAATTGTAGAGACAGTGAAAGGAAAGTAGGCAGATTAGTTCTTACTAGAATATTTGTTTAGACTCCTTGAGAGGATGGAGCTCTTGCTACATGGGAGACATCCAGCATAGCTGGGAACCATTACATTTCCCCTTGGTTATCTTTAACAGAATTACCATGACAAGGAGAGGAGGAGACACAATAGTTGTCTTTCACAGGACATGTGAGGAACATCTGTGCCCATGCCTGCTCTGACACAAAGTCTCATGCTATAAGCAGCTGGGATTCATTTGAGGTATCTTTCCCCAGGCAAAACATTTGATCTTTAACTGAATTGACTTAGGGCTATTTGTGTTCCTGTTGGATATATCTGCTGAACCGCTCTCCAATATAGCTCTGTTCACGCACTTTACAAATGGGTCCAGTGTCCCCAGGAATAAATTAAATAGGAGTGTGCTATCTAGCCATGTCTCCTGGTCTAGACACACTCCACAGTCACACCTCCTGCTCTCCCTGGGTTCAGTCCTTGCCCCTGCAGATGTGCTGAGTCCAGGCAGCACAGGGGGCTTAGCTAGCTGGCTCTTTCCCCTGAACCCATTTATAGAATGCCTGAACAAAGCTTATCTTGTTTTTCCATACTATAAATAGATGCAGGAGTCTAAGGGCGGCATAGCTTCTCTGCACAAGAGATGGCAGCAGGAACTCTTTTGTTTATTCATACAATGATAGAAAACTACAGGTTATTACATTGTCATAACTTTTCATCAAGTAACACCACATGTTCATACTGAACACTCCTTGACCATTGCACCTTTCTTGTTGTGGTCTCCCCTCATTTTCCTATGACCATGCATCATCCTGATACTAGTTCTTGCTTTAGTGATCTTGAAGGCCCTTAGGAACATATCTCAGTTTTATACTAGCTTGTCATGACTTCCCCAAAGGAATCTGGGGAGTTGTAGTTTGTCAATAGTGCTGAGAACTCTCTGTTAAAGAATCCTGGCTTCCTCACAAAACTGAGAAAATCATTGTTAAACAAATTCAGTACAGGTACTACCGAAGTTACAAACATCCAACATACAAACGCCAATACTTACAAACAAGTCACATTAAGGAAGTCCCCAATTTACCAGCACCAAACTGTGTGTACAAACAAGTAATTTCTCTTGGGAAATTTGTGTTCTGAGTTATGCAGAACATTTGATTTATGTTTGGAACACGTTTGGAACACAACCCATTTGTAAATTGGGGGTTTCCTGAATAAATATGCCCTCAATCTCTGCCTTTTCAGAGTTCATTTTGTTGTGGGAGAACATTAAACCTTACTATGCTCACAGAAAGTTATCTGAACCAGGATTATTAAAAATCCCATGTTTTCTTAATCTACTATATGTACTTATACTCTTGTACATATGCATATGTACTTATGCATGCAAGTTTATTAAGACATTTTAAGACTTCACAAACTGATACTTTGTTTATCTGGATTACTGATTATCCAGATATCTTAGTTGCCACCAGAAAATTGAAACAAAGATATAAAATAGACATGTTTTCTATTAATTGCTGTGTCACTTTGACACTTCTCTTTACCACGCCCTCTTTTTGTACTAGCTCAGAAATTTATCATATATATATATATATATATATATATATATATATATATATATATAAATTCTGTTCTGCCCTCCTCAATCTTTTTCTTTTTTCATTGATTTCTCATGTTCTAGCCAGACAGAGTTAGGCTAAAGTATGCATACTTAAGCATATTCAAGAATGTGCTTAAATGATTTCAACAGAGTTTAAATATGCTTATAAAATGACACATGCATGCACATTTTGTTACATTTTCCTTCCTTTCTCAAAGGAGCTCACAGTGGCATACATGTTTTCCCTGTCCCTCTTTTCCTCACAACAACCCTGTGAGGTAGTTCAGGCTGCAAGAGAGTGGCTTGGCCAAAACAAGCATTGTGGCTGAAACTTGGTGTCTCCCATCTAACACCAGCACTCTAGCCACTACATCAACCAGCTCTGCAGACATGTAAGAGTGCCCCACAAGATATCTTTTTTTTTTAAACAGCTTTAAGAGAAGTAATTTGAGGAAGAGGATGATAATATGCTGTCAAGATCTTTCTTTGGCTCCTTTCTTCCAAGGGGAAAAATGGTAAAAAGAGACTGTGAACCTCTTTTTCTGCTGCAGCCTCTCTTCTTCAAACTGTACCCTCCTCCAAATTGCTTGACCCCCACAAGGGACTTTAAAAATGTGTTATTGCCTGAAGTTGTGTGTGGGGAGGGGAGGAAAACAGTTGTGCATGAGATCTGGAGCAGACAAACTGTGGATGCTGGAAGGGTTAAGCCCTTCCCTTCTGCTACATCTTTGCTCTACTAAATGAAAGAAAGAGAAAACAAAACAGCACCAAGCCTCTGTTACGTGGGTTTTCATAGAATGTGTAGTTATCCCTTAACTTCATCATGATCATTTTCCTGGCCAGGACTATGGGTAGCCATAACTGAATCTTGGCACATAGAGGATACAGAGAAGCTAGAACTGGAAGGCTCTGGGAGCAGGAGACTGAAGAGGTATTACCCTGGCCACATTCACACGTAACACCAAACCAGACTTAAACGTGGCCAAGGTTGGAACTCCAGTATGCCTGATAGTGTGAAACTGCTGTCACAAGCTGAAAGCAACCTCCAGTTAGCCTCGCCAAACTCCAGATAGAACCTTCAGTTATCTGTAAGGTTTGCCGTCGAGACCTCAGCGGTTTGGCAGCTGAGGCAATATATTTGATCCTGGCACAGCCATACATGTGGTTTCATGCTGATTTCCAAACTGCAGTCATAGAGGCGGTGGCGCAGACCTGCCCAAGGACATGGTTGCAGCTTTTGGCACTTCTTGCTGGCAGCTTCTCAGAGAACCAGCCCTGCCCCTCCTGTCAGCTGTGCAGCCAGGGAGTTGCCCCGTTCCAGGGACGCCACCATGACAAGACTTGTCCGCCTGTCAAGCTGCACAGTCTCCTGGGGGCATCCCCTCTCCCCACTCTGTCCCTTGCTCCCACCACTTGGCAAGTGGTAGGGAAAGGGGAAAAGATGACAAGATGGACACTTAAGTGCTTTGCTCCCTGAGAAGGGAGCAATAGTGATGCATGTTCAGAAGCACAAATGCTCCAAGTGGCAACATAAGCAGAGCACCACCATCCCACCCCCCCTAGTGCTGGGGGGGGGAGGAAAGCAAATGTCTGTGCGGGCAACTGGGGATGGGTAAAAGGCAGACCCAAGCAGGAGACCTGGAGCAGCAAAATTCTATTTTTTCACATATAGGTTAGGGAATGAGGCCCCAGCCCCTTCCTCTTGGGGGTTATCGGTCCCTGGGCTTACTCATGAGAAGAATGATCTGTGAGGACTAACTGCAAATGCACAAGGTGGTACTCTAGTTGTTGGTTGTGCTGTCGAGTCGGTGTTGACTCCTGGTGACCACAGAGCCATGTGATTTTCTTTTGGTAGAATACAGGAGGGGTTTACCATTGCCATCTCCTGTGCAGTATGAGATGATGCCTTTCAGCACCTTCCTATATGGCTGCTGCCTGATATAGGAGTTTCCCATATTCTGGGAAACACACCAGTGGGGATTCGAACCAACAGCCTCCTGCTTTCTAGGCAGGTTGCTTCCTCACTGCACCATGTGGTATTCCCATTGCATGCTGCGAAGTTAGCCCATTTTTCTACAGACCACTCTCTTACAAGAGTGGCAGCCTATGGGGACATGATACCAAGCTAGGATGCTCCATGCAGCAAAGCCATGGGGATGGGTACTTGGGTGGATGCTGGCCTGGTCTCAGCGACTGCCACCAATCCACTGTCAAACCCTGCACCCCTGCTAGCCTGTCCATGTGGAGATGTGCACCCTTATCCATGGCCCAAAAGGGCAAGCCTGGGGTCACAGGAATTTGGGCCTCTCCTCTCTCATGAATCCCCATTCCTGCAGATCTGCATACAAAACAACTCTGGACTGAGTCCAGGAACTTTGAACGGGTTTAAAGGTCCATACCTGACCACTGTGTCTACACCATCCATGCAAGTGGGTATGCCTTCAAAGCAGGGGGACAAATGGCCCCTCATGGCAGGGATAGCCAGCATGAGCAGGGCATCCCCACTCTGGGTAGGGAGCAAATATTTAGGGGAGTTTCAGTCCTCATTTAAGAGGCTGCCACAAGCGGGGATTCAGGAGCTGCCAAGTTCTATTTTTTCCACAGAACGTTTGGAGAAGTAGGGCCCAGCCACTTCCTGGTGAGGGGGGGTGGTCAGGAACGGAGTCACCTTTGGGCGGACAGGTTCAAAGAACCCGGGCTGCTGCCAATCAGGGGCCATGCCTCATGGCCCCAACACCCCCTGCATCTGACATCAGACGCAGGGGGCATTGTTTAGCTTCCAAACGAGGCCGCATAGCCCTGTTTGGAAATGAAATCGGTCCGTGCTGCATTGGCAACATGGGCTGGAGTGACTCTCCCTGCTTTTAAAGTCAGAGAGAGCCACTCCTGGTCTCACTGCCAATGCAGCGGGGCCAATCTCCTCGCCAAATGGGGCCGTGCAGCCCTGAGAGGGAAATCGGCTTGCGCTGCATTGCAGCGTGGCCAGAACAGCAGAGAGAGTCACACCAGCCTGTGCTGCCCAATGCAGTGTGGGCTGATCTCCCTTCAAAATGGGGCTGCACGGGCCTGTTTGTGAGGGAAACCATGCCCCATGTCTGATGTCAGATGCGGGGCTGCCCCCCAGCGTCTGACATCAGACTTGGTGGGTGGGGCCAGGTGGCCGCGGCGATGGTCAAACACGTGCTGCTGCCAGCCTTGCTCTGTGCTGTAGGGGGTATGTTCACTCCCTAGGCTTACTCATGAGCAGGGCCGGGCAGCTGGATTAGCGTTGCTTCAGTGAACAAAGAGATTATTCTTTTGTGATTATGGTGGGTACAGACCCAGGACAGATCCAGGACCGCTCAAGATAGTGCCAGGCCATGGTGGGGGTGGGGGCGCTACATAGAGCCAGGTTACTGTGTGGAAGGAAGCCATGGGGAAGGATCTTGCTTATTTATTTATATCTGTGTAAACCACTTTGGAAACTTCAGTTGAAAAGCTAGATATTAAATATGGGTTGTACTGTATTGTTTACCCAAGAGACTGCTTTCCTTGTCTTGGGGACTGCGGCCAGGTTTCTGTAAAACCGTGATCCCTGCCACAATTTTGGCCAGCCCTGTGGAGATATGCACCCTCGCCCCAGGTGTTGGAAGTTAAGGACTTTGCGCTGTCTCGTCTCAGTGGAGGACAGACTAGTGAGTCAGAGGGCTAGAGGGTCAAGACATTGGTCATCCCTTCTCTACTGCTCTGACACTATCCCTTTGGATATGTAGATTGCTAATCTCAGGGACTTCCTTCCTTCCTCTCTCTCTCTTCCCTACCTGCCCTTCTACCTTGCAACATGGCAAGCCTCTCTCCCTGAACCATGTGTGCAGAGAAGATGCAGAATCCATCTGCATCCAGCTAGACAGATAGATTAGAGATCCTAACTCCTCACTTTCCTATCTAGAATGGAGTTCCTTAATAAATGCCTTATATATTGACTTGAAACTATGAATTGGCTCCAAGTTACTTTACTCTCAGCATACACGCATGCCTAACTAAATCCGCTGTGTTGTGCCTCTGTGCACTCTGCTATAATGAGAAAGGGATTCTCTCACCACAGAGAATTTCCAACACCAGGTACCACTGCCATCCTGGGGCATCTGGAAACTGGGGCTCCCCTCTCCTGGGAATCCCCATGCCCACAGATCTGAATGAGGCACTACGCCAGGCCAGACCTAGAACTTTGAATGGATTTAAAGGGCTGTGCCTGTTCCCCCCATCCATGTAAGGTCTTGGGGGGGGGGCTCTGGGAATGTTTTGAAAGGCAGACCCCAGTAACGATTCCCAAGCAGCTAAGTTCTATTCTTCTCGCACAAAGTTTGGGGAAGGGGGCCAAGCCCAGCGATCATCCGGGTCAGTACTGGGTAAGCCAAAATCCTCCTGCAAAGATACGGCCACCCAACCCAGGCCATGGGGTCACCCCACCGCATACACACAATTCAGAAGGATCATCAGAGGGGAGGGGAGAGAATTGCTGAGTAAATTAAGACATTATGCCAGATGGCAAAACATCCCCTTATCCCATGGGGGCTATATATTTAGCCATGTTGCTGTGTGGAGGGAAGCCGTGGGGAGGAGTACCCCAGAAACTGCTTTCCTTATCTTGGGGATTGCTGCCAAGTAGCTATCAGAATGAGCCCCCTGCCAGCCCATCCACCCATATTTATTTTTATTTTATTTTATTATTTATTTATTACATTTCTATACCGCCCAAAACCTGCATCTCTGGGAGGTTTACAATTCAAATTTAAAACATCAATTCACTTAACAATTAAAATCACTTAAAACATTAAAAATTCTAAAACATTTTAAACCCAGTATTTAAAAAAAGAAAAGAAAAAAGATTTTTTTTCTTTTCTATTTAGAACTATAGATCTAATTAAAAGCCTGGGTGAATAAATGTGTTTTCAGTGCCTTTTAAAAAGTTGCCAGAGATGGGGAGGCTCTTATCTCAACAGGAAGAACTTTCCAAAGTCCAGGGCTGCAACGGAGAAGACCCGTTCCTGAGTAGCTGCCAGGCGTATTGGCAGCACCTGCAGATGAACCTCTCCAGATGATCTTAAAAGGCTGTGGGGCTCGTGGCAAAGAAGACATTCTCTTAAATACCCAGGGCCGCCTAAGCTGTTTAGGGCTTTATAGGTAACTAGTATTTTTAAGCCCGTTAAAATAACGGGCGCTAGTACCTTTTTGTTGTTGTTGTTTCCTTTATTCCTTCTCCCTCTCTCTTTCGCCCTCCGTTCCATTTTTCTTTCTCTCTCTCTCTCTTTTACTCCTTCCTTTTCTCTCCCTCTTTCTCTGTTTCCTTTCCTTTCTTTCTTCTCCCTCCCTCTCCATCTCTTTCCTTTATTCCACCTCTTCTCACTCCCATCTTTCTGTTTTCTTTTTTTTTCTTCCTTTAATGGGCTCGCTCTTTGGGGATGGGTGCTCCTCCCTCCCCCCCTTTTTTTGTCCCTCTCCCTCATTCCTTTCTCCTTTTTCTTTCTTCTTCCTTCCTTCCTCACTTCTCTCTTTCCCACTTTCTTCCCCCAGTTCCTCCTGCCCTCCCCACTCCCTCTTGCCCTTCCCTTCCCCCTCCCCCACTCCCTCTTCCCCTTCCCCCTCTTGCCCTTCCTCCCCCCTTTCCCCTCCTCCTGCCCCACTCCCTCTTGCCCTTCCCCCTCCCCCCTGACTCAATCCCTCTTGCCCCACTCCCTCTTGCCCTTTCTCCTCCCCCCTGCCCCACTGCTACTTGCTCTCCCCCTCCTCCTCTTGCCCTCCCCCACTCCCTCTTGCCCTCCCCCTCCCCACTCCCTCTTGCCCCACTCCCTCTTGCCCTCCCCCCTGCCCAGAAGACTCTTGAGCTCCACCCACCACCCACCCACCCGGCAACTTCACTCACTTGACGAAAGTGGGCCCGGGCCCAGTCTTCCCCTCGCCACTGCCTCCATGGCCACTCTGCTGGTCCGGTCCGCCCCCACCTCACATTCCTGGCTGGTCTCCCCGGCCGGGCAAGGGCCCTAAGGTCTCTCAGCCGCCCGGCTTTGGCGGCGGCGGCAGGCCTCGGCGGCGGCTCCGCCACCACCTCGGCCGGCTTCCCCCGCCGCCTCCTCCCCCCGGCTTTGGTGGTGCGGCCAGGCCTCGGCCATGGCTCCACCGCCGCCTCAGCCGCGCTGCGTCCTCTGGCCGAGGCGGTGGCTTCGCCGCCGCCTCGGCCAGTGTCCCCCGCCGCCGCTTACCTGGCTTCTTCGGGGCGGCCGCTTCTGGCCACCCAAGATGGCCGCCGGGTGCTGGCGGTCATGTCTCCCTTGTTCTGTTCTGGGCATGCGCTCCGCGCATGCCCAGAACAGCCCAGGGAGGCACGAACGCACGCCTTGGTGTCCGTCCACAGACGGACACCAAGGCTTTTATTAGAGAGGATAACCAGCACAAGGCCAAAAGGTCCGAATCTTAGTATTGAGGCCTGGTCCGACCAATCCAGAAGCTTCATACTGCCAGCCAGTAGCAAGGAACAGTATTGCACACCCTTGCTCCCTTCTGCATCCAATGGGATGGAGTGCACACAAGCTGGGCTCAGACCAGCAGAACCTAGTTCCAAGTCCTGGAGTTCTTACAGTTCTACCTATATTTTGTAACCCAAGCTATCTCTTTAACAATTTTAAGTCTGCAAGTACAATGCTCTTCATATTATTGTTCCCTCTCTCTCCTTTACCGTTTATTATTTCCTCTTTATTGTTTCTAAGATTGTGATATAAGGGGCCTATCTATTTTACAGTTTTTCTTTTGAAAAAAGCATGACTCGAACTGAGTTAACACTACAGGTGGTTTTATGGTGCAACAGCTCTGTCCATCCATCTTTTCTTGCATGGAACTTTCCCTTTGATGGAAGAAGTTATTTAATCATTCCGTTTTGACTTAAACAAAAAATGTGCTGGCATCTTGTAATGCGAATGCCTCATTCTAGTGGCAAGCTTCCAGCAGCTTCATTTGGAAAGGAGCCTTCTGCATTCATAATTCATAAAAAAAAGGTTGGCATATGTCCCATTAAAATAACAGAGGAAGAGAAGATATTATTGCATTCAAAAATGTTCTTCCCCAGCTTTCCAGAATCATTTGTACAAAAGGGCTCTCATTTCCTAAATTAAAATATTTAACAAGAATGTGTATATATAGATATGTAGAGGAGTAGAGATTAACAAACCTTTAAAAAATGTGCCAGAGTGGAGAACTATTTGCAATCGTCACACATTCTTCAAATGTTTAATTATCACTTACTGAAACTAAGAAGGAGAAGGCAACCCCCCCCGCACCCCACCCACAAGTAACAAAGAGATGCCCCACACACACATTTGCCAGGTTTAATAATAGGCTCTCTCTACCTAGCAGCAGGACATTTGCTAGCAACATTTGAGCTTCTCAGACCTTTCAAAGTGCCCCTTGCCCTCATTTTTGGCAGGAGAAATAGACTAGATGGCGCATAGGACTTGTCGCACAATGTAGATAATGTGTAATTGCATCGCTTTGTAAATAAACCAATAGTATTGATAGATACCAAGGACACTGTGTAGCCAAGAAGGCACGAGTCAGAGAGGCAAATCAGGAAAAATGTTTGTGATGGATTGCCAAAAAGAGAAGTGTATGTTGGCACATGGATGTATTTTGGGTTGGAAAGCAGACTAGTGCTTTCCAGCCCAAGCCTTTTTCTGTGTAGGAAAAAGTCAGGTGTGAAGCAGACTGCATCCTTTGTCTGAGAAGAAAGGCTTGTATGTTCTTCAAATAAATATGTACTTGTGTGCAACATTTACAGTGAACTGCTTGAGAGCACAGGTTTGTAACACAGACAAAGGGCGCCTTTGGGCATAGCGTGAAACTGTGGTAGATGAACCTAAAGTTAATCTGTGAAGCAAGGAATCATCCTGCAGGCAATTGTCCAATGGTGGTTTTGCAACCCCTGGCTTATGGGAAGAAGCCCTATGCCACCCAGACTGCACCCCAGCAAGGTCCGTTCCGCTTGTATCACCACACTGTGTCCAAGGGGTCAGCACGCTTGTGAAGCTGCAGCCATTGGCCACAATGTAAGGGTGGGGAGTGCCAAGCACGGCCATGGCTTTTCAGCATTGTTCGCCCACCTTTGGCAGTGTGAAGACATTCTAACCGTTTCCTCGCACCACTTTCAGCACTGCTCTTGCGAGAACTATGAAACTATACGGTGACACACAAGCACAATATTTGACAACCCCTAGATGGTGATAGGCGCTTTTGTTTATGGGGTCTTATGGGGTCCTGGGGTAGGGATGCCCCACAGGACCCATTAAGTTGGGGTGAGGGGGGTGTCCGTTGGCTTGCGGGGTGCGAGAAGGAATGGTGCCCTGTGATAACTGATGCCATGTGGCATCTGAGCAGCTTGTCAATGAGCCTGACTGGGTCTGATGCAAATCAATAGGTGCTGGGGCATATGGAAACTGCTGCCTGCCTGGAAAGGCTGCACATGGTGAAGACATGTGACCACCACCTTTGCCCAGGAGGAGTTACCTGGGTTTGTTTGCATCCAATATTAAAGACAAGGGGGCAGTTCTGCATGTGGCTTGCCATCATCTACCTATATTATTATTTCTCCAAGACGGCCATGCATTTCTCCAAGACGGGCCATGCGTGGCTACGTGGTAGGAAGGAGGCGATTGGCTGAGTTTGCAAGCAGAAGCACCTGATTGGGCAGTGGGGATTCCATATGCAGAGTTTGCAAGCAGAAGCACCTGATTGGGCAGTGGGGATTCCATATGCAGATAGGGAGGAGGAGTCTGTGGCACTGTGGTGATTGGGCAGTGGGGATTCCCTATGCAGATAAGGAGGAGGGGCCTGTGATGGTTAAGGTCAGTTGGAATGCAGCTGTTACTGGTTGGAAGATGTTCTGGATATAAAAGGATAGCAGGCAGGGGTCTGCAAAAAGACAGGTCCTGAGGGAGGAAAGAGCCCCTTCAGGAGAAGGAGGATGCCGTTGTGTAAATGAACAAAATCTTTTAACTCAGGGAGGGAGGGAGAAAAAACATGAAGGGATGGGGAAGAAAGAGTGGAGAAGAGCGAGTGTAGGAGAGAGAGAGAGAGAGAGAGAAAGAAGGGAGGGGGAAGAGAGACAGAAGGAAGGGCAAGCAGCTTGAGGGGAATGAGTGGCCATGGCGGCACTGGCAGAAAGGAAGGGTCCAGGCAACCGCTGCTGCTGTTTGGGGCTACTGAGGCCATTGTAAGAGGGAGGCAGTCAGGCAAGGGATGGGCCTGGGCCTGTCAGCGGCCTGAGGGGAACGAGCGGCCGGTCAACCACTGCTGCTGCTCCTGAAGGGAGGAGCAGGAGCGGGGCTCGGGTAAGGTGGGGAGGTCTCTGGGGATAGGGGTCTGCAGCTTGGCCAATAGGCGGCAGAAATGCTGCAGTCATGACCAAGAAGGGTGAGGGGGATGGAAGCAATGGGATGGAGGAGGACCATGAGTTCAGCTCAAGTGAGGGCCGGGAGATCTCTGAGGTGAGGGGAGCAATCAAGTACTAACGTACAGATGCTCTAGAGCGTGCAAGAGTTCCAACACTGAAGCGGAGAGAAATAATGACGGCGGTCAGGATGCAGAGGTGGAGGGCTGGCAGGCGAAGCCACTCTGGCCAAAAGAGGTGGGTGGACAGCGGGCAAGGCCCTGCTGGCCAGGAAGAGGAGGCGGTGGTGGGGAGAAATGATGGCGGTGGAGAGGAGGTGGGCAGACGATGGGCAAAGCCCTACCAGCCAGGAGGAGAAGATGGGAGGTGGTGGTGGTGTAGCCTGGCCCTGGACGGACCAATGGGGAGAGCTGCGGGGGGGAGAGCGAGCGAGTGAGCGAGCTGCGGGAGGAGAGCGAGCGAGCGAGCCACGGGGGGAGGGCAAGCGAGCGAGCCACGGGGGGAGGGCGAGCGAGCGGGCCGCAGGGGGAGGGCGGGCGAGCGAGCGGGCCGCGGGGGGGGCGGGCGAGCGAGCGGGCCGCGGGGGGAGGGAGGGCGAGCGAGTGGGCGGGCCGCGGGGGGGGAGGGCGGGCGGGCGAGCGGGTGGGCCGCAGGGGGGAGGGCGGGCGAGCGGGCGGGCGGGCTGCGGGGGGAGGGCGGGCGAGCGAGCGGGCCGCAGGGGGGAGGGCGGGCGAGCGAGCGGGCCGCAGGGGGGAGGGCGGGCGAGCGAGCGGGCCGCAGGGGGGAGGGCGGGCGAGCGAGCGGGCCGCGGGGGGGAGGGCGGGCGAGCGGGCTGCGAGGGGGAGGGTGGGTGAGTGAGAGGGCCGCGGGGGGAGGGCAGGCGAGCGAGCGAGCTGCGGTGGGGAGGGCGAGCAAGCGAGCTGCGGGAGGATGTCACAGGCACAGTACACAACTGCACAGATGCTCTGTGCAGGTTCAGCTAGTTGCTTTAAAAGGGGCTCCCATACAGAATCCCCATCCTGCCAATAGTGATTCCTGTTCTAACAGATACCCTGCCATCTGATGGCAGCCTGCAACCACCAAGTAGACTCTCCCTAGGGGGGAATCCGCTTGCTGCAATGGCATTAAACAGTCAGACAGACTTGTTTCTGGCACTGAGGCTGCCTGCGATCCCATTGAGGGGGTCTTCTTTTAATCTCCCTGAGGAAAGACAAACTACCTTCCCCAATTGGGGAGGAAGGGACCTGGGGCCCCCTTCCTCCCCAATCCCCGGGAAGAGAGGATTGGGCCCCTCTCTCTTCCCACTTTAACCATCTAATGGCAGACTGCAAGAGCTCTCACCACACTTGCTGACAGCTGTGCACCTGATGAGTTCTGCTCTGGGCATCAGTACATTAGTTGCCCATGGTTGCTAGTAATAGGGATTTCCTCCTGCAGGTCAAAAGCGCATAGCAAGTCAAGCTCCTCCCTTCTAAGCCCTTCGGGGGACTTTACACTGAATTGCCAGTAGAGGAGAAGCAACACTTTACACCTGGTACCCTGCCCACCCCACCCTCCAATTGCCAGCGCACATGGCCAGTACTTAAAGGGCAGATAACATGGACATAAACACACAACACATTGCTGGGGCTAATTTTTTGTGCAAACGGCAAGAAGGTTGCATGCTGCCACTGTGCGCAGCTGTGGTTCCATCAAGGATCAATTTCCATCATGGCTTTTAGAAAGCATGCGAAAACTTGGCTTTTAACCCAGATTCTTATGTGATTGTCCCCACTACTGCTTCTTTGTATTTTTTATTTTTACGGTTATTTTCTGCAAGTATTTTGAAATCGTTCTCGTTAGATCTCTGTTTTTATATTTTAGCTTAATATTTTAACTGTGTAATTGTTTTAATTAATGTTTCTATGTGAACTGCCTTGGGGTTGTTTTAATGAAAGGCTTTATATAAATGTAAAAATAGATAGATAGATAGATAGATAGATAGATAGATAGATAGATAGATAGATAGATAGATAGCCAATCAAGAAAACACCTGGAGTGGCCCTGCCCATGGCAGTCCTTCCATTCTGGAAAATCTTGATTGACCTTTGATGGAACCACAGCTGTGCACAGTGGCAGTGTGCAACCTTCTCGCAGTTTGAAAGTGGCATGCCCTTCCATCACTATGCACCTGTCTGCCTTGTTCTTGGGCCTGTGGAAGGTGCTCCCAGGTGCATCTTGCAAAAGTTGCTCTTACTGCCCATGCTTCCCTGCTGCTGCTCTAGATCCTCCCTGTCTTGCTCATCTGGCTGCTGCTGCTCTCGCTTGCATGAGGGGCTGGCAGATTCGGTGGTCCAGAAGCAAGACCTCTCCTCTGGACTCACAGATGTTGTGAAGGATGTAACAGGCCACTATCACCTACGGGACTATCTCCTCCTCCACATCCAGCAAGGTGTACAGTGTGCACTAGTGGGACTTCGGACTACCAAAAGCCTTCTCCACCACCATTCGTACACTGCTATGTCGGACGTTGCTCTCAAAGGTGCTCTGAGGTGCACGGTAGGGGGTTACTAGCCACTTCTGAAGGCTGTATCCTTGGTCCCCAAGCATCACGGGCTTCACACGGTGGCCATTAACAAGCATGGGTGGTTCAGTTATTCAGGTCCCGGCCCTCATTTTGGCCACAAGAGGAGTGGTCCAGAAGATTGCTATGTCGTGGCTTCTCCTGGACACCTCAGCGTAGACATCCATGAAACGCCCTGTGGAATCTACAACAGCTTACAGAGTCATGCTGTAGTAGTGCATGCGGCTGTAGTCCTCGTGGTGGTGGTGGTGGTGGTGGTGGCGGCCCCTGAAATTGCTCACAGCAGCCCCCTCTGTCCGCCCAACAGTGCACAGGTGTAACCTTCTGTGGTGTTAGGGCTGTGGTGTTAGGGCTGCTGTCGATTTCTTCTGAACAGAATTTCACCCTTGAGAGTCGGAAATCCTACTGTTTAGGCTGTTCTCTCTATTGAATGGGAGGAAGTGGGGGGCAGGGTCTACCCACAAGGTTTCCTCGACTACACCCCCCAGGCTGCCCAGGTAGGCAAAACCTGTGACAAAGGCTGAAGTGATACGAATTTGACCAGGTCGAGCAGGGAGGAGGTTGCATGGTCCTGCCCAAAGTAACTCCAACGGTGAGGAATGCACAGGCAGGCACACCCCTCTGCTGTAGGGGGAAGTGACGCAAGATTAATTTGTGGCTGAGTGGGGGAGGCTGTAGATGCTGCATTGCATTGCTTTGGCATAACACGAAGGTCATAGCTATGCTTCCCCTCCCCCCTTCCCCTGGTTGTGGGGAAATGCACACTGACCAGGTGTGTCCTACTGTGGGAGATGATGCTCCTCAGGTGCATTGACTGGACCACCAGCTCCTCCATCCAGCAAGGGGGTGGGTTATCCGGAACTCTTGGAAGGTTCTTCTGCTTCCCATCCTGTACAACACTTCTGCAAGTGTGTGTGTGTGTGTGTGTGTGTGAACAGTTCCTCCAAATGTTATGTGTCCTGTGTTTGCCTCAGGGGGGCTGTTTGTGTCGAGTGTGGCACTCTGCACATGCTCCCGCTCTAGCAGGGAACCCTGGCTCTCCTCGTCGAGGTAGTGGAATGGCATAAGGTGCTGCAGGGACTCAATTTGTGTCTTGTCATCTTCCTCCCCAAAGTGTAGAGACCAGACTGGAGTCCAGACTGGAGGGGATGTTGCACGGCATCTACAAACCACATGAGTCCAGGTGCACTGCACACTCTGCCTCCCTTGGAAGCTTCGGGAGCAGCAGTGCTACCTGTGCACTGCACAGTGGAGTGAGGCCATTGTGATGGGCCTGGCCTGCCACCCCAGAGCAGTTTGGTATCTCTGTGGCCTGCGCCAGGAACGTGGGCATGGCTGAATTAAGTCTCATGGCCGTGGCTGCTGTTGAACCACCTGGATGAGCAGAGGAAGTGGTGGCTGCCAAGGTGGTGGCCGGGGCAGCTCCCTGTGCAAGGGACCTGCTGCTCCCCTGAATGCTCGTCATTGCTGCCATCTGTCTTGCCCTTTGTCTCTTCTCTGGTGCAAGGTGCCCATTCCCAGCATTGCTCCCAGGCAGTACGTCCTTCCTATCCAGGGGGACCGATGCCAGCTGGTAGTAGTACAACACAGTCCTCAGCTCCACTCCTGACATCTTGCTGTGGGTGGCCACCTTCTTGAACTTATTTTTCAGGTACTGGACTCTCTTCTTGCACTGTGGCCCGGTGTGTTGGAATACCCTCTGTGCCGTATGCTGGGATTTCCAATTGAACGTGGACTCATTGCTGAACGGATCCTGCAGTTGTGACTGCACACTTCCTGAGGTCCACAAACACCCCAGTCTTTGCCTCCATCCACAGCTTGGTACAGACCTTCTTGCCTCCATCCCCAGCCTGGCTGATCCTGGTGGTGGTGGCAGTTCCAATAGTGGATGACAAGGTGGTAGTCGGATGCTGGGGTGGCATGGCTGGTGCCAACTTCCAAAGCAGGGGATTTGAGGAGCCGATTGTGGGTCACTAACCTGTTCTCTTCATGAGAGTGAGAAGGGGGAGGGATGGAGGTGTCTGTCACATGTGCACAAGGCTACCACTGTGTGGGAGAGGTGTGGCCATCAACCTTGTGCACGCACAGCAAGTGTCGTGCAGAGAGCAGACCTCAAAGCCATTTGAAATGTTACAAATTTGCTTTCCCCTGGATGTCTGAACACAGGCATTGTTTGCACAAGCAGCTGCCATGCAAGCTGCATTGGAAAATGAAGGAGCCACAGAAGCGGGCCATATCTGCCCTTTTGCGGGACTAATCCCTGGTTCAGGACTCGCTCCTCCCATATCACTCCATAATATTCCCACTTTTAGGTGTTAATAAATAACTTTATAGCCAGTGGAAGGGGAAGGTAAAGCAATGGTTCCTTGAAGGCTGCTGCTGGACAAACACAGCATCTTCTCTTCACTGCTGCTTGACAATCCCCTCCTCTCAGCTCTCCCCAGTAGATGGACTCCCCTCAACACATCTGAAGGGGTGGTCCTTGCTGCACAGGGTGGCAGTATACCTTCTTGGATCAATTCATACACATTTTGTGCACATCCCTACTTTCAGGGTTCATTCCTAGTAACCTTTTAGAAAATTGAGGCTGGGATCTAAAGAGACTTGAGCATGCACACAGAGCACTTGTGTAAGGGGTGATCCAAGGCATTTTTCTTCATGAGATGGACAATGATGCCCTCCCCCTATCTGGGTGGTTGCTCAGCATTCTCAGGCCATGCTCAGAAGCAGAAGTGGCAGCATGTAAGCACTTTCAGACTATGCCACCAAGCCAGGCAGTGGTGTCACCTGAGAGCCCTTAGACCAGGGGTTACTCCAGATGTTGCTGAACAGCAACTCCCATCACCCCCAGCTACAATTTATTGTGGCAGTGTACCTTCTTGCCACCCCGGTCAGTGTCAGACTGGAAGTGGCCGGTGTGCAGCAGCAATTTTGGACACAGTGCCTGGGGGGTGGGGTAAGAGCTCCCTGCTGCTTAAACCCCCACCCCCCAGCCGCTGAACCTGCCCAGTGCTGGTTCGTGCATATCCCTAGTGCATGCCTACTACTTCTTGGATTTCCCCATTTATCATTATTTTGGTGCTCTTGTGCAAAAGCACCATTCTGCCAGGTTGTCAGAATGCCTGAGTAACTGATAAATAGTGTTGAATCAAGGCTCCATTTTGGAGTGACACAAGCAGCTGTGATTCAAACCAAAACTGCTTTTGCACTCTCACTGGGTGGGGCAGGAAGCCCAGGCATCAGGTTCTGCGCATGCATACTTCTCAGAGACTTCCCCAGCTATTGCAAAAGGAAGAAAACAATGCAGAAATCCTTTTGAAGTAGCATAGTAGTGCAAGAGCACCTTCTTAAAAAAAAAAAAGCCAACTATGGGGAAAAGAGAGAGATTCAGAGTGTGGTAAATTGCTCTTCAGTTTGGTACACTGGTAGTGGCTGGGCACTGTGTATTTAATTTAAGTTAAATCAGTCTAGCCATTGATTTTTAATGATTTTTAAAAATATATCCAGTTATTTTTAGATTTATTTTTTTTTGCAGTGACCTTTTTGCACAACTTTGCTAATTCAGAAGGATTTCTGTATCATTTTCTTCCTTTTGTAATAGTGTGAGTGTGCAAGGACACCTTTTCAACCACAAGGTCTATGGGGAAAAGAGAAAACAATTTCAGAGCATGGTCATGGCTGTGCAGCATTTCCTGAAAATTGGTACACAAGTAGTGTAGGATGGCAAGACTCTATGTGTTTAATTTCAGATAAATCAGTCAATGGATTGATTTTTAATTATTAAAAAATTATGTTGAAATCATACTAACATCCGAGAATCACTGAATATTTAAATAATCATCAAAAATCAATGGCTGGATCGATTTACTTGAAAATTAAATACACAGACTCCTGTCATCCTCCACTACCTGTGTGCCAAATTTCAAAGCTTTTCTTCCTTTTGCAACAGCATGGGTGTGCAAGGACACTGTGTAAAAGAAGAAAAAGCTCAGAACTGCGACTGTGGAGGGGGAAACTGCTGGAACTGCATAAAGCAGCTGTGGACCCCCCCCCCCCCCGATTTTCTTATACATTTAATGATATTTCCAGATTATATCCAATCTGAGATAGGCTTCTGAATACAGTACAGAATAGGAAAATTGCAATGGATTTTGGATTTTCCTGTGTGGTATGCTTGTCCATCGTTCCAGTGCACCACTGCCAATGCAAGAACGCACCTGGGGAAAAATATAAAATTTGGTATTGACTGGAAGTTGACTGCACAGCACAGGAAACATGTCTGCTCAGTTAGGAATTGAGGGGGTGGCAGGTGGAGCTAACACTCCCCAAAGTCACTCTCAGGCAGGTAGCCATACGTCCACCCCTTGTTTTATATGTGGGGTTTCTCCACACAGTAAGCAAAACAAGAGACACAATCTCAAGGTGCAGTGAAGCATTTATTGGAGCCCAATGTGTTTCAGCCCACAAGAGGCTTTCTTCAGGGGCAGCACTATAATGACATTTAAAATGCAATTAAACTACTTCATTAAAAATACATTTGAAAGAAGATCAAAATGAAACCACCAGTAATATATATCATACTCATGGCAACTTACATTTATAATATTGCAAAGAGAACTCTAACAAGTAGTCCTTTGCCTTCTCACAAGCTTATAACATTGCCAATCGGAGTGGCAAATTTTATATTATTGCCAATAAATCCGGCTGTAATTCATTAATGCTAAAAACATCAACTGAAAGGGATATCACACACTTCATTTAAGCACAGAATGAGACTTATAATGAGAACTGTCAAACCTCAGGTAAGTATTCCTATCTGTAGATTTCCTATACAGTGATGTAGGCAAATAGCCATTTCCATTCCTAATCAACAGAACCAGAAAACAGATCTCTACTCTGTTAAAAAGTGCATCATATTGGATATTCAGATCCCTAGAACTACTACTACTATGACTATGGATATTTATATACCGCTCTTCAACCAAAGCTCACAAAGCGGTTTACATAGAAAAATACATAAATATTTTTGACCCAGTCAAAAAAAGATTGTAACTCCAATATACTTCCCCTCCAAATAAAAAACACACACATCATAAATAAATCTGCACTAAATAACCAAATTAGAACAAAAATGGTGATCAGAGGATAAAATATATTTCGGTTTGTAGTGGCGCAGTGGGGAAATGCTTGACTAACAAGCAGAAGTTGCTGGTTTGAATCCCCACTGGTTCTATATCAGGCAGCAGCAATATAGGAAGATGCTGAAAGGCATCACGCCATACTGCGCAGGAGGAGGCAATGGCAAACCCCTCCTGTATTCTACCAAAGAAAACCACATGGGTCTGTGGGCATCAGGAGTCAAAATCGACTTGATGGCACACTTTACCTTTAAGCATCCATTTGCTATTTCAGGTGCCATGGGACACACATGGTCACTCCCTTCACCTGCCCCCCCCGCAAACAACTGACCATTGAAGTGGTAATAGTTCCCCCCCAAAAAAAGATATTTCCGCTAAATTAACAAGAAAATGAGTGGGGGGAAATTTGGCACAAATCACAGCACTTTGAGATTTTGTCTCATTTTGCTTTTTGGTTGGGGGTTTCCTGTTTCCCCCTGTCTGTTTCTCAGTACAGTGCACCAAAAAATGCCAGAGTATCCCACACTGCTGTTTTTAACACTCTGTAAGTACAACTTAGTAAACATGCTTATATAATTCTATGGACCAATTAAGGACCAATTGCCATTAAAAAAAGCTGTTGGCTGTATAAAGGACACTGTGCTGTTACCATACTGAAGTTGCTGTGAATCCTTCCCTTGTATGAACTCTCCTCTATCCTATGCATAACGAAGCAGGAGTAAATCGTTGTTTGGAAAACCCCTGGGCTAAATATACCCAGTTCTTTCAGTCTTTCCAACACAGAGCTTGTTTTCTAGACATTCTTGTTATCCTCCTTTGAAACCATTTCAATTTGTCTGATTATTAAAGTGTAGCACCCTTTAATTTAATTTAATTTAATTTAATTTAATTTAGGCACAGCAAAGGTCCCTTGGCAAGTCCACACAGAGAATGACCCAAGGATTCTGGTTTCCAAGAGTGTGTGAGGCAGTCCAGTCCAGCAGTTCCACACAAGGAAAACTCAAAGCTAGTGATTTCAGCTCAGGACTGCTTCTGGACCCTGCAGTCCATTGTTTCAACTTGGGGTGAGCAACCAAGTGATTCAGCTTGGAGAGGGTGAAGGTATTCAGCCAGGTGGGCTTCTGGAGCAGTAGCTGGCAGTTGGGGCTACCAGACTCCCATGTATTCACATCAATCTCCAGGTAAGTACCAAAAGACATCATGGAAATGTTATTGGCTTGATATTGTGAAAAAATAATGGGAAAATATTATGTACCAAAACAAGGGGAGCCATGGGGAGACGATGCAGCTGGGGAAGGGCCCGCACCAGCAGCCACCCACCCGGGGAGCCCGGAGCGCAGGAGGCCTCCAACGAGCAGCTCCCTGGGCCAGGCATGGAGGAGACGCCTCCCGATGATGGTGGAGAGGCACCTCAGAGAGAAGGGTGGAGCCAGGTGAAGGAGCAGAGGGATTGAAGACAGCTGCATGTAGTCAGCGAGGGAAGGGGTTAATAAAGGCAGGCGGAGGTCGGAAGCATGGGGTTGGGGCTGCTTGACTTGCCAACAAGTATTTAAGACGTGAGCTGCCTGGGATGAGGAGGCAGGCGGGGAGAGTGGAGGACTTTGTGGAAATGTGAGAGTCAGTCACCGTGACCCCACACAGCCTGGAGGAGGAGGAGGAAGTGGGTGATAGTGAATCCCCTCCACTCTGAACTCTGAGGCCTCGCAGCAAGGGGGCAAGTTGTACTGGAACCCCGTCGTGACAGTAAGCAAGCTTTTCTATCAAAAAGGAACCCTAACAGACAAAAGGAGAGGGAGATTTTGTGGGGCTTCTCTTTAGGAAGCGTAAGTGCTAGGAGAGAAGTCCCAATGTGTGTGTCTGTGTTTTTCTTTTTGCCAGGGCTTGTTTTGGGGGCTGCATGGCTTTTAGTTTTTTGTGTTCTCTCTTGCCTGGAGAAAGACAGTGGGAGGAGCCAGCTAGGGCTGAGGAAAGATACGGCTTAGGCCCTGGGTATGTAAGAGAGCGTGTTCTTCGCTATGAGCCCCACCGCCCATTGAGATCACTTGAGGAGGTCTGTCTCCAGTTGCCACCAACCCGTTTGGTGGCCATACAGAGATGGGCCTTCTCAGCTGCTGCCCCGAGATTGTGGAATGCACTCCCTGCTGGGATACGAGCCTCCCCATCTCTGGCAATTTTTAAAAAACACCTGAAAACACATCTCTTCAACCAGGCTTTCTCAGCTTTTAAAAACTTGTTTTTAAATTGTTCTGATTTTTTAATTGCTGTTTTACGATGTTTTTAATTGTTAATCATTGTTTTATGCTTTATAATTTTTGTTTTAATTATTAACTGATTTTAATGGTGTTTTAATGTAAACCACCCTGAGCCTTTTGGAAGGGTGGTATAAAAGTTTTGATAATAAATAAATAAAATAAATAAGATACACTTGGTGGGAGGGTCCACATTCCTGTTGAGCCACATTCCTGTTCAGTTTGAAGCCTACTCTCTATATAAGAGGCAACAGCCGAAGAGATTAGTGAACAGGACTTAGCAAACAGGGATTAGCAAACAGGGTCATAAGAGTTTTGCATGGAGTTTAGTGGTGAAGTGTGTGTGGGAGCTTGAAATGAGCCCCCTTGATCACAAGGAGCCCAGCAGGAAAAGAAGGTAAGTACTAGTCTCTCTTTCATATTCTTGGGAAAGTAAGTTTAAACTGTTGAATAGCTTCCAACTTCAGCCAAGACCTACATTTCAAACAATCTTCAAATACTCTAAACAGCCAACAAAACCAGTTATGAAGATAGAAGGCCAGCAGAGGAGGGGGTGCTTCCCAGTGTATTGCACAGAATGTTGCATGTGTGACTACTTGCTCAATGGGTAGAAGTCATGGGTGTGTGCTCGGTGCAAGTTGCTCCTGGCTCACAGGGAACAAGTTCATTTCTGTGAAACCAAGGTGGTGGATCTAGAGAAACTCAGAGAGTCAGATAGGAACATGGACGAGACCTTCAGGGAAGTGCTAGAGGCATCCCACTCTTAGGCTGATGGCTCCTCTGCTAATACATAAATAAGATGGTTCCCTGTTCCCAAAGTACTCAAATGTGAAATTGCCAACCTCCTTGCAAAAATATATAACTTACCCTACGATCAGGCTCTGTACCGGAGGACTGGAATGTAGCCAATCTAACACTGATTTTCAAAAAGTGATCCAGGGAGGATCTGGGATGTTACAGGCTGGTTAGCTTAACATCTGTTCCAGGCAAATTGATGGAAAGCATTATCAAACATAAAATCGTTTGAGAGATTGTTAAGCATGTAGAAGTACAGGCCCTGCTGAAGGAGAACTAGCATGGCTTCTGCAAAGGGAAAATCTGCCTCACTAACCTTTTGGAGTTTGAGAATACCAACAGGTGTGTGGAAAAAGGTGATCCACCTGGACAGTTTCATGTGTATATTTGTTACTGATTGAAGGACAGGAAACAGAGTGTTGGAGTAAATGACAGTTCTCTCAATGGAAGGAACTGGGGTCCCCCAAGGATCTGTACTGGGACTAGTGCTCTTTAACTTGTTCATAAATGATCTAGAAGTTGGGGTAATCAGCGAGGTGGCCAGATCTGCAAATGAACCAAACTAGTTAGGGTACTGAAATCAAAATGAGATTGCAAGGAGCTCCAAAAGGACCTCTCCAAACTGGGGGAGTGGGCAACAAAATGGCAAATGCTGTTCAGTGTTGGCAAGTGTAAAATGATGCATATTGGGGGGGGGGCAACTTCATATATACGCTGATGGGGTCGCTGTTGGTGACTGACCAGGAGAGGGATCTTGGGGTAGTGGTGAACAGTTCGTTGAAGGTATTGATTCAATGTGCAGCAGCTGTGAAAAAGGCCATTTCCATGCTTGGAATCATTAGCAAGGGGGTTGAAAATAAAACTGCTAATATTATAATGCCCTTATATAGATTGATGGTGTGGCCACATTTGGAGTACTGTGTGCAGTTCTGGTCACCATATCTTAAGAAGGACATTGTAGAACTGGAAAAGGTGCAGAAGAAGGCAACCAAGAGGATCAGGGGCTATGAGGCAAAGCTACACCACCACGGGCCTTTTAGTTTCTTTTTTTAAAAAAACAGACAACTGAGTGGAGACATGATAGAGGTCTATAAAATAATGCATTATGTGGAGAAAGTTTCATCCTATGAAACTGATTGCCAAGAAATTTAGTACTGACAAAAGTAAGTGCTTTTTCACACAATGCTTGATCAACCCATGGATGCCACAATATGTGGTGTCAGCTAACAGCCTGGATGACTTTAAGAGGGGTTTAAATAAATTCATGGAGGTCTATCACTGGCTACTAGACTGAGGGTTATAGGCCACCTCCAGCCTCAGAGGCAAGATGCCTCTAAATACCAGTTGCAGGGGAGTAACAGTAGGAGAGAGGGCATGCCCTCGTCACTTGTCTGTGGGCTTCCCAGAGGCATCCGGTGGGCCACTGTGTGAAACAGAATGCTGGTCTAGATAGGGCTAGGGACTGATACAGCACGGTTTTTCTTATGTTCTTAAAGGTGTTATGGTATAGGTGCTGCATAAGCTGAACCTAGAAAACATGTTTAAAAACCTGTTACAAATGAGACAAACCTTCAGGTGAACCAAAAAACTTTTATAGCACAAAATAAATTATATACAAAAGCCAGTTGCAGCAAAATGCCTCTTATTGCAGGCTGCACAACAGATATCACAACATGTATATATTTATTGCTTTTCAGAAAGGAGCAATTCAGTGTTAACAAGCAGATCCATTATACAACTTGCTTTTTATAGTGTGCCCCCCCCCCGCCAACTGGGTTAGAAGCATATTGCAGCATAAGGACCATATGGGCTGTGGCTTCCATACACAGCTAACAATGGTGCTGTGGACATCCTTGATATTGGCCTTGAACACAGTTTGAACCACACTCAATGACTGACTTCCAGACTAACCAAGTGTGGCCAGTGGCCACTATGCGAGATGCACCACCACCACGGCTGGTTTTGACTAATGCAGAACCTGCACTCGTGCTGGTGGGGAATGGGGTGTGGAGGTCTTTGTCATATGCTCACCCCTCAGGGAATATTTTTGTGGGGCACAAAGTGCTTTCAGGGGGAAGGGGATATCTTCAAACCCTGCTCCCCTGTACAATTGTCAGTGCTACCTTAGTCAAAACCATCAGCATCATTGGCACTTCTCATGTCGTGCCCAAGCTTTATTAATCTGGATGCTCAGCCACTGTGTTTGGAAAAAAATTAGAAGTTCCATGTAGCAGTTATTAACAGGCTGGTAAATGGCCTCTCCCCTGGCTGCCAGTGGCAAATATGAATCACCTCTAGACAATTAGGAAGGGAAGACCTGCTAAATTGGAAGAGATTTGGTGCTTTTATTTTCTTCATTATGCCATCCATGCCAGATTACTTACATTGGAGCCTAAGAACCATAAGTAGAGGGACAAAATAACTTAGTGCTGTTCTGTGAACTCTTGCACAAATATTAGTGGAAGCCTTCTTGCAGTGCTAAGCCACAATGTAGTAGGGGGTTGCATTACACTCCGAGAAATGGTGAATCAGGAAGATATTGCCTGTAGCATTCTGAAAAGACCTAGTGCAAAGACTTGTGCTAGAGCGTGAGTCACTGGAGAAACTCTTCTGGACCTGGGATCACTTTTCTCATGCAACCCTCTTCTGCTAAGTGAGAAACAGTCCATCTGTGAGCAGAAGAGGCTTTCCGATAGCAATAGGCAGGCCTGTGGCCTAAGTGTGTGTGTAAATGTGTGTGTGTGTGGAGGTAGACAGCTTGTGACCTGGGGCACTTATACTTATTTGTGAAAAGATTTAGAGTGGGAGAGAGAAATTCAGGGGGCTGGGCCCCCCAGCCCCCCGGCTATGGGTCTGCTCGTTTGTACAGATGTCTGTGTGCATGTACCTTTTGCAGACTTGCTTTCAAGGCTTAGGAATAATGCACTTCAGCAAACTCTTTAAAGAATATGTGCATGCTCTTTTCTGGTATCTCCTGTCCTGATACAAATCAAAGAACAAGTAGCAGCCAAAATATGGCCAGAATTAAACCAATTAACTACACTTGGATGTTTGTTGTCAATTCAGTGTTTGAAGTCTGACAAAACGTTCAAAAGACAGGAAGTCTAGAGTAATGATGGAAACTTTGGGTCCAAATCTACTATATTTCCACTAAAGAGATGGGGTGTGTGTGTGTGTGTGTGTGTGTATACACACACACACACACACACACACACACACACACACACCTTCCTAAAGGGTTCAGTTCAAGCAGGATCTCGGAGTCACAACTTATCTGCAGTTCAAATCTGACCACTCATTTACTCTCCAATACTGTATATTGCTAGCTTACTTGTATACCATAGGATATTTATTTGCCAATGGCTGACTCAAAAAGAAAAATGAAGAGAGACAAGGTTTTAGCCACTACACAATTTCTTGTGGCTAGTTCTAGACTAAAGCTGCTTCTTCCCCCTCCCCCACAAAATTATTTCAACAGAGTGGCTGAAAGAAACTTCTTTTTGTATGAGTCATGAATTGCAGTTGAAACCTTGTTTGTTCCAATAGCAGTTTCCTAGGGAACAGCTTTTCAAAATATGCAGGTATACAATTTGCCCCCCACCCTGTGCTGGGAAAAATATATATTTGAATTATCCACCGTGCTTTGTTTTTTTTCCAGTTCACTGAACTATTGACTGGATATGAGAACAATCTTTATAAGCCTGGTTGCCAAGCAGCCTGTTTATGTTATTGTCAGTATTGGGATGGGAAATGCCAGTTAACTTCAGAGCCTGCCAGACTGCACCCATGACCCACCAGATTTGACCCTGCCTATGCCCCTCACCATCAAGATTCTGTCTGTCCTGCCTCTGCCCTACCAGATTCTTGCAAGTTCTTCCTCAAATTTGCTGTAGCTCTATCTCCCCTCACTTATTTCAGAGACTGAAATGGAGACATACTTGTCAGCTGCCCAGTTCTCATACCAAACATCACCTTGTGAGCTTCACCCCTTCCAGGATTATGCTTTGCTGAAGGCTTTTCCACACCTGCTGTTTCCGTATTCCTTGACTCAGCACAAGCCCTGTCCCCCCCACTGATGTCAAAACCAGAAGGGTGGTGGTTCTTTTGGTTAAAGATAGACTAGCAAACATCATTGCCCTACAATATGTTACCAATCATTATTCAGAATATACCTCAGAGGCTGCAGTATGTGAAATGTCCAGCTGTGCACTGCACAGTGCCTTAATGTTAATGTGTGTGCTTCTACAGGGAGATGAATCCTGAAGAATGATGATGCTCTCACACTAAGAAAATGTTAAGACCAAGACATTCCCATAAAGGCAAAAACAGGGGCAGTGATTTACTAGGGACAGCTAATGGGGTCTGCAAAAGTGTATGTTCTTACACTGCAAATGGAAAAGAAGTATTCAGTGAGGCATCAATCTGGAATGTGACCTTCACAATGAACTTAGAACTTTGTTATAACACATTGACAGTAACATAGACATGTTATAAGGCAGAAGGAAGCTAATATCAATGATGAAAAAACAGTACCCTTATGTATTCTGCCTTCAGGTAGATTTAATGAGAAACTCTGTGGCATACTCAAGACATACTTGACTAAGTCCACATATAAAATGCATTTAGCCCAGTTGCAACTGTTAGCCAAGTACAGAAGAAACATGCCATAAATGCAAAGAAAATTCATTTAAGCACAAAACAAAATATTTGGGTGATTCTCTAAGCAGCAGCATTTTCTTTCAAAAACAAAACATAGATGACAGATTAAATATTTACAAGTGCATTTCCTTTACAAAAATACATATATTCTTAATAAGTAGGTTAGGCTAAGTCATTGACAATGACCAGTTGGGGGTTTTTTCCACTTCAATTTGAATAATTCATAAGCTAAATTTCACAACCACAAAAAGGTTTGTTATAAGATCTTACCACTTTCGACAAAAAGCTTAACGTATTTCATACTTTAAAAGAAAATTAGCAACATAATATTATGCAGTAAGATCTCTACATATTGTGAGTGCTGTTATGGTACAAACTTATAACTACTAACCAGATACAAGTAAGCATAGAGGAATCTTCTTACCTCACGCTTCTCTCTTGTCATTACTTGGATCACATTTTACATAAGGACACTTACAGCACAGATCTATGCATATTTACTCCAAAGTAAGTCCCACCGAGTTCTGTGATGCCTGTTCCCAAGTAAGTATGCATAGGAATACAGCCTTAGCTCCTCTTCTCCAGCATTTACCTGGAATATGTATGTCTAAAAAATGCAATGTACTTTATCTTTTTCAAATAGCAATAGAAGGGGGAAACAGCTACACATTCTCTGTTCCCTCTTCTGGAAAACAATGCTATTTTTAAAAGGCTGGTTTTAAAATTCTGCATTTTAATGTTTTTAAGTTACCAACTACTCTGGAAAATATCAAATGGATTGGACTATAAATAATGCATCACACAGTGTTTGTTGCCTTATTTGCTGATCAGTAGGGTAGACATTAATGAAAGCCAATCATTTTGCAAAAAGAAAAGCTATAGAAGTTATGTTAACACCTTGCCATGAATCTCTAAGACTGTACTTTCCAGGTCCAAATGATAATGTAACCACACAGCTTTTTAACAAAAGTCTGAAGTTAGTTTGGTCAATGTTTTGTGCTTTCTACAAGATTCAACAGTGCAATGCAATTTTTGTTCACAGGCCAGGTATAGCAGAACCATCAGCACTGAAAACAAAGGCCTATGTACCCGCCTGCCCCCTTTTATTTTTTGTGAGTGGATATTATTCAGAACCTCACTGTTGCTTTAAATTCCATGGTGCTTTCTGGCTGGGTGGACTTGAGTATTAGAACTCCCTTAAAAATAAGGAGCAACCATTATGTGTTTTGGTTTAAAACCACAATCCAGCATCTGCAATGATAATTGTGTTTGTGAACAAAAAATACAATTCTAAAAGAATTCTATTCCTGGGGGACAAAACTCAACCTATTAAAATTGTACACCATGCAGTGTTTGTCATCTTGATGCCCCCCGTCCCAAATAAGTTTCAGTACAAACTGAACATACAACTATACAGTCCTGGGAATATTTTATGTTGTGTCTTTCTCTCTTAAATCACTAAGCCTGCCTATCACCCATTACCTCAAGGAAATATATAAAAGTCACATATGCTCTTTTCCTGCCTCTTGGAATTATTTTATTCTCGTCACATTCTATGCTCTGCTCTTAGAGCAGATACATAAAAGATGCTGCAAGGGGGAAAAAAGCACAGTGGAAGATTACGTCACCCTGCAAATGCAGTCTAACACTTGAGTTTGGCAACAGCAGCCATGGAAAGGTATGCCGGTTTTTTAACTATTCAGAAGCAGCACACACTTTTATCCCAGGAAGCTGACCCTTCTCAAATAAACTTTAAAATACTTTCCATGCAGAACAACTTGAACAACAGGTTTGTAGAAAACGGACTTTTAAAAAACTGGGAAAATTGAATGTTTTAACACAATATAAGCTGCAATTTAATACAATTGCATTACATAGGCATTTCAGATCAGACACAATCTGAAGCGGCGGGGAGGGGGAGTAAATCATATGGCATCTACACTGCATATATATTACTAACTAGTCTAGATATGCAGGAAGATGGGCACAACCTATTTGAATGTATACAAGGGATAAATCTAAAATTCTATCATGCAAATTAAAGGTAGTCGCCTCTACAAAATCCACGCAAATAAACTCCATGCCTCTGTGTCCTAAATATATGCATTAGGCACTAACTTAAATAAATATCCATGCTTCTGTGTCCTACGTTTGTGCACTAGGCACTGTATCTCTGGGGCACAGCAATGTTGTGAATCTTGGGGCTAGGCTTGCAACTGCAAGACCATGCTTTTAAAATGCCCAGAGCAATGAGAGGGAAATGTCAGCATAGACTATGGGAAACAGCTGTACATGCATAGAGTGATTTAATTTTATTTATTTATTTATTTTTAAAGAGTGGGGAAAGCCCCAGGACAGACCAAGCAAACAGGAAGTGATCAAGAGCAGACAGAAATGCTGTTGTCAGACCTGTTTGATCCATTTCGCCCCCAACAGAGGGTTTCTTCTCCCCCCCACTGCTTGCTCTGGAAATCTCCATATCAACTGCACAGCTGTAGTAGAATGTATTGAGTTATGTAATATTTCTCTGGCATAAAAAGCCTGCAATTGTTCTACTAAAATTCTTTTTTTTTTCTGGATACACATGCATTTTAGGAGTGATCAAATGGACATATGCATCTATCAGTATACTGAGTTAGGTGCCAAAGATGGCTGCAGCTGGCTGGCCTTTGAGTTATCCAGCCATGTAGAGGCACTATGCAACTGTACCACAAATGCAAACATGTAGGCCACAAGAAGGTGACATGTGCAAGATGCATGTTAAGGCTTTTAGTTTCACAGCTGACAAGTCTGTCTTGAATGTTCATGTTTCAAGGGGAAAACATTTGCTCTCATTAATCAAGGTTACAAAATGGTTCTAAAAAAATGAAATAGTAGGAAGGGAAACAGATGTTGGTACTCAGCCTGAAACTTTTGGAAGCCCACTGAATTGTTGTAGAGAGTCCTTGTAACTACCACCCCTGCCGCTTGTTTGTGTGTGATACTTTCACTTCAGTGAAAATTTCTGCTGCTGTACAATGATGTTACCCCAAAGCTTTTTATTGTTGGACTTTGTGGGATATGGACAAAATATTTTAAAGTAAATGCACCACCAATAAATATATATTTGTTTGAGAATGCACTTTAAATAGGTTTAGAGTGAAACTCTTTAAGCTTATCTTTATTTTCATGACTCAAACCAAAGCTTTAACAGCTTGTTTTACACAGGAAACTGAAGTACAGATATAGGAACATAGGAAGCTGCCTTCTACTGAGTCAGACCATTGGTCCATCTAGCTCAGTATTGTCTTCACAGACTGGCAGCAGCTTCTCTAAGATTGCAGGCAGGAGTCTCTCTCAGCACTATCTGGAGATGCCAGGGAGGCAGCTTGGAACCTTCTGCATGCAAGCAGGCTGGTGCTCTTCGCAGAATGGCCCCATCCCTAAGGGGAATATCTTACAGTGCTCACACATGTATTTCCCCATTCAAATGCAACCAGGGCAGACCCTGACAATTCATGCTTGCTACCACAAGACCAGCTCTTCTCCCTGAGACCAGCTCTCCTTTCTGTTGTATGTACAGTACATCATTTGTAACAATCAGAATATTATTCCTAAATATATGTAGAAATTTTAATAACACTCTGCTTGGCAGGGCATGGATAAGAGAAAACAAATGACTGATACTTGCTGCTAATAAATGAGAATTGCCCATATCATCAGTATGGACACGTTAGTCCTAATACTAATGATTAGGTCATGCTTGCATACGGGAGTGGTACCCTACTACCAGACAATCCTTCAGGTCTGGTACCATTTGAATTGAAGTCAACAGGAAATATTTCAGTAACTTCAACATAACCATTGTGCAAGACTGATTGGCAATGAAGCTCTTAGGGCAGCTTTGGATATTATCTGGAAGTCCTGAAAAATAGGACTTATGCTTCCCTTCTCAAGCTTCTGGGTAGGCTACATCCATAATGGTGACATTATTTTCATATCTTCCCCATGGCAAGATGCACAAGGTCTAGATGTGTATCTCGTTCAGGAATTTTCTCTGTGGAAAAGATGCAGAAGATGCTGTTTCGGATGTTATCCAGAACTATGAAAAGAGATGCACTAGTCACTTGTTCACCTGTAACCTCCCCCCCCCCAATTTTTCAAGGTAATGTTACAGAAATCTGCACAATGCTAAAGAGAATTTGCCCCCAATCTAGAAAAGCTAATCTTAATTCAGAAGCAGATTTCTGTAACGCAATAATGCCCATTGCCAGATATCTATGTGTAAATCTGCCCAAGATTCAAAGAACTAGTTCCACAAGCTCAATGTAACATTATGAATCTAAAGTACCTTCACATGAAGTGGCACACTTTGGAAACTGAGGGGAACTTCAAAAACAGGTTTTGATATGGCGTGGTAATGGTGGAAGGTCAACTTTTCAAAGAGAAGGAGTTAAGAATTCCACAGGGCAGGTGCATGCCCCTTACATGAGTGTAAGCATTTCTTTGGACTCAAGCAAGCCATGCAGTACCTGGGGTGGGTGGGTATGCAAGTGGTACTCATAAACTGTGCCCACAATATTTCACAAGCAATTGGTGCTATCCACTCTGACAGTGTTGATCAGTATGGGCTGGAGACTGTAGCCAATGGCTTCAGCCCAGGTACATCCTTGCCCTCCTATTCAGGGCTGATGGTCTGGGGGAGAGAAGCCGGTACAAACTACCAGAGCTCGGCAATCCGGAAGGGGGCATGGGGCCTGACTATGTTGCATATGTTTTTGTCTTGCCTCCTGCCGCCACTGCCACGAGGCTGAACCGCTGATCTTTAAAATCATTCTAGCCACCATGTGCATGGCGGAGGTGGGGGGTAGGGTGAGACAAGAACACACACTCCAGCGATGGGCAAAGCGGGAGCAGCTGCTGAACCTGACCATCCAGCCCAGCGGCCCTTGAGAACTGCAAGGTGCTCCAGCGCACCTGCACAGTTTGAATAGAGCGTCGATGCTCAATTGAGCATTGACGCTCAATTCAAACTGCGCAGGCGCACTGGAGCACCTCACAGTTCTCAAGGGCCGCTGGGCCGGATGGTCAGGCTCAGTGGTGGCTCCTGCTCGGACCACTGTCACGGGGGGGGGCCCTCGGCTCACCCCCCCCGCCCAGCTGTGTACATGGCTAGAATGATTTTAAAGATTGGCGGTTCAGCCAGGCAGTGGAGGTGGCCTCACGGTGGCAGCTTTGTGCAGGCAGCCCCCCAATTTTTTTTCTACTGGGGCCCAAACCCACCCTGCTCCTCTTATCCCTGAATGTCCTATTCACATTGTTGGGTAGAGGAGAAAGGAGCACCACAAGCACAGCAGTAGGCACACACTTCTGTTACGTGGTCTCTGAGTGAGTCTGGGATTTGGTTTTGTCCAGTGCTCACAATATTCCTCTACAGCCTATATATACTTTTTCACATTCTGCCCCTCAGTTTTATTTGGGTTTGTGGTATCTGCTCTGTCACAGCTTCCTGAAATGAATTAATTTCCATCACTATTTATGGTGTGTAATTTATGCTACAAGTAACAGTTTATTAAAAGTTGTACAAATTTTTGAACTGTACTGTTATTTTGGCTTTTAAGTGTGCAAAGATAATGGAAGACAGGAAACAATATACAATATATTATGATCTCTGTAATGATATCCATAACCATAACACAACATTTTAAACAAGAAGGAACGCACGTGTGATACCTAAGGCAACCATCAACATTTCTTGTAACACTACTGCATCTTAGGAAAAACAAAACAAAATCCCAAACAGCCAAGTAGTTTTGGTCAGGTAGCTTTGTCTGCCATATTACATCTTCACTTTCAGATGTGACAACCAATTCTACTATAGCTTCTAGATTCCAGATAACCGTAGAATGTGGTTGTAATGCCATTAAATGGGCAACTTTTACAATATGCTGACATAATTACCAAACAGGTTAAAATAACACACAAAGATACTTAAGCACAGTGGCCTGAATCCAGCACACTTCTTTGTTGGATTGCTGCCACTATTTAAGAAATGTTTGAATTTCAGAAGGAAGCCTGTCATGGCAATCGTTTCAAAGACACGTAACACATAGTTTTTAGATAAAGTTTATATGACAGTTCCTGTTTCTCCCTAAGGCATGTACATTTTTAAAAATATTGTTATGTAATGGACTTTTTTTTTTTTAAAGGACAAATAACCTTACCTGCGGCATGTGTGCTGATCTGCTACTCCTTCAATTCAAAATTCTAGGTAAGTTGTACACACTAGTGAAAGGAGGCTATGAGACATTTTATGATTGCCTGTACACCTTTTCTGTTCTATACAGATTGCTTTCATTTAAGTTCTCTGACACAAAATCTACATTTTCAAGTGCTGCCAAAAATAAAATGGAGACTAGTGCATACTAATGAGTGAGCTATACCTGGACCCATGAGAAACTGAACACACACAAAATGGGAGTGGCATAACCACCACATTTCCAAACATATATTATATACAAAATATTTCCAAAGGTATAGTTTTAACTTTTTATACAGTACTTCTTTAAAACAACATTTTCCTGTAAAATAGCAAATGTGGAAAAAAATAAATCCCACCACGTGTGAAAGAGCAAATGACCATCTCTGCTAACGTAATCATCATTATGGACTAAAGGAAGGTGCCTAACAGGCAGAGCAAGTATATCAGGGATTCTGACTCCTGACTATACATTTAACAATTTGGCTATGACTCGCATATACCACAAATATCTTATGATTATTTCAGTAGCAGAATGGCACTTGGCTTATTCTAATGGTGCGGGGGGGGGGGGGGATATAGTTGATCAGATGATTAAAAAGTCCATATTTGCATGCTGAAATTCGGGCGGTATCCCCCCCCCCCAATCCAGGCACATCCATTCATTGTGCAATCTGTCGATGGGTAAACATAGTGCAGGATTAATCTCAGTGGGATCTGGCCCTTTGGTCTAACCGAAGTCAATTCTGGGTCGATATTGAAGTACCATGGGGCGAGACTAAAACCACAAAAAACAAATAGAAACCATGAAAGCAGGTAGGCATAAGTACAAGGGCAGTATACATCTTTATAAAAAATGCAGCAACTGAATTTAGTTAACACTTACTCATGGCTCTATACATGTTAAAGGAACCAAACAATCTGATGAGGCTCTGTACATAGACTGGTTTTTTTTTAAAGGGTTAAAATAGAAAGAACATAATCTAGCCCCACCCTCTGTAGGGAGAAGGTATGCAAGTGTGCAAGATGCCTTGCATCCAATGGGACCCTGGGGGCCAGATGCATACACCCACATTCAGCTTCCAAGAATTGTGCACACATGAAACCTCCATATGCACATTGCACCAAGGCCATACTAGGCACACGAAAGCATAGCAGCTACTGCAGAGCAACAGCAGCCACTTGGGCTTCAGCCTAAACTGGGCTAGGAAAGCCAAGCCTGGTCTTTACTGATCGTAAGAACCGCTGGGAGCCACATGGCAGCAAACCCCGCAAGGAGGCCAGCCTCTTAAATGAAGTTAAGAGAGCAAGTGCTCTCTTAATTGCATTCTTTTAATCATCTGTCAGCCCAGGGGAACGCAACCTTAGTTTTCCAGATGCTGTTGAACTACAGCTCCCAATTTATTGTGGCTGGGATGACAGGAGTTGTAGCTCAACAAGATCTGGAAAGTCAAGGTTGCCTACTCCTGCTCTGCCCGAAATTCTTTTTACCTGGTGTTGTTGGTGCCACCTATAACGGCTGCCATGTGAGCTCAACCTCCTCCTTCCCACCTTGCATTCATCTGGTCTCATGCCCTTCCTGCCTTTTCAAAAAGCAGGAGAATGCAGCACCAGAGTGGGAAGGAGGATGAGCCCAAGGAATGGTGACACCTGCCACCATTATAGCAACATAGGAAGCCACATTTGACTAAGTCAGATCCTGGTCCATCTAGCTCAGTATCATCTACACAGACTGGCAGAGGGTTCTCTAAGGATGCAGGCAGGAGTCTCTCTCAGCCCTGTCTTGGAGATGTCAGGGAGGGAACTTGGAACCTTCTGCATGAAAGCAGAATGAAATATCCTCTTCCCAGAGCAGCCCCATCCCCTAAGGGGAATGTCTTGCAGTGCTCACAAATGTTGCCTCCCATTCAAATGCAAACCAGGAAAGACCTTGCTTAGCAAAGGGGACAATTCATGCTTGCTACCACAAGACTAGCTCTCCTCACATCTGGATACCCTCTCCTCAGTATCTTGTGTCTTGGTTTTGTGGTAGCAAGCATGAATTGTCCCCTTAGCTAAGCAGGGTCCACCCTGGTTGCATATGAATGGGAAACTAGAAGTGTGAACAGTGTAAGATATTCCCTTCTGGGTATGGAGCTGCTCTGGGAAGAGCAGAAGGTTCCAAGTTCCCTCCCTGGCATCTCCAAGATAGGGCTGAGAGAGATTCCTGCCTGCAACCTTGGAGAAGCCACTGCCAGTCTGTGAAGACAATACTGAGCTAGATAGACCAATGATCTGACTCAGTATATGGCAGCTTCCTATGTTCCTAGAACAGGATGAGGCCCAGTGAGGAGGCAATGAGGCAGCAATGGCATCCTTGTTGCTGCTCTCACTGCATTCTCCAGTCTGCTGCCTGGAGACAGTTGCCTCACTGGGAGCTTTCCCAGACAGAAGGCTTTGCCGCGGGATTAAGAGGGGTGAAGTTGGATATTTTCAATTTGCCTAAAAAACTGACGCAAAAAGTGGCATAAATCGGGCTAAGTTCCAATGAGCAATGAAAAACCTAAATCGTGTATGGAATGCTCCCCAATACCTTTCAGGGACTTCGACTTAAAGCTGGATGATATGTTAATGCACACTTGCCTTTCCATGGTTAGGCAAAGTAAAATCGCCGTCTGGGAACCCTCCAGGCCTCACTGATGGGCTGGCCCTGGCTGACTGTTGTTATGAAACAAGCCTGTGATGCAATCACCACCCCTGGTCCTCACAATTGAAAGGAAATAAATTAACACACCAACTGTTGGCTTTTGAATAGTAAAGCTTTAAAATCATGATTTAATGATTTCTGTAAGCTTCTAGTGAACTGTAGCTCTCATGATTTAAAATTGTGAAAGACCTGCACCAAGCTTTACAATTTGTCATTCCGGGGGGGGGACGACACAACATCAATTGCCTTGGTAGCACTGGGGGGTGGGGGGAAATTCAATTTCCTCAATGCGTTATGAAGTCATCATAAAGTTCTTATTTTGTATTGATTTAATATCAATCAATCAAGTTATAAACAATTGTTGTGTTAGCTGCCTCAAACATGCTAATGGAAAGGCAGGATAAATTTGATTTAAAAAATTAAATAAGTGAATACATGTATTTCCATTTCCATTCCATTATTTTTAAACTTCTTGTATGCATTTTAAAAAAGACACACTGAGGCCATTTCAGGGCTAATTTTAGTCTGGAAATACTTTCTAACAAGGAATTACAAGGATACCCACCTCCCATCAGGCCTGAATTACATTAAATGTTATCTTAATGACTGCAGTGTGTACAGTCAGGGCTGCCTCTTACCTGATAAAAAGAGCCATCTTGAGAGAGGACTTGCGAAGAGGAGCAGTTCTGACACCGAAACTGCGAAGGAGATGATTTTCTGATCAGATAAGAGGCATCCACAACTGGACACTGATTATCAGTCATTATATATATATATATATATATATATATATATATATATATATATATATATATATATATATTCACATGTGAGAATTTAATTATTTAACAGTTAAGACAGGTACTGCATTGTTCTCAAAAGGTTAATAGGAAAATGTATAACTTCTATTGGACCAATGGCTCTTGTAGACATATACAACTTTTCAAATTACAAAAGAAATTTTAACAGGAAAATCAGAAATATACCAAGATCTTAAGACATATAGGCTTGCAACCAAAAATTCTGCTCTGCAAGCGAAAGGCACTTCCACTCATACAGAGGCTTGTGTTTTTTTGGTGAGTTTTTTTTTGCAGATTCCCCCCTGTTCATTTCCCACCCTGCACAAAAAAACCTGGTAAGGTGATGCTTTGTATAGGCAAGACTCCAACTCTTTTAGAGTCAGTTTTTAGGGAGCATAGGAAGACTACAGATGGGAGGGGGATCAGAGACCTCCCCTGGGTGTGAGCAAAACTCCCCTTTTCTCTCACAGTGAGATCTTTCTATCCAAGTCAGAGAGAGAGCTGGAGTAAGTTATATCACCGAATAAAATGCTGCATTTTGCAAATAGTATCTTTGTTGAGAAGAATTTAGCATTCCAGCTACAAAACAAGCAAATTTATTTTTTGTTATGTTATCCAATGAACTGATATGTTATCCAATGGGATCCATCCAACTCATTGGATGCTATCCAATGGGATCCATTCAACTCAATGAGTTGGATGGATCTAAGTTCTAAGCATGTAGAAGGAGGTTCCCACAAGGATACCCGCGTTTTGCTGTGCAGTATGTGAGCCAATGTTCTTGTTTCAACATTGTCCCCTATATTAATTGAGCATGCTTTCTGACTGATGACTTCAGACATTCTGAATCAGTCCTTTTCCATGTCTAAGGGTTTATCAAATTCTGTTGCTCAATTGCTTTTCAACCTGCCAGGGTCATTCCCCAGTACAACGGGTAGTATTTATGGTACTTCCATCAAGTACAGAAGTGCTACCACCAGCATATCTTTCTGAAATTGTAACTTTATCAGAATGCTACTTCTCCTTGGGGGAGCTATCTGAACACCAGAGTCTTCTATGGCAAAGATGCTCCCATCTCAACCCGCCCCAAACTCTTCTCCCTGCATCTACTTGACTCCAAGAGGTATATGACCTCCTTCCACACTTTTAAAAAACAAATTTGTTTCTAGGCTGCAAGCCTCCCCTCTCTTTGGACTCGAGGGCCTCATTTCTCTTTCTTTCCAGAAAAAAGTGGCAAAAACATTTAAGTAAATGTTTTATCAATAAGCAATTTTCCTGTATTTGGGTTTTTGTGCATGCACACACACCATTTTAATTTACATATAAAATTCAGGGAGTGTACATTCTGACTTTTTATACCAGCTAAAATTAAAACTTTGTAGATGGTTTTGGATATAAACAATGGATCTATGTTTTTAAATGCTGAAACTAAAAACAATAAGATGTTTTGCTGATGCTTCCCTCATATATATATATATATGTATATGGAAATATGCACAGCAAAGAAGCTATAAATACACATCATCTGACTAAAAGCAATAAAAAGTTATATCTTTATTTACATTTTCGCCTCGTAGTCTCCATCTTGTCATGTAGATGAATTCCATAGTGTGATCCTTCCCCATTATTTCTCCATTGCATAGTACATCCAGCTTAAAAAGAAAAAAGAAAAATACAGTAAATCATAGAATAACTAAGAGCCATAAAAATAGTTCCCCTGCAGCATTTCCTAGAACTGAATTATTAGCATATAAGAGGAGGACGAGGAAATGATGGGAAGCATACAAAGGGAGAGCATTTGCTATGTATAACATACCTGTGAAATTACAATAATAGCTTAGTTGAGGGCGGGAGGGGGAAGCACAATACAAGCATTTGTGACAGCAGATCCATGTATCCCATTTAAACACGTTGTTTAAAGTCTAAAGAGTTTTAAAAGTGAGTTTGAATGTGAGGATGAAGACAGATGTAAACTTTTATGAATCATAAGGGCAGTTTGACAGCACCTCTGCTGCTCTCTAAACAAACATATAACCCCCCCCCCACCCCTTTTCTGGGGCAAACTCTGGAGAAATGTGTTCTGTGTGATTCTGGAGTTGTTTGGCTTGAATGAAAAGCCACTGAATGGTGTCCCTGAATTTATGATACACCACCAACCTCAATCACTGGAGTAGTTTTGCAGCCATTTTTCAACTCTCCCAGTGCCTTTGGCATCATAACAAATTCCAAAGAAGTATTTAAAAAAAGAGAGAGGGAGTAAAATATCTTTCCTTTCTCCTATCACATCACACATCATTAATTATCCTGCAATAGAGGGGGGTGATGGTTCTTTGATGTTTCAAACTCTGCCTCCTAGTTCTGTTTTCTTTTAATGTGAGTGTTTCACTAAAACGTTACTGGGGTGCGTTAGACCTCATTTAGGTGCATGAGTAAACATTAAAAGGTACAGGGAATACTAAGTGACCCCAATCTAATGAAAGCCCTCATTTAATATAAGAATATCTATTTTATGCTGATGCAGCTGTTAAGATAAGGAGGTATTAAACATTCAGCGGGCAACATCTAGAGCAGTTGGCCATGACTGAGCAGCACTGAAATCAATGAGATGTTAATCATGACTAACAGAACTTAGTTATGACTAACTTCTGGATGCTGCTCAGTATTTTTATCCATTTTTCCAAGAAGCTTTTAGTTGAAGGGGAAAAAATGGATGAAGGAGGGAGAAATATGAAACCACATAGGAATTAATATTGGGGTGGTCATTAGAGACATCAGGTATTACTTCTGTACGGGTTTATCCCTGTATTATAAACAACAATCTATTGTATAGTTTCATATTCACTTACATTAAATTACAATCATTCTCAACAGGGTTTTGTTGTTAAACAAAGTTTTGTGTCCATTTGACTTCAATATCAAGGAAGTAAAGGGCTTTTTACAAGAACAGGGAAGTTACAGGATTGTAATTTTGGGTTTGTTTATTTTGTTTTTAGTAAAGTGAAGGATGTACATGCATATGCCACTTCAAAGAAAGCAGGTTGCCTGATGCATGAGGAAAGAAGCTGATTGATTCACAGTTCAGTTTGCTGGTATTTATACCTATAGCACAAGTTGCAAAGCTAGGCCCAAGTGAAGAAACGACTATAACTACTTCAAAATCCATTTGAACCTGTAGACTGTTGGTGCCAAATTCAGAATTGTCTATGCCTCATTGCCCAGACCAGGCAATACCACCTATTCAATCTTTTCTACAATATATTCTACCCTTTATAAAACAAATGGAGTTATGAGCAAAATGTTTCAGCTGCAGTGCCACTTTTATTGGGGAAATGTTTGCACCAATAGTAATGTTTTTCCTATGGGTTCAATTTAATCTTGATTTCTTGTGTATAGCAATCTTCAGTAGAGCTTATTTCCAATTCCAGCAGGTCTCACCCTAGGATTATGACTGCAATCCTATATACTCTTACCTTGGAGAAAGGTTCAATAGTTGACATGATGCACAATACTTACAGATATGGAAGACATTGGTGCCACCACTGCTGAAGACCCAGAAGCAGCTGGGCTGAGAGAACTGGCGGTACTGCTACAAGCATTACCACACATTCTTGTGAATGGGAATAAATACGGTAATGTTTGTAGCACTGCTGCTGATTCTCTCAGTGGCCCTGTTGCTTCTGGGTCTTCAGCAGAGGAGCTACCAATGGCTTCTGTACCTATAAGAACTGTGCATCATATCAGCCAATTTAGTGGGCTGACTTCCAAGTAAACATGCACAAGATCAGGCTGCTAAACTTGTATTCCAGATTTGGCACTAAGAACCAAGAAATATTTATACAGCTCACATCTGAAGTTAAATCCCTTTAACCTTACTCAAGGGAAAGAATCTACAATCTTTAGGTTGATGCCCAACATACCTCGTAAGAACTTGGAAGTTTTAATTTTAAACTTAGAAACTTCTTGATTGTTCCTACGGTCACTCGTGTAGAACACCGGATGAACTTCTTCATCAAGCCCTAAAGGAAAAGAAACAAAAAAACTGTAAACTCAGGTAAGTATGCCATTTTGCAACAATTCAAAAATACTGAAAGCAGACACAAATAGCCAAGATAAGATATTGCAAGTCAAATCCATTTTAGATACATATTTTGCCACCTATCTATGCTACATCTACTTATATAAGGGAAATAACTAAGGTGAAGCTAAGAATAACCACTTCCAAAGCCCTGCTGAACAATCTTCCTCTTGCAGAATGGGAGGGCTGAATTAAGGATATCCCTTAAAAGAACAACAGAATCTGCTTTTGCAATTCAGTCTGAGAGAGTTGTAATCCATTTTATGTCTGAATGTGAAATGTACAAAGACCTTTGTGCTAAGCATATTCATCCACTGTTAGCCTCAAAGATGGGACATTCTCCCCAAGATAATCCATTGTTTTTGCTAAAGGATATCATCAAGTATGTTACATTTAGGACAGCAACAAGCACTGTTACTGTTCTCTAAGGCGAAAGAAAATGCTATGGATAACTGTGAACCATCAGAAAGAGTTTGGTATTTCCCTGGTGTCACAATTCATAATATTTGCAACAATTTGTAATGTTTCTTAATGTTAAATGTATGAGGCTTTCTTGGTTTTTGGCAGATTTTGTATAATGGCAAGTTGCTATATTACAATAAATGTACTTCTAAGCTCAGATATACATTATAAATATCAGTCCTCAGTTGGGTCTCAAAAGTGCGAATGAAAAAAAAAATCACTGCTTTTTAATAACAGTGGGATAGAGAAAGACAACCATAGCTCAGTATCAGAATACGTGCTTTGCATGCAGAAGATCCCAGGCTCAAGTTCATAACTTCATCAGTTAGGGATTTCAGGTAGTATTCTAGACAGAGAAAGATTTCCACTAGAGAACTTGGAGAGTCAGAACCAGTCACAGTAACTATGCTGGATGGCTCAATAATAAGATGGACTCAGTAAAACGCTTTGGGGCATCTTCATCCAATGAGATTTCAGTATTTATAAAAAGACTAAAAGCTCAACTCTACCTTGCAGTGCTGTTGTGGACAGACCCATTTGATGGGAGGCAACCCAAATAAGCCAGTTCATAGAATGCTTGCATGCAAGAGCCCAACAGCAGATTCATCTGTGTTTTAGTTGCTGCTGAACAGCTGTAAAGTGGTGGGATAATTTCGAGAGGAGAAGAGGTGGGCAGATATAATGCTAAACCTTCCCTACAAGCCCTTCCCCTGGCCACTTTCCCACTAGCCAGACTCAAGAGGCTGAAAACCAACCCAGGTGGCAGGGGAAATCAAAGCCCCACTTGGGCAAAGGTGTTGCAAGGCAAAAGTGGCAGAAGGTGGAACAGTACAGTAGCACTCTCCCACGTGCTGCTCCTTTGCTTGAAACCAGCACCACCTCCCCACCACTTTATAGTTGTTCAGTGACAACCAATTTCAAAAATGTGGATTGGTCACTGTTAACTCCTAGCCTGGCCTTAGATCTTCTGTAATTCTGGAAAAGCATATAGTTAATGAGATTTTCAGATTTAACATACCTAAGCATGCAGCTAATTTCTTTTTAAAAGTGTACTGCTCTACTAATTTAAGGAGCATAAATCTTTTCAAAACTCACTTTTACTACATTATCCCCAGACTGCCCATTGTTACGTAAACAATCCAGACAAATAGCAATCTGTGGGTCACTCCTGTGATAATCTTTATCCTCTTGGTTTTCATCTCCATCTTCATCATCTTTGGGATTTTCAGATTTTGGATTTTCTTCTGAAAAATAAATATCTACTATTTACACATGTACCACACCATTAAAAGTGATGGACCAAGAGTACAATTCTGACCATCTGCATTTGGTAAGTTCAGAGAAACAAAGGTGACTTAATTGCAAGTAAAAATTGTTAGAGATGGGACATAAAAGTCAGTATAGACTGGTATAGACCTAACTTTGGGACTCTAACCAACTTCAAAGCCTGGTTTAAAATCTTGGTTAAGCAAAGAGACTGGTTAGCTTTAACTGCAGTTAGGACCTGTGCTTAAGAAGGGAGAAAAGAATTCACCCTGACAAATGGAAGGAAGTGGAACACATGATCCTGTGGCCCCTGATCTCTTAATTGCATTTAAGAGGGCCCTGATAACATGCTTGTTTCAGCTCTACAAAATAAACTGGCACACAAATTAAAACAACATGCTTCTGAAAAGTGAATTTTTAACTAAATTTCAATCTTAATACCTGAAGAAATGCTCAGTGCCTATTTATAAATAGTCACAAACTGTTGAAAGAAGAAATATTAAAGACACTGGTTCACATACTGAGCAGCAAACTGTCAATTTAAATGAGAGGCACACTTGCTGCTTTCAAGCCACTTTAAAGCCAGCCAGCCAGCCCTGCTCCCATAGGGTGGCCTCTTCTGTGGCTACTAAGGAGGGTGTCATCACACTCCCAATGCTACTCCCATTGGTAATGATGGGGGTAGCACCAGAAGTGCAATGATACACTTCTTAGTGGCCACAGAGCAGCCCCATGCCTTCAGAAGCAGGCTGAGAGGGCAGGGTGGGGGGTAAGAGAGATATGATGGCTGCCAGTGAGGCTTTTGAAAGTTCTCCAAACCAAGGTAAGAATTACTGCCAGGAATGGGATTTATTTTAGCAGTGGCGGCCTGGAGTTAGCAGCCTGGAGCACTCCTTGGCCAATGGCTAGCCTTCATCTTCCTTCACCTCTAACACAATGTCCCACTCCTGAGGTTACATCCAGTGATCCAATGGAAGGAGTGATGCATTACAAGAAAAGAAGTTGCTGGCCACCAATGCAGCTGTTCCACCACCACCACCACCTCGCCACCACTAAGGGGGCCAGCAAAGGCACACAGCCAAGGGCATCTTTGGCTATAGCATTAAGATGACCAAAAGTGTATATGGGTTTTTTTGGTCCATCTCTCCTCTGGAGGCTCAGAGTGGGGAAACACTTCGTTCAGGTGTGCAGAAACCGGAAGACACTGATAAACACACTGTTTATCAGATATAAAATGAAGAAAACTAAAAAACACACACAGAAAGAACCACTTAGAGCATCTTGTTAAAATTCTTAAAGGGTGCAGTCCTCTGTTAACATCACAGGAATGCCTCTAGAGCAGGGGTAGGCAACTTTGACTCTCCAGCTGTTGTTGAACTACAGCTCCCATCATACCTAGCCACATCATACCTAGACACAGATAAACTGTGGCTGGGGATGATGGGAGCTGTAGTTCAAGAACAATGGGAGAGCCAAGGTTGCCGACCCCTGCTCTAGAGTGACTGCTGCAGAAGGTACACGTGGAAGACATTAGAATGGCTAGTCCAAAAGAATTGTTCAGGGTTTTGTGGTTCCTATAAGTAGAATACTAGATTCTTGCCTGCTTTTGTTCATGGGATTGTTCCACAAAAATCCATGTGGATGATCTTTTCTGACAAAAAAACCCCACACCGTCTTTTGTTCAAATGCCACAAGCAAAACATCCCAAATGCAGAATAATGCTTCTTGGCAGTGCCAGTGGATAAATCTTTAGCAAGTTGCATTTTTTAAAAAGTGTAACTTTGCTCTACAAACAGTGGGAAATGTTTGCAAATGGGATAGCTCTGCATGTATGCTGGAGTACATAAATGTGCAGTCTCTAGATTACACAAGAAACTACTAATGTGTATTTTATGATGTGGTGTAGTATAACCACTAACCAACTATAAAAAAAGATACTAACAAACTACTGAAAAAGTCAACTTCAACATTTTTTTAATGAGCACAAGTGGAAAAAAGCAAACTTGCAAGCACTTATACATACTGATGTAACTTTTCTACATTTTTCATGAAACTACACAAATATCAGTACATCATCAAAATAATGTCATTACCTTCTCCATTTTCTTGAGGTTTGTTTTTCTTCCAGAACTCAGTCTCCCGGTTCAGTTCCTCTAGTTAGCAATAAAAAAAGCAGTGTGGTATTTCAAATAAATAATGCTAAAATATTAACAGATTGCAGGAAAAAAGCAACATATCTACTTAGCAAAAAACAAAAACAACTTACGTTCTCGAAGTCCTGGCACCAATTTAAATATAATTTCCTCTAATGTGTTATCCAGCCTTTAAGAGAGAAGATAATATTTTTTAGTTAGAAGATTTTTTTTTTAAAGTTAGTAGTTAACAAACGTTATAAACATTCACTGTAGAAAACTAAAGGCAAAAAGTAACAACTACTTCAGAATGTTATTTTTGGCACAAACAATCCAGAAATTTCTAAACAATATCTTGGGGTATGCTAGTATGCGGTGACAAATTAATGGACATCTTCTGTGAGACCTACGTACCCACTCACAGAGAAGGCTGTCCACTCACAATCTAAAACTCACTGCTTTGGCCTTGTCTCTTTCCAATCAACCTCCACTGGAGGCTGCTGATTTTATCACGTCTTAACTGTGAGTGACTGAACAATCCAATCAACTCCTAATGCAAGGCATGGCAAAATTACCCCTCCTAAAAGGAGGCATGTCCAGAACACTGATTCTATGTACATGCATGTGGTGATGAGCTCTTCTATGGGTGAATTAGTACTCTCATAATCTCTAGAGGCGTGTGAGTCTTTTCAGATGTAAGAGCCAAGTGTGCCTCAGATATTAATTCAGAAAAACAAATGTGTCTCAGCTATCAGAAATTTAGGAAAATACAATTCACTTAATTAGGTCATTCACATGATGGGTGGGCGGGGTGGGGTGGAGTGGCGGTGAGGGGAAGGTTGGTTAAACTCAGCTTTGACCCAGATGAGTGATCACATGATTCTGGGAGCATGGACCATGCTCCCAGATGAACTGTCCTGTGTGGGCAGAATGTCGCTCCAGAAGCCAGGACAATGTGTCCCAGCCTCCGGATATCCCACAATGCACTACGCAACATGCACGATGCATTGGGGGATTTCCCCAGGAGATAGGCGCTCTAGACACCCATCTCTGTTTGCGGCTGGGCTAGAAGCAGCCCGAGCTCGCACATGAGCAAGAAGCCTGGGTTAAGGGAGTGCTTGTTCCCTGAACCTCAGCTAACAGCGGGCTACAAAGCCGGGCTAGGCAGCCCTGCCCCACCAGGATCGGGCCTGATCCCGGCGGTTCTCAGATGCAGCCTAACCCAGACTGGGCTTCCCTAGCCTGGGTTAGGCTGCGCATGAGAATAGCATCAACACACCACAAAACATGAAGTGCCATGTATACCTCATCTATAAAAACTAGTATAAAGTAGTAGAAGCTGATGTATTTCACATCGAGCATTTGCTGCCTCCACCTTTTAATGCATGTACAGCTCCATGTCTTTTTTGTCCACTGTAGAAACATATACCCTGGTGCTATGGCCAACTGAAACTCCTTACAGTGTGCTTCCACAATGGACAAGATACTTTCCATATCTTTCAAATTCATATCAGTCTGAAGTAGTTCTGCTGATATTTAGGAAAAAGCATTAGGAACCAGTAAAACATATCCAACAAGCCTACTGCATGAGAGTAGCTGCATCTCCAGGAGAACTCGCATGGAAGCATTTTTCAAAGCATCAATTATTGAGCCAAGACTTCCTTAATTTAAGACTGTTATGATGTTAAGCTGTTTTTACTCTGGATGAAAATACCTGTGACTTTGAACTATTTAATGAACACTATCACAACCAATCCAATACAAAGTTTTGTACTCATTGAACTTCTATCCTGCCCAGGAGCACACAGTCTGAATGTGGGTGCCTCCAAGGTGATTAACTGCACAGGCCACCCATAAAGTGGTACAATATCTTAGCTTCAGTAACTTGCACTGGGTCAAGAGGGTGAGCTGGATGGGAATACAGGACATTTGTACAGGTCTAGTACCCATAGTAGCACAACAGGCTGCATCCTGAGGAACACAGGAAACTGCCATATACTGAGTCAGACCATTGGTCCATCTAGCTCAGTATTGTCTTCACAGACTGGCAGTGGCTTCTCCAAGGTTGCAGGCAGGAATCTCTCTCAGACCTATCTTGGAGAAGCCGGGGGGGGGGGGGGGACTTGAAACCTTCTGTTCTTCCCAATGCGGCTCCATCCCCTGAGGGGAATATCTTGCAGTGCTCACACATCAAGTCTCCCATTCATATGCAACCAGGGCAGACCCTGCTTAGCTATGGGGACAAGTCATGCTTGCTACCACAAGACCAGCTCTTTAATAATACATTATTTTTATCTTATGGATGCCAAGGTATGTCTGAAATAATGTGGGAGATGCAAGGTGAAACCTTAGAAGCTAGAGAAGTAGCTGAATAATATTTCTTGCTACTACTACTACAATAAATATTTATATACAGCCCTTCAACCCAAGTTCTCAAAATGGTTTACATATAAAAAGAAATAATACATAAATAAGATGGCCCGCTGTCGCCTAAGAGTTCACAATCTAAAAAGAAACACAAGGTAGACACCAGCAACAGCCACTTGAGGGATGCTGTGCCGGGGTGGGATAGGGCCAGTTACTCTACCCCTGCTAAATATAAGAGAACCATCACTTTAAAGCGCGACTCTACTCAGTTAGCAGGGGTCACCTGCTGTAAATAGGTATGAACATCCTCCAGTTTCTTACTTCTTCCTACCACCTCCAAAACAAGAATAGTAAACATTGCAAAATTTTGCAAAATAAAGAGAATTATGCCCTTGTACTCAATTGACATCATTTATGCAAGTTGAAGAATTCAGCTTTGCTCGGAGCATTCTGTCTTTTAAAGCACAGAATACACAGCCCTGACTTATGACACATGTAGGGCCTATTCCCTCGTGTGCAGTTGGGGGAAGGCAGGGTTCAACCTTCTCCAGATGATCCTTTGCAGCCCCTGAGGTGTGCAAGCCATGCCCCCACAAAACCAGCACTGCCAGGAGCAGTGCAGATTACTCTTATCAGCACTAATAAACAGAGGCTGGGACTCGTCGTCCCAGCACCCATGAATCCCACAGAGCAATGCGCACCGAGCAAGAAGCTCACGCTGACACACAATCCTGGGAGCTGGGTTAAGGGCGCATTTGTGTCCTTCACCTTGGCTAACAGCCAGCCTGCGGCGTGGGGTTTAGCGCAGCACCACCACAAGGGTCCACGTGGATCCCAGCAGTTCTCATGCGCAGCCAAGCCCAGGCTTGGCTGCCCGTGAAAATAGCCTCGTAGTTTTTCACAGAGGTGTTTGATCTTGTGTGAATGTGTGCAAGAGTGTGAGTGTATAACACAATGCAGCCATGGAGGCTGCAACTGGTCTCTGAGGACCCCCTCGGGAGAACAGGGAGGATATGAACGGTTTCCCCACTGGTGTTTTCCCTACTGATAAGCCATCTCAGGGAAAACGACACGTGTGGTCTTTAGTGCCATGCAGCTAAGGGATCCTTTTGTATGACTTACTCTCCAATTTCTTCTGGCAAGCTTCTCTGGAAGGGAGCTGATAGTCACAGTCCTGTATTCAGTTACGTGTGTGTACTTGCCACGGATTTTGTTATGGCTCCCTATGCATAAAATGAGGGCAGGACTGCAGGCCTCATGAGCTGGAGTGTCATAACAGTGAGCAGTTCATTCAACTAAGAGAGATAATTCCCCTCAAAGGACTCAGACTCTCCTGAAAAGGAGCAGCCGACAAAAATCTGCTCTCTGTCCTATCAGCTTACTTGTACAGAGCCACTAGGCTAGCTTTGTCCTAAGGCACTGCCCAAACACAGATAACACACAGGGGACAAGTCACTTCAATTCCAATTGGTTTTAATGAAACAGGATAGTATTTGTGGTTATATATTTATAAGTATACTTAGATATGAGCTGAGCAGATATCTTGACTCTTATCATTTTTGATCTGCACCTGGTCAAATGCGATTTCTCACAGCATTACCTATTTAATGTTACGTAAGAACGTAAGAACAGCCCTGTTGGATCAGGCCCAAGGCCTAACTAGTCTAGCATCCTGTTTCACACAGTGGCCCACCAGATGACACTGAGAAGCCCACAGGCAAGAGAAAAGGGCATGCCCTCTCTCTTCCTGTTGCTCCCCTGCAACTGGCATTGAGAGGCATCATGCCTCTGGGGCTGGAGGTAGCCTATAGATACCAGACAAGTAGCCAATTATAGATGAAGGATGAAAGGCTGTGACTTAAGGATGAAGGCAGTCAAATAATTAAAAAAAGAGCTCATAATGCATACTTCAGGTGTGCAGTGAAACCTGTTCTGCGACTGAACAAACAGATGAGCATAACAGTAAATCCAGCCCTGCTATGCTTGCCCTGCTCTCTCCCTTCTTCACTGCTACTGCTGTCTCTTCCTTCAACTAGAGGAAGTTAAAAAAGTGCCCTGCAGCCAGTTGCTTCTTAGGAAAGCTTCAGCTATTAGGATACAGAGATGAAAATCTTCCCCCAAGTGCTTCCTGTGGGTAGCCATTCATGGCACAAGTCATTAACTTTCTCCAGGTGGGGAAAAAAATGTGGAGGCAGTGAAGGTAGCAGCAATAGCAAAGGAGGGAGCAGGGAAGAGAAGGGAGCAGGCAAGGAGGGTGGAGACTGATGGCTTGAACCAGCATTCAACAGCAAAACCTAGGTCATGTAAAAAATAAAAATAAATAAGCTGTCGGGATCCACGTGGATCCTGGCAGTGCTGTGGTGCCAAAACCAGCACTGAAGCCCAGCTCAAAGCCGAAGTTAAGGGTGCAAATGTGCCCTTAACCCGATTCCCGGGATGGTGTGTCTTGCAACTCACACTGACACAGAGACAGGCACATGGGCGTAGCATCCCTTGGACAAGCAGGGACAAATGTCCCTGGGCCCAGAGGATCAGGGAGCCCCCAAGGGACCCACAAGTAGACCGCCCTGCTGCTCCCCGCTGCCCTGCCACCGCTTATCTTGGCCTCTGGGGGGTGCCACCCTCATGGCAGCAGCAGGGGGCACTGTGGCTGTCGGGCCTCTCCAGCCGGCCTGCATGCCTTTCTGGCCAGCCCGCACACCTGCGCAGTTCGACTATGGATGTTGCATGGCCATGCATCATGGAGAGACCCAACAGCCACAACACCTGCTGCCGTCACCACGGGGGCCAAGATAAGAAGCAGTGGTGGTGCAGGGACAGCAACAGCGTCGGACAAAAGGAGGTAGGAGCAATGGCAGGGAGATGTTGGTTGACACGCCACTTGCATCTTAAATCAGATGCAGGGGCGGAGCTTGGAGCATGCACATTGCACGTGAATGGGGGGGGGCTGCCAGGATTTTTTTCCCCTGGCCTTGGGGGTCTCGCTACGACCCTGAACGGGCATCTAGAGTGACTGTCCCCTGGGGGAATCCCCCAGTGAACTGCGCTTGTTGCCAGGTGCATTGTGGGATGCTTGGAGAACAGGATAACAAGTCCCGGCCTCCATTTACCTGCGCTGTGTGGAGTAGCATGGATAGCCATGCGTGCTGCTTCCACCAGTGTGGGCAAGCAGCTTGTGCGCCGCAGCAGCTGCACACAATCATTGAACTCTGCCTGCCCGCCTGTGAGCGTGGTCATGTCAACAGCCCCTGTATGTAGTTCTCAATGCTATCTTGACATTTAGTATGAAGAACAGGTCTGTACATTTCTAAAACTTGCACTCCCCTTCAGCAAAAGAATATTCCTTTGTGCTTCAGGAAATATCTTTAATTATCATTAAAAACTGCAAGACCATTGGTTCTAATTAAGTCAAAGAGAGATGTGATGACTAAGAACCACTGAAACTAACAACAGCTGAAGACTACCTTTCTGCATGACCAGCAACCAATTAAAAAATCCTATACACAGTTAAAAGTGTATTTCTGTCTTTCACATGCACAACAAGCTTAAGTGCAAAACCACGTTACATTAAATGTATCATTGGCCTTGATGTACTTAACTCTTTCTTTATTAAATGGGGGAGGGGAGCATTAACCCTTTGCTCCTCTGTGGTCCCAATTCAGATTGCGCTCCCCCTCTCAAGGGTGGCTGCTATTTGCCCCAGGGCAAACAGCATGTGTATGAGAGATCCAGATCAGGACCATGATGGGGGTCAAGAGTTTAAACTTCCCTCCCACCATGATCCTGATCTGGACTGCCCCCACCTCCTGCTGCAGGGCTGCTATTAGAAAAATAAAAGTTAAGCTTGTCAGGGCCAATGGTGCATTTAACTGAATGTGTACTTTGTCCCTAATACACACTTGTTCTCAGTGGGACTCGGGACAAAACTAGGGTTGACACAGGAGATCTGGGATTTTTAACTTTTAAGCAGCTACATGCAGGCTGCTGATTGGGCTGGGGAAGTGGTGCTGCAGAAAGAAGTGTTACCCTTTCTCCCCATTTGTCATGACCCCAGTTCCAGGACCATCCCAGCCGGGGAATGAGGCAGAAAGTTTGGGGAATGATACAGGATGGGAGCAGCCTGCAATCCAGATCTCAGGAGACCCAATGCCATTGAGATCCCCCACACCAGGGGAACACAGGCCAGTGTCCTTGTCACAACCTGAGGATACGGCTCTGCCTGCATCCTCTAGCTTGGAGGAGTCCCCTGAGGATCCACCAGTCTTACCAGAGACTTCCCAGCATAGCCAGAGCCTTTGAAATTGGTCAAGGTCCCTTTAAGAAAGAGAGCCTTCCTAGGGAAGGAGAGTGGTCAAATCACTCTACCTGGGCAGCAGTTATAAAAACTGGCCATCTGCCACAAGAATCTGCTGGAGCAACATTCTTTCTGTGTTGCTGTGCCCAGCTCTTGTTACTCTGCTTGGTGCTGGGCAGGGTCCTACTCTTGCCCATGGAGTTGTCTGAGGTCTGTTGCACTCCTGGATCCCTGCTTTGGTGAAGACTGGAATGGGATATTATTTCCTGAATCACAAGTGCACCCCTGTCTTTTTCCCCCTGTAGGGCAAAAAGCAGCTTTGGAATGACAGTGGGGATTTAGATCAGAGAAATGGCATTGGAGGAAAGGGTTAAAGAGCCCCTCCCCCAGCTTCATTTCCTGATCAGATTAGCAGCCCTATACAGTATCGCTGCTTTGAAGTAAAACAAAAAACAAAAACCCATAACAGATCTCCCATAACAAGTAATCCTTTGCCTTCTCACAAGCTTAGGAGCTTTGCCTTGTGAGAAGGCAAAGGATTACTTATAGAATTCTCTTTGGAACACCGTACATTGCTGCCCCTGAAGAAAGCCTTTCGTGGCTGCAACTGCAACGTGTTGGGCTCAAATAAATGCTTCATAGCACCTTGAGATTGTGTAAATCAGCCTAATGTCTTCTGTTGAAACAATTTATATTTAACACCCCTTACCGTAACATTTCTAGTGGATTGGTCTCATGCACTTGATTGCCACATCTGGGACAGTCATTACTGTCTTCAAAATGCTGCACAATACAACTCTTACAAACTGCAACATCAGATAAGAAATTTGTATTAGAAAGACATGTAAATCAGATGAATGATTGCAAAAATGCAAGCATTCTCAGGTGTGTGTTTTTTAGCTTTTTAAATAACTTTTAATTTGAAACTTTAAAAAAACAACTGTAATTCTGATTGTGGTTTTAGCTTGGATTTTAAACTTTATTTAAATTGGTTAATTTTACTGGTCTTATTTTACATTGTATCTATTTTATACATGTTGTGAACCACCTCGAGCATTAGTGTACTGGAGGAGTATAAATATTTTAAATAAATAAATAAATGTGGCTATTTTAAAAAAGCTTATCTAATTACCATAGGCCTATCACAGGTACATCTCAATCTTCTTCCCTTCCCTATAGAACAGAATGGAACCAGGGGTGTAACTATAATTGTACAAGATGGGACAAATGTTCCTAGGCTCTGCTGGCTCGCTCTTTGTTCTCCCCGCTCCTGGCTCCCCAAGTTAATGAATCACTGCTGGCCATTCAGCTTAGCTTCAAGGGAAAGGAGTCCGATCCAGGAGGCGAGGGGGAAGGAGTATCAAGCGGCATCCCTCCCTCCGCCTCTTCTCCTGACTGGCTAGTTTGTGCTCAGGTTCAGCCTACCCCTCCCTCAGCCTGACTGAAAAGAAGGAGAAGGCGGCAGGGGGGCCCAAGGGCAGGGGCCTCCCTTCACTTCTTGCCACTACAACCTTGCTACACCCCACCCTGGTGGGAACCCTCGTTCTGTAAATTTTCTTTCCAGTGCTCAGTCACCTGCATCACAGTAAAATCTGCTGTCCACAGTAAAATCTTTTTACTAATCTTTTACCAATTCTGCCAAGCTGCCACCAAAATTTATGTCAGCGGGGAAGTCAGCTTGATTGGGAGCTCCATGCACATTAGAGCACACATAGAGATTTGGACTGAGATTTGGAATGAAGCAAATCTATTATTTTTGCATGGCAACTGAAGTTAAGATTTCAGCCTTTTCAAGAATACTGTGCACTTGAAGACTTAAAAGCATGTGGAAGGTAATCAAACCAGTTCAGGGAAGTCATAAAGCACACCTTCTGGATTCAGGCAACTTGGATTGTGGCAAACTGTTGGACATGCAGTTCCTGATAGCATCGACTCTTAGCACCAGCAACCTTATTGACCACTAGGGGCACTAGGGGTAGCCATCCTCTCTCTGACTACACTTTATCTACTCTACTTCCCCTTTTGTTAGACTGATGGACTCAGGTTTCATTCTCTCATCTGGAGAGAGGGACTCCCCCCTCCCCCCATTTCTTCCTGTATGTAGCTAGCAGGCCTTATCTATCTTCCTGATATGGGTGTGCACCAGAAAACGGAACTGGTTCTGTGCACACTAGAGCCAGGCCTGGTCTGGCTCTAGTCTAAACTGGTTCGGGCCCAGCTTGGGGGTGGTGGTGGCAAATTTTTTTTTTTTTTAAAGAATTGTGGACTTACCACCACTGCAGGGCTTCGGGGAATGCTGCCGCAGCCACAGAGCACCCCCTTCCCTACCACTGGCCTCCCAAAAGTCATTTCAGGCCCATTTCGGGCCATTTTCAGTCCGTTACAGGACTCTTGGCAGTGGCAGCAGCCATTTTGGAGGCCGCTGAGCATGCCCACTAACCATCATACTTTATTTAGAACTTGAATTCCATGTTCCCTGTGGCTCAGGGCAGATTGAAGCTATTGAGCATGTCCTCCTCCACTGTTTGTTTTATAGAGACATTCACACCTCCCTTTCCTGCTATCATTTTAAGCCTGCTATCACATATAGCATTGCCAAGTTCTGTGCAGCAGCGACCAGCATGTGCCAGCAGATGGTAGGCAGTGGGTCTCAGCCTTATTCTGACCACTGGTGACTTAGAGTGGGCTCTACAGCTCACTCATTCAACACAGTATGCCCTAGACTCTTCTCTTACTGCCCCTTATAGCCTGACCATTATCTAGTTTTATTGCCTACGCTTTTATACATCCATATTTTTATGTCTTCTAACCTTTTTACATCCTTTTTTATGCTTCCCCATCTTTTTAATGTCCTTTAATGCCTTTTGTCCTTTTATATGACTTTTATGCCCTTATATGCTTCTAGTATATTTTTATGTACTTTAATTTCTATTATCCATATGCACTTTTACCATGTGTAATCATCCCTTATACTTTATGCTGGTCTATGACCGTAATAATAAAGACTGAGATAATTCCATGTCTACAGACAACATTAATTAGCAGTGCTCTCCTTATCTGTGCACTTCTGCTGCAGTTTGGGTAAATAAAAAAAATCTCCCCTCCAAGCTCTCTAACACAAACACTATAGCCCTATTAAGACATTATGTTGTAAGAATGCACAGGTGTCTGTACACTCATACATGTTTGTGTGAATGACTGCACCTGTGTTCAATTTTAAAGTGAACCTGGGTACAGACAGGAAGTGGGTACAGATAGGAAGATCAGCATCATACAAATGCATGGTACAGATAGGCAATGCACTGCTCTACCCGAGTTCAACATAATGTGTGGATATTGTACATAATTTTGTACACTGTACACTTGTACAGGTGTTCAACATAATGTCTGAATCGGGCCTATCTAAAGTTGGCTGAGAACATAGAGTCAGTCTTTCTTCATGAAGCTGAGTTACTAGAATGGAAAACTCATGGTCTTTTAAGGATGAAACATTTGAGAAGCACAATCTACCCCTTCACTAGACCAAAAGTACTAATTATTTTCTTAAAAGGACCATCAAGGCAATTTAACTTTAAGATTCCACTGCATCACTATTAATTCTATGCACTTTTCCCCTCCTTACAAACTTCAGCTGCCCCCCACAAATGATCAAAACATCTCACCCACCACTGTTCCTAACCCACCACTGAACAAGGCTATTTAAAACAGATTGCCTTTGTTTAGGAAGACACAGACAGATCCAGGTAACAATGTCAGATGTGCAGAATCCAAATTATGAAAATTCCCAGAAAGAGCGTTCTGTGCTGATATTCTGTAACACATTTGCTGCAGGCATACACTCACTATTTACACTTCCTTCAGCTCTTCATAAATTCCAGTCTTATGGGAAGATATATGGTGTACTTTGGATTTCTGGAATGTGTGCTATTTAAATATGATTCCTATTGTAATCATAATCCATAGTCTGCAATTTAAAAACTCAAAACTGATTAAATGTAAGTGGCATTACTGGAGCATTTTTCACACAGATGCCTCACAAAATTCTACTTACAAGTATGGAGGCACTCAGTGACTGTAGTTGGTTTGATAAGATATCCCTTGCAGAGACAACAGGTGATATAGGGATTGAAATCTTTCACAAAGTGCTTCCTCTGGGTAGCCATTCGTGGCACAAACTGTGGCTGAAAAATGGTTAGGACCCGAGCTGTGAATTTGGAAGGCGATGGTGACAGGATCACAGGCGCTGATGAGCTGCTCTGTGCAGCTGGACTTCTCCAGGCATTTGATCAAAGTCCAAGGCAGGTTCTCAAAGGGCCATGGTTCTTAACCTCTGCTTCTTTTTAGCGTTTGACATCTTTGAGCCCTGTAACACAGCGAGAAATACAACCCAGAAAATGAAAGTCGGGCAGCCGAGATAACACCACAGCCAAAACAAGCAAACAACAAAAAAAGGACAGGTGACTAGACTTGGCAGGAGGAACAAATTACGGTACTTGTCACCCAGCACGGTCTGTTCATTAAAGAAGGGGAGAAAAAGAGCATGCGAGAGTTTGCGGCAAGAACTTGTGGGATATGACGCAAGCGCGGTCTCTCGTGGACAAGCCGGCTGGAGGGAAGAGAGTTTTGTTTCGGTTTAGGAAGCAACAAGCAAGCCAGTCCTCTCCTACGAGCCCTGCTGGGGAACCGCACGCACGAGAAATGCCGCCTCCTTCTCCCTCATGTCAGCAGCCTGTACATAAGGCGTCACAAACTGGACGCAGGAGTGGAGGCTTGGCAGCTCCATTTTATTCCCTCACCCCGTAAACACATCTCTCCAAAAGAAATCCACTTCCTTTGAGGGTCTCCCCGCCGCCTCAAGGGCTGCGCCCGGGACTTTCCGCCCACCCCGCTGCCCATCAGGCGCCCTGCCTTGGCCTGCGCGCGTCTCTCCCTTCCCGTCGCCTTCCTCCTCATACCTGGCGGCGCTCGCCGGCCTCAGCCTAAGTTAGCCGGCGAAAAAGAAAGGGAAAGAGCAGGCGCGGCCTCCCTTCCTCCCTCCCTCCCTCGGCTGCCTATGCCGCGCCACCCGCCCCCCTCCACCAACCCCGTTCCGGCGGAGGCAGACGGGACAGCCCCAAACCAAGCCTTCCTGCGCCACAGCCTTGAAGGGCACTCCAGCGCCGCGCTCCATTGCTTCACGCACACAGACATGTATACGTTTTGAGTCAAGGAAGGCTCACCTGGGCTTAGCCCCGGAACCTATTTTCAGTTCCCTGGCTCAGTCCTGGTCGCACTTGAAGCAGCCATGAAGGGCAGAGTGAGCACATGAAGAGTGCCTTCTGTGCTGATTATTCAGCCACCATGGATGCCATGGGTCCTGACCGACAAGTGGCACATCAGAGGGGATGTATTGTGGCACCCTCCATGGGATCAGAACACAGTGGCCTGGCTGTGGTATGTCATGCCAACATTCCTGTTTGCTACTGTGGCCTGCCTTGGCTCTCTCTGGCACAGGTACCAAAGCATTTGGGGTGCATATGTACCATTGTGTACACTGAAGTGACACTACCTCACACTATAAAACTTGACTCGAATTGTGACACACTTGTCAAAAATGCCCCATACTTTTCCACATCTGGTTGGGATAAGGCAGAAAGGTTCTTACTGTCAGCTTGGAGGGTTTCCAGATAGTTTTGGAGCCTAGCATTTTAAAAAATGTCATCTTTTTTTTAAACTTATGACACACTTGTCAAAAATGCCCTATACTTTTCTACATCTCGTTGGGGAAAGGCAGAAAGGTTCTTACAGTCAGTTTGGTCGGTTTCCAGATAGTTTTAAAGCCTAGCATTAATTTTTTAAAAAAGATAGTAGGCACTACTATCCCTTTCCGTCAAAGTACTTACTGAAACTTTTCTATGTAGAATGGAGCTAGGGTGATGGTAGCTTGGGAGGAACTGTTATCTAGTAGGGCAGGGGTGGGGAACCTTGGCCCTCCAGCTGTTTTTGGACTACAACTCCCATAATCCCCAGCCACAGAGACCAATAGCTAGGGATTATGGAAATTGTAGGCCAACATCTGTAGGAGGGCCAAGGTTCCCCACCCCTGTAGTAGGGAGTGGATATTAAGTGCAGAGACAACAGTTGCCTTCTAAGACATTTGCTCCTGTACATCAGATTTTGTTGTGTCTCATTGCAGCTCACAAACTTATACCATCTGTACTCATGGTGTAGCAGACAACAAATTGGGGTCCTCACCAGTGTTCCCTCTAAGGCATGCGCATGCACGTGCACACACAAGTTTTTTTATGTCCGCTCAGTTAATTTTAGATCCCGCTCAAGTTGAATCAGGAAGGCCCCATTCTGAATGCATGTGTGCACACACTTTGATACTGCCACCCAGAACAAACCTCATTCCACACACAGATGGATTATTTGAGGACAGAATCACAGAGACCTGGGGCATAAAGGGAGTCAAGCAAGAGAGAGTGATCAACTGGGTGGGTTCTTGTGATCAAAACGATGTCCAATAAATGATAACTGGAGATCTTGGTGTTAATCTCAGTTAATCTTAGATTTAAAATCTGGTTGTCAATCCCGGTAAATGTTGTACCAGCTAGAGATCCTGGAAAAGGTCCAGGCTCTCATGACATGCTTGGTGTGAGTGTGTGCACTGCCGAGATGTCCGGTTTTCATTTACTCAACACTGTTTTGGTTGTGAGAACCTGTCCACTTGTGTTAAGTGAAGCAAAGAGATCTAGAAGGATGAGGACAGAATAGAAGACTTTTTGATCTGGTAGTCAGGAGATCACTGGTGATTTTTGTGAGACTAATTTCAGTGGAGTACAAGAGACAGAAGCCAGATTGGAGTAGGATAAAAGAAACACAGTGGGCATGGGCAGCATGCTCCAGGAGTTTGGAGGTAAAGGCTAGGAGATGGACTGGGTGCTAGCTAGAGAGGAAGGATGGGTCAAGGGGATTTTTTTTCTAGAATAGAGAGAGTGGCTTGTCTGAATACAATTTGAACTTCCATCTGGGCATGCTATAATGGCAGATACAGAAGTATCACCAAAAGTACTTTTAAAAAAGCTTCCATTATTTTACATTAGTCATGCAAGCGTATAATTCATTAATTTATTGATAAGCCATCTTGCTACAGCTCTGGGCAGCTCACATAACAACAACAACTCATATATAAAATCAACACTGTCAATTTTTTTAAAAGCAGAAACATCAAGAGCTACCAAATAAATAAATAAAAATACCCCAGTTATTGCAGAGATTCTCTGTCTGGTAAAAGAACTCAATGATTAACCATGTTAGTTTACAGAGGAACGGGAGGAGCTAGCCTTCACATGGATGCACATGGAGCCAGTATGGTGTAGTGGTTAGAATGTTGGAGTAGAACTAGGGAGACCCAAGTTCAAATCCCCATTCAGCCATGAAACTCACTGGGTGGCTCTGGGCCAGTCACATATCTCTCAGCCTAACCTACCCCACAGGGTTGTTGTGAGGATAAACATAACCATGTACACCACTCTGGGCTCCTTGGAGGAAGAGCGGGATATAATTGTAAAAAAGAAGAAAAAAATATTTTTAGCTTTCTCTGCATTTTGGATGCACAGCTGTGCTCGGATACTTACATGCCCTGATCAAAAATGTATCGAATGTTGTTAAAATGTATTAATTATCAGCACCATGTACATGGCACTTTGCAGCAGATCCCATGCCAAGTTACTCACAATCTGGAAATAGACACAAGGGAGATGACAGAGGAGGGGACGGAAGTGGAGGGAGAAGAATAGAAAAGAAACAGGCTCAGACTGGCCCACAGGGCAGGGCATATTCCCGGTGTGCCCCGCCACACTCGGCAGCAGTGAATACGCCCCCCCTTAAGTACCCATTCTGCTCAAAACCTGGCGCCCTCCCCACATACATTCCACCACCCTCTCGGTGCCCCCAGTCCGGCCCTGAAAAGAAATAGAGAAGAATATGCTATTTAACTTATTCTTGTAACACATACTTAAGCTTGGTTGTAGGGGGTTATGCCCAAGACGTCATGGGAAAAGTGGGATTTGAAGAGGAATTTGATGGAACGGAAGGAAGGGGAGGCATCACACAGGTGATCAGTCATCGGGGGGGGGGGGGCAGCAAGAGAGGAAGTGGAGTTGTATGGGGAAGCAGGAGACCTCCGGATGGCTGAGGGTAGTAGAACTGGAGGAGCAAATAGACAGGAGTGGAACAGAATGAGAGCGGAGAGATGAGGAGAAAGGCCATGGAGGGCTTTGAAGGGAACAACAAAAAGTATTTTGGATCAGGGTGTGTATCTTTTATCATGGCCTGACAAGCAGGTGCTTACGCACTATCCTGGTTATCGCTAAAGGTTTTGTATTCATTTCCTAAATATTATACCAGTGAGCTGTGATGGATGTGCTGTGATGGATGTCTGGCTTGACTGCATTGTTTAAACAACTTTCAAATATGTTACTAGTTAGGGACATAGGAAACTGCCTCATACTGAGTCAGATAATTGGTCCATCTACCTCAGTATTGTCTTCCCAGACTGGCAGCGGCTTCTCCAAGCTTGCAGGCAGGAGTCTCTCAGCCCTATCTTGGAGATGCCAGGGAGGAACTTGGAACCTCCTGCATGCAAGCAGGCAGGTGTTCTTCCCTGAGTGGCCCCATTCCTTTAGGGGAATATCTTACAACTAGTGTTTTCAGGCCCATTGTAATAACGGGCGCTAGTAGGGAAGAGTTTTTCCCCTCTGCCCCATTCCCTCTCGCCTTTGCCCGTCCTCCCACCCTCCCAGCTGCCCGAGCCCTCCTTACCCAATCCAGCCCGCGGCAGTCGGGCAAAGTAAAAGCATATTTTGCAAAGAAGAAGAGAGGAGCTCGCGAACAGAGCTCCTCTCTGTGCTAAGCCACTGCCCAAACTGCCGCTATGGACGCAAAGCACCAGTTCGGGATGAGGCTTAGTTCAAATTGAACTTCCCCCGTTCAATTTGAGCCCAGTTTAGACTCAAACCAAACTAGGAAAACTGGTTTTGTGCACATCCCTAGAGTAGACCCTCCCGTATTTTAAGAACTTAACAGAACAGATGAGCAACTTGAACTGCAATGGAAGCACACTGTTGGCACTAGGGATGTGCCAAAAATCGAGCTGGACCTGTTCATGTGGTCTGAGTTTGAACCAGACTGGCCCCCCAAAGGGGGGTGTCAGTCCAAGTTTGAGCTGGACAGACCCCCGGTTCAAAGAACCGGCTCATGGGGTATACATGTAAAGGGGAATGCAGCAAAGATTCCCCATTACAACTACAGGGAGATTCCCTAACCTAAGGGGGGGGGTGTGAGAGGAAAATGTCCCTTTTACCTTTAAATTGTAGGTGGGGACAGCGGGGATGGTGGCAGTGAGGGCTCCTCCACCCCCAGGTCTCCCAAATGGCAGCCTGCACTGCTGACTGTGGCCCGGTTTGGACCTCTGCGCACACGCGGATGCCATTTTGCCATACACTACCTGAGCCAGCATGGTGTAGTGGTTAGAGTGCTGGACTAGGACCGGGGAGACCCGAGTTCAAATCCCCATTCAGCCATGATACTAGCTGGGTGACTCTGGGCCAGTCACTTCACTCTCAGCCTAACCTACTTCACAGGGTTGTTGTGAAAGAGAAACTTAAGTATGTAGTATACTGCTCTGGGCTCCTTGGAGGAAGAGCGGGATATAAATTTAATAATAATAATTATTATTATTGTTATTATTATTATTTTAGTGATGTTTGCATATGCACAGTGTCCATTTGCCTCACTACGCAAATTGCATGGTGATGCAAATGGCCTGAGCACATGCGCAGAGGTTACAAAAATGGCCTCCACTTGTGAGCAGAGGCCCAAACTAGGCTGCAGCCAGTTTGCAGCAGGTCATTTGGGAGAATGGTGGGGAGGGAGTGGGAGGAGCCCTTGCCACCCCCACCGATGTTATCCCCATGGCCACCTCCTCTGCCTACAAGTTAAAGGTTAAAAGGACCTTTTCCTCTCCCCCCTTTACTCTAGGGAATACTTCTTTACTCGTAAAGGGGAATCCTCGCTGGATTTCCCCTTTACAAGTATACCCCTCAAGCTGGCCCACGAACCAGTTCGGCCTGGCTCGATGGCCAGATTGGTCCCGGTTTGGCTAAGTCAGAGCCCAGACTGGGCCGGGTTGGTTTGAATCCGGTCTCATGGCTGGCTTGCACATCCCTGGTTGGCACTTAATATTAAACATTTTAAATTCACCCCAAGGCAAAAGCTCACAGGAGCTGGGCAGCAACTGGTTCGAGAAAAATAATCCCTAAGAGATGAGGGTGTATATGTGCCAGATCATCCTAAAGGGGATTGGGTACAATTTGGAAACTAGCATATGGAAAGATATGACAGCTAGTCAAAGAGACCAAAAGGCAACAGGAGAAAAGGCATTTAGAAAGGGACACAATATTTAGGTGTTTGATTGTAAAGTTCTTCTCCATTTAGGTATTTACTAGCTGACCCTGCACAGAGCATCTGTGCAGTTGTACACTGAGCCTGTGGCATCCCCCCGCAGCTCTCTTGCTCGCTCTCCCCCCCGCGGCTCGCTCGCTCCCCCCCCGTGGCTCACTCGCTCGCTTCCCCCTGTGGCTCGCTCGCTTCCCCCGCGGCTCGCTCGCTCGCTCGCTATGTCCTCCCGCAGCTCTCCACATTGGGCAGGCCAGAGCCAGGCCATCCCGTCGCCACCTCCCACCTCCTCCTCCCGACTGGTAGGGCTTTGCCTGCCATCTGCCCACCTCCTCTCCGCCGCCATTATTTCTCCCCACCACTGCTTCCTCTTCCTGGCTGGCAGGGCTTCGCCCGCCATCCACCCACCTCTTCTGGCCGGAGGGGCTTCGCCTGCCGGCCCTCCACCTCTGCATCCTGACTGCCACCATTATTTCTCTCTGCTTCAATGTTGGAACTCTTGCACGCTCTAGAGCATCTGCACGTTAGTACTTGATTGCTCCCCTCACCTCAGAGATCTCCCCACCCTCACCTGGTCTGCACTCCTGCTCCTCCTCCATCCCATTGCTTCCATCCTCCTCACCCTTCTTTGTTGTGGCTGCAGCATTGCTGCTGCCTATTGGCCAAGCTGCAGCCCCCTATCCCCAGAGACCTCCCCACCTGAGCCCCACTCCTGCTCCTCCCCCCAGGAGCAGCAGCAGTGATTGACCAGGCCATTCCTTGCTATTGCCACCACCATGGCCGCTCATTCCCCTCAGGCCGTTGACAGGCCCAGGCCCGTCCCTTGCCTGCCTGCCTGCCTCCCTCTGACAATGACCTCGGTAGCCCCAAACAGCAGCAGTGGTTGACTGGGCCCTTCCTTGCTGCTAGTGCTGCCATGGCCCCTCATTCCCCTCAGGCTGCTGACAGGCTCAGGCCCGTCCCTTGCCCTTCCTTCTGTCTCTCTTCTCCCTCCCTTCTTTTTCTCTTTCTCTCTCCTCCACTCGCTCTTTCCCACAATTTCTTCCCCCTCCCTTCATGTTTTTCCCCTCCCTCCCTGAGTTAACAGATTTTGTTCATCTTGTTTCCTCATTTAATTCACACAACGGCATCCTCCTTCTCCTGAAGGGGCTCTTTCCTCCCTCACGACCCCTCTCTTCGCAGACACCTGCCCACTATCCTTTTTTATATACAGTCTAGTAACTTTCAGCCCGTTAAATTAACGGGCGTTAGTAGACCTTTGGGGCCAGCTAACTTTCTCTCTCCCCCCCCCCCCCGTCTCCGGCAGGGCCGAGTGCACCCGCCGCCGCCATCAGGCCCGGTATCCCCGCCGCTGCCGCGGAGCCCAATGTTGGCCGCCAGCTCGCCGCCTCCTGTGGCTTCCACCGGGCTCCGGGTTCCCCCGGGCCCGCCGCCTCCTAGCTTCGCCTGGCCGTCCGGCGGCGGCCACTTCTCCTCGGCCTGCCGCTGTTCCTCCCTCCTTCTCCTCGGCCCGCCGCTTCGCTTCTCCTCCACCCGCCCAACATGGCGGCCGGCGGCCGCTCCGTGTCTCTCTCGCCGTGTTCTGCGCACGCGCGCACCACGCATGCGCAGAACACCCGAAAAAGACACGGACGCAGGCACCCAACCATTTTATTATATAGGTTTCCTCTCCTCTACAATCAAGAACATCTTCCAACCAGTAACAGTTGCATTCCAACTGACCTTAACTATCACAGGCTGCTCCTCCTTATCTGCATAGGGAATCCCCACTGCCCAATCACCACAGTGCCACAGGCTCCTCCTCCCTATCTGCATATGGAATCCCCACTGCCCAATCAGGTACTTCTGCTTGCAAACTCTGTCAGCCATTCGCCTCCTTTCTACCACGCCCTCACGCATGGCCTGTCTTGGAGAATTAATAATATAGATATTCAAATACTTGAGGCCTCCAAGCCAAGATAGGGGAGCTGGGGTATACATAAGCATAGTGGGCATAACAGAAACCTGATGGCCTGGAAAGAACCAGAGGGATATGGTTGTTCCTGGATACAAACTCTATGGAAAGTATGGTGGGTGGGGGTGTAGCTCTGTATTTCAAAGAGGGGATTGAATCTAGCAAAGTAGGAGACTTAGGAGGACTGCAGGGGTCTAGCAAGGTTGGATTGGGCCCAGAGATGAGATTTTAAAATGCCCCCCCTCAAAGTCCAGGGCCTCCACACACCCCAGACCCCCAAGGCTTTATGTCTGATATTTAAAAATAAGTATTATTATTATTATTATTATTATTATTATTATTATTATTATTATTAATTCAATTTCTATACTGCCCTTCCAAAAATGGCTTAGGGCGGTTTACACAGAGAAATAATAAATAAATAAGATGGTTCCCTGTCCCCAAAGGGCTCACATTCTAAAAAACCCACAAGATAGACACCAGCAACAGTCACTGGAGGTACTGTGCTGGGGGTGGATAGAGCCAGTTACTCTCCCCCTGCTAAATAATGAGAGTATACTGCCTGGAAATACATTTCACTGAATACACACATGCACACTTCACAATATATAGTGATATACACTGAATACTATATATTTGTGCTACTTTTAATGCCTAGAACACACTAGAAACACTAATTATTAAAATGGGCCCTTGCTGCAGATTAGCAAAGGAGACTGTAAACCATGCAGTGTGAGCCTATGTATGTTTTCTCAGAATTCTGAACAAATTCAGTAAAGTTTGATTCCAGGAGGTTTTCCAGCCCTTAAACACACATCTCCTCTGGAATGGAGGTGCTGCATTCACATGTTGGCCAGATTTACCCTGAAGTCTCTGCAAGTTACTGGGGAGCTGTTCACATGCAATTCAGGTTTTTCACTGCTCATTAGAGTGTAGCCTGATTTATATCCAGAGTTTAAAAAAAAATCCACTATTTTGCGTTGGTTCTTTGAGACAACTTCAATTTTGCAGTAAAGCCTTCCAGTAAACTTGCAGTAAAGCCTGCTGTGTGTAAAAGTCCCAGGTAAGTGTGTGGAGAATTGCAGCCTCAGGCAGCAAATCTAACCACATTTAGCTGGAACTACATTTCATTGAAACCTAAAAGACTTACTAGCAAGGAAAGCATGTCTACTTAAAAATAAACTCCATTGCAGTCAACTGTCTGAGATCCTTCCCCAGTAAGTGCATATAGGATTGCACATGCTCAGGGATGTAAAGCAAAACTAATTTGTGCTCCCAGAATATTTTGCTCCCTATAGGAGACTGGTAAGTCCCACTGAAGCAAGTAAGATATGTAGGTAGAAACAGAGAGGGGGGAAAGGGTGGGGGGATGAGGAATCTGCCTCTTCTTAGTAAAGTTTTAAGATAGATTAGACATGCCAGGGCTCAAGGAGCTCCTGAAATTACGCCCTCTTTCCTAAAAGTCATTCTTTCTGCTCCCCATTGTGGAAGTAGGGCTGGTTGTGGTCTCACTCTACTGAGATAAAAAACCACTCTCTGCAGGTGCTCAGAAGCAGGGTCATCCCTAGTGGGGTGTGGGGCTGGGGGGCAAATCAGCATGTGCAGGGTCTCCTTAACATTTCATATCATTACAGAACCATACTGACAGTGTAAATAGTGTGAGTGAGGTTTTTGGACATGCCAAACCAGCTTGGCATTTCTAAAGAAAAATAAAATAAAAGCACAACACATGCTTCACAGTTCTTACTCAGACCTTCTGGATTGCAAAACAACTTGAGCAGAGAACTGTGGTGGGTAAAAGGCAGCCAGCGATGGTCACTCTGCCTGCCTCCTTCCTTCCTTGCTGCCTGCCTGCCTGCTGGAGCACTCGAGTACAGGCTTCAGGGAGGCCTGCACGGAGGCCTCTGTAGAAGCCCCGCCGATCAGTGGAGAGGCGGGGAGAGAAGGAGCTCTCTAGCAGCTTGCAGGCTTGCCGCTTAGATTGCTGGCCAGGAGGGCTGGCTGAGGGGCCTTGGGGCTGGGTGGGGAATGGGGAGTCTTGTGACATGTCTCCTTCGAGGCAGTGGTCCCCCCGGACAACTGTCTCCCCTTGTCTAATCATAGTTACGTCCATGGAGGACTGGACTTCTCCACAGAAACACTGCAGGTGATAATACCAGATGTAAAAACGAATCTGTTACTAGGAACAACACGCTATCCACCTCCTGATCAAAATGCAGACAAAGATGCTGAGCTAGAGAAAGAAATCAGGAGATAGGCCTGATTCAGCAGATGGACAGGTGTCATAGCAAGCATCGTTTCAGAAGAGCCATTCTCTCCTGTATGAAAGAGCAGGATGGGATGCCCCTGCTAAGATGCTGCTTACAATAGTTTAAAACTATTTTTTTAAGTGCCTAAATAATTTTGGGCACCTTTTTAGTCAATCAACCAGAATGGTTTTAATTGATTAATCTAACTGATTAATTAATGTATGAGCCCATTTTATATTTTGTAAATAGGTTAAAGGCTTGTATATTGTAGCATGATTGTGTTTGACTTGGTCATCAGTTAGTTATTTTATAGAAAATCTTCCACAGCTATCTGTCATTTGGAAAAGCAAAGGGGTATTTGCAATGCTAATGTCTTCCTTAGGATTTAAAGAGCACACACTGTTTGACATTGGATTTTTGTGAGTACTTACCATATACTCTGGAAATGTTCTCTCAAGGCTGCAGAGACATTCACACCTAACTAACAATGCTTAGCTTGATATTCACTTCACTGCAGAAATTAGGTACTACTGTATCTAAAAACAGTGAGAACTGGAAAGGTGTTTGGCATTTTAACTCCAAATGCTAGATTAATTAAAAAGAAGTAACAGTAATGTTAGTAGTCCTTCACCAATCTAAATTTAAATGCAGTCTTTTGCGTTGTCTCCTATAGACATCTCTGGATCACGAAAAACTGCAGTATGATAAACAAAGAGTTCTTGTTTGGCCCAGAGAGCCAGTTCTCAAATTGTATCATAGAGATCCTCTTTAGTAGGGACATATGATAAAGGCCCTCTCAAACCATCTTCTTGACCAGCATCCAAAAGTGTACCCCTAGAATCACCATCAAGGTAGATGGTGGATATTTGGATATCCGGACAGCCAAATGGATGCGCAGGTTGGAAGTGGGGCAACTTGGCACCCTACTTTCTGGGCCAAACTAGGCACACAAAACTGGATGAAGCCAAGTTCTAGACTGTCAAGTTCTAGATTGTAATATGCAAATTAGGTCACCTGGATTTGGGAAGCCTGAATATGGCAAAGTCACCTTAAGTGGCGCAGTGGGGAAATGTTTGACTAACAAGCAGAAGGTTGCTGGTTCGAATCCCCGCTGGTACCTATATTGGGCAGCAGCGATATAGGAAGATGCTGAAAGGCCATCAACTCATATTGCGCAGGAGAAGGCAATGGTAAACCCCTCCTGTATTCTACCAAAGAAAACCACAGGGCTCTGTGGGCGCCAGGAGTCGAAATCGACTTGACAGCATACTTTATCTTTACCTAAGTGGCTAGTACCTGGGATTTTTTCAGGCATGCTGCACATTTTAAATACAGCATTTAAAAACCTCTTTTATATGATTTTAAACAAATATTTAACCGTGTTTTAGTACCTCCAACTATTTTCCTTCTGAAACATTTAGAACTTATGAGTATCAAGTTTTTTGAAGTTAAAGAGTCACTTCTTTGTTTGTCAATTAGATAAGATAAATTATTGTTATGGGCTGAAAAGTCTTTTTCTCACAGAGGAATAGGGCTGGACATGTTACATTTCTACAGATGCAAAACAAAGCTGCTACCCCAAAGCTTTGCTATTATTAAATTTATCTGACTATTCCTCCAAGAAGCTCAGAGCAGTACACACAGTCCCTCCTAATTCATCCTTACAACAGCTTTGTGAAGTAGGTTAGGCTGAGAGTAGTTGATGGTCTAAGGTCACAGTGAACTTCAGTGGGGATTTGAACCTAGGTCTCCCTGGATGTAGTTCAAGACTTATCACCACACTATACTTGTGATGTAGGTATAAGCTATATAGTTTATTGGTTTCCACTATCTGAAAAGATTAGGTGAACTCCCTTAGGTGCATGCAACTAGTTACAAAGTTATTTGGATCCAGGCTAATATAATACAACAGCTTCCCCAAATATGATCACAGTAAATATAAAAACCACAAAACAATACAATTAAACCATGCTACTAATAAAACTAATAGCGGCTCAGCCAGCTTATGGCTTTTCCAGCCCAAATGCCCATCTAAGCGGTTTTAAATTGCAAATGAAAGCAGGGGTGTAACTATAATAGGGCAGGGGGAGACAGTTGTCTGGGGCCTCACTGCCTTGGGGGGGGGGGCAGAGGCAAGTCACATGACTGACTCCCCCAGCCGCACACCCGCCCGGGCTTCCTTCAGTTGTATTCATCCTCCGAAACTGATGTGAGTGTTAAGACCTGGAGCTACCAGAACAGCATGTCTTTCTCTAGTACCACTGAATGACTTGCATCGTCCACAATTTACAAAACCTTTTAAAAAACAATTTAGGATGGTGTTCTATTGTGGCACACTATCCAGCCTCATTTAAGATTTCTTTACTTCATGAGCTGAGCTTCAGTGAGGCGTGGGCGGGGGGGGGCGGCATTTAAAAATCTTGTCTCTGGGCCCACTCCAACCTTGCTACGCCCCTGAAAGAAAGTTCATTATGGCTGAGCTTCTGTGGCTGTTTCATCCTGTCAGCTGAAGTTCATTCTCCTATTTGTGCTTAGAAGTTTCTATAGTTGGGCCTGTCTTATGGCTCAGGGGAAAAGGTGAGAAGAAAAGCAAGACTGCGGAAAGAGAAGAACAGGGACTGTAGAACAGGATCTCAATAAAACAATAAAAGTTCTGTGTACAAGTTTCATATCCTACCTAATGTGTCCTTCCTGTCAGAACCAAACTATGAAAATAGGCCTTTGTGGGAGGGTGTTTCACATGTGCAATGCAATGACAAAGAACACCCTACTTCAAGCCCTCACAGATACCACATCACAATAAGAAACAAGCAGCAGCAAGGCCAAAGAAGGAAGGGTTACATATGGGTAGGGGCATTGTGGGCTTTCTAACCTTTGCAGTGACAATACTTAAATGATGATGCAAGGATTAAAGTGAACTTAAATTAATACTTCAGAATAAACATAGTTAGGTACTTTTTGAAATTATTGGCTTTCAGCATATTACCATTTTTGTGATTTGCAGAATTACACAGCAAAACCTTTACTCTACACAGATGATGGCTTTGCCATTATCAGTTTGGACCACTCCACTTCCATATTAAATATTTTGAATGCTACAGTTAAAAGGTGAGTGTACTAACAGCCCCTGGCACCTTGACAGAACTGGTCTCAAAGTGGCAAGGATGTTGTTTAGTAAGATTAACTTTCATTTTCTCAGCAGGGGCAGAGCATGGTGTGGTTTCAGCATTTAGGCAGCTTGCCACGCAGAGAATATTACAGAGGCTGCCCACATGACAACCCACTACATTGACAAACCACGTCCCCGCATCTGACTGTGCAGACATCCCTATATATTTCACAGCTGCCATGCTTAGTCAGCAGCAGAGGTTAAAAGGGTTGGGCAACTGCTGGGGCCAGGACCCTGTAAAGAACCCACCTGCGGTGTCAGTACTGCCATCTTGGTTTTCATTTTATGCAGAACCTGACCAAACCAGATGCACTGTGTCTTTACAAAGGCCACATCATTGCAAAGTAAGAGTGCTACCCAGACTTCCTCTGATGGTCAGGGGACTTCATAGTTTCTAGCTCAGGCACTCCCAGGCTGCCCTTCACCAGCTGTGGTTCCATATCCCAGCCACAGGCAGTGTTATAGGGCCTATCATGGTGTGATGGTGCATGCAGCCCCCCATCCCCACCCCATCTCATACCTACTACTAAACCTCACTAACCTGCTACTATCTTGGCTATTCATCAGGTCACTGGAGAATGCCTTCAATGTCTCCTATAAAAATAATCTCAGTATTATCTGAGGTAGTCTGGGGATGAATGTTATTAGTCTAGTACAGGCCTGCTCAACTTCAGCCCTCCTGCAGATGTTGACCTACAATTCCCATAATTCCTGGCTATTGGCTGCTGTGGCTGAGAATTATGGGAGTTGTAGCCCAAAAACAGCTGGGGGGCCTAAGTTGAGCAGGCCTGGTCTAGTACATGTGGACTATAGTAGTGGCATGAGTAGGCAGCTGAGCTGAGGGAAAAAGCAAACAAACCTGCCATTATTTTAAAGGAAATTAGACTTCTCGTGGCAGTTGAATGGAAAAAGAAGAAAATGTTTCTAAAACTGGCAGAAGCATAAAAAGTGGAACAATACTCCCAGTATTGGAGTACTGGGAGTACAGTGGAACAATTGCTCCCAGGTTGTGCCCGTTCTGACTTCACAGCAGAGACATCCTTTAACTGGGTGAGATTAAAGGGCCCTGTTTAATGCATGTGTAGAGGGGGTAATTCAGAAGAATGACCCCTCACTTAAAGGATGTTCCAAAAGTGCATCAGGACATCCAAGGACATCAGGACAGGCACACTCCAGGCGCAACCCTGCCCTGCTCACGCTTTGCGGCCAGTGTTCATTGGTATCAGTCCAATAGCTCTACTCTTATGTGTGAGGAATAGGCTTTCCAGGACCAGATCTCTTTGCAGTTGTCATTGATAGATAAGTATGTTGTTATCATGCTAATAAACACTTGAGTTTAGTTAATGAGTCTTCAGTTTAGTTGGAGTACTGTTCTTAAAAGTCTGCAGGGGATTGAATGGAGCCTGCCTGGAGCTGCTAAGGTGCATGTGACATGTGGTTGACCCGATTTTTGCAATACTTTGAAATGACTTGAAAATGAGATTCTTGGAAACATAAAATTTTTGAGACGCCATGCTGGGCATACCACCTTATGCCAAGAAGGAACTTGCCTAAAGAAACTTGCTTAGTTCTTGCCCATCCTACCAGAGGCATTGCAAAAGACTCTATAAAGATTTAAATGTGCCTACGACAACCTATTTTTGTAATATACTAAGTATTCTTAACTGTATCTAAGAAAGCTAGAAAGACAGAAGCAGTCTGCAGTAATGGAATAAAACTTGTTTTTTTAAAAAAGTATTTTCTTTTTACAAGCCTTCTGAGTTGGTTTTTAACTCAGGAAAAGGGTGGGGGGGATTGGTGCAAACATGTCCTCAGATGTTCAGCAGCTATCAGTTTTCTCATCCCATGTAAGCTTACACGTGGAAGGTTTTTTTGTATTTGCTCAATATCCAGTTACAGAGAAGGACCTTGGATTACAGCACCCGATCCATTGGTCTGGTTCTCTCAAGGGTGGAGCCACCACTGGGCAAACAGGTTCAAAGAACCCAGGCCACCACCAATCAGGGGCCATGCCTTGCACTCCAGACACAAACCCTGCATCTGACGTCAGACGTGGGAGGCGTGATTTGTTCCCAAATGGGGTCATGCGGCCCTGTTTGGGAACTCAATCAGCCAGCACTGCATTCGGCCAGAGCAACTCTCCCTGCCTTTTAAAGGCAGGGAGAATCGCTCTAGCTGCGCTGCGAATGCAGCGTTGGCTGATTGAGCCCCCAAATGGGGCCGTGTGGCCCCATTTGGGAGCTAATCGCACCCCCCACATCTGATGTCAGATGTGGGGGGCGTGGCTGCACCCGGGCAACCGCTTGGTTCGCTCAGTGGCTGGGTTCTCTGCATGTTTTAGGGTGCTTGGTGGCAGTGTTTTGAACCTACCGATCATATAGAATAGTTTTAGGAGAAGCCTAGCCAAGCAGCTTGGCAGGGATGATTCAGCATTTCTTTCCCTCATGTGAGCTTGCTCTGAGACAAAGGACTACAGCATACATACAACCCTAGCAATGTTCCTATCCCTATTTGCCCATTTGTGTGCTCTCTCCCCCCCCCACCCATCAAAGCTGCTCCAAGGACAGCATACAACATGAGAAGTAAGAAAAGACTTGACTTTTGAGGGCTGGCAAAGTATGTACACCAAGGACAACAAAATCAGTCATGGTCAGAGGTAGCCCTAAGCTTCAAGTCATAAGAAATGAGAAGCACTGAAAATAACTCAATGCATACTTCTGAGAGGGTTGAAGATGATTTTTTTAAAGTCTAAAAATCCCCCTCTCTGCTATGTAGACAATTCTGAGAACTTGTTTGGTTGAAAAACAATTGCATATACTGTATATTTAACAATAACCATCACCACAGACCAGCTAATAAACTCCACCCCACTCACTCTCTTACTTTCTGCTTTCCTTTCCACAGAGAGGAAAACAACTCATTGCAAGTTCTGAGGGGAAAGATCACATGGGTCAGGACCTATTGGGAAGAACTAAATCATTTTAAATTGTTTTTAAAAGGTTAAAAATCTCTCACACAAGCACAAACAAGGGCTTGAGGATAGGGAAGAGACACACCAAGGTAGGCTTTCAGTTGGAGATAGGACCTCTCTCTCTCTCACACACACAAACACACACTCACACACATGGTTCATCAATGTGGGAAGGAGAAAAACACACATTGGCTTCTGAGGGAAGAAATCACATTCACAGAAAAAACAGATAAGGGTTGTTTGTTTGTTTGTTTGTTTGACGTTCCTTTCCAGCTCTCCTTGTGGCCATGCTCCCTTCCTGCTCCCTCACCAACTCTACACTGAATTGCCGAGTGGGGAGGAGCACAACTCAAGGAGGACCAATCAACGACGGCTGCTGCCGGGCTGGTTTAACCCTTTCCTTTCTCAGCAGTCGTCGTCATCCTCCTGCCTGAAAAAAGAGAAACAGCTTGCTGGACATGATTGCGAGTCACGCAACTGGCGGGTGGGGGAATGTTTGGAGGGCAATGTCACACCCTGGCCACAGTTCTGTAGGGCTGTGTGGGGCCCCTTGAGCCTCTAGGCCTGGGGGCCATTGCTGCCCCCACTTTTCAATGGACCCTACGCCCCTGCTGCTGCTCTGTTTTCCATCCCCTGCATTTCCAAAGACAGGAGAGGCGACTAGGGCATGATGAGCACCAGGAAGGAGGGAAAAGAGTTTGAGTGGCAGCACTACTGCCATCAGTGCCAGATCAGGTAGGATGAGACTCAATGAGGTAACCAGTGAGGGAGACCCTACCACTTGAGGTGGCCTCCTCATCACACCTCATTAGTGGACCAATCCAGAGCTGTCCCTAGGGTTTTTGGTGCCCTAGGCAAAGATTGACTTTGGCACACCCGCACGCGCGCGTACACACACACACACACACACACACACACACACACACACACACACACACCAATTGAGAAGTGCAGAGCCCAGGCTTTAACTTGAGCCAACAGGCTGCTCATTCACCAGAACAGGAGAGAGTTCAGGATGGGAGAAAGAGCAGTGCAAAGCAAGGTGGTCTTGCTCGCTTGCTCTTTCTCCCTGCCCCCACTCCCCCCTGACGAGGAGAGTAAATGAGCATTCCTAGACAGTCAGACATGGGAGGTCAGACCCAAGAATTGGTGCCTACATCTGCCTAGTGGATGGGTCAACCCGGGACCAATCCTGGCTCCAGACCATGCACTTCACCCAAGCATCAAAGAGAAGAGACAACCACAAAAGCTTTCTTGAAATCTGATACAAAGCTCCTTTTGAATCTTATGGGTCCCTGCTCTGGTTTTGAAAACTTTCAATATCAGGGTTGATGTTAAGGACTTCTAAGCTCATGATGAGAAGGATTGAGAGTCAATCACATAGTAGAGTAGGCAAATATTTTCAAAATTAATGCAGATGAAGGGGGGATGAATTGTCTGAGTGGAAGAGAGAGCATACACACCTTACTCCTTGTTGGGACAGAATTCCTACACAGGAAACTGAACATATGCACATCAGCAGACAGGCTACTTTACTATGGAACAGGTGGTGGGCCTTAGAAGAGATGAAGTTAGTCAAGTTATGTTGACCAAACTTTAGAAATCCATCTTATACAGGCCATTTTAATCTCTGGGCCCTTCTAAGCCAACATGTCCAGTGACTCCAAAAAAACTGGAGTTGGCCTTGATAATTGCTACCACTTAGCATCTCCTTTACCACATGGATTATCATTAGAGGCTCCATAGTACATTGGCCTTGATTTCTTTTTAGTGAAACTGTTCCCCAAAACGACTGCATGGAAATTCACTAGTTGTTCATTTTAGTTTCCGTTCTACTTTTGCCCCAAATGCACAACATTTCTACTGTCTGGAAAACTACTGTCTACATTGTTTACTTCTTACACCGAAGATTCATTTGCAATAATGGGCCATGTATCAGGGTCCCACATGTTATAGTAGAGTCAGGCACACATTAAAAATTTAGCACATGCCCACTTCTACAATACTAATGACAACAAAGTATAACAACACAGAGCTAAACAGGATTTGCAGTTTAGGAATTTTGCTTGGTTGTAGATTAAAATATGTTGTGACAAAATCCACATTATACCACCCTAGGCATATTGCCAGATTATATCTCAACTTCATTTCTGCTGATACTACAGAATCTCATTGAAACCTTTGTTTCATATAGTTTACATTTGTTACAAAATCCCCTTTCCTCCTGTTTCCTTTGTAGTCACATTTGGAAAGCCGATTCAAAACACTATAATTAAAATCCTGCCTTGCACCTGACAGAACAGGATGATAACTTTGGTTCTAGCTCATTAAACGATGCAAAAGTATTTTCATTTAAATATATAGGTGAATTAAGGTACATGGTAGCGTCTTCTTTCTGGAATATAAATATTATTTTTGTTTTAAGCTGAATGGGGATGGGGAGGAAAGGGTGGAGAGAGAAACATCCAACCCTTGCCCTCAATAGTTTTGTCTCCTGTAAAAAGCAAAAAACATCCACCAGCACTAATTAAGTTATTCAAGCTAATCTGCCAGAGTTAGAAAAGTGAATTTGTACTTTAAAACTCAATTCCTTATGACTGAATACATATATCTGCAGCTCATTCATTAATACATACTTACCCTCAAACTATCAGCTATTATAGCTGAAATCCTGCTCAGGTCCTAGTTAGGAAAAAATGGTGGCCAATAGTTTCAAAAGTAAGTTCCCACACTTTTTTTTTTAAACAGTTCCATGCAGAGGTGCACCAAGGTAATTTGGGAGCTTTGACCTAAAGGCTTTTGGAGCCCCCACCCCACGCCACCCCACCCCACAGTACTTTTTAACACATTTTAATGCAACCAAACCACCTGGGACAGACTAAAAAGGATTTGGTGGCCCCAAGTGGGTGTGGAGGCCCTGGACTTTGGCCCCAAAGTCCAGAGGCAAGAGCATCTCTGGCTCCATGAACCAAAATATCTTGGACCATCCCTTCCACAGACTCCACCCACACCCTGCAGTATCTTATTAGGGACTAGCTGTTTGGCACAAGCCAGTGCTGATTGTGTACCATGAGGTGCTTGCTGAATCTGCCCTACAGCATACATACACTCACTTTGCATCTTCTTGGTATTATTTACAGTAGTAATACACAGTCAATGCAATGGGACACTGTGGTAAATTGTAGCCAATTGAAAGAAGGGGGGAAGTATTCTGTTCTCTAGAGATTACCAGCATATGCACCACTGTTTTGAGGTCATTCATCCCAAGAAATGGATGCAGCTGGTGTATGAGCTAAAGCTGACAGAAAGCCCCTCTGGCCACCACCTCCACCTGAGATACCAGGGAGAGGTGTGGATCCAGAAGTACTCCCAGACTACATATCTGTTCCTTTTGGGGAAGTGTGACCCCATATAGAACAGGTAGATCAAAATTCTTTCTGGTGTTCTGACCCCGCACAATAAGCACCTCCGTCTTATCTAGATTCAGTCTCAGTTTGTTATCCCTCATCCAGCCCATTACTGCCTCCAGGCAGGCATTTAGGGAATATATGCCATTTCCTCATGAGGTCAGCATGGAGAAGTAGATCTGGGTGTCATCCACATATTGATAACACCCAGCACCAAACCTCCTGATGATCTCTCCCAGCGGTTTCATGTAGATGTTAAAAAGCATTGGAGACAGTATGGAACCTTGTGGGACTCCACACTTCAGTTATTACTTAGCAAAACAACTGTCTCCAAGTGACACCATCTGGAATCTGCCAGAGAGGTAGAAGCGGAACCACTGTAAAACAATGCCACCCAATCCCTCTTCCCTCAGGTGGCTTAGATTTAGAACAGGTTTAGATTTAGACCTCAGATTTAGATTTAGAACAAACTTAGATTTAAACTTCAGGCAGATTAGATTTAGAACATCTTTAGATCTGCCTGTTCTGGATGGAGTTACACCCCCCTGAACGATCAGTTACGTAGCTTGGGAGTGCTCCTGGATCTAAAACTCTCTCTGATTTCTCAGGTTAAGGTAGTGGCCAGGAACACTTTTTATCAGCTTCAGCTGATATATCAGCTCTGCCCATTTCTGGAGGTAAATGACCTTAAAACAGTGGTGCATATGCTGGTAGCGTCCAGGCTCAACTACTGTAATGCACTCTACATGGGGATGCCTTTTTTATGTAGTCCAGAAACTACAACTGGTAGAGAATGCGACCGCCAGTTTGGTCTCTGGGAAATTCGAAGGGACCATGTAACACGGATTTTAAAAGAACTGCACTGGCTACTGATATGTTTCTGAGCGGAATACAAAGTGCTGGTTATTACCTATAAAGCCCTTAATGGCTTGGGTCCAGGGTAAGTATGAGAGCACCTTCTTTATCATGAAACCAACCGCCTATTGAGATCATCTGTGGATGTCTAGTTAGGGTTGACACCAGCTCATTTATTTGGTGGTGACTCAGGACCGGGCCTTCTTATTTGGTGGTGACTCAGGGCCAGGCTGTTCTGGGCTATGGAATATGCTCCCTGAGCATATTCCAAGAGCGTCTCCATCTCTGATGGTTTTTAGAAAGACCTTCAAGACACACCTGTTTTCTCAGGCTTTTAACTGAAATTAATTTTAAACGGGTTAATTGTTTTTATCCTATGAAATTGTTTTAACATTTTATTCTGTGAAATTGTTTTAATTGTTTATACTCTGTTTTATATTTGTTGTTTCGAGTTGTAGACACTGCCTAGAGATACACATATCATCAGGTGGTATATGATAAAGATATAAATAAAATAAATATACAGGAGATGATCTGCCCATAGCAAACTTCCATTTTTTTTTATCAGCAATCACTTGTGCAGACATAGCTTTTGTATATAATTAGCACAAAAAGCCTCATTCCATGCTTGGAATGAAGGCTGAGGAGGGCAGGTTCTTCTCGGCCCTTAGAAAAGGCCTTTAGGAAACATGCACATTCCTATTTGTTTAAACTGTATAAAACACAAAAGGTATAAGACCTTCAAAATATAGCACCTACCTCATGCCAAAGGCATTATTATTGCCATTAATTAATAATTGTTACAGGTTTCCCCCCCAGGAATATTCAGCCACTTGTAGCTAGGATGTATGGTAGATGTAGTATGCATCTTTCATGAGACTGTCTGAAAACAACAGCAGCAAAAAGAATTTAGTATGACCTTGTGATTTTACTCTGCAGCATCCAGAATATTTACAGTTGTTAGCTTAAGACAGAAGTCTTAAGCGACTGCTCATGGTGAGTTTAGTTAAATATCCATAGCAGTTTTTCATTGCTCTCAGTTACACACACATGTGCACACATGTGTGTATGCACGTGCACACACTCACACCCTTGCAAGTCTGTGCCAAGGCTATACTGCATCATTACTTCTATTCAACCAAGTTTGTGAAATTCACCTGTTTCTGAACAAGTCATTTTGACCTTCATTGGTGATAGGATTTTATTATTGAGTATAAAATTCAACATGGAATCCAGATATGACCTTTGGGAGGAATAAGAGAGGCCATGTTTAGATTACCTCATCTTTCTGGGAGCATTAAGAAGAACTGAATGATCTGCAATAAGTAAGACCTTGCCTTCTCTCATTCCTTTCTCTTCACAAAGGAGAACAGAGAAGAATAACTGCACAGCTTTCAATCAAATTGTTCTTGGTTTTAATCAAAACACAGTTATGGTTTTAACAGATGGAGGTTTGTTATATACCTACTTTTACTTCAGTATATATATACCCTTGTGGCTATTAGACAGCTACATTCAGATAAGAATCTAAGATATTTTGTTGGCTGAAAATACATGAAAGTCTAATGTTACAGATGCATTTAGCACTTGTTTGATCTTGTGGTGAGTGAAGCTTCTTTATTTAGTACTTTAACTGATCCAACACAGCATCCTGTTTCCCCAGAGAACAGAATACTTTCATAAGAAAATCTTGATTTTTGTCCTCCCAGATTGAAGGCAACCTGCATTAGCCAATCGGATATGCATGCATCTATACTCCAGTTCCCAACCATGTTTCTGCCACATGGCAGGTTACTACTTTCTGCCATGCCACATGGTGGATGCCATCAGAACCTAGCACAGTGGCAGACCTAACCATATCAACGTGTGAGGTCTGCTGGGAATGCAAAACCATAACACAGCTTCTGCATGTATTATGTATTACACCACACATGCCAGTGTGGTGTAGTGGTTCAAATGTTGGACTACGACTGGTGAGACCCGAGTTCAAATCCCCACTCAGCCATGAAACTCACTGGATGACTCTGGGCCAGTCATGTACCTCACCTGCCTCACAGGATGGTTGTGAGGATTAACATGACCATCTCCAGGATCCTTGGAGGAGTGACAAACAAATGTTAAAATAAATAAATAGTTCATTGTGCTCTGTCCCAGTATACATATATGTGAACTGATGCAAGCGGCTGCAGGATTGAATGCCAGGAGAAATATCTCTGGCTTTCTAAAACTGGAATCTCAACAATAGAATAGTTTGAAGCATTTTTACTAGCACATACCAAGCCCTTTCTCACAATCGGTGAGAAAGAGCTTGAGGGCAAGTGGGGAGGAAGCCTTGAAAAGCTTACCTCCCCGCAGACGATCCTTACTCTGGGTCTGGGCACAGAGATCGTGCACCCAGACATGCCGCTGCTTCCTTGGGCAGCGCGGAGGGTTGGGAGTTGGGATACATCACCCCATTCCCCGGAACTCCCATAATGCACCACGCTGCTTCCCGGCATCAGATTGGAGCCCCAGGGCTGGCAGGCAATCAGAAAAATGAGGTTAAGGGAGCGCTTCTGGGCTCCAGAGGCAGGTTTGCTGCCATGACGCTGCCGGGAGGCTGAGAGGCTCCCAGTGGTTCTCGCCTGCAGACGAAACTGGGCTGGGCTTCCTTAGCCTGGTTTGGCTTGCACGTGAGAATAGTCTCACAGTATCAGCTGCCAGCGCTGTTGCTCCTGGACCCTACAGTAGCCATGTTGTGCAAAGGTATTTGAATGGCAGGGGGAGCAAATGTGTTTACCTGTACCGTGTTCAGAAGAGCCTCTCTGCTTTAACAGAACCAGAAACAATTGCAAAGTTGTTTTGAGAATGCCTATCACCTAATGGTGCAGCAGGGAAATGGCTTGACTACCAAGCCAGAGGTTGCCAGTTCAAATCCCCACTGGTATGTTGCCGAGACTATGAGAAACACCTATATCAGGCAGCAGCGATATAGGAATATGCTGAAAGGCATCATCTCCTACTGCGCAGGAGGAGGCAATGGTAAACTGCTCCTGTATATTCTACCAAAGAAAAACCACAGGGCTCTGTGGTCGCCAGGAGTCGACATCGACTCGACGGCACACTTTACTTTACTTTACCCCATAGAAAGGCGCTCTGTGGAGACTGACTCTACGCCTTTTCCTTGCCAGGCAGCAGATTTGGCTTTAGCTTTAGGAACATACGAAGCTGGCTTATGTCAGACCATTGGTCCATCTAACTCAGTATTGTCTACATAGACTGGCAGCAGCTTCTCCAAGGTTGCAGGCAGGAGTCTCTCTCTCTCAGCCCTATCTTGGAGATGCCAGGGAAGGAACTTGGGACTTTCTGAATGCAAGTGTGCAGGTGCTCTTCCCAGAGTGGCCTCATCCCCTAAGGGGAATATTACAGTGTTCACACGTGAAGTTTTCCATTCAAGTGCAAACCAGGGTGGACCCTGCTTAGTGGTGCATGTTTCTATACCTGCTGCTGTAGCTAATGCAGACAAAGTCAGAGCTGTATGGCAGAGGTTATTTAAAAAGGAAGACAAATAAATAGAAAACAATCAGAAATCAGATAAATATTTAGGCAACACTGCCACTGTGAATAGACAAATATGCAGGATTCTGACCCCCCCCCCCAAAAAAAATCAGTGCTATAAAGGGTATTTTCCAAAATGAGATAACAATGAGCTGGCTTTCACGACCGAGTGATTATGTTATGCCGCCAAAAGTCAGAGGCATGTGTACTCCAGTGAAAGCTGGTAATGCGATTGTGTGCTGGCTTCAATGTCAGCTGGGTGCTGCTTCCTACTGGACATTCAACCACAATCAGCACCATCGGTCAGATCTTGGATCATTGATCATGGCGGAATGTCTGGTAGAGCATGGGTGACCAGCTGACATTGCAGCTGGCACCCAATCACTTCACTGGCTTTCACAGGAGCATGTGCGCCTCAGCCTCCTGACGCACACATAAAGTATGTGTTCTTATAGTGGCATAAAGTACAACACCCAATTGTGAGAATGCACCCAATATAAAATTAATGAGAAACTACAAACAACTAAGCATGGCTTTGCCATTTCCACCTCATGCACATACACTGACAGTAACATAAAAATGACAACTCTGCTACAACAGTTCTGTATGCCATATAGTAGCTTTCACCTTCCTAAAGGAAAAATGTAACAACAAAGGAACTATCATATGACACAATAGTATGCAAGGTGTCTAATGTAATCACTGCTGCCTGTATGCATAAACCCTCAGTATGAAATGGCCTGCACTGGACTTTCAGGACACATCTGCACGAAGGGTCCATATATGTCTAGTCATAAGAACATAAGAACAGCCCTGCTGGGTCAGGCCCAAGGCCCATCTAGTCTAGCATCCTTTTTCACACAGTGGCCCACCAGATGCTGCTGGAAGCCTACAGGCAGGAGCCGAGGGCATACCCTTTCTCCTGCTGTTACTCCCCTGCACCTGGTATTCAGAGGCATCTGGCCTCTGAGGCTAGAAATGGCCTGTAGCCCTCAGACTAGTAGCCGTTGATAGACCTCTCCTCCATGAAGTACAATTCCAGCTGCACTGTGTGATCTGCATTTTGCACTGTATCCACCCCTTATCCACCTGCACTGTAGCCTATGGACTATTTAGCTGCACTAATTGTTGCCCAAACATCAGAAGGTGCTTTTTAGAGTGAGACAAAGCGTCCTCCCATCCGTGGTGTTACAGGGGAGCTTTACTACAATTCCATTGGTGGATTGCTGTAATATTTTCATAATTCCTTTATTACTGAATTCTTTGGGTCGAGAAGATAAATTTTATGATACACTCCTCCTGTCAGATAAGGAGCCTGGCATCACTTACAATGTGGCAAAATTTTGTGTATTGGCTGTCAAGATTCAACAGCAACTAAGAGCTGGTTGACCAATATATACAATAGCCATGATTAGGTGTTGTGAAGTCTTCTCTTTGTGGTAGTTAGATTTGATTCGAATATGCTATTATTCTTTTGTAATTGTCTATGTATCTGATCTTTGATCGTAAGAAAGGACTTGACATCTGCACTGTAATCAGAGTCAGTTATGGAGTCTGCACAGTGACAGGGCTGTCACTACAGTCTTCTCATCCACACAGAATTCCTGTTCCAACAGGAATCCTAAGTTAGATGGGAAGGAAGACTTTTTACCCCTGAAGAAAGAACATGGCTTCCTACCCACCTGGAGGAGGAGGAGGAGGAGGAGGAGGAGGAGGAATGTTGGTGGTTAGCAACTCCCTACTCATTAGTACAGAGGTGGCTGTATGCCAGCTGAACCTGTTAGCTTGTGAAGTGTGCTGTCTCCCTGGTGAGGAGATCCAGGATGTGACGGACAGATTGCCCAGACTTAACAAGCCATCATGATCCCTTCTTGCTCATCCACACAGGAATGAATGGCATTACCAGCTACAGCTATGATGTATCACATCTGTCTACAGAGCTCTGGAAAGGAACGTGAAAGCTCAAGTGGTGTTCTCATCAGCAGCTTTCCCACACATAGCTTCCAGCTCTCAGGGTAAATGTTGAGCAAAGCCACTTTGAATTACACTCGCGGCATGAGGGAAGGAGACCCTCCCCTCTGCTCTCGGGTTTCCTTTTTGTGCAGGTTCACATTGCATGCCTCTATGTTTTCCTTCGAGCCAATGGAGGGAGGGAGGGAATGGGAGAGGGAGAGTGTTTGGGAGCTCCATGGGGAGGAACACAATGTTGCCTCCAAAGCCTCGTGTCCTAGACTGGGAGCATTTGTATACACTAACAGATTTCTTCCCTTTTCCCCCAACACATGTGTGGTGTGCTTTACATCAGGTTTTTTTTGGTAAAAGCTCTTTTTTAACCAGCAAAAACCTTAAGCAAGCAGACTAATATTGTTCAAAAAGTCAACTTGAGCATACACAGAGGTTTTGTAACTAGAACTTCCAGAGTTTGCTTCCTGAAATCTGGTTTTTACACTCTGCACATCTAGGCAAAGTAGTTCTATTTGCATTTCTAAAACGTGCTTTCCTCTTATCATGTTAATGATTATGTAAAGACTCTAATCAGTGCCTCTCCCTGGCATTTGCTGCAGTGTTTTTTAAAAAACTCACTTAAAACCAGGATTTTTTAAAACCCGGAAATACACCAAGACAAGCTAGAATTCGGAAGACAAAGCCCAATTTGTGTGTGGGGAGCTTCCAACGATCTCGAATGGACTTCAGGGTAAGTCTAGCCAATGTGTGAATGCACATACTCTCTTCCAAAGGAGATTTGCGGTAACAGCCCTGTGTGAAAACCCTCCAGTTCTTCCTCTAAAACGTAAGGGACTACAAAGAGAAAAAATAAATCATACTTCAGGTGAATGATTGGTCATGCAGATGGAGTTGACAAGAGAGATTTGGTTTCTGGGACCATGGTGTAAAGGCCAAACTACATCCTGTCATTAGAAGATGAGCTTAACCCGGAAGTGGTCCTTCTATCTTTAAAAATTAGCTGCAGGGCCCCCTGATCTAGGCTGGGAGTGTGGTGTGCAGAGGGGTGGGAGCAACACTCTCCACCTATGCCAGTTTTGGACCAAAAATCCCCTTTCCAAAGCAGTGATTTATCCCCAAGATGGTATCTTGCAATAAATAACTGCACTGGGGGCAATCACCACTTCAGGGAGGATTTTCAGCATGGAAATGATGCAAAGTGGTGACCTGACCCCCTTCACTGTGTGCTACATTCCTGGCCCAGACTGAGGACCCTATAGCTAATTTTTAAAGATAAAAATGACCCCTTCTGGGGTACAACTATCAGTTGTACTACTAGTTATATGTTGAAGGTACAACTATCTTCTAATGACAGCTTTAATATTATGTGCAGTTTGGCCCAAAGCTTCATTAACAAAGGACTAGTGGAAGGGGACAGGCTGCACTTCACAAGGACTTGGAAAATGTGTTTGTAGAAGCCTGATTAACCTGATAAAGAGAGCTTTAAAGTAATCCTGTGGGGCTAGAGGCAAAAGCCCAAAAGTGAGTACAAAAGTAAGCACTATAGATAGAGACTTGATGCCACTGGGGGAGTTGTGGGGCTATCAGTACACCCCACAGTTAAGTATCAGCAGAGAGATTGGAGCATAATATCCATGAGTTGCAATGTCTGTACACTAATCCACAGAATATAGGGGCAGGGGAAGGGGGACAAGATGAGCTCATACTAGTACAAGAAAGGAAATACTTCTTGACAGGTATAACTGAGACCTGGTTGGATGACTCTCAAGATTCAGATATTACAAATGAACGATGCAGCTTGTTCAAAAACAACAGAGGCAGCAGAAAAGGAGAGAGAGTAACACTACATGTCCAAATTGTATACACTTTCACAGAAAACCAAGAGTTAGCAAGGTATCCAGTGGAGAGCATCTGAGCAAAACATAAATATAATAACATTGTTATAGCCTACCACAAACAGTCTTGCCAAGATGATGTGGACGATGTTTTCCTGAAACAAATTACAAATGTTCAGGGAAGCAAGAATTAGTAATAATGAGGGACTTCAAATACTCTGATATCTGTTGAAAGACAAACTCCACAATGCATAGAATCTCCAACAATTTCCTGACATGCCTTGCTGAAAACATCGTTCAAAATGTGGAGGAAGAAGCAAGGGGATTGCTTAGCCTTGGCTTGATCCTAAACAATAGAGAAAAGTTGATTAATGAGGTTAAAATAATTGCTTAATTGATTATAGGAACACTAAGGACATAATATGTCTTGATTTCAGCTTCACAATTGACAAGGTTGTCAGTGGTATTTTTGTTAGCAAACTCATTGCTAACTAGACTAGACAATAATACTAGACAATAGTACTGTCATTTGGATTCACAACTGGATAGAAACCTTATTCAAATAGCTCATTAAACTATAGGGACGTTTAGAATGGGGTGCTGCAAGGCTCTGTCTTGGACATGTTACACTTCAACTTTTTGTATCAATGACTTGGATGAAGGGATGGAGGGAAACCTCATTAAATTTACAGATGACACAAAACTTGGAGGGAATAGCTGACACTTCAGAAGACAGAAATAAAATTGAACACATGAAAACTAGGCTGAAGCCAACAAAATGAAATTCAGGAGAGACAAATGCAAAATTCTGCCCTTAGGCAAAATAAAAATAAAATGCACAAGTATAGGACATGAGATACCTAGCTCAGCAGTAGCACACATGAAAGGGATCTTGGGATTGCAGTCAACCACAAGCTGAACATGAGTCACAGTGTAATGCAAGTGCAAAAAAAGGTGATGCAATTTTAGGCTGCATTAATAGAACCAGGTCTATTAATTATGAAGTCATGAGAAGGAATAGTTACACTTTATTCCGCACTAGTGAGACTTCATCTGCAGTACTGAGTCCAGTTCTGGGTGTTGCACTTTAAGAAGGATGTAAACAAATTCAGGAAAGGGCAATTAAGATAGGCAGGGATCTGGAAAGCAAACTATATGATGAAATGTTGAAGGAACTGGGTACTTTCATCCTGGAGAAGAGAATTCTTAGGATTACTACTACTACTTATATACTACTTTTCAACAAAAAGGTTCTCAAAGCAGTTTACACAGGAAAAAGTAAACTTTAGATATCCTGTCCCCAAGGAGCTCACATTCAAAAAAGAAACACAAGGTAGACACCAGCAACAGCCGGTTGCTGTGCTGGGGCTGGAAGGAGGCTGTGCTGGGGCTGAACAAGGTCTGTTGCTCTCCCCATGCTCAATATAAGAAAATCACCACTTTGAAAGGTGCCTCTTTGCCTAGTTAGCAGGGGAATGAGAGGACTGGAGACACTCTTCAAATAACTGAAGGGCTGACTCACAGAAGAGGCAAAACCTTGCTCTTTGCTGCCCCAGAGGCCAGGACTAGATCTAATGGGCTTCAGTTAAAAGTAGGTACGTCCTGGCTGAACATCAGGAAAAACTTCTTAACAGAAGTTTGACAATGGATCCTATTATTTCCTTTCAGTCAGTCAAAACAAAAGCATGGTGACACTAACAGCTGAGACATAACCCTGTTGCTCTTAGTCTCACTCTATGGCACTCTAAATACTTGACTCTTCCATCAGAAGTTAAGTCTGAAACATATAATGAAGTCATGGGTCGGCATGTGTGGGAACAGAATCCAGCTTTGGTGGCTCTCTGGTGCTCACTTCCCATCCATGGAACTATCCACAGCACTGGTGCTGGCCGACCAACAAAAACCCTGAAGGCAGATTTCAGCCAATTCATCTTTCTCTGCAGGGCCAGAGCCTGGCTGTGGCTATCCATGATTGGCCCCAATCCTCCTAGGCATAACTTCTAACGTCCGCCTCATTCTTTGCTTGTGTGACATGATGGGCAATTATTCTTGGGTTTTCTGTGTCTTTGTCTCATCCCTGTCAATTTTGCCTTTCCCTTCTCCTGGATGCAGCTACTTTGCCTAACAGCAGTTGAAACTCTGCTTTGAGTCACTGCAGAGTACCACAAGGATCCCTAAGACAGGAGAGGGCTTCATAACTGGAAGATTATATCTTCATTTGCAGTTTTCATTAGTTGGACATGGCTATGAATAAAGGCATCAATGTGTTGAAGTATGCAGAGTGGGTAACAGAAGCTCAAATGTTTTCATTTTAAATTTGAGCCTACTTTCAAAGGAGAGGTGGAAATGTAGGAATTTGGCACATCACTGTGGGTGTCACAGCAAAAGTGACACTTAACATATCAAGACAAAAGCCAGCAGAAGTGACAAGCTTACATCCAACTTTTATCTTCTTCTTCTTGAGCCAGCCCCCCTTTAAAATTCAAATCTTGTTTTGAGAAATTCCACCCATCATTTTGGCATTGTGCCATTCCACCACCCTTGATCCATTACACTGAATGATACAGAAAGAAATAAACTTAATTTTATCTGTGATTGCTTTGAAGCATGTTGTATCTAAAGAGCATAAAAGAAGAAAACATCTTAGGAGACTAGCTGATAATATACTACTGTATATTCCCTGCCATTTGAGACTAGCTTGTTTTGTGGATATATTGTGGAGACTAGCTTGTTATTTTCTTTAAAGGTGAAATTATTTAAAGAAAAGAAAAATACGTCAGTGTCCATGATTTAAACACAGAAAGATGAAGAAGCACAAATTTTTAAAAATTTCCATAGTAGGGGCATACCTCCCTTCCACATCTGATTATTATTTATGTATATAAACATATTCTGATTTTTAAAAAAGATTTCTTATTCATTGGGACCAGCACAGCAGCAACTGTACATAGTAACTGCACTGCTTTTCTACACCTAATGTACATAACTTGTTAAAGTTTTATATTTTCTGCCCATCAACACATCTCAGCAGTCACCTGTTGCAAAGTGGAAGAGGTAGGGGGTATGCATGGAACCGTTTGGCCCAGTTCGGTTCGAGGCCAGACTGGCCTCGAACGGAACCGGGACAGTTCGGCCCAGCCCCCCATCGAACACCCCCCCCCCGGTCTGGGAATTTTGTGTGTGTGTTTTAAATTCAAGTAGCTTTTAAGTACCTTTAGCCCCTTAAGGGGGCTTGCTGAAGCCGCGGGGTGTGTGTGTCCGCATGGGTTCTCCCCCCCCCCGCCAGCCTTCCTCATCACCGCTGTGGCCTGCCACGGCCGGGTAACTGAGCATTTTCAGCCCTTTCGGGCCTCTGTACGAGCACGCGGCAGCCATTTTGGTGGCCGTTGCACATGCGCCAATGCCCTCTGCGAGGCCAAGGCCCCCACCGGTCTTCCTCATCACTGCCGCGGCCCACAGTTTCAGCCCTTTCGGGACTCTGTACGAACGCGCGGCCGCCATTTTGGCCAAGGCCCCCGCCGGCCTTCCTCATCACCGCCGCGGGCCGCGGCGGTGATAAGGAAAGCTGGCAGGGTGAGAGGGAACCTGCGCGGACACCCCACCCCCTCGCGGCTTTAGCAAGCCCCCCGAAGGGGCTAAAGGTATTTAAAAGCTACTTGATTAAAAAAAAATTCGCTGACTGGCCGGACCGGACCTGGCGGTCCGGTTCCAGTCCAACGGAATTGGGGGGTGGTTCAATTCAACTCCGAACCCCCGGACCAAACCGCCGGACCGGTTGCCAGACCGGTCTGCACATTGCCAGACCGGTCTGCACATCCCTAGGAAGAGGTATATACTAAAATGATTTGTCTCGCATTCTTTGAAATCAACTCATCAATGAAAGCACAGTTTTAAAGCAACTTTTAGGCATTGTTGCATAGCTAATTATTTTTCCATTTGATATCTGAAATTTGTCTGCTGTATAAATCTATTCTGCAAATGCCTCTATTAAAAATTTAATAAGTCAGCTGTTATCAACTAATTACTTTAGTTAACTGTCAGTTTAGCATGCCACCCTGATCTGGCATACAAAGCTGTGATGGCACACCTAGTAGCTTGCCCTGCACCAATGCAGCAGTAGTGGCACAAATGAACAAGTCCAGTATCATTTTTACATGCAAATCCATTACAACAGAGGACTATCTATGGTAGAGACTGATGCAGCTGTAGCTAAAAGTAAAGTGTGCCATCAAGTCAATTTCGACTCTTGGCGCCCACAGAGCCCTGTAGTTTTCTTTGGTAGAATACAGGTGTGGTTTACCATTGCCTCCTCCTGTGCACTATGAGATGATGCCTTTCAGCATTTTCTTATAACACTGCTGCCCGATATAGTACCAGTGGGGATTTGAACCTAATTTCAAATGACACGATCCTTAACACCAATCCAAGCATGTTTAGGATTAAAGTAAAGGTAAAGTTGACTCCTGGCAACCACAGAGCCATGTGGTTTTCTTTTGGTAAAATATAGGAAGGGTTTACCATTGCCATCTCCCATGCAGTATGAGATTATGCCTTTCAGCATCTTCCTGTATTGCTGCTGCCCAATATAGGTGTTTCCCATTGTCTGGGAAACATACCAGCAGGGATTCGCACCAGCAACCTCTTGCTCCCTAGGCAAGTTACTTCCCTGCTGCACCATTAGGTGGCTTACGTTTAGGATTAAAGTGTGTTGTCGAGTCACTGTCGACTTCTGGCAACCACAGAGCCCTGTGGTTTTCTTTGGTAGAATACAGGAGGGGTTTACCATTGCCTGCTCCTGTGCAGTATGAGATGATGCCTTTCAGCATCTTCCTATATCTCTGCTGCCTAATATAGTACCAGCGGGGATTCGAACCGGCAACCTTCTGCTTGTTAGTCAAGCATTTCCCCGCTGTGCCACTTAAGGTGATGCAGTTGTAGCTAGTCAGTTGTTTAAGTTGGTGAATAAAGCACTGCCCACAAGTTCTTTCTCTGCCCAGTTCTGCAGCATGCAACAGCTTTTCATTCTGCTGCTATGTCACATCTGGAAATAATATTTACAGTGACGCTGATTTGTGCTGGTTTGGCAAGTGAGGTTGGCTTTTGGAACAGGATGCTCCCCATCTTAAAAGGTTATTTGTTGGCTAAGAGGCCCATAGTATCAACTGATACTAACTAGCAATGCCATCAGCTTAATTGTCGTTTAAAAAGAAAAGAAAAGAAAACCAAACTATTAGCCCATCACTACAGTCCTCTGCATCTTCTGCAGTTCTGTTCTCCACCTGCTGCCTTTTGAAAAGAGGAGGAGTGACAGCACAGTATGGTAGGGACAGGCAGCTAAAGGAGCCAGGAGGCCAGTGGCATAGGGAGGGCATGGCCAGCCTGTGTCCTCACACGTCTCCCCTTCATGGCGGCAGCACACTCCCTACCCTGGCAGTGGCGCCCGGGCCATCCCAGGGGGTGGGGGCAAAGCAAATGTAGGTGTGTGCGGAGCCCCAGCCAGCTTTCTCTCTTGCAAGTCCTCCCTTTAGACAACTGGCTGCACGTCAAGCCAGGAAAGTGGAATGGAGGACACTGGCTGGGCCAGCCTCCCCTCCCTCAGCCCCATCCTGCTGCCATTTTTGTCTGCCTCGCAGCTGGGCCAGCCCTCCTTGCACACCGCTGCCTTTCCTTCTAGGCAGGAGGGGTTAAAAGTACAGATCCACAGCACGGCTGGCAAGGGAGGGCTCCCTTGGCAGCCACGGCTGCTCTCCACTTTCATACCCCATTGTAGACTGCCTAAAATGTAAGGCCGAGCTGCGTGATGGGGAAGAGATGGGGAAGCAGCCGCCTCAGGGGAGAGGAGAGGCACAGGGCTCAGGGTGGCCGCATGGGGCTCAGGGCAGCCAGCAACCCCGATTCACCCTACGGAAGGCCAGCCCAGGAGTGGCTGGCCAGCAGGGGAAGGGGAGGCGAGTGAAGTGGCCCCAGAGGCAGGGCAGCGTGGGTTCTTGGGGATATGTGCACCCTATTATAGCTCCGGCCGTGCATAAGGCAGCCAGAAGTCTCTTCACAGTGACTCATTAGAGGGCCAGCCCTGGCTACTACTTTGCATAGTCACGGCACTACTGTGCTCATGTAGCCTACTTAGTTCCTACTAGGTACTTGCTGTTGTGGATGAGAAAGGATAGGTAGGTAATTTGCATGAATTACAAGACTACTTAATGTTGATATATACTCTTTTCCTGGTCTCAAGGCACTTAATATGCTCTACCTCAGAATCTCTACAAAATCTCATTGATGACATCTGCAAGCTCACCATAGTTGACCTGATATGTGAACTGGGGATGCTTTCACTCATAGCTCATGCGCTCAAATATGACACTACAGCAGAGAGATACACTAAATGTGCTCTGACACCATCTGGATGCATCTTTAGAGTCAAAAGGGATCTTAAGAAAGATCACTGCAGAACAGACTCTGATGTGTCATCCATATATTACATAAAGGACTGCAATTCACAACCCATTTATTCCAGAGGATTCCTAAAGGAAAATGCTACAGGGGCAGGCAACGTGTGGCTCTCCAGATGTTGCTGAACTACAACTCCCATCACCCCCAGCCACAATTTATTACAAATGGGGATGATGGGAGTTGTAGTTCAGCAACTTCTGGAGAGCCACACATTGCCTACCCCTGTTGTAGGGTGCGGAACACAGGGCCATACTTCTAGGATTAAACACATTGGCTGACATGTTGCACAAGGCAACACCAGTATTTCCAACCCACAAGGGCTGCTGTACATATGAAAGCCATGCAGTGTTGCATAAGAGTGCAGTTATACAACTACTTAAAGCAGTACACAGGCACTTGCACAGTGCTACTTCCATTACTTCCAATAGAAATAGTACTGCACAAGTGCCTGCAGGCTGTTCTAAGAAGTTGTGCAACTGCTCTCTTACAATGCAACACCACCAGGGCTGGCTTTCTTGTGCACCAGTGGCATTGTTAAGGGGGCTCAGGGGGCATGGCCATCAATGTGTTGGGGGGTGACCCAGATCTCTCCCATCTCACTTCTTGTCTTCTTTGCTGCACGGACAGTGGCAGAGGAGCTAAACAGCACACCGTCTCTTTAGTTCTGCTGCTGCCATCGAGGTGGTGGTGGTGGCAGCAGCAGCGATGAAGGCTGCCCCAACAGGTTGGAAATGCCAGCAGTGCCTTGTGCAACATGTTGGTAAGTGACCAAAAGGTGAATAAATGAAAACATATTGTGTAAAACTCATCTATCTATCTATCTATCTATCTATCTATCTATCTATCTATCTAATTCTCTAAGGTGTACCCATGGTTAATCCCATGCGTGGCAACTCTCACGAGAGTTTGTAAACAAAAGTACCATCGTGATTGGGCAGTGGAGATTCCATATGCAGATAAAGAGGAGGAGCCTGTGATGGCTAAGGACAGTTGGAATGCAACTGTTACTGGTCGGAAGATGTTCTTGATAGTAGAGGATAGACAGATAGATAGCTAGACAGACAGACGGATGGCAGGGGTCTGCGAAAAGAGGGGTCGTGAGGGAGGAAAGAGCCCCTTCAGAAGGAGGCTGCCATTGTGTGAATTAGATGAGGAAACAAGATGAACAAGATCTGTTAACTCAGGAAGGGAGGGGGGAGAGTGAGAAGGGGAAGGAAAGAGAGAGGAAGAAGACAGAGGGGAAGAGTGAATGGAGGAGAGAGAGAGAAAGAAGGGAGGGGAGGAGAGAAAGAAGGAAGGGCAAGGGATGGGCCTGAGCCTGCCAGCAGCCTGAGGGGAACGAGCAGCCATGGTGGCACCTACTGGCAGCAAGGAAGGGCCCAGTCAACCAATACTGCTGTTTGGGACTACTGAGGCCATTGGAGGAGGGTGGCAGGCAGGCAAGGGACAGGCCCAGGCCATGGCCAGTAACCATGACGGTGATGGCAGCAAAGAAGTGTCTGGTCAACCACTGCTACTTCTGCTGCTCTTGTGGGGAGGAGCAGGAGCGGGGCTCGGGTGGGGAGGTCTCTCTGGATAGGGGGTTGCAGCTTGGCTGATAGGCGCCATCAATACTGTGGCCATAACCAAGAGGGGTGAGGGGGAAGGAGTAAAAGGATGAAGGAGTGACCAAAAGGGGTGAGGGGGATGGAAGCAACCGGATGGAAGAGGAGGAGCAGGAGTGCGGCTCAGGTGAGGGCGGAGAGATCTCTGAGGTGAGGGGAACAATCAAGTATTAGCGTGCAGGTGCTCTTAGCAGGTTAATGGAGAATACTTTAATGGAGCCAATTGACTTGAATTTCAAGATTTTTTTTTAATGGTAGTGAACCCTTTTGGGATGTCTGGTTTAATTGTTCAGTCATTATGAGTCAGGACCTTAAAGTCTCCCATCAACTAAAGTTAATTGAACTAAAATCCTATTAAAATCAATGGCAATTCAGCCAGTAGTGTCTAACCTTTCTTGCTGATTTCAGTGGAGTCTAAATGTAACTAACTATAGTTGGATTCACCCCACAGGTGCAGTCTTGCTCCTATTGGAATTAATAACAGAACACCAGCTGATTGACATGCTACATCAATCAAATCTTTGCCATTTTCAGTGTATTGCTTTCAGTGTATTGAGATGCATACTAGTCAAGCAGTCAAGAGAGTAAAAAGCTTACAATTCTGATAAAAGTTCCCATTATTACCAGTTTTGTCATTTAAAGTTTTTATGACACCTGACCTGGAACACCTTGGGGTCAAAAAATTGGCCAGCCTGTTATTCTCAGTTGTTATAGTATGGCTTATTTCTTGCTGATAACAGTTAAAGAGCAGAACCTATGCAGGGGGAGAATAGCCAACTTAAGAAAAGTATATTTGCCTAGCTCATTTCCTCCTATTTAAATTAGATATAAAACAACTGCATGGTGCATTAATATCACAAAATAGTTTCTAAGCAGAGCATAAAAGGATTAGTGGTTCATAGGAGAGACAAGTTACCATTTAAAAATCTTTTCCAAACTATGACAGGTAAAGCAACAGAAGATTGTGGGACAAGATTCAAAGTTCCTGCTCTAATTTCAAATGGCATGATCTTTAACACTCAATTCAAGCATGTTTAGGATTAAAGTAAAGGTAAAGTTGACTCCTGGCAACCACAGAACCCTGTGGTTTTCTTTTGGTAGAATACAGGAAGGGTTTACCATTGCCATCTCCCACATAGTATTAGTTGATGCCTTTCAGCATCTTCCTATATTGCTGCTGCCCAATATAGGTGTTTTCCATAGTCTGGGAAATATACCAGTGGGGATAGGATTACACTACACTACAAAATATATCCTAAATACATGAAAAGATTCTATTTTCAGATAAATTCCCAGTACTGTTGGTCCTTCCTCCCGTTTTTGGAGTAAAAAAACCAAAAAAACCTACAATCAAAGTGTGTGTGTGATTGAGAGAGAACTGAGTCACCAGTTTTTATTCCTTGGAACTGATGATTCATCCATTCAGTCATCATCTCAGGGCCATATTAACAAGCAAAACACACGTGGGTTGTAATTCACAAACCACTTTACACCCGAATGCCCCTTAACCGGTGAGATTCGATCATGCTATGCTATGTTATGCTATGCTATGAAACAACAGTGAGTTCTTCAACTCCACCCTCTCCCCCAATATTTAATGTACACATTTCTTCCATGTGGAAAGTACGGGGGTAGAATAACTAGGTGCCAAGCAAGACAAACACAGTGTACCCACGTTTCAGCCTCTAAAATCTTTAGAACTGCCCCCTTACACATGCATACACACAACCAGGTGTAAGATCAGCTTGTCAGTTTCACTTTTGAGATCAGACAGGTGTGTGTCTGCGTATGCGTGTCCACGGTGCACCGGCCCTTCTTAACCGTAAATACTGAAAGAGCTACGCACAAGGGATATGGAACAGCTCCCTTCGCCACATCCAGGACCTGCGTCGTTCCTCCTCCATCTCCTCTTCCTGTGACATCTTATATAATAATGATCCAAGCTAATCAAAAGCGGAAGCCGACCAAGCCGCCTTTGGAGTATGAGCTGAAGGTAATTTCCTTAGGAAGAGATGCACCGGACAAGAAACCATTCACTCTTTCTTAAGTAATGACATCGGGCGCTTTTGCTAGAAAAATCCGGAATGGCAGAAGCGACGCAGCAGCCAAATGCAAACGCTCGTTATCCAGCAGAGAGAGGATACGGGGTGCTGTTGCTGCTGCGGCGCTGGGTCTCGCACTGCGAAGCTTAACACAAACATCGCAAAACCATCCCTTCAGGATTCCTCTCTCTTCTCCCCCTTCTTAGTGATCGGGAACATCAGCTTGGTTGAGCTGCTTCCCTGAGGCTCCTTGATTAAGGGCGGGGGGACGGGGACGGAGGCGGGAAGACAATAAGAGGCAAAGTTAACTCTCCGCTCCAGTCCCTTAAGAGCCCCTCGTGAAGCGGCCTCCAGCCCGCCTTTGCTGCTGCAACGCGCGATTCAGCACGAGCAGCAGGCACCTTAAGCAACTTGTTATGACAGACGAGCCGTCCTCCACCACCATCCCCCCCCCACTCCTCGGGGCGGGGGTGAAGAGAAGAAGGGCCGGGGCAGATGGGTCCCTTACCTTCCCCCAAGCAGCCCAGCGGGAGCGCCCTGGGGACGCAGCGCGGGAGTTTATGGATGTTGCAAGGAAGCGCGGGGAGCGAGCGAGCGAGCGAGCGAGGTGCGCTTGAAGCTGCTGTTCAGCTGACAGGAGTTCCACTGGGGAGGTGGGGGAGGGAGGGAGGAGGAGGATGTTGAGAGTCAGCGAGGAGGAAGACTCTCACAGTGGAGCGGAGGGAGCGGTGTAGGGGGGCGGAGGACTTTCCCAGGGCTTGTTGTTTACGCATTGCTGCCCTGTTCGGTGCACACAATTCACTCTCTGATTGGACACAAACTGGGGCACAGCCTTTCGCGCTGCCCGCCCGCCCTCTCGTCTCACAGCCGTGGTGCCACACGGAGCCCCGAAGGGAATAGCGGCAGGCTGGCAAGTTTGCCCCGCGCTGAAGACTTGAGCTCCAAGGCTGGCCCTGATAATACGCGCCAGCGCGCGCACAGTCCAGCCAATCGCCTTGGCAAACGCAGCCGCGCGCCCTCGCTCCTGCAATCTTGAATCTTCTGTGTCTGCCTCCGAATTTTTTTCTCTTTTTTTACCCTTCCTGGTCTTGACTCCTGTACACATGGTGCTAGGACTCGGGAGTAATGAGCATGTGCGCGTGGTTTGCACATGCTCACTAAGGTCCGATGAAGTCACAGTGAAGCTGCTGCCCTTACACTGCCTTTTCCTGTTCCTCGCAGTTGACGGGAATTGTTAGCCACCAGTTATATAACATGCGCTTTGAATTTTCCATACCCAGCTTTGGGGGTGGGGGGGGGCGGGGACTCCCGTTCCATCATTCAGCCCTTTACGCTTACGCACCGAAGGGGACAATTCAGTTTCTTTGAAGCAAAGGAAATTGGGATAAAGGAGAGACAAGTGTAAAGGAGAGGAGAGAATGACGTGCGCCCAGCCAGATGTGCAGTTCGCTCTTAACCATGTTTACTAGGAAGTAAGTCCCATTAACTTCAATGGGACTTACTCCGAAGTCAGTGTGCCTAGGGCTGCAGCCTTAGTACGGGCCAATGTGCAACAGAGGGATGCTGGGTGAAAGGGCGTTTACCTCAACACGATAAATGATTGGAACCCAGATACAAGGCACAGCTTTTTTCATCCCTGCAGCAGTGCTCACATGTGAAGTTGCACTTGCACCTGCTGAATTCCCCCCCCCCCCCACTCTGCAATTATGAAAGGTATAGAATAACACAACCCTCTCTTTCCACCTAATGCTGCAGCAGGAAATGACTTGCCTAGCAAACATGAGGTTGCCGGTTCATATCCCCTCTGGTACCTATATTGGGCAGCAGCGATATAGGAAGACGCTGAAAAGCATCATCTCAATCTGTGTGGGAGGAGGCAATGGTAAACCCCTCCTGTATTCTACCAAAGACAACCACAGGGCTCTGTGGTCTCCAGGAGTTGACACTGACTCAATGGCACTTTACCTTACCTCTTTCCTTTCCTTTGCAGCAAACTGGCAACCAAAGGTAGACTTGAGTTCCAGATACCACTTTTTTTTTTTTAAGGAAAAAGATTTGACTGTCCATCTCTGCATAGAAACAATACTGTACAGTGGCTGCTGCTGCTGCTGCTACTACAACAAATATTTGTATATCAGTTTTCAACTGTTCTCAAAGCAGTTTACATAGAAAAATAAATAATAATAATACTAATAAAATGGTCCCCTGTCCCCATAGGGCTCACAGTCTAAAAAGTACAAGGTAGATACCATCAACAGCCATTGGGTGGGCTGTTGTGCTCTCTCTCTCTGTGCTAGATATAAGAGAACTACCACTTGATGATGGTGCAACGGGAAATGACTTGACTATCAGCAAGCCAGAGGTTCCTGGTTCAAATCCCCACAGCAATATAGAAAGATCCTGAAAGGCATAATCTCATACTGCATGGGAGATGGCAATGGTAAACCTCTCCTGTATTCTACCAAAGACAACCACAGGGCTCTCTGGTCACCAGGAGTTGACACCAACTCCACGGCACACTTTTCCTTTAGTGGGCTGAGTATAGAGGTGAAAAGTAGAGTTTCAAACTCTACTTGGCTATAAAGTGAACTGCCAGGTTGTAACACTGAAAGCTCTTGTAGCCCTTTAACAACTCTGTAGCACCAAAAGAGAATGCAGCAGTAGATTCTTCCATTCTGATTCCCTATCATAAGTTAATGTCAATAAATGACATGTTCATGTGAATAAGTGACAAACTTATTCCTCTGGTACCAGTCTGTTGGTAACCTCCAGATTTGACTACCGCAATGCTCTCTCTGTGCGGCTGCCTTTGTACATAATTTGGAAACAGCAATTGGTACAGAATGCGGTGGTGAGGTTGGTCTCTGGTAGGGATGCGAGAGCCGGCTCGCTTTGAGCTGCGCTCGACATCGAACCAGCCTGCTTCAGAAGGTCTGGGTTCGAACCAGACTGACCCCCAGTTCGAAGAATTGGCTCAAGGGGTATACTTGTAAAGGGGAATCAGACAAGAGTGGGATTCCCTAGCCTAAAGGTGGGGGGCGAATGAAAGGGGAATCTTTTACCTTTAAAATAGGTAGCAGCGGCAGAGACATTGGAAGCAGTGGCAGGGGCTCCTCCAAATCCCCTGCCAGCCTCCCAAATTACAGTCCGGACTGGCTATGGCCTTGTTTGGGCCTCTGTGCATGTGCAGAGGCCCAAACTGGTCCGTAGCTGGCCCAGACTGCCATTTGGGAAGCCAGGGGGTGGGGTTGGAGGAGCCCCCGCCCCGTTGTTTCCTACAATGTCTCCACCATGGCTACTGCTGCGGCCGCCCCTGGGGCCTTCATTTTTATGGTAAAGGATTCCCCTTTCACTCACACACCCCCACCCTTAGTCTAGCTGAACTGGACTGGACCCAGTTCAGCCAAGTCTGAGTCTAAGCCAGGTCAGCTTGAATCTGATCTGGATTCAAGCCGAACTGGCAAAACCAGTTCTATACACATCCCTAGTTTCTGGGTCATCTCGAAGAGACAATATTACTCCTATATTAAAAGAACTACACTAGCTACCACTATTTTTCTGGGCAAAATACAAGGTGCTGGTTATAACCTATAAAGCCCTAAAAGGGTTAGAACCCGTGTATTTAAGAGAACATCTTCTTCACTATGAGCTGCTGCCCCATCATCAACTGAGATCATCCGGAGAGGTCTATTTGCAGTTGCCACCAGTTTGGTGGCTACTCAGGGTCTTCTCTGTTGCCATCCTGACACTTTGGAATGCACTCCCTGCTGAAATGAGAGCTTCCCCATCTCTGACAGCTTTTAAAAAGTCTCTAAACACTCATTTATTCACTCAAACTTTTTAACTAGAATTGTAGCTTTAAATTATTTTAATGTTTTAATTTTTGTTTTAATTTGTTTTATGTTGTTGAAAACCTCCCAGAGATTCAAGTTGTACAAATATAGTTATACCCCAGAGATAATGAATGAATGAATGAATGAATAAAATAAAATAAAATAAACATGTTAATAGCATGTGACATGCAAAAACCCTACATATTGTACATGTAATCGAATATGCTTAACTTTATTTAAAAAATAAAATGACATAATTAAAATATTGATAACCTTTATTATCAATTGCATAATGCCCACCAGTTTGCTCTCAAGCAAGAAAGTTTATGTCATAAAATTCAAGCCAGGCCTTTTAATTTAGTAAAAAGGATTATTGTTTAGGTGATAGGGTAAGCAGATGCTCAGTGGTAGAGCATCTGCTTTGTATGCAGAAGGCCCCAGGTTCAGTCTCTGGCATCTCCTGGTAGGATTGGGAAAGACTTTGCCTGAAACCTTGGAGATCGGCTGCCAGTCAGTGTAGCAGACAATACTGAGCTAGATGGGCCAATGGTCTGAATTGGTATAAGGCAGTTTCCTATGTTCCTAGGTGAAGGTGCTGGTGGGATGATAGAGCAGAGATGTATAACATTGTGAATGGTGTGCCCACCCCCAACCTCACAATTAGAACTCTAGGATACCCCATGAGATCAGAGGCGTAACTATAGGGGGGGCAGGGGGGGCACGTGCCCCGGGCGCCATCTTTTCTGGTCACATGGGGGGCGCCGTCATGACCAATTTAAAAAAAAAATTAAATTTTTTTTTTAATACAAATGTTTCCTGCTCAGTGCAGCAGTGCTGCAGCAGTCAAGGGAGCGCGTCGGTGCCCCCTTCCCCACGAGCGGTCCCTTCCGCGCCGCCTGCACCCCCCCGCATTGCTTTGCTGGCACCTGGCGGCCAGTCAGTGGCCTGGCTTGGCAGCGGCGGCAGGTGCTTGTGAGGAAAAACCTAAGTATAATGTAGTTTGTTGGGGGGGCGGGGGGGCGACATTTCAGTGCTTGCCCCGGGCGCCGTTTTCCCTAGTTACGCCTCTGCATGAGATGAATTAGCTTTAGGATTAGGAAAGACCAATGAGTGTACTGTATTACACAATGTATTAACTTACGACACCACCATCACTGCCTCAAGAAGATGTGGTGATGATCACCGGTTTAGATGGCTTTTTTTTTTAAGGACTATGGAGATAGGTCTACAGTGACTATTAGTCATTATGGGTAAATAGGAACTTCATGTGTAGAGGTGGTGTGCTTCTGGATTCCAGTTACTGGAGGACAAAGTACAGGGAGGGGTTGAAGCCTTCATGCCCTCCTTGTGAGCTTTGCAGAGGCTTCTGCCTGGCCACAGAAGCAGGATGCCAAACTAGACAGATCTTTGCTTTGTACCAGCAAGGCTCTTGTGATGTTCTTAGATGTCTATCCCAGTACAAGGTGTGTGTGTGTGTGTACGTCTGTCTGTCTGTCTGTCTGTCAAGTGGGATTCCCAGCAATTCAGCACCTCCATACCAGTACCCCTTTTTCTCTGCAAGCCCGGCAGATTGACCCCATACTTCCAGGGCACTTATACAGCAATGATCTTCATTATTTTTCAAGCAAGGGCCACTTGGGCAAAAAGCCTTCAGTGTAAGAGCCATTGCCCACTGTGTTGACCTTCACACAGTGCTGAGCTCTTCCTAATGTTGGGTGTGTGTGTGTGTGTGTGTGTGTGTGTGTGTGTGTGTGCGCGCGCGCGCCCTTTAAGAGAAACAGAGCCCTATTACACTCCAAAGCCATCTTGGAAGGTGTTCAGTAAGCACTAGAGGACAATATTTAAGTGTGTGGGGTATTCCACTTCAGCTGAAGGTTTACACAGAGCTAAGAAACCATTAGTCCGGGTCTTAGGCTTCAATACTAGCCTGGCCGAGTCAGCTGATCCTAACGGCCAGCTCACATTCACCAAGCTTTATAGAGCTCTAGCCTTAGAGCTTGCTCCTCAGTTTGAGCAACTTGTCTCTAGCAGGAGGACGCTGCCTAAACATCCGTGCTTGTTTTTTGCCTTGGATTTTAACTTCTCCCCTGCTTTTGGCCCTCCTGTTCCGTTCATGCCTTAGATCTTGATCTCTGCCTAGTTTTGCCTATGCACCCACTTCTCACCCTCTGGTCCTTGTCCTCGTCTGTATCACAGCCCTTTCTTATTTTGACCATGCCCTTGCCTCTCACCCACTTGTGGTGATAGTCTCTGGTCCTGGTACCCAATGGCTTGCAGCCTGCTGAGACATGACACCCACGCAAGGGGGGGAAAGTGGGGTGGGGCAAGTATGGTAAACTGGAGCCAAGCACTGCTGTCATTATCAATGGCAGGAAGTATAAAATTATTGTTCTCTTCTCCTTCATTGATCACCAGGTACAATGAGGGAAATCAAGGATGATGACCCCCAATACTATTGTCATTGTCAGTCATATTTGTGGTATTTGCACTCATTGGCCAAAATACTGGAAGGGACACTGGTTTATCAACTGGGAAGAAAAATGCCAACACGTTTTCTTTTATATTTTTAGAAGGCCTAGAAACTTTTTTTAAAAACATGAAAACTGAATATTTAGGGGAAGAGAAATGCACAGTGCAATGATATGGCTTCACCAGGAAGAGGGGAGCAGGGAGTGACAGCAGTGGCAGTGCAGTCGCTGAGGATAATTTCTAGTAGTGCTACTGCACCATATCCACATTTACTTAGAAATAAGTCTCATTGAGTTCAATGGCATTTACTGCCAGGTAAGTGCACATAGGATTGTAGCTTCTGCTGCTGCTGCAGACAGACATAGCTGTCTTTTGGTTTCCATTTACTAGATGCTGTTAATGTGTCTCTGGATAAATGACCCCATTAACCACCAAACAGTCATTTTTTCATATAGCCATTAGTAGATGTAGTTCAACATTAAATGCAACTATATAGAGATCTGAGAGATCACAAATACGGGTTTTTCCAGATTATCCTTTTTTGAGTAGTATATGTTTAACTGGTATTCTTTTGTTGCATTGACCCCAAATAGGGATGTGCAGAAATTGTTCTATTTGAACCTGGTTTGAAAAGAACCAGGCCAGTTTGACTGGTTCAAATTCAAACTGGCCTGGCCCCCCCAAAAGTGGTGCCAGTCTGAGTTTGAACTGAACCAACCTCAGTTCTAATGGAACCAGTTCGGAACTGGTTGTGCGGTTCGAGGGATATGCTTGTAAAGGGGAATCTGGTGAGGATTCCCCTTTGCAAACAATTGGGGGGGGGACCCTATAAAATACTTATAATGGCAGCTGGGGGCCCCACAAGAGGGCACCTTACCGCCGCTGGCTCCTCTAAAGTCTGGACTGGGTCTGGTGCTCCAGGGCGGCCCAGTTCCAGCCTCCATGTATGACCTCCATGCATGACCTCCACGCATGCATGGAGGCCATCTTGTACTAGTGCAAAATTGTGCCATCACATGAATGGCCTCCGTGCATGCATGTTGGTCATGCAATTGGCCTCCGTGCATGCTTGGAGGCCAGAACTGGGCTGCACTGGAGCTCCAGATCCCGCACTGGAAATCCAGATCCCGTCTGGACTTTTAAGGAACCGCTGCCACTGCTGGTGGTAAGGTGCCCTCTTGCCGCTGCCACCCCTCAGTCACCATTAGAAGAAATATTTTAAAGGCAGGGTTTTGCCCTTTATAAATATACCCCTCGATCCAAATCAAACCGGTTTGGAACTGGTTCAGCCCAGTTTGATGCTCGAACCAAACCAAGGGCCAGTTTGACTCAAACTGGCTTGCCAGCTCGCGGACCAGCAATTCAGGTTTGAATTAGGTTCAAATTGAAACCGAACTATGCATATCGATTGCATGCACACCCCTAACCCCCAAAGAGTCCCCTGCCCCTAGGAAGCAGGGATATTCCCCTCTTGCAGAAATCTCACATTTCCCCTGCACACAAGCTGCAATAATTTGTCAATGCGGAAAAATGTTCCCTTAGTGTTTCCTTTGTGACTGTGAATGCTATTTTATAGTGTGTGGTTGTGTGAGTACAGTGGACACTTGAAGTCCCTGTGACATCACTGACAAGTGACACCGCCTCACCCATCACAATTCCCTTACCATTTTATGAGCTTTTTAAAAGTTTCTTTTGATTTTGCTTTAAATTTTTTTAAGCTGTATGATCTTATTCTGTAATAATTCATTCCCTATGTCCCACCCCTTTTTTAAAAAGTAAGATGAAGAGGCAGAAAAACAGCTATCCTTCCTTGGTAAGGCATAAATTTCCTTATTTCAGGTGTGGATGAATGATAGCACCACTGGTACTGGATCTACCTCATGTAAGTGTAAAACAGGTAAAGGGAAAGGGTTCCCAGCCTTGATTCCCCAGATGTTGTTGGATGACAACTTCTGTCATTGCTAGCGACAATGGCAGCTATTGGGGCCGGGGATGATGGGAGTTGTAGTCCAACAATGTTGTGAAATCAAGATTGAGAGCCCCTGTCAGGTTTCTCAGCAGCTTTTAACAGCAGCTTGTGAAACAGATATTAAACAAGAGGAGCTTTCCGGCCCCCCCACCCATCAAGTGTAAAACTACTTGGTATGTTAAGTCTGTCTCAACCGCCCTGAGCCATTTTGGAAGAAATCAATCAATCACTCAATCAAATAAATAAAAATAAATCTGTCATTAGGAGATGAGTTTAAAACTAGAAATTCTTCTTCCTCCTCTTCTTCTTCCTCTTCCGCTTCCTCTTCTTCTTCATGAAAAGCAGCTGTAGGGGCCTTGGTATGGATCAGGACATAGCTGCTGCTGTGGGGGCAATTTTGGCATGAAAACGAAGCAGAGTGGAAGTGTTAACTTCCCCTCCCTGCATGCTGTGGTCCTGATTTGTGTCAGAACCCTTCTGAGGTTGCTTTTTGTGGAGAGAGGAAGGAGAAAAAAGACATTTCCAGTTTTAAGCCCAATTTCTTAATGGCAAGTTTAACATAATGTGTAGATTGGCCCAAAGTGATAGGGGAAAGCTTCAGTTATTTAATTTCTCTGTGTCACGATGCTGTTTAAAAAGGGAGGGGGCACAGGAGAAGAGCCAGTGAAAGTTGCCAGCCCTAATAGTGTTAAAGGGAGAAGACAGACTTGTTTTCAAAACATCTGGAAAGGCCTTGCCTGGCTGCAATTGTGTGGGATTTCTAACCCATGTCAACATAGGCTGTTGATTGAGAATAACTCTGATTCAATAGTTTCTGAAGCATTCCTGGGGAGCTTTAGTTCTTTGGGAAAATATTTCATGAAGAAGAGATTTAGCAGTTTGGAACTTTTAGTTTGTTAATTGTAGTAACAGCAGGCATGATCCAGCCAAAATTAAGCACCTACAAATCCCATTACTTTCAGTGAGAAAGTTAAGCATGTGCTTAATTCTTTCCCACTTAAATCAAAGGGACATTAAAATGCCCAGTTTTCACAGTATTTGCAGTATTTTTTACAGATAATGCATTTGTTTTATTGGTATTTACAGTGCACTGAGAAATTTCTGTGATCAAGTTCTAGACAAGGGACTGTGCTTCAATTTCAAGTTCAGTTTTAGTTTCAAATGTTCAAAGTCTTTGGTGTTTGGTGACAAGCGTTGTATGGGAATATTTTAAATCAATATATTTATGTTTGCCTTATGGTGGTCAGAGACCATAATAAAGATATTGATTGATTGACTGACTGATTTATTGATATAAATCCAGAGAGATATGGACTATTAAAGTCTATTAAAATCCTGTTATTAGGTTGAGTGGCCAAGAGGATTTTTAAACTTTCATTTCATGTGAACTGAAATGGCCTGGAAGCCCACAGAGTGCTTTCAAACTGTACAGTAAGCTGTGGTCTTTTCATTGTACATTAAGACTTACTGTTGGATCTACTCTTAGATAGTTTCTAGTGTTCATGTGATAGAGAAGACTTCACCTTGCTGCAAGTCATATTTTTTAGCCTACTTTCCAGTCAGAGGCGTATCTAGGGAAAATAGCGCCTAGGGCAAGCACTGAAATTGCACCCCCTGTCCAAACATCTGACACCCATCTTTCAGATAACTTTTCCATAAAATCAGCTCAAAAATACAAGTCAAGCTCATTAATCTTTTAATAGTTCAAAAAATATTTAGCAGTGGATGTAGCCAGACCAAAAAATGCTGGGAAACTACAAATTTCAGTATGCTGGGGCTCATGAAATACCCAAATACTATGTGAAGGTGTACTTGGAAAACTAAACAGAAGTGCCTGTCTAATGCTCTACTATGCATTGTAGCATCACTATTACATAAGTTTTAAAAAATAAATGGAGAATTTAACTTTTCCCAGATACTCTGAAAATAATTAAAGGATATGCAGAGTAAACTGTGTCACTGCTTGGAATATATTCTAGTCTTTCAGAAAGACAGTTAAAATGAGAAAAAGAGAGCAAGAAACTCCCAGTGGGCCTTAATACTAAGGATTTCACACTGATTCAAAGACAAACTCTCCATTAATAGTCATATTATTAAGACATAACATTTAACTCGCTTATCACAAGAAGCAAAGTAAGAGCAAATGAATACAATCCTATCTCATAAGCTTCAGCTCAGTATTCACAAGCCCTGATTATCTGTACATAGTGCCAAACTAAATATGTGTACGGTGACTTATATTATATTAATTTTTTTAAAAAAATTACCTATAGCCCCTTTGGGGGCTTCCGGAAGTCCATGGTGGGGTCTGCACAGGTCCCCCCTCCCCCCGCAGGCCTCTAGGGCCTCACAAAGACCATTTGAGCATGTGTGTTGGCCATTTTTAAAATTTTTTTTAATGGCCTCTGAAAACAAAATGGCCACTGTGCATGCTCAAATGGCCTCTGCAAGGCCTGGCATGGCCTAGGGCCTCACAGAGGTCATTTGAGCATGTGCGGTGGCCATTTTGTTTTTGGCTGCCATTTAAAAAAAAATTAATTTTAAAAAATGTCGCCCCCTTCAAGTGGCGCCCAGGGCACGTGCCCTGCCTGCCCCACTCTATATATGCTCCTGTTTCCAGCAGGCTTAGGAGATCACCCGGCATTCCATGTGTGTGTCCATCTGTGTGTGTGTCCCCCCCACGATCAACTTCACAATGCCTGAGCCATTATGCACCAAACTGGGCACAGTTGTAGGTACACAATCAACCTCAATGGCATAGTTTTGTGATGATTTAATCAATCCCAGTTCAAGATGGCAGACACGTAAACTTTTGAGGCACAAGTGGGCTAATTTGTGGACTGCCTAACTGATTTGAACCATTTTTTCTACAGCTGTAGGGACACCTCAATGACATAGTTTGTGATGATGTCATCCACCCTCATCCTTCGTCATATGGAAGATGCCTGCACATCTGAGGTCCAAGTGGGCTAACTTGTGGACTGTCTAACTGATTTGAACCAGATTTGGTACAGTTGTAGTGACTAATGCACAGGGACACCTCAATGGTGTAGTTTGTGATGAAGTCATCCACACCAATTCAAGATGGCAGACGCATAAACATTTGAGATGCAAGTGGGCTAACTTGTGAATCACCTAACCAATTTGAACCAAATCTGCTACAGCTGCAGGGACATATAGACACACCTCAACAGTGGAGCTTGTGATGATATAATCCACCATGAATCAAGATGGCAGATGCATAAATATTTGAGGCGCATGTGGGCTACCTTGTGAACCACCCAATCAATTTGAACCAAATTTGCCACAGTTATAGTGAGTTTCAAGTAAGGACACTCAATGGCATAGTTTGTAATGATGTCATCCACCGTGATTCAAGATGGCAGACATGTGAAAATGTGAACATCTGAAGTGCAAGTGGGAACTGATTTGGACCAAATTTGGTACAACTGTAGGGACACATAAAACACATAGTTTGTGATGATGTCATCCACCCCAATTCAGGATGGCAGATGCATGACCATTTAAGGCACAAGTGGACTAACTTGTGAACTGCCTAACTGATTTGGACCAAATCTAGTCCAGCTGTAGGGATATTGAAAGTAAAGTAGGCAGGTTAGTTTTTACTATAACAACTTGTCTAATAATGGAACTTTCACTTCCTGCACAGGTGGAATTTCTTTTTGCTGTGTGGGACTCTGTTCCATTTCCAGTTCCCAACATTTAGTGACATTTACATGTTTCCTCTACGTAATAGATCTTATCATTGCAAGGGGTGTAACTATAATAGGGCAAGGGGAGACAGTTGTCTGGGGGCCCACTGCCTGGGGGGGCCCCCAGAGGCAAGTTGCATGACTGACTCCCCCAGCTGCGCACCGGCCCAGGCGTCCTTCAGTTGTATTCATCCTCCGAAATTGATGTGTTAAGAACTGGAGTTACCAGAACAGCATGTCTTTCTCTAGTTCCATTAAACGACTTGCATTGTCCACAATTTACAAAACCTTAAAAAAAATAATTTAGGATGATGTTCTATTGTGGCACATAGGTCACACACACACACACACACACACACCGCTTTTTGTTGCCACTATTCAGCCTCATTTAAGATTTCTTTACTTCATGAGCTGAGCTTCAGTGAGGGGAGGGACCCATTTTAAAATCTTGTCTCTGGGCCCACTCCAATCTTGCTACGCCCCTGATCATTGCAATAAGTTAAGAGAGAACTTATCACAGCTAAATGACAACCCTTACATCTCCTTGTACATCTAATCCTGTAATGATACAAATCTTTAGAGATCAAGCAATGCTAATGTGGTTTTGTAGCTATAAAATTTGTAGTTGGCAGAGTCCTTTACAAAGCAGAACACTGAAAGGGCCAAAGTGATGATAAACTGTTTGGTTTAAGAATGACATAGGAGTGAGCAGTTTGCTTACTTGTGCTAAAGTACCAAATATGCCTTGAAGAAATGTCTGTGCAGATCTCCATGGGGAGAGGGTGCTGGGGTGGTGTTGCTTTGCCCCCTTCTAAAACGGAGAAAAGAGGCACCTTTTAAAGAGGTGACTCTCTTAAGGGGAGAGCAACTGTCTCTATTCAGCCCCAGCACAGCGGTATTTCAGTGGCAGTTGCTGGTGTCTACTTTGTGTTTCTTTTTAGACTGTGAGCCCTTTTGGGACAGGGAATCATCTTGTTTCTTTTTCTCTGTAAACTAATTTATGAGCTATTTTGGTCGAAAAGCAGTATATACATATTTGTATTAATAATAAGAGAGGGCATCAAGTCTGATAAACTAGAAAAAACTTAAGAGAAATTCACAGGAAAATAGGAAACTGACTTATATGGAGTCAGACCATTGGTCCTTCCAGTTCAGTATTGTCCACACTGACTGGCAGTGGTTCTCCAAGGTTTCAGGCACAGGCAGGAGTCTCTCTCAGCCTTACCTGGAGATACCAGAGACTGGGCCCTTTTGCATGCAAAGCAGATGCTCTACCTTGAAGCAGCAGCCTCTCCTCAGAATTTCTGTGGGTGGGAAATACCAAACACTAAAAGGTAATTTAGTCTCCCTGACCAAAACTCGGGTCTTAAATGGAGAGAGATAAATCAGGGAGGCAGCCGAAGGAAAAACTGTTGCAATGATTGACTTTAATTATTGTAACTGGCTGAGTAAATGCACATTTAACTGGCTACAAAAGTCTTATCCAGACATTATGTTGTAAGTGCATTCAGGTGCCTGTACACATATACGTGTTTTTGTGTAAATGACTGTACATGCATTCATTTAAAAAGTGAACCTGGGTACAGGCACCCTGAAATGGAGATACAGAGAGGAAGTGTACTGCTGTATGTGCATTCATCAGAATGTGTGGAAGCACACACTGTACACAGATGGTACAAGCACAGAACATAATGTGTGGATAGGACTAAAGATTCACAGTGTTTAGATACAATAAATGATTGTACCAGGAACGGCCAGTGGGGAAGTGGTTCTATTCTTAGTCCTCCTGTGTGGTGTTGAACAAGATGTGCTGTTGAACCCGTTGGGAACAACAACCACAATGCTATAAAATTCAACAGATATGTAAGTGGAAGTTTGTTCAGAAAGCCCAGCACAGTCACATTTAATGTCAAAAGAGGAAATGTCTCAAAAATGAAGAGATGTATTAAAAGGAAGTTGAAAGGGAGAGTAAAGAAGATCAAATTTTAGGGCTCTTGAAGGTTATTTAAAAACCACTAAATCAGAGAAGCTCAGCTAGAATATATACCGCAGATTAGGCATAGCACATACAACCAAGTCAAAGAGAGGGTCAACATAACAAAAAGAGTCAAGGATGCTGTAAAAGGCAAGAAGTCTTCCTAAGTTCCTTTAAATAATAGAAGCTTTGCTCAACTGAGAAGAAATAAAAAGAACACAAACTGTGGCAAAACAAATATAAGTTGACAAGCAAAAAATACAATCTGAAGTACATATTGCTAAAAACATGTACAATGAACAATTAAAAACCATCAGAAACAGGAAGACAGCTGTAGGCTGTATACACTGTTTGACAACAAAGTGGTGAAAGGGTTGCTAGAAAACAGAAAAGTGAAGAAATGCTGAATGAATACTTTTCATTGGTTTTCATTGCAGAAGATCATGGTCTGAACCAGAGTTCCCTCTAAAGCATGCACACGTGCTTGTGCTCACACAATTCTTTATGTCTGCTCACTTAATTTTAGATTCCACTCAGGTTGAATCAGGAAGGCCCCACTCTGAATGCACGTGCGCACATACTGCCTTAATTCTGCCACCCAGAACAAAACTAATTCCGTACACAGATGAAAAATATTAGAGAGTACACTGGTCTAAATTGCTTCTTTCAAGGAGGGCATCTGAAAAAAAAAATCAGATCAAATAGAGGCAGAAATAAAACAAACAGAGAAGATAAGAAATTACATTCCAGGGCTAAAATAAAATACAGATTAACAAGTCATAAGATACATGCCAGATTTCAGGCATACAACTGAGATTTCTTTTTTTTAAATCTTTTTTTAGTCTCTATTTTCTAACAAAAATATGTTGCTTGTCACTAAAATTGGCCTTTTAACCAGAGAATTAGAAAGTAGCCAACATAACATCAACTTTTTAAAAGGATCCTGGCAGGATTCAGAAAATTATAGGCCAGGCAGCCTAATATTTGTTCTTGATAAACTAGAGGAAAGCATTATAAAAGAGAGGATTATTTAGCATGTAGAAGAACAAGTCTTGGTGAGGAAGAATCAGCATGGCTTTTTAGCAGGATGTAATTGATGGAAATAAACAGTGAGGTCCTGCAAGGATCTGTATTGAGACCAATGCTATTGTTAGTAAATGATCTGTGAGCAATGAGGTGGCTAAGTTAGTGGATAATGAGGCTATTCACATGATGGGGCAAAATAGGGCTAGCAGAGGCTAGCCTGATTTTGCCCTATCGTGTGAACCATCAGGCTCGGCTGCGAGCCCGGTGGTTCCTAGGCGGGTAACCCACCTAAGTACCCCTGCCTTTAAACCAGGTTTGCAGAGTGAGCACTCCACAAACCTGGTTTTAATAATCATGAGTAGCCATGGCTACTCACGAGGAGACCCCCAGAGGGGAGGCTCCCTCCCCACTCACTGCCACAAACTGGGTCTCACTGATCTTGAGACCCGGCTCAATATCTACTTACTCAGAGTGGCCAAACCCCTTATGACTGTGAAGAACTCTAAAAATTGGGTGGATAGGGAACAATGTGGCAAATAAGGCTCAGAGTAAATGTAAAATGATACACCCTGTGGCAAAAAAATATTTCTAAATACACACAGACAGACTAGGGATGTGCACAAAATGGATTTTGTGTTTTGTTTTGAGCTCGAAAAAACATAAAGATGATTGAAATTTTGTTGAAATAGCAGTCAACCCTGTTTGTTTGTTTTTTATTTTATTGTTCAATTTTTATACCGCCTTTCATAATGTATCTCAAGGCAATTTACAAAATTTAAAATACAATAAAATTCCATACAAGCTACATTTCAAACCTTAAAATCAATTAAACATTAAAACCATAAAACACCAAGAAACAATTAAAAAGAAACAGAAGGAAGAAAGGGGAGAAACTTGGCAGCCCCTAAGAGGTAAAAGCCGGAGTTACAGAGTGAATGTTCACTGGGAGAGTATTCCAGAGTCTGGGGGCAACAACAGAGAAGGCCTTGTCCCATGTGCATGTCAGTCTAGCCTCTCTCAATGTCGGCACACCTAGCAAAGCCCCCACACCACCCCCGACAATCTTGTTGGGTGGGAGGAAACCCTTGGAAGCAGGTGTCCTTCAGGTATCGAGGTTCCAAACCATTAAGAGGTTTAAAGCACCTTGAATTGGATCTGGAAATAAATTGGCAACCAGTGCAGCTCTTTCAGAATAGGTGTAATATGCTCTGAGCAAGCAGTTCCAGAGAGAACCCTGGCAGCTGCATTCTGCCAGAGGCATATCTAGGGAAAATAGCACCTAGGGCAAGCACTGAAATTGTGCCCTCTGTACAAATACCTGACACCCATCTTTCAGTTAACTTAACATAATATCAGCTGAAAAATACAAGTCAAGCTTGTTAATCTTTTAATATTTCAAAAACTATGTAGCACTGGACATAGCCAGACCAAAAAATGCTGGAAAACTACAAATTTCATTATGCTGGGGCTCATGAAATACGCAAATACTATGTGGAGGTGTACTTGGAAAACTAAACAGAAGTGCCTGCCTAATTCTCTACTATGCATTGTAGCATCACCATTACATAAGTTTTAAAAATAAACGGAGAATGTGACTTTCCCCAGATACTCTGAAAATAATTAAAGGATATGCAGAGTAAACTGTGTCACTGCTTGGAATATATTCTAGTCTTTCAGAAAGACAGTTAAAATGGGAGAAAGAGAGCAAGAAACTCCCAGTGGGCCTTAATACTAAGGATTTCACACTGATTCAAAGACAAACTCACCATTAATAGCCATATTATTAAGACATCACATTTAACTCACTTATCACAAGAAGCAAAGTAAGAGCAAATGAATACAATCCTAGCCCTGATTCTCTGTACATAGTGCCGAATTAAATATGTGTACAGTGACTTATATTATTTTTAAAGGTTTTACCTGTAGCCCCTTCAGGGGGTTTCCTAAAGGCTGTGGGGGGGGGGTCTGCAAAGGTCCCCCCTCCCCCCACTGGCCTCTAGGGCCTCACAGGGACCATTGTAGGGCCTCACAGGGACCTGGTGGCGCAGTGATAAAACTGCCGCCCTGTAACCAGAAGGTTACAAGTTCGATCCTGACCAGGGGCTCAAGGTTGACTCAGCCTTCCATCCTTCCGAGGTCGGTAAAATGAGTACCCAGAATGTTGGGGGCAATATGCTACATCATTGTAAACCGCTTAGAGAGCTTCCAGCTATAGAGCGGTATATAAATGTAAGTGCTAAGTGCTATTGCTATTTGAGCATGTGCGGTGGCCATTTTTAAAAAATAAATTTTGTTTTTAAAAAATGGCTGCTGAAAACAAAATGGCCACCGCACATGCTCAAATGGCCTCTGTGAGGCCTGGCATGGCCTAGGGCCTCACAGAGGCCATTTGAGAAGAGTGGTGGCCATTTTGTTTTCTGCGGCCATTTTTTTTAAAAAAAATTAAAATTGCACCCCCCATTCAAGTGGCGCCCGGGGCACGTGCCCTGCCTGTCCCACCCTAGATATTCCCCTGCATTCTGCACCAACTGAAGTTTCTGAATATTTTTCAAGGTCAGTGCAGTAATCCAGCCACGGGTAACTGTGGCTAGATCTGCCTTCTCAAGAAAGGGTCACAGCTGGCACACTAGCCATAGCTGTGCAAAGGCACCCCTGGCCACCGCCTCCACCTGAGTATCCAATAGCAGAGCTGGGTCCAGCAACACCCCCTAACTGCACACTTGCTCTTTCAAGGGGAGTACAACCCCATCCAGAGTTGGTTGAATCACCCAATCCCAATTGGCTTTTCTATTGTTTTGATGAAACAAATTTGAAACATTTTGAGTGTTTTGGCCATAGGGAACAATGGGGAAACTAAAAACACCCCATTTTCCCCCATTGGTAGCTCCTAGGGACACCAATGTGGGTTGGGTGGTAGGGCAACAATGGTTGCTACCTGCCACCCAATCCACTAAAGAAATGGGCAAGCAGACCATTTTAAATGAATTTTTAACCTTTACCCCAAACCTCCATAGGATTGGAAGCCAGTGCCAGAAAACCAATCAGCAAGGGAAAAACAGGCCTCCAAAATGGCGCTCAAAACTTTTTGAATTGAAACAGAGTTGTTTTGTTCTGAGCTCAAAAGAGGCCCTTTTTAAAAGGGCACTTTGTTTCCAGCTTGAAACACTCAAAATGGCCCATTTTGAGTCATAAGATTTAAACGCCAAAATGTTTTGTATATCCCTAACACACATGGCTACCCATATTGTAGAGCTGAAACAGTTGCTGAAAACAGCAACAAAAATGACTGAGAGCACGGAATACCTTCCCTTACCTATGAAGAAAGTTTAAGTGTTCGGGACTGTTTAGTTTATTTCCTTCCTTCCTTCCTTCCTTCCTTCCTTCCTTCCTTCCTTCCTATCTATCTATCTATCTATCTATCTATCTATCTATCTATCTATCTATCTATCTACTGCCTGATATGTATATCTCTAGGTGCTGTACACAATTTAAAACACAACACATATTTAAAAAAGTAAAAACAATTTCACAGAATAAAAACAGTTAAAAATAATTTCAATTACAAGTCTGAAAAAACAGGTTTGTCTTGAGAGTCTTTTAAAAAGCAATCAGAGATGGAGGTGCTCTTATTTCAGGACTGCACAACCTTGTCCCTCTTGCAGATGTTGTACTACAACTCCCCAAATCCCTGACTATTGGTAATTATGGCTGGGGATGATGGGAGCTGAAGTCCAAAAACAGTTGTAGGGCCGAAGTTGTGCAGCCCTGTCTTATTTTGACAGGGAGCATATTCTAAAGCCCTGGGGCAACCACAGAAAAGGCCCAGTCCTGAGTCGCCACCAAACGAGCCAGTGGCAACCATAACTGGACCTCCCCAGATGACCTTAACAGGTACCAGGGTTCACGACAAAAGAAGCACTCTCTCAAGTACCCTGGATATTAATAACCTATAAAAATTAAGGTAATAACTAGCACTTTGTATTTCACTCGGAAACATAGCAGTCAGTGCAGTTCTTTTAAAATTTGTGTTATATGTTTCCTTCAGGTTATCTCAGAGACAAGTCTGGCTGCTGCATTCTGAACCAATTGTAGTTTCCAGACTACATACAAAGGCAGCCCCATGTAAAGTGTATTACAGTAGTCAAACCTGGACGTTACCAGCATATGCATCACTGTTTTAAGGTCATTTACCTCCAGAAATGGGCACAGTTGACTACCAGCCGAAGCTGATAAAAAGCACTCCTGGCCACCGCCTCAATCTGAGAAACCAGAGAACTGTGGATCCAGGAGCACTCCCAAGCTACATACCTGATCTTTCAGGGGGAGTGTAACCCCATTAAAAAAAAAAGGCAGTTCTAAACCATGTCTCAGGTCCTGACCCCACACAATCAGTACTTCCATCTTATTTGGATTCAATTTCAGCCTCATCCAGCCCATTACCACCTCCAGGCAAGCATTTAGGGAAGTTACGCCATTTCCTGATGAAGTTGATATGGAGAAATAGATTTGAGTATCATAAGCATATTGGTAATACCCTGCACCAAATATCCTGATGATCTCTCCCAGCAGTTTCATATAGATACAAGTGAATTTTGGCCTGTTGAATAACGGGCACTAGTAACGGCGCTCCTGCCCCCCCGCCACCATTCCCCCTCCCTCCGCTGTCCGGCCGCCCTCCCAGCTCCTTTGTGTCCCCCACCCACCTTTAAGGGCCAAATCGGCCCAGGCACTTGCCCCCGCCAGGCCGGGGAGACGGAGGCCGGGACCAGGGGCGGAGCGGAGGCCATGTAACTTTTTTAAAAATTGCTTCCGCGGCCGACGCCGCTGACCCTCCCTCCCAGCTGCCGAGTCCCCCTTACCCTGGCCAACTGCTGACAGCCGAAGGAAGTCCTTAATTTAAGAGGCAGAGAGGAGCTCGCAAGCAGAGCTCCTCTCTGTGCAAAGCCTCTTGCTGAAGTGCCGCTTTGGGCGCAAGGTACGCAAGCGCCCAAAGCGGCAGTTCAGCAAGAGGCTTTGCACAGAGAGGAGCTCTGCTTGTGAGCTCCTCTCTGCCTCTTAAATTAAGGGCTGTCTTCGGCCGACAGTAGTCGGCCAGGGTAAGGGGGACTCGGCAGCTGGGAGGGAGGGTGGGCGGTCGGCGGCGTCGGCTGCGGGAGCATTTTTTTTTAAAGTTACATGGCCTCCGCTCTGCCTCCGGCCTCGGTCACTTTCCCCCGCTGCCGCTTCTCTGGCTTCTTTGGGGCGGCCGCTTCTGGCCGCCCAAGATGGCTGCCGGGTGCCGGCGATCGTGTCTCTCTTGCCCTGTTCTGGGCATGCGCTTCGCGCATCCCCAGAACAGGCCAGGGAGGCACGGACACACGCTTGGTGTCCGTCCACAGACAGACACCAAGCGTTTTATTAGAGAGGATTAAAGAGCATTGGAGACAGTATGAAGCCTTGTGGAACTCCATACATTAGTTCTCACTTTGCAGAGCAACAGTCTCTGACACCATCTAGAATCTACCAGAAAGGTAGGAACAGATCCACCATAAAACAGTGCCACTCGATCCCACCTCCCTTGGGTGACCCAGTAGGATTCCATGGTTGCTGGTACTGAAAGCTGCTGAGATATCCAAAAGGGTCAGCAGAGTCACACTCCCTCTGCCAATACCTAGATGGAGATCATCCATCAGGCTGACCCAAGCAGTCTCAACCCCATAGCCCGCTTGAAAGCTAGTTTGGAATGGGTCTAGATAATAGGGCTATTCACATGACCATGGGGGTGGGTGGAAGCGTGTGCTTGGGGGTGGGGAGGCAGAGATGAACCTACTTTCCCCTGGACCATCATCAGTCTATTTTTCAGTATGGTACCACATGTCCACATGATCCACACTGCTCCTGGCAGCGTGGATCTCCAGAGGCTAGGACAATACATCCTGGTCTCCAGATATCCCACAATGCACTGCATGACAAGCACAGTGCACTGGAGGAGACCCCCATGAGTTAGGTACTCTAGGTGCCTAACTCTGTGTGTACTTGGAATGCAAGGAACCTGAGCACACACACAACCCTGGTGCTGGGTTGAAGGGCACACTTGTGCCCTTAAACCCTAGCTAAAGAATGGGGTAAAAAGTAGGGTTAAGTGGGTGGGCAGTGCTGGGATCCGTGCAGATCCTGGTGCTGCACACAAGCAGCCTAGCCCAGGCTGTGCTGCCCTAGCCTGGGTTAGGCTGCTCGTGAGAATAGGTTTAATCTGTATCATCCAAAACTGTCTGGAGCGAAGAGGCCACCACCTGCTCAGTCACTTTGCCCAAGTATGGCAGATTGGAAATGGGTCTGTAATTAGCTAACTCTGAGGGATCCAATGCAGGTTTCTTCAAATAAGATCTAACTAGCTGACCCTGCACAGAGCATCTGTGTGGTCGTGCACTGAGTCTGTGGCATCCCCCCACAATTCTCTTGCTTGCTCTCACCGCCCCCCACAACTCTCTCACTCGCTCTCACCACCCCCACAACTCTCTTGCTGCACCCCACAACCCCCGCCACCCCCCACAACGCTCTGCCCCCCAACTCTCTCACCTGCTTTCACAGCCCTACAACTCTCTCGCTCACTCTCGCCCCCGACAAGTCTCTCGCTCGCTCTCGCTGCCCCCACAATTCTCTCGCTCACTCTCGCCACCCCCACAACTCTCACTCATTCTCGCCATCCCCACAACGTTCTCGCTTGCCCTCCCCCTGCAACTCTCTCGCCAGTTCTCTCTCCCCACAAATCTCTCACTCATTCTCTCCCCCACAACTCTCGCTTGCGCTCTCTCCTCCACAACTCTCTCACTCACTCTCTCTCAAAACTCTCTCTCTCTCTTTCCCCTGCAACTCACTCGCTCTCCCCCCCGCAACTCTCTCGCTTGCTCTTGCCCCCTGCAACTCTCACTCACTCTTGCCCCCACAACTCTCATTCGCTTTCGCCCCCACGCAACTCCCACTTGCTCTCGCCCCCGCAACTCTTGCTCACTCTCCCCCTGCAACTCTCACTCACTCTTGCCCCCACAACCCTTGCTCGCTCGCTCCCCACAACTCTCTTGTTCGCTCTACCCCCCACAACTGTCTCGCTCACTCTCTCCCCCCATAACTCTCTCACTTGCTCTCCCCACAACCCCCCTCTCTGTTCTCTGTCTTTCTATCTCTGTCTCACAGTCCTTGCTTCCTCCTGCCACTGCCAGGGACTGTCGCCCGCTCTCCTGACAGCCTCCGAGATCCCTGCTCCCTGCTGCTTCAAAGCGCAGCTCAGCCAACCGTCTGCGCCCGCAGCCCCCAGAGCCAACTGTCTAGTTCTTGAAGCCGCCCCCAGCCTCCAAGCTCCCTACCGCTTCATGGCGCCCCCAAGCCAACTGCCAAACTGCTTACCAGCCTCCCCGCAAAACTCCCTGCTGCTTTGGAACTCTCTCCCCCTCTGTCAGCCAATCGCCTCCTTTCTGCCACGTCCCCACGCATGGCCCGTCTTGGAGAATTAATAATATAGATAGTAGCCTCCTTAAGACAAGGAGGCATCTTGCCCTCCCTCAGAGAAGCATTTATAATATTTACCAGACCCTCTCTATAGTACAATTACCAGATGAAATAAATCAAATTAGGCAAGGGTTAGTTAAGAAAAAGTAATTGGTGGGGTGACATTATAAAGGTTTATAAAATCATACATGGTTTGAAGACAGAGTTTTTTCATTCCCTTCCATAATACTAGAAGGAGTGACTTGATGAAATTGATTGGCACTAAGGAGACTGGCAACCTGAATCCCTCACACACCACATGTGTAATGTATGGAGTTCGTTGCTGTGAGATACAGCAATGACCTCTGACTTTGATGGCTTGAAAAGGGGAGTAGACAAATCCATGCAGGATAGAGCTATCCATGGCTATTAGCCATAATAATGGAAACATATCATTTGTACACCACCTAGAGATGTCTGTTTTAAGAGGTATAAAAATGTAATGATTAATAAATAGCTAAGTGAATGTTCAGAGGCAGTATATCACTGTGAGGCTATTCACACGAGCGTGCAAAACCAGCAAACCCACCTACAAACCAGCAAACCTGCCTACAAACCCTCCCCTCAAAACAAGGTTTATTTTTATTTATTTATTTATTTATACATTTTTATACCGCCTTTTGTTAAAAGAAAACCCCAAGGCGGTTTACAAAAATTAAAAACATACAGCAAAAAGCAGTAAAAACATCAAGCTAAAAACAAGCATAAAAACAAGACAACAGATAAAAACACACAAGAACAGCAGTAAAAGACGATTATGTAAAAGCCTGGGTAAAAAGCCAAGTCTTTAAAAGCTTTCTAAAAACTGTGATGGAGTCCGAGGAATGGCCACCAGGAGAGCATTCCAGAGTCTAGGGGCAGCAACAGAGAAGGCCCTGTCCTGAGTGCACGACAGCCGGGCCTCCCTCATTGTCGGCACCCGGAGCAGGGCCCCCTCAGATGTTCTAGTCAAGCGGGCAGCAACCCTTGGGAGCAGGCGGTCCCTCAAATACCCCGGGCCCAAACCATTTAGGGCTTTAAAGGTCAAAACCAGCACCTTGAATTGGACCCGGAAACAAACCGGCAGCCAGTGCAGCTCTTTCAAAATGGGGGTGATATGTTCCCAACGGGCAGCTCCGGATAAAACCCTCGCTGCCGCATTTTGCACTAGCTGTAGTTTCCAGATATTCTTCAAGGGCAGCCCCACGTAGAGCGCATTACAGTAATCCAGCCACGACGTGACTAAGGCGTGGGTAACCGTGGCCAGAACTGCCTTCTCGAGAAAGGGACGCAACTGGCGCACCAGCCGAAGCCGTGCAAAGGCACCCCTGGCTACCGCCTCCACCTGAGCCTCCAAAACCAGAGCCGGGTCCAGTAGTACCCCCAAGCTGCGTACTTGCTCCTTCAAGGGGAGTGCAACCCCATCCAGAACCGGTAAAATCTCCTCATCCCGATTGGCTCTCCTACTGACCAACAGTACCTCCATCTTATCCGGATTCAATTTCAGTTTGTTAGCCCACATCGAACCCATCACGGCCTCCAGCCCCCGATTCAGGACATCCACTGCCTCCCTAGGATCAGATGACAAGGAGAGATAGAGCTGAGTGTCATCCGCATATTGCTGGCAACTCAGTCCAAATCCCCGGATGACCTCTCCCAGTGGCTTCATGTAGATGTTAAACAGCATGGGGGACAAGACCGAACCCTGCGGGACCCCACAGGCCAACGGCCACGGAGCCGAGCAGTAGTCCCCCAGCACCACCTTCTGGACCCTCCCCTCAAGAAAGGACCGGAACCACCGCAACGCAGTGCCTCCGATTCCCATACTCAAGAGGCGGCCCAGGAGGATACCATGGTCGATGGTATCGAACGCCGCCGAGAGGTCCAGCAGAACCAACAGGGACGCACTCCCCCTGTCTAGTTCCCGGCATAGGTCATCCACTAGAGCGACCAAGGCAGTCTCAGTCCCATACCCGGGGCGGAAACCAGATTGAAAAGGGTCCAGATAATCCGTATCATCCAAGACCCTCTGCAGCTGGGACACCACCACACGCTCCATCACCTTGCCCAAGAAGGGAAGGTTAGACAACAGGTCTATAATTGTCCAGGTTGGAGGGATCAAGGGAGGGCTTTTTTAATAGAGGTCTTACCACCGCCTCCTTAAGGCACGATGGCATCCTGCCCTCCCTTAACGAAGCATTAACTATCACCTCCACCCATCTGCCTGTCCCCTCCCTGGCAGCTTTTATTAGCCATGAAGGGCAAGGGTCAAGAGCACACGAAGTCGCCCGCACACTGCCCAGGATCTTGTCCACATCCTCAGGCCGCACCAACTGAAAAGAATCCAAAACAACGGGACCAGATGGTACCAGAGGCACGTCTGCCGGAACTGCCAAAACTCTGGAGTCCAGGTCAGCATGGATGCAAGCGACATTATCTGCAAAGCGACAGGCAAACCGATCACAAAGAGCCGTAGATGACTCCTCCCCCATTGTCCGGGGGGATGTGTGGAGCAATGTTTTCACCACACGAAACAGCTCTGTTTGCCTGCACTGAGCAGACGCAATGGAGGTGGAGAAAAAAAGTTTCTTCGCCGCCCCCACCGCCACGGCATAGTCCCTAAAATGGGTTCTAGCCCGTGTTCAATCGGATTCGTGACGACTCTTCCTCCAGCGTCGCTCCAGCCATCATCCGAGTTGCTTCATCGCCCTAAGCTCCGAGGAAAACCAAGGAGCAGAACGGGCTCCACCAAGCCGGAGAGGGCGTTTGCGGGCAACTGTGTCAACAGCCCGGGCCATCTCTCCATTCCAGAGATCAACCAAGGCCTCGACAGGGTCACGAGGTTAACCTCCTAATGGGGTTAGGAGAGAGAGAAAGCATCCTCAAGGATAAAATTGTAAAGCACATAGAAGAACAGGCCCTGCTGGGAAGGGAAATCTTGCCACACAAACCTTTTGGAGTTCTTTGAGAATGTCAACAAGTGTGTGGAGAATGTCAACAAGTGTGTGACCCAGTTGACATAGTATTCCTGGACATCCAAAAAGCTTTCAACAAAGTTCCTCATCAAAGACTCTTGAGGAAACTTAGCAGTCGTGGGATAAGGGAACAATTACATGTGTGGATTGCTAAGTGGTTGAAAGACAGGAAACAGAGGGTAGGTATAAATGGAGAGTTTTCACAATGGAGGGAAGGTCCCTCAGGGATCTGTACTGGGACTGGTGCTTTTTAATTTATTCATAAATGATCTAGAAGTAGGGGTAAGCAGCGAGGTGGCCAAATTTGCAGATGATACCAAATTCTTTTGGGTAGTGAAATCCAAAATGGATTGTGAGGAGCTCCAAAAGGATTTCTCCAAACTGGGGGAGCGAGGAACAAAATGGCAAATGCAGTTCAGTGTTGGCAAGTGTAAAGTGATGCACATTGGGATGAAAAACGAACCCCAACTCTAAGTATACATTGATGGGATCTGAGTTGTCGGTGACTGACCAGGAGAGAGATCTTTGGGTCCTGGTGGACAGTTCATTGAAAGTGTCGACTCAATGTGCAGCAGCTGTGAAAAAGGCCAATTCCATGCTAGGGATCATTAGGAAGTGGATTGAAAACAAAACTGCTAATACTATAATGCCCTTATACAAAACTATGGTGCGGCCACACCTGGAGTACTGCATACAATTCTGGTCACCACATCTAAAAAAGGACATTGTAGAACTGGAAAAGGTGCAGAAGAGGGCAACAAAGATGATCAGGGGCCTAGAGCACCTTTCTTATGAGGCAAGGCTACAACACCTGGGGCTTTTTAGTTTAGAAAAAAGACGACTGTGGGAAGACATGATAGAGGTCTATAAAATCTTGCATGGTGTATAGAAAGCGGACAGAGAAATTTTTATGCCTCTCACATAACACTAGAACTAGGAGTCATCCCATTAAATTGATTGCCAGGAAATTTAGAACCAACAAATGAAATTACTTTTACACACAATGCATAGTTAACTCGTGGAATTCTCTGCCACTAGATGTAGTGATAGCCAACAACCTGGATGGCTTTAAGAGGGATTTGGATAACTTCATGGAGGAGAGGTCTATCAACGGCTACTAGTCGGAGGGCTATAGGACACCTCCAGCATCAAAGGCAGGATGCCTCTGAGTTCCAGTTGCAGGGAAGTAACAGCAGGAGAGAGGCCATGCCCTCAACTCCTGCCTGTCAGCTTCCAGGGGCATCTGGTGGGCCACTGTGTGAAACAGGATGCTGGACTAGATGGGCCTTGGGCCTGACCCAGAGGGCTGTTTTTTATGTTCTAACCCCGCTTTGCAGCCATGACTTGCAAACTCAGGGAGGGGGGTACATTACTGGGGTTCTGGGGGTGGGGCGAAGTGGGCGATCTGCCCACCCAGGGGAAGTAAAAGGATTGTCTGCAGGGAAGTAAGCTCTGCAGGGCCTCCTCCCCGCAAACCCTGTTGCCGTTTCTCACTGCTCATGAGAAATGGCTCTGTTTATCATTTGTTGATGGTATACAGCAGTGGTAGTACCATTGCCTGGAACAAAGTCCCACAGAGCAGTAAAAAAAACCCCAAAATCCATCAGTGGAGAAAGTGAAAGTAGTATAATTAGAAAAAATGATTTTCCAGCCAGATGAACTCTTCTTTGTTACATGAACACAGGAAACTATCTAAGAGTGGACCCAACAGTGAGTCTTAATGTACAAAAGATCACAGCTTATTTCAGACAGTTCGAAAACACTCCATGGGATTTCAGGCCATTTGGGAAACAGAATAATGGACTAGATAGAACTGTGGTCTGACTCTGATCTTGGACTCTACTCTTTATCTTATGATAATATCTTGGCCTTCAGTCATGCCGCATTACAGCAATAGTTATGTTCACTTGGGAGTATTAAACATTAAACTGACATCTAAACACTTTACCTGCCTTTTCAGAGAAACACTTTACCTGCTCCGTTGGCAGGATTGCAAAGCTTGATCTTGATACTGTTAGGGCACTAGGGTATCATTTTGTACACCTGTCAAGGTAGCAAGCTGCTGCAGACTCACCATTATGGAAAACGTCATTAGTTTAATGAGTTGTGTTTTTTTTAAGGTCAGTTGCCAACTGCTGAATGGCGAGTCATTACATTTAAGAAATTGAAATTGTCTAAAATTAAATAGCTTGGTTTGGGCAGTTGTTGAATGGTTTTCAGTAACAAGAAATTCAAAGCAGTTATGGTAACATCTGCATGCCTGTATGCAGAAGGTCCCATGATGTCTATTCCCTGGCATCTCCAGATAAGGCTGGGAGAGCCTCCTGCTGTAGCCTTGGAGAGCTCCTGCCAGTCAGACCAGGGATTCTCAGTGTTGGGTCCCCAGATGTTATTGGCCTTCACTCTCATCCCAGCCCCAGTGGCCTTTGGTTGGGGATTATGGGAACTAAAGTCCAATAACATCTGGGGACCCAACGTTGAAAATCCCTGGTATAGACAGTGGTGCTCTTACCCCTGAACTTTGGGGCCGAAGTCCAGGGTCTCCACACCACCTGGGGGCCCCCAAATCCTCTTTGAGTCTGTCCTGGGTGGTGTGATCGCCACTGGTCCACACTGTGCTGGGCATTTGAGTGGGATTATGACCAGTGTTCCCTCTAACAGGGATTCCCAGATGTTGTTGACTACAACTCCCATAATCCTTGTGGTAGCAAACATGACTTGTCCCCTTAGCTAAGCAGGGTCCACCCTGGCTGCATATGAATGGGAGATCTGACATGTAAGTACTGTAAGATATTCCCCTCAGGGGAAGGAGCCGCTCTGGGAAGAGCAGAAGGCTCCAAGTTCCCTCCCTGGCTTCTCCAAGATAGGGCTGAGAGAGATTTCTGCTTGCAACCTTGGAGAAGCTGCTGCCAGTCCATGAAGACAATACTGAGCTAGATAGACCAATGGTCTGACTCAGTATATGGCAGCTTCCTGTGTTCCTAACATCTGGGAATCCCTGACAGAGGGAACACTGATTATGACCTGTGCCAGGTGCTTTAGAGACAGAGTGGGGAATAGAGAAAGAAATATGTGGGATAAGAATAGGGGAATAATGCTTAACTTGCAAAAGGGAGGGGAAAGGCCTCCAGCAAAGGCGGGGGGGGGGGGGGGGCGCTTCCAAAAGCCTTTAGGTTCAGGCTCCAAAATTACCTAGGTGCACCTCTCAGTATAGATAATACTGAGTTAGATGGACCAATGGTCTGACTCAGTATAAGGCAGCTTCCTCAATGGCATAATCAAGAAAAGCAAACTGGAGATGCCTTCCTGTAGCTCTCCAAGAACACGTGGCTCCTCTAAGAAAATTCAGCTGGGGAAGGGCCTCATTCACTGCAATGGGATTTATGCTAGCAAAACTTTGTGGTTCAGGCTACTTCATAATGAGTACAGTTCTCAACTGTTTTCTCATCAACCCAAAAAACTGTTTAAAGCAATGGTGTGTGTATGTGCGCGTGTATTATCCAGTGACATTTAAAAGTCACTTTCATGTTTATTCTAAAGTACAGTATTTGATGTTGACACTTGCCTGGGCAAGTCTGGGGTTCTTCCTGTCTTTTGTAGTTTTTGATCTTGAGCCAACTTTACTGTGAAGTAAGAAGGTGTTTAGGAAAAACCCTTCATAGTACAAGGACTGCCTTCCTTGTGAATTTACTTCTCAGTACTATGTTGCATATCAGAGAAAAGGCTTATTGTTATGCATCAGAAAATGTATTCCTATTCCTAATGCCCATATAATTCCTTATAATTTGTACATGGCCTACATTTTGCTGTCATTTTCAAGCTGCTGCTTGAGGACATGCTTCTGTAATACCTGTCTTGTCTCTTCCTTGGGGAGACTTTACCCTTAGGGATGCTTCAAACATTGCCGCGTTCTGACACTAAAGCACTTTGCTATAGGAAAAAACACGAGGAGATAGAGCATCACATGCAACAATGGTATGGCAGGCATCTATTTCACTGCATGTGCAAAATACAGTGAAATAGAGGTGAGGCCTAAATTAGCTACAAGGAGACACACCTACTGTATGTTCCTAGCTGGGCCAGCATTCCTGCACAGGAAAGAATTGGCAACCTGGAAGCCAAAAGGTGACTCGAGATGTTAAAAAATCCTTTTGGTTGTGACATATTTCTGCTGGCAGTAGGACATGAGTCATGAGCCTAGCTAATCAAAGTATTGATTAGTATTCCTCACCCACCCACCTTTTACAGAGAAGGTGTGTCTTCGATTTCCTTCTGGGATGGATCTTGATAAGTCACAAAATGACCATAGCACAGCCTCTGACTACCTCAATAGCCCCTCATCAAAGCATTCAGGGAAGTTTTATTAAAAGGAGTGTGATTTAAGTGTGCTGATTTGAGTCAGCATAATTGAGTTTGAAGCTTACTCTGGGAAGAGGAGAAGCAGACCTGAGAAGGTAAGTAAGCTTTTCTACACCTAGGGATGTGCACGGAACCGGCTGGCCTGGTTCAGTTTGAATCCAGACCAGACTCAAACCTGACCTGGCCCATTTGGTCTGGCACCCCCTCGAACTCCCTCGGTTTGGTTCAGTCCGGGGTGTGTGTGTCACATTTTAAAAAAAAAAATCTAATTTGTGTTAAACATATTGTTCCTCGAGGTGGCGGGTGTGTGTGTCTGCAGAGGTTCACCTCCCCCTGCCGGCCTCCGTAATCACCCCTTTGGCTGCAGAGTTCAGCACAGTGGCCATTTGGGATGCTGCCGCGCATGCGCAAATGGCCTCTGCAAAGCCTTGCATGACCCAGAGACTCGCAGAGGCCATTTGCGCATGTGCGGCGGTGTCCAAAATGGCCACCCTGCCGAGCTCTGTGGGTCCAAACCAGCTGAAGAACTGGTTGAACTGGCCGGAGAGGGTGATTATGGAGGCCAGTGGGGGAGGGAAAACCTCTGCAAACCCCACCGCCACCTCGAGGAACAATACAGTAATTTAAAAAAAAACAACCTTAAAAAAATAATAATTCGTGAACCTCCCCGGAGTTTGGTCCAGAGCCAGACCAAACAGGGGAGTGGTTCAGTTCGATGTCAAGCCATCAAACCAACTCGGCTCAACATTGAACCTGTTCGATGTCGAGCCTGTTTGCACATCCCTATCTACAACCCTCTTTTTTCTTCAAACAAACAGGAGGGGGAGATTTTGAGGGGCTGGTTTCTCTTTAGGGGAGAAGTCACAGTGTGGGTCTGTGTTTGTTGTTTGCCATGGCTTGCTTTTGCCAGAGCCTGTTTTGGGGCTGTGTGGCTTTCAGTTTTTGTTTCTCTCTTGTCTGGAGAGAGACAGTGAGAAGAGCCAGCTAGGGCTGAGGTGAGTCACACCTGGCAGGAGGGACCACATTCATGTTGAGCCTGGTTGACGCAGCCTACTCTCTCTATAAGAGGCAATGGCCAGGGAACTTAGCGGACAAAGCTTAGTGAATAGGAATTAGCAAAAGGGTCATAGGAGCTTTGTGTGCAGTTCAGCAGGGAAGTGAGCGGGGGAGCTTGAAATGAGCCCCCTTGATCACAAGGAGCTCAGAGGGAAGAGAAGGTAAGTACTACTCCCTCTTACATATTCTTGGGAAAGGAAGTTTACTGTGGAATTGCTGACAGCCTCAGTTAAGACCTAAATTTGAAATAAACAATCTCCAAATACTCTGAACAGGAAACAAAACCAGTGGTGAAGATAGAAAGCCAGCAGGGGAGGGAGTACTTCCCAGTGTATTGCACAGAATGTTGCATCTATGACTATTTGCTCGATAGGCAGAAGTCATTGGTGTGTGCTCAGTGCAAGGAGCTCCTGGCTTCAGGGAACAAGTTCGTTACTGTCACGAGCCCGCCAAACTGAATTAGCCGATCATGGATTTATGACAGTAGCCAGTTGTAAATGCGTCTCTGGTTTCAGCTTTACTGATAAGCAACAGGTTTGAGCAAACAGTTTCATCAAAAGTACTGAAGCAAATAGTCAAGGCACAAAAGTCCCAGTCAATATCCAATAAACCAGACCTTCTAGCAAAATGTCTAAGGTCTAGATTCTGGGGTCACAGTCCACCAGACAAAAGTCACAAAGGCTGATTAGATGCGTTGTCTCTAGAGATGTGCTCAGGGCACAAACTGCAGAATTTATAGCCAACCACCAGGTGCAAGCAATCAACACACCACCCCTGCTAGCTGCTACAAATTCAGTCAGTCTCTTGCTGCCCTCTTGCCGATAACCGGCAGCTTCTTCTCAACTCCATAACCTGCCATTGACACTTCTCTTGCTTACATTCTCTGGGAGACAACGGCTGCTTGACCTCCTGCTCGGACTCGAACCCTTCCCTCCAAAGACCACTCTGCTCCATTGGCTCCTCCTGTGGCAACTGCTCACCCTGGCCCATCTCGGATGCCTCCCCACTCAGATCATGGACCTGACCCTCCTCAGACATCTCTGCTTCCTGGTAAGTCCACTGCCCCCACTTCTCTTCAGAATCCACAGGTGGGGGCATAACAGTTCCCTCAAAACCAAGCTGGTGGATCTGGAGAAGCTCAGAGAGTCAGATGGGTACGTGGATGAGACTTTCAGGGATGTGATAGAGGCATCACACTCCCAGGCTGATGGCCCCTCTGCTGTCAGGGAGAATGAAAGTCTCAGGGAAGGAGGACATCATTCTGAGAAAGAGGGAAACATTCCCTTAGAAGGGACCCCTTCTGTGTATGATGAGCCCAAGGATACTCCTTAAGGGTTGGGGGCTTAGTGGGTGATTTAATCATTAGGGGTATAGAGAGATGGGTCTTTGACCTGTGTGTAGACTGTATGGTGACTTTCCTACCTGGTGCAAAGGTTGCAGATGTCACACGGCATCTAGATAGCCTGTTAGGCAGTGCTGGGGAGGAGCCAGCTGTCGTGGTGCATGTTGGACCGACAATGTTGGGAAATATAGTCTGGAGGTCCTGGAAGCCAAATCTAGGCTGCTAGATAGCATATTGAAGTCCAGGACCCATAGAGTAAAGGTAAAGTGTGCTGTCGAGTCGATGTCGACTCCTGGCGACCTGTGGTTGTCTTTTGTAGAATACAGGAGGGGTTTACCATTGCCTTCTCCCGTACAGTATGAGATGATGCCTTTCATCATCTTCCTACATTGCTGCTGTCCATTATACACATGTGGACAAATGTGTTGGTACCCCTCCATGAACAAAGAAGAATCCACAATTGTCTCTGAAATAACTTGAAACTGACAAACGTAATTGGCACCCATGATTGTTTATTCCGCATTTAACAACAATCAGACTTTGCCTTAGAGTTTTGATGCAACAGAATATTTCAAATAATAACACAAATGAAAAAGGCATGGACAAAAATGATGGGACCCTTAACTTAATATTTTGTTGCACAACCTTTAGAGACAATCACCGCAAACAAGCGATTCCTGTAGCTCTCAATGAGACTTCTGCACCTATCAACAGGTAGTTTGGCCCACTCTTCCTGAGCAAACTTGCTCCAGCTGTGTCAGGTTTGAAGGGTGCCTTCTGCAGACTGCATGTTTCAGTTCTTTCCACAGATGTTCAATAGGATTCAAATCAGGGCTTATAGAAGGCCACTTCAGAATAGTCCAATGTTTTGTCCGTAGCCATTCTTGGGTGCTTTTAGCTGTGTGTTTTGGGTCATTCTCCTGTTGGAGGATCCATGACCTGCAACTGAGCTTTCTGACACTGGGCAGTACGCTTTACTCCAGAATGTCTTGATATTCTTGAGACTGCATTGTTCCCTGCACAGACTCAAGGCACTCTGTGCCAGACGCAGCAAAGCAGCCCCAAAACATAACCAAGCCTCCTCCATCTTTCACAGTAGGTATGGTGTTCTTTTCTTTGAAAGATTCATTTTTTCAGTTTTGTCATAAAAAAGCCAGACTGGAATTTGCTAAAATGCATATTGACAAGCCACAATGCTTCTGGGAGAATGTCCTTTGGACAGATGAGACAAAACTGGAGCTTTTTGGCAAGTCACATCAGCAATATGTCCACAGACCAAAAAAATGAAGGGCAGCCTCCTTCTCCTGAAGGGGGCTCTTTCCTCCCTCACGACACCTCTCTTCTCAGACACCTGCCCGCTATCTATCTATCTATCTATCTATCTATCTATCTATCTATCTATCTATCTATCTATCCCTCTCCTCTACAATCAAGAATATCTTCTGACCAGTGACAGTTGCATTCCAACTGTCCTTAGCCATCACAGGCTCCTCCTCCCTATCTGCATATGGAATCCTCACCACCCCTTCAGGAGAAGGAGTCTGCCGTTGTGTGAATTAGATGAGGAAACAAGATGAACAAGATCTGTTAACTTAGGGGGCGAGGGGGTGGGGGAGAGAGAAAAAACATGAAGGGAGGGGGAAGAAAGAGTGGGGAAGAGCGAGTGGAGGAGAGAGAAAGAGAGAAAAAGAAGGGAGGGGGAAGAGAGACAGAAGGAAGGGCGAGGGACAGGTCCGAGCCTCTCAGCAGCCTGAGGGGAATGAGCGGCCATGGTGGCACTGCAGCAAGGAAGGGTCCAATCAACCACGGCTGCTGTCTGGGGCTAACAAGGCCATTGTCAGTGGGAGGCAGGCTGACAAGGGACGGGCCCGGGCCTGTCAGCAGCCTGAGGAGAACAGCAATGGCAGTGGCAGGCAGCGAGAAAGGACACAGTCAACTGCTGCTGCTTCTGTGGGGAGGAGCAGGAGCGGAGTTCAGGTGAGGAAGTCTCTGGGGGTAAGAGGCTAAAGCTTGGCGAATAGGTGCCAGCAAAGCTGCAGCCATGACCAAGAGAGGTGAGGGGGGTGGAGTAAAGGGATGGAGGAGGAAGAGCAGGAGTGCAGCTCAGGTGAGGGCCAGGAGATCTCTGAGGTGAGGGGGGCTGTGGCAGGGTTTGAGAGGAGCAATCAAGTACTATCGCACAGATGCTCTGGGCTGGTTAAGCTAGTTTATTTATTATTTCTCTATGTAAACCGCTTTGGACACTTTTGTTAAAAAGCAGTATATAAATATTTGTTGTTGTTGATTTTGTTGCTGCATCTCCAGCTTGCTGTGGTGATTTGGAGTGTTGTTTGCTGACTCCATCCGGTGGGAAGATTGTGACTTATTTGTGAAGTGCAATTTCAGAAGTGCAACCATCATTAACACCTTCATAACCTTGAGCCTAGCCTACAATAGCACCCTCTCTGTGGAGCTGCCCTTGAAGACAGGGCAGGAGATGGAGGGAGGAGAGCTGGTCTTGTGCTAGTAAGCATGACTGTCCCCTTAGCTAAGCAGGGTCTGCCCTGGTGGCATATGAATGGGAGACTAGAAGTGTGAGCACTGCAAGAGATTTCCCCTCAGGGGATGGAGCCGCTCCGGGAAGAGCAGAAGGTTCCAAGTTCACTCCCTGGCTTCTCCAAGATAGGGCTGAGAGAGATTCCTGCCTGCAACCTTGGAGAAGCCGCTGCCAGTCTGTGTAGACAATACTGAGCTAGATAGACCAATGGTCTGACTCAGTATATGGCAGCTTCCTATGTTCCTAAGACTGTTTTATTAGAGTCACATGACATACATGCTCTAGCATCTATATGTATTTCATATTGAGGTTGTTTTCATGACCAGCTCTACCTGGGCTAGCACAGCCCTACCTGGGTAGAGCTGGTTGTGAGTAGGGATGTGCACGGAACCCTGCATGCACCGGCACGTCGGGGACTTCCGGACATATCTGGAAAACAGGAGCAACGGGGCGGCAGGGAGGAACACTGCTGCCCCAATGGGCTTTTCAAAAAACAAACACCAGTGGTGGTGGTGGGGGGAGTGCACCCTCCTCCAGTCTTAAAGCTCAACACCCCCGGTCATTGAACTGGCAGAACGGCCAATTCTTCGAACCGGTTCCATGCACATTCCTAGTCGTGAGAAGTGACAGGATCTGTCCTGATCCTGTCAGGGCTATCCTTAGAGTGGGGCAATCACCCCCAGCCCCATGCTCCCCCAGGCTCTGCACATTCAGACCCCAATGGTGGCCTGATCTCCTCCCAGCTCTTCGTGCCGTGCACCAGGCAGGCAGGCAGGCAGGCAGGCGCTGAGGTGATTCCCAGGCTGACACAGGTGCTTGGCTACAGGTGGCAGTTCTTGGTCTCTGAAGGCACCCATTGAGTGCCCAGCATGGTGGAGATTGCTCTGGTGGAAATGGCTCCCCCTCCCCCGTCAGTGAGGCCCCGAGCCCTAGTGACAGGAGGTGGGTATCAGTGGTGAAGATACCCACGGGCCTGCCAGGCTCCTGCACCTCAGGCCAGAGAAGTGTTTGTATCTCAGCAGGAATCGCTGCCACCACGTCAGAGAAAGCTTGGAGACCCAGGAGCTGCTGCTTGCCTCATGTTCAGCCGACAAGCACAGGGGGTGCATTGTCCCCGCCATGTTATTAGCAATGAGAGGCAGGCTGGCAGTGGCAAGTGAGGCCCCCAGTCCAGGGACACCAAGCAGGCCAGCACGCATGTGCCCCTCCCTGTCACACCTACCAGCAGGCTGCCCCCTGTCCCATGCTTATTTGTCCCCAGCCTCCTGCTAGGGGTGGCCCTGGATCCTGGCACTCCTCAGCGGGGTAGCCCGGATTTGAAACCTGGGCTGAAAACAAGGGAGAAGGGCACCTGCATACCCTCCTCCCTCACTACCCAAATGTGTAGACACTTGGGCTGCTGGCAACACCACTGCTGCGTGGTGCATTTTGGGATGTGGGAGGACACAGCTAGCTTTCCCCCCTCACCCTCACTGCTCCGGGATCACTCATGCACTGGTTGTGTGAGTGGCTGGCACAAACAATCGTGGAGCAGCAAGGATTGTGTGGGGGGAGGCAGGTTATGCTTGTTTGTTGTGTTTCATCAGTTGCATGCGTGGTAATGGCCCCGAGTCCTTGAAATCTGGCTCAATACAATTCTAAATAAATAACTAAATTTAGAGCAGGAAGGAAGATTGGGGGCGGGGGAATCAAAACAGGAGACGGCATGAGGGAGCACAGATTGAAGGAATGAGGAAGGAAACATTTCAAGTCTGCAGGCAGCTAACACTGTTCCACTTGGAGATGTGGTTGCTAACTGCAGGTATTGCCAGCATTTTAAAAGCTATTAGTAGATTTCATTCATAAACTCTGTAGGCGGAAATTGAGAAAATCAATGCCCCCTTTATTTCATGGTGGCTTTGGAGATCATGGATATGATATCAGCCAATTGTGTTAACAAGCTGATGGGCCATGGCATCTTGTTTTTAATTACTGCAGTGTTTGTTCCTCCCATTGTAGTTGTGTGTGTATATGTGTACTTCTTTGCTACCCAGCCTTTCCCTTTCTTAGCAGCAGAGTATAGTAAACTAATCTGGCATTGGCACATTACACCTCACAGGTGAAATAGCAATCAAGATAGACAGGAGGCGAGAAAGGCTTATTTCAGGGATCAGTTAGCTACAGGTATTTATTCTTTCCTACCCACACCTTCATTTTATGCGTTCAGAAGACTGTTTAGGAAACAATGGGCAGTGAGGTTGTTATCAATCCACATGCTTTTTTTTTGTTTCCATCATGACTCTCAGTTCATCAAGGAACATGGAAGTTTGAGGCATCAACTTAACTCATCACGTTTCTGAGCTCTGCAATATACTGTGCTACCCCAAGCCTGTAGCCTCACTCTGCTGGGCCGCTGTTGATCACTGGATGCTACTGCAGCCTTTTGCCTCAGGCCTACCCAGCAACCACCACTGCTTCCATGAGCCTGTCTGTAAATATAGCTGCACATCTGCCAACGTTTCACTGATGAAAATTGGAACATGCCTGTGAATGTGTAGGGGGCATGGCCAAGCAACCTGGGAGCATGTGCGGAGGCCAGAAGCAAGCCGCTGCCAAGCCAGTAGCTTGGTAAAAGGAGGGGGGCATGTGCTTGGGGAGTTCAGCTGGAGCACTGGCAGCCATGCTGGCATGGTAAGCAACTCTTTACATATCTCACCGAGACTGCCTGGCCACCCCTTACCATGCGGAACCGGTTCACCCGAACCGGGCCTGGTTAAGTTCGGTAACAGACCAAATCACCCCCGGTTTGGTCCATGACCGAACTTTTGAACTGGCCCCAGTTTGAGGCAAAGCAGTTCATGCACACCCCTACCAAATTGTCCGTGCACACCTCTACCAAATCCATACCCCCCAACATTTCTCACATGAAAATAGATGCACTTGTATCAGCCCATTCTCATACCAAGGATTTCTGCCCAAGTCCCCCACCCACAATGACACACATTGCTGAAGACTGGATCCCACACGCTTAATTAATTAATTAATTAATTAATTAATTTTTAAAACTTTTATACCACCCTTCCAAAAGGCTCAGGGCGATTTACATTAAAACACCATTAAAATCAGTTAATAATTAAAACAAAAAATATAAAAGCATAAAACAATGATTAACAATTAAAAACATCATAAAACAACAATTAAATAGTCAGAACAATTTAAAAACAAGTTTTTAAAAGCTGAGAAAGCCTGGTTGAAGAGGTGTTTTCAGAAGCTTTTTAAAAAATTGCCAGAGATGGGGAGGATCGTATCTCAGCAGGGAGGACATTCCACAATCTCGGGGCAGTAGCCGAGAAGGCCCGTCTCTGTGTAGCCACCAAACAAGTTGGCAGCAACTGGAGACGGACCTCCTCAAGTGACCTCAATGGGCGGTGGGGCTCATAGCGAAGAAGATGCTCTCTTAAATGAGGTGCACAACTTAATATCTTTTACGGGCAGGTGCACTAGAGACACAATGCATCCCCCAACCCTCTTCGAGAGTTAATTTCTAGAGACTCTTGGGAGATTGTTGAGCTCTAAAGAATGACAACTTTAGCAAAAAGGCAAAAATAGAAGTATTGCCTTTCCCCCCAAAGGCAAAAAATAGGTCTTGTGCTAGCAAGCAGGATTTGTTCCCTTAGCTAAGCAGGGTCCACCCTGGTAACAAATGAAAAGGAGACTTGATGTGTGAGTACTGTAAGATATTCCCCTTAGGGGATAGAGGCACTCTGGGAAGAGCATCTAGGTTCCAAGTTCCCTCCCTGGCATCTCCAAGACAGGGCTGAGAGAGATTCCTGCCTGCAATCCTGGAGAAGCCGCTGCCAGTCTGTGTGTAGACAATACTGAGCTAGATGGACCTATGGTCTGATTCAGTATATGGCAGCTTCCTATGTTCCTATGTCTTCAAGCCAGCCAATGGCTGCAGGGCCCCAAGAGACCACTGTCTGGTCTTAAAGCCATGGTCTGAAGAGACTCTGTGCCACTCCTCTTCAGCTAACGGTGTGGAGTGTCAAAAAGCCCCATCTCCTACTGTTACCTCCTGCTTCCAGCTTTGGTAGAAAGACACCAAACAGTCCAGGTTGTTCTGCTAAAAGTACAGCAACCCACTTGGACCAGGCCTCTGTAAGTCCTAAAACAGCACCACACAGGGACATAGCTATAACTGAACAAGGGGGGACAAATGTCCTTGGGCCCCTAAGGGAGAGGAGCCCCACCAGTTGAGTGACAGCATGCTCTTTGCTCTTCCCATCTTGTCTCTCTGAAGAAGGTGGTGGTGGTTAGGGGGTCCAACTTCACCTTTTTGTCCCAGGGCTTACTTCAACCTTCCTACATCTCTGACACTACTGCCCAAGATACCTAAAAGACAACTTCAGCTTCACTTTTCCTTCTGTTATTTCAGACCCCTCAACATCCTTCCTTGATGCTTGAGCTGTTTAATGCAAACGTTTTGTTTTCTCCCTCTGCCGTAATAATCCAGACTTATCCATCATTACCATCTGCAAGACAGCAGCATAAAAAGGTCTTTTATTCAGCTCTACTCAGCAAAAAGTGGAACAAATGCTCAATGACGTCCCCTTGCATGCCAGTTTAATAGTTCATAGTACAAAAGGGCACCAATATAATCCTTGGAAAAATCAGCATTTTGCATTCAAAACTATTCAGCTTTACAATAATGGGATGAATCATTGTGCGGACAAAGTTGCAGCCGTGTGGGGTTTGGTGTATATTATACCACAAAGGTAACTGGGCATGATTTAGCCAAAGTGAAGCATCAATGCTTAATGCTAAACAATAGCACCAAGAGGAGCTTTCCCTCCCCCACTCCAGGCAAATAACAGCTGCGGTGGATGGGGGAATGATGGATCAGGACCATGGTGGTAGGAGAAGATTAATCCTGCCCCATACTGCAGTCCCAATGCAGCTGCTATTTACTGAATTAAATATGCTACTGAATAGAAATAGGGACAGCATTTCCTACCATGTTTTTAAAGTACCATTCAGTTTGCTTCTAAATCCTATTGTTTCCAATGGGGAAGATAAGCCCGTGTTTCACTTTCCCTGTGAAATCAGTGGAACTTTAAAACTGATTTCATATATGCTGAGCTGGGAGTAAACCCTGTTGATCTTAATAGGGCTGGCTTTTTTGAATAAACAAGGATAGGATGGGACCATTCATTGCTTAACTTTAGATGGGATCTTGTCTATTGATTTCAATGAGAGATGTACAACCTTTCCCCACTGAAATAAATGAGACTTAAAAATGCTTATCATCATCCCAGTAAACACTACAGCTTCAGATGCCAGTTTTTATATCTTTCTGCAGCCAGAATCTTCATGCTTATTGCAGTAAGTAGTGTGAGATAATTGATTGATTGTTGAATTTCTTTAGATTAGTACCTATTAATACCAAACAGGCAACATTCCAAATTAGTTTAGAGGAGGTAGTCATGGAAGAAAGGTCTTCTTAAACTATGCTAGAAACTAGTGGTTTAAAAAAAATTAAATAGATTTTTAAAAATCCAGTTTAAACCTTAATCATTTAATTACCCCAATTAGTCAATTTAGGCTGGCAGCAATAATTGGCATTTGTGCAAAGAAAATGCATTTCATATGGCCAAGCACCAATAAGAACAAAGCGCTGTAATATAGTAGCTAATTTTTCTTTTATATTTGACTTCCTGCACTACATGCATATTAGTCAGGGCAGCAAAAAATAATAATTAAAAATTTGAAAAAAGTAAAGTTGCTGTACTGCCATCATTCATGCAGTTAGAAAAGTATGCAGCTATTGCTAAATCTGATCCATATTTGAACTTGATTTAATTCTAGGACAAAACAAACTGTTCTAGTAGGAACTAATCTGCCTACCTTCCTTTTACTATCCCTACAACTGTACTAAATTTGGTCCAAATCGGTAAAGTGGTTCACAAGTTAGCTGGATTGTGCCTCAAATGTTCACGTGTCTGCCATCTTGAATTGGGATGGATAACATCAATCCAAACTATATTGTTGAGGCATCCCTATGTGTCCCTACAGCTGCAGCAAATTTGTTCAAATCGGTTAGACAGTCCACGAGTTAGGCCACTTGTGCCTCAAACGTTTATGCACCCACCATCTTGAATTGGGGTGGATGGCATCATCACAAACTATTCCATTGAGGTGTCCCTGTGTGTCAGTCACTACAACTGTAGCAAATTTGTTTCAAATTGGTTAACAGTCCACAAGGTAGCCCAACTGTACCTCAAATGTTCCCGTGTCTGCCATCTTGAATTGGAGTGGATGAGATCATCACAAACTGTGTCATTACGGTGTCCCTAAATAAATCACCATTGAGGTGTTCCTATGTGTCTTTACACCTCTACCAAATTTGCTTCAGATTGGAAAGACAGTTCACAAGTTACCCACTTGAGCCTCCAATTTTCACGGGTCCGCCATCTTGAATCAGGGTAGATGACATCATCACAAACTATGCCATTGAAGTATCCCTATTTGTCTGTACAGCTGTAGCAAATTTGGTTCAAATCGGTTAGGCAGTTCACAAGTTAGCCCACCTGCACCTTACATATTTCTACATCTGCCATCTTGAATCAGGGTGAATGACATTATCACAAACTACGCCATTGAGGTGTCCCTGCAACTGTGTCCGATTTGGTCCATATTGGTCCAGGGACTGCAATGTTGTTACTGGATGGACCCATACAGAGACACACACATGGAACGGCTAGTGCTCTCATAAGCCTCATAAGTAGGCTAAAAATAGAAGGTAATGGGATTTTCCAAACCGTTTCCCCAGAAACAGAGCAATTAATAAAATGCCTTCTAAAATGCTTTTCATGCCCCTCAATTTATTATGCACTGAGTGTTAACTGAATGTTTGCTGACTCATGAAATTCAACATTTTAATGATAGCATTTTCATGCACAACCATTCTGCATACATGGCAAAAGGTAGCCAGTTGGGCCTGCCTATGCAGACAAAGATATCATCATCATCATCATGTGCTATGCACTTTCTGCTTAGATTAGAGCAACTCCATCCCTGTTGGCTTTTAGGAAACAACTGAAGACACATCTCTCCAGCCAAGCTTTTTAGTTAGTTGGTGTTTTTATGGATATTTTAATCTGATTTTTATATGTTTTAACTGCTAAATTCTTGGTTTGTTTTATGCTGTAAACTGCTTAGAGACCAGTAGTGGGCAGTATACAAATTTATTAGATAGATAGATAGATAGATCATCATCATGTCCTCTCAATGGCCCAGCCACTAATAATGAATTACTGATTAATGGGAAATGAAGGTTTGCTAAGAATGCTGGTCGCACCTACCTGCCAGGGTAGAGATAAAGATTAGTGAACTTCCTGGGAGTTTGTGTGTGTGTGTCTTTGTGTGGCGACATAGCGGGGAGAAAGACAGTTTTGAATGTGGCCGGAAAAGAGAAAGAAAGTTGAGTATATGCAGCTGGTTGGCAAGAAGCAGTCTTAGAGGCTGCTGTTGGTTCAGATTGTTGGAAGTGAAGGACTCTGTGCTGTCTCATGTCTCAATGACAGAGGGGGACAGATTAGTGAGTCAGAGGACTAGAGGGGTCAAGACACTGGTCATCCCTTCTCTCTACTGCTCTGACACTATCCCTTTGATATGTAGATTGCTACTCTTAGGGACTTCCTGCCACTTCTTCTTCCCTTTTTCTTCTCCCTTGCAACATACACAGTCCTTTCTCCCTGCACCATGTGTGCAGAGATGCAGAAACCATCCTTCTGCATCCAGTTAGCTAGCTAGATTAGAGATCCTATCTCTCTACTTTACTATCTAGAATGGAGTTCACCAATAAAGACTCCTTATTTTGATTTGATATGATGAACTGGCTCCAAGTTTCTTTTACTCTCAGCATACATGCATGCCTAGGCATACTCTGCTGTTTTTTGCCTCTGTGCACCCTGCTGTAATAGAACTTTGGCATGGTCATAAGCCATCCATGACGCATTTGCATGTCTTTGGAAGCATGGCTTACTCATACATCCCAAAGGAAAAAGGGACTAAGTTAGGAGCTAGGGCCACAAAAGGGATTTTTGTAGGCTACTCAGCTCAATCAAAAGGCTACAGAATTCTGGATCCTGACACCAACAAGATAACCATTAGCAGATTGGTGTATTTTAATGAGAATGAAAGAGTTGCATCTTCAGAGGAGGCCTACACCCACCTCTGCTAACTTGGCAAAGAGGCACCTTTTAATGTGGTGATTCTCTTTATTTGGCAGGGGGAGAGTAACTGGCTCTATCCACCCCCAGCACAGTACCTCTAGTGACTGTTGCTGGTGTCTATCTTGTGTTTCTTTTTAGCCTGTAAGCCCTTTGGGGACAGGGATCCATCTTATTTATTTGTTATTTCTCTGTATAAATCGCCCTGAGCCATTTTTGGAAGGGCGGTATAGAAATTGAATGAATGAATGAATGAATGAATGAATAATAATAATAAAAATAACAACAACAACAGACAAACATCTGCCAGACAATACACCAGATATAACTGTAGTCGAGAAGAAAGAAAAACAAGTTAAAATAATCGACATACCAGGGGATAGCAGAATAGAAGAAAAAGAAATAGAAAAAATCACCAAATACAAAGATCTACAAATTGAAATTGAAAGGCTGTGGCAGAAAAAGACCAAAATAATCCCAGTGGTAATTGGCGCCCTGGGTGCAGTTCCAAAAGACCTTGAAGAGCACCTCAACACCATAGGGGCCACATAAATCACCATCAGCCAATTACAAAAAGCAGCTTTACTGGGAACAGCCTATATTCTGCAACGATATCTATAACAACAGCAATAACATTGACAATAAAATTCTGGCATCCCAGGTCCTTGGGAAGGACTCGATGTCTGGATAAAACAAACCAGTCAATAACACCTGTCTGACTGTGTAAACAAGAAATAAATATACCGAAGCAAGCAATCAAACCAAACAACCTGACAACTGGATTATGCTTCCTGATGTCAGCAGAACTGAGGAGGAGGAGACAGCCGATCCAGATCCAACTCCGCCCGACACAGAGACCTCCAGCAATCCACCAGACGCACCTGAGATAGTGGAAGAGACCACAGAGGGTGAGGTGAGGTGTTCAACGCGCTCAACCAGAGGTGTTCCAGCCCTGAGACTGTCCTACCTTGCAAGAACGACAGAACAACCAGAACCCTCGTCATGGGAGGAAATATCCCAGCCAGAGGCGTATCTAGGGAAAATAGCGCCTAGGGCAAGCACTGAAATTGCGCCCCCTGTCCAAACATCTTACACCAATCTTTCAGATAACTTTTCCATAAAATCAGCTCAAAAATACAAGTCAAGCTCATTAATCTTTTAATAGTTCAAAAACTATTTAGCAGTGGATGTAGCCAGACCAAAAAATGCTGGGAAACTACAAATTTCAGTATGCTGGGGCTCATGAAATACCCAAATACTATGTAAAGGTGTACTTGGAAAACTAAACAGAACTGCCTGTCTAATTCTCTACTATGCATTGTAGCATCATTACAACATAAGTTTTTAAAATCAAAGGAGAATTTGACTTTTCCCAGATACTCTGAAAATCATTAAAGGATATGCAGAGTAAACTGTGTCACTGCTTGGAATATATTCTAGTATTTCAGAAAGACAGTTAAAATGAGAGAAAGAGAGCAAGAAACTCCCAGTGGGCCTTAATATTAAGGATTTCACACTGATTCAAAGACAAACTCACCATTAATAGCCATATTACTAAGACATCACATTTAACTCACTTATCACAAGAAGCAAAGTAAGAGCAAATGAATACAATCCTATCTCATAAGCTTCAGCTCAGTATTCACAAGCCCTGATTCTCTGTACATAGTGCCAAACAAAATTTGTGTACAGTGACTTATATTCTTTTTTTTTTTTAAATTACCTGTAGCCCCTTCGAGGGGCTTCCTAAGGGCCATGGGGGGTGGTCTGCAAAGGTTCCCCCTCCCCCCGCTGGCCTCTAGGGCCTCACAGAGACCATTTGAGCATGTGTGGTGGCCATGCCACCACGCATGCTCAAATGGCCTTTGCGAGGCATGGCCTTGGGCCTCACAGAGGCTATCTGGGCATGCGCAGTGGCCATTTTGTTTTCAGCAGCCATTTTTATGGTGGCGCCCAGGGCTTGTCTCATGTCTCAATGACAGAGGGGGACAGAATAGTGAGTCAGAGGGCTAGAGCGATCAAGACATTGGTCATCCTTTCTCTACTGCTCTGACAATATCCCTTTGATATGTAGATTGCTACTCTTAGGGACTGCCTTCCTTCCTGCCACTTCTTCTTCCCTTTTTCTTCTCCCTTGCAACATACACAGTCCTTTCTCCCTGCACCATGTGTGCAGAGATGCAGAAACCATCCTTCTGCATCCAGTTAGCTAGCTAGATTAGAGATCCTATCTCTCTATTTTACTATCTAGAATGGAGTTCACCAATGAAGACTCCTTATTTTGATTTGAAATGATGAACTGGCTCCAAATTCTTTTACTCTCAGCATACACGCATGCCTTGGCAGACTCTGCTGTGTCTTGCCTCTGTGCACTCTGCTGTAATAGAAGGGCATCTCTTACCAGAGAGAATTCCCAACACAGATGACTGATGAAGGATAGGGCATCCTATTTGGAAAGCTACCTGCTCAATGTCTATATTTGTAAATAAACTGACAATACTTAAACACAAGACTCCACTACTCTTTCTTTGCAATGACACTGAAGCAACTGCTTTGAGCCCTCCTAGAGAGGGGTGTGCACAGTTTCTAGCGATACGGTTTGAATTCAGGCTGAATTCAAATTGAACCATTGGTTTGCAAACCAGTTCAGTCAAACTGACTGACGGTCTGGTCCATTCAATCAAACCGGGTCAAACGGTTTGACGGTCTGAGGGGATAAGCTTATAAATGGGAATCCAGTGAGGATTTCCCTTTACAAGCAAAGGGGAATCTTGTTTTTAAAAGGTGCCACCTAATGGCTCAGCGGGGAAATGCTTGACTAACAAGCAGAAGGTTGCCATTTCAAATCCCCACTGATACTATATTGGGCAGCAGCAATATAGGAAGATGCTGAAAAGCATCATCTCATACTGTGCGGGAGGAGGAAATGGTAAATCCCCCCTGTATTCTACAAAAAGAAAACCACAGGATTCCCTTTTTACAAGCATTGCCACTCACCGGATTCCCATTTAGGAGCATAGCCCCCAGACTGTTAAACCAGTCCATAATGGACCAGGCCCAGTTCAGTTCAAACTTGGACTGGCTGCCTTTTTTTGAGACATGTTCAGTTTGAGTTTGAACTGGTTGAACCAGTTTGGTTCAAACTGAACCTGGTTCAATTCAAACCAGTTCTGCACACCCCTACTCCTAGCACAGGAAGGCTCTGATAATGTTATATACCTTATCTCAGTAATCCTGACAACAATCTTGCAATGTAGATCAGTATCATTATCCCCATACTGCAGACGAGGACAGAAAGTCGAGAGAGACTAGTACCTTACCTGAAGCCACCTACTGAATTCATAGCTGGAATCTTATTGAACCAGGGGTTTTCTAGATGCCACTTAGCCACTGCACTACATTATCTCTCAGAAAGAGCAAGGTAGAGGGTGAAATTGTATAGATGACATACTCAGAATGATTTGAAGCACCTCTTGCTGTTGGGAGCCAAGCAACACGTTTTGTAGTCCAGTTTGTTCAGCATGACATTGTGTGCCATCATCTGGCTTTTAAATAAAGGAAAACCAAGACAGAAGTCCTCTGCCACCCCATGGTGCGCACTGCATCAGGCCACCTGTGCTGCTGGCAAGTGGGCTGCTGCAGACAGTAGGTGGGGTTCTGGGACCCTCCAGGCAGTCCAGATTACTCCACACTTTACTATCATCTTTAAAAAAAAAAAAAGAATGTCTTGCCTGCTTATATTCTTCCATGGAGCGCAGTATGCAATAATAGCATTTTTAAATTGTGTGCTTTTAGGACTGGCCTCGTCTTTTAGGAAAAGCAGCACTATTTTCCCACTGAAAATTGCCCCTTGAAGCTGCTATTTGCTGCAATTTAAAACATGTTAATGTAGTTTGGCCCTCAAAGTGGCAGACATGGGATTATTCCCATTTTGTCCTCTGAATATCTTTATGGGAAAGGTTAGGCAGAGGGAGGAGGGAGAAAGAGTCATCAGTTTAAGGTCACCCAATGAGTTTCATGGCAGAGCAGGGATGTGAACACAGGTCAGCTTGATCTAGTCTGAACACATTGCATCCAACACAGCACACTGGCTCATCTCCAGCACAGCATCCCTCCAGTGGCTACTGCTGGTATCTATCTTATGTTTCTTTTTTAGATTGTGAGCCCTTTGGGAACCGGGATCCTGCCTATCTATCTATCTATCTATCTATCTATCTATCTATCTATCTATCTATCTATCTATCTATCTATCGGCTCCCTAGATGTTGTTGGACTACAACTCCCATCATCCATCTTCAACCATTGTGGCTGGGGTTGATGGGAGTTGTAGACCAACAACATTTGGGGACCCAAGCCTGGAAACCCCTGTTCCAGAGAAATAACTTTTGATATTTCATCTGAAGGTCATCAGGCTGTTTAGGAGCCCTGGGAAGTTTTAAAGATCCGCAACAAAGACTGTGATAAGAGCAAGTATGTGGATATACAGACCCTGAAATCTCTCTGAGGTTATTTCTTCCGTATTTTCTACAGATGAGCTGGGCTTTATGATAACAACAAAGAAGGACTGCACCATCAGATCCTGTGTCAATCACCAGGTTGCTGGACAAATGTGGAGCTTCTCACTTATTTATTTGTATGGGTTTTTTCTTTAGTTTTTTGTTTATTTGCTTTCTCTAATACCCTTCCAAAGGGTACTCAGGGTGTTTTACATTAAAATAAAATTTAAATTTAAAACACACACAAACAATCCCTCCCCCATTAAAATCAATCAACATCTAAAATAAAAAAACAATTAAAGCAGATTAAAGTTACAACTAAAATTAGATAACATTAAAACCAAATATAATTAAAAGCCAGGCTAAAAATAGGTGTCTTCTTGAAGGCCTCCAACGAAGACAATCATCTTATATCCACAGGGAGCATGCTCCACAACCTAAGGGTGACAACAGAGAATGCCCTATACCAGGTTACCACCAGATGGACTGATGGCACCCAAAGATGGACTCCTCCTGATGATCTCAATGAGTGGTGGGAATCTTATAGAGTAAGGCGTTCCCTTAGGTAACCCGGACCTAAGCCATTCAGGGCTTTAAAGGTAATAACCAGCACTTTGTACTTTGCCTGTAAACGTATCGGTAGCCAATGCAACAGGCATAATGTGGTCTTTCCGGGATACCCCAGAGACTAATCTGGCTGCCGCATTTTGAACTAACTGAAGTTTCCTAACTACATACAAAGGCAGCCGTACACATTGCAGTAGTCCAACCTGGAGGTTACCAGCTGATGCATGACTGTTTTCAGGTCATTCTCCTCAAGAAACAGGCAGAATTGTCGAATCAGTCACAGCTGGTAAAAAGCACTCCTGGCCACAGCTTCAAGGCACCATAATGAGAACCCAGGTCCAAGAGTACTCCCAAGCTATGAATCTGTTCCCTCTGAGGGAGTGCAGATCTATCTCTACAGGGAGCTCTCTCTTCCCCACCCCATTGACTAGATAGAAACCATGGAGAATGCCATGTGAACTTGCAGAAACAAAACCCGAGAGCAGGGGGGAGGGCCTGCTTCCCTCAATGCCGCAAATGTACTTCGAAGTGGCTCTGCTCAATGTTAACCCTGAAACCTGAAGCCAAGTGCAAATAACTCCCTGATAGAACTCCACAGACTTCTTGTATTGCTTGATAATAATAATAATAATAATAATAATAATAATAATAATAATAATAATTCAATTTCTATACCGCCCTTCCAAAAATGGCTCAGGGCAGTTTACAAAGAGAAATAACAAATAAGATGGCACCCAAAGGGCTCACATTCTAAAAAGAAACATAAGACACACACCAGCAACAGTCACTGGAAGTACTGTGCTGGGGGTGGATAGGGCCAGTTACTCTCCCTTTCCATTGCACTGTGGTGCAATGGAAAGCTGGTCAGCAGCTCATCTGGCAATCTGTCATCATACAGAGAGTAAGGGTGTGTATAGGAGTAGTGTTTTTTTTTCCTGCTGTGGGGTGTGCTCCGCTTTTGGCTTTTTGAAGACATTATTTAAGAGGTTTATTTGTCCCTCCTTTCCACTTCATATGAAATGCTCAAGGAGGCCAACATCAATACAACAATCAAATTAGAAAACAATTAACAAAAACACAAAATAGTACAGTCTGGAAAACAAAACAGAAGGAAGCCAGGCAGAGTAAATTCAGGTGTTAGGACAAATGCCTGATGGGACAAGAACGGTTTCAAGCAGCATCAAAACATTATCAAGGAGTGGGCCAAATAGATCTCCTGGGACAGGGAGCTCTCCATATGGGCACCACAATGGTAGCAGTCCTTTCATTTGTTCCTACAAAGATCTCAGATGGTGGTAGGAAGGGCCTCCCCAACTAACGCCAATGGATGGGCAGAATCACATGGGAAGAGACCATTTATCTGGGCACATGTTTATTCAATGCCTTTTTATATGCCTTTAAAAACTTGCAATACTAGTCAGAGGTGCACCTAGATAATTTTGGAGCCTGGACCTAAAGACCTTTGGAGGCCCCCTCACTGCAAGTTAAAGATCATTTTTTAATATGTGGGTTCTTGAGGGCACAAACCACACCACCCTGGACAGACTAAAGAGGATTTGGGGGGCCCTATAGTGTGTGGAGGCCCCGAAGTCCAGGGGTAAGAGCACCCCTAATACTAGTCTGAACAGGGAAAGTAGCTTTGTGACTGTCATGCAGTCTCGACAGTTGACTTATTCTAGAAACAGGAATGATTGGTTGCTCATGATGAAGATGCATACAGACTTGCAGCAGGCTCACCAATCAAAATACGCAGTAGGTCTGCATGGACCCTAAGGTGTCTTGGCTCTTCTGCCAGAGTCCCTGGACCATGACCCCTGCAAGTCACTACACTAACTGTTAGTGTAGAAGAGAATCTGGAAGAGAAGTCAAAAGTACCAGACAACAAGTATAAGCTGATTTAAAACTCTTCTTGTTCTACCAAACATTTAATCTGGTTTAGTTGATTTATGCCAACTAAATCTGTGAATTCCACCCCCTGTAGAAATGTAGTTCTGTTTATTGCATTGATTTGTTATTGATTGCTGTAAATGTGATTGTTAGCTGCCTTGAGTGTCTCCATGTGAGAAATGAAAGGTGGAGCATAAATTTAGATACAACAAACCAGCTGCTCACAACATGTGGAGACAGGCCATAGAGCTTCAGGGTCATGCATCTAGTTCTGTATCCCCTTTGTCCTTCTCCTTTGTCCCGTGTGCTTTCTGTCCTTCCTTGTTCTAAGTGCTCTAGCAAAGGAACCGATTATAAAACCTCCACAGATCAATACAGATCAGTCCACTTTAATGTCTGAGTGAGCATATAGAACCAATGCAATGCAGCCACTTCCCAAACACTGCACCAGTGATTAACAGACTTAGCATTGACAACATAGAGGGGTATATGACTAGGAAAGTGAAACTGAGATACTGTAAATCAAAGATTTGATCAACCAGCAACGCTAAACATGATGAAATGTTCTTATTATTTATGAAATTGTCTATAGGCTATAGCATAGTCCAGTTCAACAGAAATCAATGCAAGGTTTGGCATGGACTTCAATGAAAATTACATGACATATCTTCAATGAATTTGTCTTGCCAAACACAGTTAATAAAACATCTAGGATCTGGCATCATCCCAAGAACCTTATTTTTACCTTTGCATAGATCAATAGCGCACATACCAAGCAGTAAATCTCTGATTCAAGAGAGGTGTGCATGTGGCTTGGAAGCCACTCTACAACCAGTCCATATTGCTTCCGAAGGTGGGGGCTGTTCTGTGCCTGCTAAGGATTGTGTCACTGGGGCTACAGTGCTTCTCCCATTGGGAATGGTGGGAGTACTGTTGCAACTGCAGAGCAGCCCAGCCTTCAGAAGCAGCAGAGGTGGGCTGTAGAGTGGCTCACAAGCAGTACAAGGATCGGCAGTTCACTGTGTGATATGTGAGCCAGTGTTTCCCGACCTTTTGAGGGGTGTGGGACAAATGGAGTTGCCTTGTACTGGATCAGACCACTGGTGTGGACAGCCCAGTGCTCTCTATTCTGACTGGGAGCAACTCTCTAGTGTTTCAGGTGGGGGCCTTTCTTATCACCTGCACCCTGACCCTTTAACTGGAAATGCCAAAGATTGAACTTGGGATCTTCTGCATACAAAACACATGTGCTACAACTGAACAATAGACCCTCCCTGCGGTTGTTTTTTTGGGGTGGGTGGGTAAAGGAAAAGTTGTGTTGTTGAGTAAGTGTTGACTCCTGGCAACCACAGAGCCCTGTGGTTGTCTTCGATAGAACACAGGAGGGGTTTACCATTGCCTCCTCCCACACATTGTGAGATGATGCCTTTCAGTATCTTCCTATATTGCTGCTGCCCGATATAAGTGTTTCCCATTCCCATAGTTTAGGAAAGGGAGTAAAATTGGAGGCATACTTTACTGTTATTATGCTTTCTCTCTTTCCCTCCCTGTCCCCCTCTCTAAATACATACATACAGTATATTGATTGGGTTTCAGAGCCATTCTTTCTCACTGAGTGGGGCTGTCATATTTCCAGGAGGGGCTTTAAGAAAGAAACCAGTGATTTCTCATGAATGAGAGCCACCTTATAATCCTGCCATCAAGTTCAAGTGTCTGGGTATATTTTAGTGTCAATGAATTATTGACACCAGAAACTTCTAAGCTGGATGGATTTGTATCCCCCCCCCAAAGTTAGCTAATGACTAAACTTAAGTCTCATTCATTTCAATGGGACATGCAGTGAAATCCTAAGCAGGCCCAATGAGTTCAATAGAACTTACTCCCAGGTAAATATCGATAGGATTTCAGCCTTAATCATTATCAATTTCCTTAATAAGAACAGCCAATTCTAAGTACAAAAGCTTAAACCTATGTATAATGAATACTTTCCTTAAACAAACATCTCATGTAAATGTGATTGATTGACAGGTGAGTTTAAAGGAGACTATATGAAAGCTGAGTGTAATGGGAAAATCATCATGGACACCTTGGCTTAAAAGACTGGTATTATTATATTTGTTGTTTTATATGAATAAAGAAAACTAGTACTCAGGAGTGTATCTAGAGTGGGGCAGGCAGGGCACGTGCCCCGGGCGCCACTTGAAGGGGGGTGCCATTTTTTAAATTTTTTTTTTTAAATGGCCACCAAAAACAAAATGGTCACCGTGCATGCTCAAATGGCCTCTGTGAGGCCCTAGGCCATGCCAGGCCTTGCAGAGGCCATTTGAGTATGCATGGTGGCCATTTTGTTTTCAGCGGCCATTTTATATATATATATATATATATATATATATATATATATATATATATATAATTGCCACCGCACATGATCAAATGGTCCCTGAGAGGCCCTAGAGGCCAGAAGGGGAGAGGGGGAACCTTTGCAGACCTCCCATGGCCTTTAGGAAGCCCCCCAAAGGGGGGCTTCCTAAATATGCCCCCCAATATGTCACTGTACACATATTCAGATTGGCACTATGTACAGAGAATCAGGGCTTGTGAATACTGAGCTGAAGCTTATGAGCAAGGATTGTATTCATTTGCTCTTACTTTGCTTCTTGTGATAAATGAGTTAAATGTGATGTCTTAATAATGTGGATATTAATGGTGAGTTTGTCTTTGAATTAGTGTTAAATCCTTAGTATTAAGGCCCACAGGGAGTTTCTTGCTCTCTTTTTCTCATTTTAACTGTCTTTCTGAAATACTAGAATATATTCCAAGCAGTGACACAGTTTACTCTGCATATCCTTTAATTATTTTCAGAGTATCTGGGAAAAGTCAAATTCTCCATTTATTTTTAAAACTTATGTAATAGTGATGCTACAATGCATAGTAGAGAATTAGACAGGCCCCTGCATACTGACATTTGTAGTTTTCCAGGATTTTTTGGTCTGGCTACGTCCACTGCTAAATAGTTTATGAAATATTAAAATATTAATGAGCTTGACTTTTATTTTTGAGCTGATATTATGGAAAAGTTATCTGAAAGATGGGTGTCAGATGTTTGGACAGGGGGCACAATTTCAGTGCTTGCCCTAAGTGCTATTTCCCCTAGAAAATAGGAAAATAGGAGTACTCTGCTAGTACTCAATGAAAAAGGAGTTCCAAACAAATCAGATAGCTTACTGATTTGCAGTTGCCTCTGATGGATGTCTCTTTACACCACAGTATTTAGATTAGCTGTAAACTATATCAGGAAACAGTTGTGTGCAAGGCTCCAATCCAGAAATCACACTGCATGTGGGTTCATGTTCCTCATGAGGGTATTGTAATGACAATATTTAACAATTAAAATTTGAGAGAAAAACATCTATTAAAAATTGGTTTACTTATATAACTTCTAGTACAGCATATATAGGCATTATAGCATAGACAAAGCTTAAGTCATTACATATAGCATTGATTACACAGGATTCCATGTGTGCTTGGACAAGTAAGCTTGTACTTACTTACAATCTGTAAATTAAGAAAAGAGTCAGGTCAGGAAACCCAAAGGCAGTCTGACTCTGGATTTGAATCTCCTCTTTTTAATCCTAAAATTTCTCATGAGTATATAAAACCATAACTTGGAGAAACACGTCAGCATTCCAGTTCTCTCTTCATCACAACTCGTATCACATACACATTTGTCTACTGCTTCTTCTTTGATCTATCTATTGTAACACTCAAATTTACAATTAACCTCTTTAGTTTCCTTCATGAATCCTTATGTTTGAGAAGCCAGGGCAAACTTCGATAATTCCTAAAAACATCCCATGAAACATCTAGTTCACTCAAGCATCTTCAAAAGAACATGGGCTCATGTACATGATCAAATGTGGGCTGGGCTGGAGGAGAGGCATGTTCCCATCCTGTGCCTCTCAGATGACCCCAACCCCCTAGTTGGGCTTTCCTGCCCAACCTCCACACAGTCGGACTGCCGCTGCCTGCCACACACTCTCTGGGAATGTAAACAAACATGGGCTGGGTCCTTTAGTATCCCAGCATGCACCGTGTGAGCAGTGGAAAGGCAGCCCTCAGAACTGCAGCAGCACCGTTCTGCTATGGCCTTTCCACAGGTTTCTTCTGAAAAGCATGGCTGCTGGCTCTCAGGAACAGTTTAAAACAGTGCAGGAGCCCAGACAACCAAAATAAAAGTAAGAATGGGCTTTGCTTGTGTCATCCATCACTTTTAACCTGGGCAGCAAATCTGGGCTACCCAGAGTCTGAGCTGCTGGGTCAGGAGGGCTCCCACTTCCACAGATGACCAGAGCTACCTGGGTTAGCCCTCTCCTACCCAGGTAGCTCTGCTTGTGAGAACAGCCTTACTGAGTTGCAAGAACAATGGTGGTTAGGAAAAAAAGGCAGGTCATCATCTCTAGGCCTAGCTGAATCAAAATGAAAAAAGGAAAGACTGGGGTGATTTTCTTCCAATATCCATCAATTACAATATAACTAGGAAGTTGGTGGGTTCAAGGTGTGTGTGTTAAATTTATTTTAATCTTGTTTTACAGATCAATTTTTAAAAAACAGGTCAAGAAACAGGGAACATATTTTAGACTTTCATACTTACACTTGCTGCCACCCCCCGCAAATACTCGATTTGCCTGCAACAAATTATCAGATGTTCAAAAGACAAATCTAAAAAAGAAATAGCATAGTATCTAAGAACCACATCTTATAAAAGTTGCAGCTTTCCATTTTTCCTTGAATCAAAGTTTTGCAAGCGTTTATCAAAATTAAGTGTACTTGTCCTTTCTTTTTCAAATGAAAGAAAAAACAAATTTGATAAATGTTTGTGAGTCATCCAAAGTCTCTGCGGGCAATTGATCTACATTAGAACAGAAAACGTTGACTCATAGATGGTTGTATATCTTTCCAGCAGCAAAAAGTTGATATGCATCCATGACAGCCATTCTTTGCTGTCCATTCTTTGCCAAGTTCTTGAAACATAGCTACACTGCCTTGTTTTTAAAAAGAACAATTTGACCACAGAAAGTTCTTGTTTCATCAAAGAAGCTAGGGAACTGAGTGGATTTAAGTCCTGTTCAGCTGTTCTTCTTCCCCACCGCACACAGACACACACAACACACCATGCATGGACTAGATGTGTGGCAGGGAAGCACTACACCACCTATAAACCACTGGCACATTTGCACTGGCACATTTGCAGGCCATGCCCTTGACGTCTATTGGAAAATTAAACCCATGAAAAGAGTAATTGCATACAAACAGCTGGATGTGTGTAGGAGCTCCCACAGGATTAGAAACCCTGCATGACTGGAGTTTCTGACAGAAGCACTCTTACCCCTGGACTTCCAGCTCAAAGTCCAGGGGCTCCATACCCCCGGTGGGCCTCCAAACCTTTTTTAGTCTGTCCCGGGTGGTGTGGTTGTGTTAAAATGTGTTGAAAGTACTGTGTGTATGTTGGCGGGGGTGGTGGTGCTCCAAAGGCCTTTAGGTCCAGGCTCCAAAATTACCTAGATGCACCTCTGGTGGTTTCTGACTGTATGGGAGCCCCTACAGATGTACACGGGAGCCTTTCACACATTTAGATGCAAGAGAAGGTTGGGGACTGAACAGGGCTTTGCTTGCTTCAACTCAAAGCTGTCCACTGCCAGTACAGTGACTATTTCCCCAGTTTCAGAAAAGCTCCTGTCCATTTCATTTAACATACCATCAATGGTTTTTTAAAACAAAACAAAAAAACTATTCCTTTCATTGTTGTATTTTCCAAGTCATGTTCTTACCAACCTTTTCTGTTAACACAGCCTTGGAAGGTGATGCTTCTCTTTCATCTTTTATGCTGGATTTGTTCTTCAGTGAGGAATGCCTGCAGTTTTTCATCCACTTGAAGGTGTCTTCTTTATCCAAAAGTAGTTGGGCTGTTTGCACAACGGAGTTGCTAATTGTTACAGATTCGTTCACGTCTTCTTATTAGGCACACAGGTTCAGATCTGCAGGTTTCTGTTCTCAATAACTTTCCTCATGAACACTAAACAAAACTTGAAAGAACTTCTTTATCACAGCAAGCAGATTGGCACTTTGAATAAAATCATCTCCACCAACCTTTCTACTTTTTACCTTTCCCCAAAATATTAGTGTTTTTGTTACCACCACAGATATCTGGTCATTTTCAATTGACCTGACTAGTGTTGTGCAAACCGATCCTCAACTAAAACTATTCAGTTTTTTAAAAAACAAACACAAATCTTATTAAGAGCCATCTTATTAATTTATTATTTCTTTGTGTAAACCGCCCTGAGCCATTTTTGGAAGGGCAGTATAGAAAACAAACAAAGAAACAAACAAACAAATAAATAAATAAATATGAGAGAGCTATTTACAGTGCCTTCACTTTGGTGCTGCTCTTACAGCCAATGGCATTATCTGTCTTTTTTTCATGATAATTGTCCTTTAATGCATACAGTGTCTGAAAAAAGACATCCCTGTGGATAAAGTAGATAAAGTGAGAGGTGGAGGTGTGGCTACCTGCCTGAGAGTGACATGGGGCAATGTCGGCTTCACCTGCCACCCCCTCAATTCCTAACTGGTCAGACTTGTTTCCTGTGCCCTAAAATCATTTTTTTCCCAGTGCTCTTGCACACTGCCAGCCATGCGCTAGAACAATGGACAGGCACATTGCAAAGGCAAATACAAAATTTGTTAGCAGCTTTCATGCTATGTACTGTAGGCCTGTGCAGTCAGATATATCTGATAGTGATACTGGGTCTGATATCAGCTATATCAAGAATAATTCTGATCCAATATCAAGAAGCCTATATCAGATTAGAATGATCAGAATCCCCTATGGAAATATCATTAAAATCATCATTAAAATTATCAGAAAATTGGAAGATAAAATGGTGATGGAACTACAAGATCGCATCTAGGGATGTGCGGTTCGGTTCGGATCCGGACCGGTTCGTCCGAACCGGTCCGGATCCGGCGGCTCGATCCCGGACCGAATCGGGCCCTCCCGGGGACCGAGCCGGACCGAATTCGAGCCGGTTCGGTACCGAACCGGCTCGGGTTTCCCGAACCGGTTCGGGAATGAAATTGAGTCTCACTCAGTGTCTCTTTAAAGTGTGTCCTCCATTTTGTGTCTCCTTCCCGAAACTTTTGCTCCTCCTTGCATCCATTTTGTGATGCTATTTCCAGGCATTGTATTGGCTGCGCTATTGATCCTTGATTGGCCAGAATGAGTCCTTTGGTCTGGTAGGCTGCTTGGCTGTTGCACTGTTGAGAGCTGGCACCCTGTTGGCCGTGGGGGGAGTGCAAAGGTGGGGGCTCCCAAAGGAGGGAATTTCAAACCTATATAAACCCAAGCCTCTTCTCTGGAAACTTCTCTTGGCTGCAGTTGTGGGATCATCTCTGAGACCTGCTTGCCCTTTGCTGGCTGCTCTGGTGTCTCTGTGAGTCCTGACTGTGTCCTGTGTCTCTCTGTGTGTGCTCTGTCTAATCCTTTGTCCACCTGCCCTTTGTGACTCTCTGTGTGTCTCCTCTCTCTGTCTGTCTCTTGTCTGTATACTGTGTGTTACTTCACTTTACTTTCTTCTTAATTTCCCCCAATTTTCCCTGTTCCTTGTCTGTCTGCTTTTCTCCCCCCCCTCCCCCCCCTTTCCCTTCTCATCCTTTGGGCCTACCCTCCCCCTCCCCCACTCCCACCCACTGCATCCTCATTGCTTTAAATCTTCTTCCATTAATTATTGCTCTTTGTCCTGCCTTGTTGTTGTCCAACTTTTTGATTTTCACATTGCATTCCATTGGTTTCAGTTATATATTGCTTGCTGGTTTTGCTTAAATTGTACCATTTTGTTTGTTTCTGCTGACTGCTGCTGCCCTGCGAGTTGGTTCCCTGAATCCCTCCCCCCCACCCCCAGAGGATTCTGTTGTTGTTTCTTGTTGTCCCATATAATCAGTTTTGGTTCCCTGCTCCAAACTTGCCCCTCCAAGTCCAACCACACCCCACCCCAACCCCACCCCATCCAGCCTTCTCCCAAGTTTGCTGCTGCCAAACCGAGTCCAGTTTTCTTTGCTTGGTTCCACTTATTCATTTGCTATTATTAATTTGCAGCAATTGTGGTTTCATTGTCTCTGTTCACTTAGTGGCCCCCCTCAGAGTCTGTGTTTGGTTCCCCCTCCCCACACCCCCACCCCCAAGTTTTTTCTGCTGGTTATAGTCTTTCTTTTAATTTTTTTTTTAAACTTCTGGCTTGTGTTCTCTTGATATATATTGCTTTATATATTTTGCTACCCTCCTCCTCCTCCTCCCCCCCCGCCTGCCCCCCCACCCTCCCTCCTCCCAGACCCTACCCTAGCCCAGGCCCAGCTCCTCCCCCAACCACCCCATCCAGCCTAATCGCTGCTGCTGCCCGAGTTGTTCCAGTTTCTCCTTTGCTGTTTGTTGTTGCCCCCTCCCCTTCCCCCCAACACCCCTCTGCCACACACTAGCCCCCAACCACACACACACCCTCTCTGCTCCCCCCACCCCACCTCTTTTTCTCCTTGCCCCTGACTCTCTCCACTCACCCCAGGCCCCCTGCCACACACTAGCCCCCAACCACACACACCCTCTCTGCTCCCCCCACCCCACCTCTTTTCCTCCTTGCCCCTGACTCTCTCCACTTACCCCAGGCCCCCTGCCACACACTAGCCCCAACCACACACACCCTCTCTGCTCCCCCCACCCCACCTCTTTTTCTCCTTGCCCCCGACTCTCTCCACTTACCCCAGGCCCCCTGCCACACACTAGCCCCCAACCACACACAGCCTCTCTGCTCCCCCCACCCCACCTCTTTTCCTCCTTGCCCCCGACTCTCTCCACTTACCCCAGGCCCCCTGCCACACACTAGCCCCAACCACACACACCCTCTCTGCTCCCCCCACCCCACCTCTTTTTCTCCTTGCCCCCGACTCTCTCCACTTACCCCAGGCCCCCTGCCACACACTAGCCCCCAACCACACACACCCTCTCTGCTCCCCCCACCCCACCTCTTTTTCTCCTTGCCCCCGACTCTCTCCACTTACCCCAGGCCCCCTGCCACACACTAGCCCCCAACCACACACAGCCTCTCTGCTCCCCCCACCCCACCTCTTTTCCTCCTTGCCCCCGACTCTCTCCACTTACCCCAGGCCCCCTGCCACACACTAGCCCCAACCACACACACCCTCTCTGCTCCCCCCACCCCACCTCTTTTTCTCCTTGCCCCCGACTCTCTCCACTTACCCCAGGCCCCCTGCCACACACTAGCCCCAACCACACACACCCTCTCTGCTCCCCCCACCCCACCTCTTTTTCTCCTTGCCCCCGACTCTCTCCACTTACCCCAGGCCCCCTGCCACACACTAGCCCCCAACCACACACACGCTCTCTGCTCCCCCCACCCCACCTCTTTTCCTCCTTGCCCCCGACTCTCTCCACTTACCCCAGGCCCCCTGCCACACACTAGCCCCCAACCACACACACCCTCTCTGCTCCCCCCACCTCTTTGGACCGCTGCTACTGCTGTGTCCTCCCCCCACACCTGAATCCCCCCTCCCTGCTGCGCTGCGCTTCTCCTCTCTCCTCTTTCTCTCTATCATCTCTCTTTCTCCTCTCTCTCTCTTTCTTTTCTCTCTCTCTCCTCTCTTTCTCTTTGTCCCTGCCCCCCCCTCTCTTTTCTCTCTCTCTTAGTCTTTTCTCTCTCTGCTCCCCTTCACTTTCCACCTCCTCTCCCACAGCTGCAGCCGCACACAGTAGCCTACCCACCTGGCGGCTGCCATCGGTTTTTTTTTTCTTTTTATAGTTTTTGGTTGATTTTGTCTCTGCTTGGGGGTGAGTTGAGCGACACAAATAGTGTTGTCTCCTCACTTCTGCCCCTCCATCGTTGTTGAACTACCCCGGTTGCCTGTGTGCCTCGTGCGGCCGCCCTGCTGTGTCTCAGCCCAGGGTGGCTGGCTGGCGGCGGCGAATCCGTGACCAGCAGTGAGTGGCAGGAGAAGGACCGGAAGAAGAGGGGTTAGTGCGTGTGCGATTGTGCACCTTTTGTTGCCCCTTTCTCTCCCTAGCTGGCGGTTTTAAATAGGGACACCCCTATTCTGAAATGCATTTGGGTGTGGGGAGGAGGGAGGGAACCTTGGAGAGGAGATGTACTGTTGTAAAACTTGTGTCTTCATGCCCATGCCCAGTAAAGAAATTGCTGCTGTGTGTTGCGTTGCATTGCATGCGTCTTGCAGGTGGTTTTTGAACAGGTGCCTTCCAGAGTGCTTCCTTGCCTCTGGGGCAGTCTGAGTGGGGTCCAGGGTTCTGATGTGATGCTGCCACTACATGCTGGGCCCATGCCATGCCAGAGTGCTTCCTTGCCTCTGGGGCAGTCTGAGTGGGGTCCTGGCTGGGCTCTGATGCTGCCACTACATGCTGGGCCCATGCCATGCCAGAGTGCTTCCTTGCCTCTGGGGCAGTCTGAGTGGGGTCCTGGCTGGGCTCTGATGCTGCCACTACATGCTGGGCCAATACACACGTATGATGATGATCATGATGTTCAATCCATGAGGCTGCCATCAAGTGTTTGCTGCTGCTTGCTTGCCATGGCATTGGGCAGGCAGAGTCACAGAGTGGGTGGGTTCAACCTCTGTGTTGGTGTGACTGGGTTCTGGTTTTGGTTGTGTGCAATTTAGAGTCACTAAATAGGCTGCATTGAGTTTGATGCTCCCCCCACAGGAGCATTACTTGAGAACCACCCCCCAGAACCCACACTTTGTGTTCCAGTTCACTAAATAAGGGTTTCCTCCTTTGATCTGCAGGTTCCCAAGCGTTGACTGCATCCCTCCCCCACCCCCGGTAGGTGCTGTGCCCTCCCCCCATCCACTCCCCCCCCCCAAAAAGCTAAAAACTTGCCACCCACACCACAACTACTCCACCCAACTGCCCGTGCCACCCTCCCACACCGGGGTTCCACCCTTTAACCCCCTATTTTTCTAAAAAAAACCTCTCCCAGACCCATCTCCCCAATTGGCTTGGTGGTTGACTCCCAAATTCTAAAAGGACACCCTCCCCCTCACTTCGATTGGCTTCCCCCCCCATATCAAAAAGTCTTCCTTTCCCCCCAATTGGCTTCCTTTTTTGAAAACAAACTTCCCCCCCGCCGCCTCCAAATCAGCTGCCTTTTTTTTGGCCCCTAAGCCCCTCCAAATTATTTTTTTGACCCTGTCTGGCCTTCCTCCTAAAGTCTCCCTCCTTCTGACCTAGCAGCATGTCTGAGCGCCGTGTGGCGGGCAGGGCTCGCTCAAGGCTGGCAGGCAGAGGTGGGAGAGGCCAGGTGCGGGGTGCGCCTGCGGCACGGGGAGGGAGAGGACGCGGGGAGCCTGAGGACACCCCAGTTCTCCCCATTGGAGAATTCTTTGCTCCGGCCCCATCTTTGGTGCGCAGGATTCAGTTCCCCACGCCTGCTGCCGCCAATCGCGGCAGAGGCAGAGGCACTGTTAGGGCTGTGGCGGGTCCCTCCTCGCCGGCGGCACCAGGTGCTGCTGAGCTACCGCCAGTTGTTGAGGTGGAGGAGACTGTGGAGTTGGAAGAGCAGGTAGAGGGCGGTGAGGACCGTGCGGCTGGCAGCGATGCAGCCAGGTTCTCCCTCCCTCTGGGGCCCCTTCCCCCTATCCTTTCGCCGCTCAGTGGGGCCCCCCCTCGTGAAGCCCGACACTCTGGTGGGGAGCGGTCTGGCGAGGTGGTGGAGGAGAGGCCTGCCTCTCCGATGCCAGTTGAGCCGGGCCCTTCCTCCGCTGTGGAGGGCGGAAGGGGCGGGTTGGGTGGCAGCAGTGGGCAGGCAGCGGCGGCCGCCCCCCCCCAGGACTGCAGCCACCCTGCGAGAAACGGCCTAGGACGGCGCCCAGGGCGCAGGAGGCCAAGGGCAGTGGTGCATGGGTGCATTTTGAGGTCCCTCAAGATGCCCCATTCCACGCCCGCTGTGTCCACTGCAGGATGCTTGTCAGCCGTGGAAGGGACCCTGCGCACCTGGGTACGACGCCTATGTGGAGACACCTAGAGCGTCACCACCCAGGTCTCAGGGGACAGGCTGGCAGCGCTAGTGCGCCTTGTGCATCTGCCACTAGGGCGGGCAGCGGCAGTGTGCCAGCCAGCAGGCAGGCTACACTGCCCGTCCAGCGGTGGACGCAGTCCTCGGGCAGCCAGCGTATTGTTCGCGTGGACCATCATCACCTCACCCGCCTCATAGGGGAGATGATTTCCACCGATGACCAGCCGTTTCAGGTGGTCGAGAACAACGGCTTCCGCCGTATTCTCCAATACCTGGCTCCCGAATACGTCATCCCCTCAAGGACGACGTTCAGCCGGAACGTGGTCCCCTCCCTGTACCGCCGGTGCAGGGAGCTCGTGTCGGCCGAGCTGCGTGCAGCTCCGGCCGGGACAAGCGTGCATTTCACGACTGACCTCTGGACCAGTGTCAGTGGGATGCACGCTTCTTTCCTGGCCCTCACTGCCCACTGGTGGGGACCGGAGAGTGAGGGGACCTCCGCGGGCGATGCTTCCGGGTCCGGCGCGGCTCCCGATGCACTACGGCACAGGTGGGCCGTCCTGCACGTGGAGACGATGGACACGAGGCACACCGCGGAGGAGGTGGCGGCCGTACTCGACCGCCAGATAGAGGAGTGGATTGGCGGGTGTCCACACCTCTCCCGCGGCTTCATTGTCACCGACAATGGAGCCAACGTTACCGCCGCTGTCGAGACAGTCATGGACTGTGTGAACATACGGTGTATGGCACACACGCTCCATCTGACCGTCAGGGACGCCCTTGGCCTTAAGGAGCTGAGGGCGTCCCAGGAGAAGGGGGCCCGCCCCATCGCAGGTGCTGTTGCTGCCACGGCTACGCTTGTGGATAAGTCCCGCAAGCTGGCCGCCCACTTCCACCGCAGCGAGAAGTCCAGGAGACTGCTTCGCCAGAAGCAGGATGACCTTGGCCTTCCTCGCCATCTCATCCCTACGGATGTGGAGACGCGGTGGAACTCCACCTTCCTCCTGTTCCAGCGCCTGTTGGAGCAGGAGAGAGCCCTTGTCGCCCTGGCGAGGGACGAGTCCTTGGATGTCTGCGACTTCTCGAACGCAGAGTGGAAGCAGATGTCCGAGGCGGTGTCGGCACTCGAGCCCTTCCAGCTTGCCACGAAGGGCTTGTGTGGCGACACCACTCCCTTGAGCCAGGCGCTGCCCACAGCTGTTGGTCTCGAGAAGCTGATGGGTGGACTCCATATCTCTCTGACCACGCCAGAGGGTCGTGCTCTGGCTGGGAGGCTGAGGTCTGGGGTTGACAAGCGGCTCGTTGATGTGCTGGGAGACAGGGAGGAGTATGTCCTCGCTTGTCTCTGTCACCCAGCCCTCAAGGGCAATGCCGTGAGTGCCGACGACTTGCCCAGGTGGAAGGGCATCCTGGTCGAGAAGGTTAGGGAGGAGGAGGCCGCTAGGGCCCGCAGAGACCAGGGTGTTGGTAGTGGTGCGGGGGCAGCCCTCGCGGCCCAACCCGCACCCAGCAGCAGCATGGGCGGCCAGCCGGCGTCAGCTTCCCCTTCCCCTCCCTCTTCCCAGTCCAGCAGCGCGGCATCCCAGGCGGCGCCATCGCAGCAGCCATTTGCTACCGACTCGAGATCCGCCCAGTGGTTTCAGCTGTTCTGCTATGGCGCCATGCCTGGTATGCGGGAGGCTCGACCTGCCAGGCCCCCCTCCAGTGCTGAGCAATGCGTTGCGCAGTACTTGGAGGAGCCTGTGGAGGGAGACGGCGTGGACTGCGCACAGTTCTGGGCGAGCCCCCGCCAAGTCTGGCCGGACCTGGCGGTGGTGGCTGTGCGCCTCCTCTCCTGCCCCCCAACCAGTGTCCAGAGCGAGCGGGTGTTTTCACGTGCCGGGGACGTGGTGACACCCTCTCGCTCCCGCTTGGACCCTGGTCTGGTGGAGCAGCTGGTCTTCCTTAAGGTGAACCTCCCCCTGTTGGGCTACCCCAAGCTGCAGTTTGAGACGGGCGAGTGATTACCGTGGGTTGCCCCATGGTTGGTCACCTGCCTGGCTCGAACTCTGTGCTTATCCCTACCCTCCCCCCTTCCACCTCTAGCTGAGCTGACGTGACAGATGCTGAGCCGTGCCAGCCAGTCGCAGCGTGTAGTGTGCCCACACAGAGATGCAGTTGTTGTAGTAGTTGTAGTGCTGCGACTGGCCAGATGTTTACAATGCCCACGCCCACCTAAAAAGAAACCCAATGCTGACCAGCACAGGCCCTTTATCTATCCACCTGTCAGCATTTGGGGACCTGGCGTGGGCACGGCACACCCCCCCAAAGTAGCACAGCCCACGGAGTACTAGACTTAGCGGCAGCGGCGGGTATACGTTCAAAAATGCAGTGTAGATATGTAAATACTGTATGTAAATAAACATGTAAATAATTTTTTCTTTAAAAACCCCATGTCAAAATCAAGCCTCAAAATTATGCAAAAGAAAGAAAAAAAGGTGACAAAGGGAGAACAAAATGATGAATGCCAAATGAATTGATTTTATTGAAAATGTCACCAGAAATCATGTGTGGGGGGCTTGGTTTACATGGAGAAGATGATTGGGTGATTTTTTGAAATGAAACGAATGAATTATTATCATCTTATGTTCATCTTGATTGTGGTCACTGTTGATGTTGGCTGATGGCAAAAAACCCAAAACCATCAGAATAGCAATGAACTGGCTGCCAACACAACATATTGATTGATAACTGTGCAGGGGGGGAATTGGGTCTGTGTGTGTGTGTGTGTGGTGCAGGCTCAGTCTGTCTCTTCCTGTTGTGTGTCTGTCTGTCTGTCTGTCTGTGTGAATGGATGCCTAGCACTGTCTCTGTGTGTGGATGCTTTCTGTGTGTAGTGTGGTGTGTGTCTGTCTACATGTTTTTTTTCCTCCCCCCCATGCCTCCCTCCATCCTTCCCCTCTCATCCTCTCCCCTTCCTCTTCACCACCTTCCATCCTCCCTCCCTTCCAGCCCACCACCGCCTCACCTGCCCCCAACCCCGGTCTGGCAGATGATGAGAGTCTGGTCTCTCCCACCGAAGCACACACGTGAGCACGTGTGTGCACAAATATGTGGCTGACCAACTCTGAGCCGGACCCTCCCCCCTTCAATCCCCTCTACATCCCTCTCCCCCTCCCCTTTCCTCCCCCCTGCCTCCCAGCCTCCCTCCCTGCCTCCCTCCCCCCTCCTAGCTAGCAGCGCACACATACACACACAAAACACCTGTGGTGGCAAACACCACCAGCACACATGCACTCACACTGGTGCCACCACCTCTGCCTTGGGCCTCTGTGTCCTTGAGCAGATATGTGGTGGTGGACCAGAGAAGCATTTCTTTCCAGCAAGGCAAAAGGCATGCACTCACTGCACACACACACACACACACACACACGAAGAGGTGAAGACGAGAAGAGGCAACTTCTAGAACCAGCAGCAGCAGGTGAGTGTCGTGTAATTGTGTTGCTTCCCAAGGCCACTGCCCATGCTCAATGCTCAGTCTGCTGAAACTAAAGAACTAGCTACAATCACCCTTCCTCACATGCAGCTCAGCTCAGCTCAGCTCAGCTGCACAGCACACTGACTAACTAGACACTACAGCTGGTGGTAGAAAAAACAGAAGTCTAGATTCTAGAAGATGTCCTGGTGGATTTTAAACTTTCAAATCTGTGCTAGGATTGCCTCGCCCGCCTCCTCCTCCTCCTCCTCCTCCTCCTCCTCCTGCCTGTAATTGTGCCCTCTCCCCTTGCAGTTGCGCCGTCGTGATGGGTTGGTGATGTGCGTGCGCCGTCTACTTGTTAGCTCTCTCCTCCTCATGTTGGCTGGGCTTGCCAGGCACTGGCTGGCAGCAGCTGTTGGCTGTGTGCTAGGCTCAGGCTGTGGCGCGCGTGACTGGACTGGGAATGTTATTGTAGCGGCAACACTGGTTGTGGTGGTAGCAGTAGTAGCTGTTGTTGTTGCTGGGCTGGTGGCTGCTGGCCTGTGCTGACTCTGCGCACTTGGTCTGGTCTGGTCTGGTCATTGGGATGCAGATGTAGGGTGTGTGTGCATCATCCATGGGGAGCATCAGAGCAGAGCAGAGCAGGTTGGCTGGCTTCTGTCTGTCGGGCCTAGTCAGTGGCAGGCACTGAGTGAGGCGGTGGTTCCTTTGGGCATCACGTCACCCATCATGCAGAGCGGCAGGTCTGCTGCTCTGCTGCTCCGCCTCCTGCTTCTTCTCTGTGTGTGCTGCTCTTGTGCTTAGTGTGCTGCTCCGCTGCTGCTGCTGTGCTGGCAGGCAGCACAGCAGTGGCCTTTTTGTTAGATCAGAGAGTGGGTGTTGTCTCTCTGAGTGTCCTCCTCTTACTTGCTTGGATAGGAGTGGTGGTAGTAGGTAGGCATTAAGATGGACTGACTAGGTGTTACGTGTTAGGGCGCCCAGAGAGAGGGGCCAAAAAGATGGGGTGGCAATTGTTGGGTTGCTCCTAGTATTATTGGTGAATTTCTGAAGAAAATTTTTTTTTCCATTGGCTAGAATGGGGGTTCGGGGCTGCCCCAGACCCGCCTCTGTGGGGTGGCAGCACCGCCAAAGTGGGTCCGGGGCCATGGCAAAAATGCCCTCAGTCCCTCCCAGCAATCCCCGTAGAGATAGGAGTGATGGTTCTGTTGTTTTTCTGAGGTGTTCTGAGTGAGTGTGGATTCTGTGATAGCAAATGAGAGTGGATTCATGGTGTCTCATTGGAAATCTCATAAGCTATCATAGAATCTACACTCAGAATACCTCAGAAAAACAACAGAACCATCACTCCTATCTCTACGGGGATTGCTGGGAGGGACTGAGGGCATTTTTGCCATGGCCCCGGACCCACTTTGGGGGTGCTGCCACCCCACAGAGGTGGGTCTGGGGCAGCCCCGAACCCCCATTCTAGCCAATGGGAAAAAAAAATTCTTCAGAAATTCACCAATAATACTAGGAGCCACCAATTGCCTTGGGATTTTTGGGGTGGAGGACACCCATGGGTGGCTACCACCCACCCCAGCTTTTTTGCCCCTAAGGGCTCCACATTGTGAGTTATGGGCAAAAATTTATTTTTTGAAAAAAATTTGTAAAAAATCAGAGGAAGGTCCAATCGACTTGAAATTTGGGTGGCAGGTAGAACACAATGTCCCCTTCAAAACCAGCCACTTTTTGTGATCCGAACCGGTTCGGTTCGGATCCGAACCGGTTCGAAACCGAACCGGACCGGGGGGGTGGTCTGGCAAAACCAAAACCGAACCACCCCGGTCCGGTCCGGACCCGGTTCGGACCCGAACCGAACCGGGAGAACCGGTTTTATGCACATCCCTAATCGCATCTGCAGCTGTTCTGCTAGGGGAATGACGACCACCCTACCCCACCCAGCAGCCAAGATTGTTCTCTAAGCATTTTTGTTTGTTTGTTTGTTTGTTTGAGAAGGTATCCTTGCACACTCTATTGCAAAATGAAGAAAACAAGAGGGAAATCCTTTTGAACCAGCATAGGTGTATAAGGGCACCTTTTAAAATAAAAAATTCTATGGGGAAAAGAGAAAAATTCAGAGTGCAGTAATGGGTGGGCAGAAAGCGCTGAAATTTGGCTCACAGGTAGTAGAGGATGGCAGGACTCTGTATTTAATTTCAAGAAAACAAGTCCATACATTGATTAACATATTTTAAATTAAGCATGAATCACACTAACATATGAGAATCCTACCAAAAAAGAATGCCATATCTGAGAATCACTTAAAAAAAAAATCATTAAAAATCAATGAATGGACCAATTTAATTGAAATTAAATACACAGAATCCTTCCATCCTCCACTACCTGTGTGCCAAATTTCAGAGCTCTCTGCATAGCTATCACCATGTTCTGATTTCCTCTGTCTTTTCCCCATAGACTTGGGTTAGTTGGGATATAGGGTTCCATGACAGTAGCTGGAGCATTGAGTTGATCATGCATGCTGGTACACTTGTGCAAGAGCACTGGGAAACAACAAACAAGAAGTTTTGGTAAGAACTAAGCTGCCTACTTTCTTTTTACTATAATCTTTACAAATGTCTGCCTCAAACTTTCACACATCCACCATTTTGAATTGGGGTAGACAACATCATCACAAACTATGCTGTTAAGGTGTCTCTAACAGTACCACATTTGGTTCAAATTGGTCCAGGCATTGTTAAGTTGAAAGAGGGACACAAACACACACGGACATACACATTAGGGATGTGCAGACCTGTCCGGAGGTTCGGGGGTTTGGGATTGAACTGAAGCCCCGCCCCACCCCACCCCACCCTGGTTCTGTCTGGACTGGAACCAAACCTCCAGACAAGTCCACGATTTTTTAAATAATTAATTAATTTTAAAAATACCTATAGCCCTTTTGGGGGGCTTCCTGTAGGCCATGGGGGGGCAGTCTGTGAAGGTTCCACCTCCCCCTGTCGGCCTCTGAAATCACCCCGCGGCCGGGTAAAGGGACTATTTTTGGCCCGTTTGGGCCTCCATAACTGTGTACAGTGGCCATTTTGGCCAGTGCCACTCATTCATAAATGTAGTGAATTTACCAATCCTGCTGACCAAAAGACATGTACTTTGCATCACTTTACTACATGTAATTCTGCCTCTGTAGTTTATGTTGTGCAATGTTCCTGTCACTTATTGCATGTAGGCAAAACTACTAGAACTCTAAATAAGAGGATTGGTGAACATTTATGTAAAATCAAACATAAAAATACAAAAGCACCATTAATCAAATTTTGGTTGCAACAGAAACATACCGTATTATATTTTTTTCTGGGCTCTACAGCATATACCTTGATAAAAGCTTGTTAAAAGAGGCCAGATGGATCCTTAGATTGAACTGCCTAGCCCCAAGGGGCCTTAATGAGGAACCTGATCTTACAGGGGCGTAACAAGGCTGGAGTGGGCCCAGGGACAAAATTTTAAAATGGGCCCCTCGCTGATACACACACACACTTCACAATATATAGTCATGTGACTTGCCTCTGGGGGGTCCCTCGAGGCGTGGGGGGCCCCAGGCAGCCGCCTCCCCGTGTTAATGGTAGTTACGCCCCTGTGATCTTATAGCATTAATATAATTCTGTTAGTGTAGTTACACTTGTTTCTGTATGGTCAGCAAGGTATTGTTGTGTTTATCTTTACATTCGGTTTTTCCATGAACAGTCCATTCTACCTCAATAAAAGTTGCTTGATATTAACCCTGCATTGTAAGGGTTAAGTAAGTTTCATTGTGTTTCACTCATGGTCTGCTGTTTTACTAATTAGTCCATACACCGGTAGTCTCCTTACCTTATGTGACCAGTCACTTCTATCACAGCCTAACCTCACAGGGTTGTTGTGAGGAGAAACTTAAGTATATAGTACACCACTCTGAGCTCCTTGGAGGAAGAGTAGAGGCCCTAATTACAGACAGAATAAAGCTTAGCTATTGGTAGACAAGGTGAACCAATTACAAGGCAGAAACCAGCAATAATGCACCAATCAGCTTTAGCTGTGCTTATGCCTAGTCAGGCAGGGCAAGCTATGGTCAACAGGTATTTATCTCTACTCAGGCGGGGCAGAGTATTGTTTCCACAAAAAGGGACCCGGTAACAGCAGGGTGCAGAAACTTGTGGCCTTTAGGGCTTATGTAGGTAACACAACTAGGTGAAAAGGGATAGTGGAATTTTCCTTCATCAGAATCTCAATGTAATCTTCATCTTTTGAGATGATGCCCATTATTGGCAAAAGGAGAAGACCAATTCAGTACAGGACATTCCCATTCCAACAGGCATATGGTAGTGAATATATCCAACATGATGGCTTAAGGTACATATTTTTCCCTCTTGCAGTGTACAGGTTGGAATCGCTAGCATAGATGGTGCATATCTGTAGGGCTGTATTTATCTACAGTGGTTGGATGGCTGTTTGTGTGGTCAGGAAGTGTGGCTATACCACACAACTACTGGCATGATTTCCTCAGCACCCACGTCTTGCTCTATTTCCACTTCCAAGTCTGGACTTGCCAGTATTCCTGGTTTCCACTTTGAGAAGAGAATTTTTGGCTGAAACTGGATAAGCAAATGTCATGCAAGCTGTTACTAATTCTTAAATGGAGATTGCTAGGAAATACCATCCCCATGAAAAGTCCACGTGCTACAGATTTTTAGGAGAAACTGACAACTTGTTTTGTGATACTGCATTGAACTCAGAATATGCACCATTGCCCTCTGCAGGATATCCAAGGAGCTACTCAGTCCCATAAAGAGACAATGGTTGCTTCCACTTTAAATCCATTTAGGGCTGCTGAGGCATTCCTTTTTGCTGAAATAACTGGAGGTGGAATTGAAAAAGAGGATTTAGACAGCACTTAACGCTACATTAACCAGCAATGCGTTTGCTGTTTACAAAGCAATTAACTTCTCCCATAGCCAAGATCCTTCTAGAGAGTTTACTCTCAAGTAAGCCCTATCTGGCAAAAGTGCATCTTCCAGCCTTGTATTCCAAAGGCAGTTTCATGCATATGCTTGTCACACTGTAGTTGTGTTCATTGAAAGTTGGCAGTGTTTGAAGCACAAGCACAAATTCAGGGCATGCATTTTTGCTTCATTCTGGCATTGCTCTTGAAGATAATTCGCCATTTAAAAAGCAGCCACAGGGCAACATCCAGAAATCAACCAAATTGTATGGTCATTGAAGCAGCTGAATCTCCCCCACCCCATTTTGTATAGATGTTGATATTTAAATCAATAGTTTTCAAACTTTTAATTTCAGAATACTCTTTCCACATCAAGGTGTCCATCCTGGTGCAATGGAATACAACATTGCAGACAGGAGAGAATGTATTTCACAGGGGGCATCCCACCGCCCCCATTAAAAGTGCTCAGCCTTAAAGTTTGCCTCAATTCTGTGAAAAGAATATCCAGTGTTTGTGTATCAGACTCTTGATAAAAGCAGGAAAGCACTAAGCAGACAAGGTTCTCTCTAGCATCCAAAGACAGAGCTGTACAGTTCTGCTTCCGCCCTATTTACTATTTTTCTTAAAAGGCATACAGTTGTGCTGTATTTATTTATTTATTTATTTGTTCATTCGTTCATTCATTCAATTTATATATCACCCTTCCAAAAATGGCTCAGGACGGTTTATATAGAATAAATAAATAAATAAATAAATAAATAAATAAATAAATAAATAAGATGGATCCCTGTCCCCAAAGGGCTCGCAGTCTAAAAAGAAACATAAGATAGACACCAGCAACAGTCACTGGAGGTACTGTGCTGGGGCTGGATAGGGCCAGTTACTCTCCCCCTGCCAAACAAAGAGAATCACCAAGTCAAGTGGTGCCTCTTTGCTGAGCTAGCAGGGGTAGCTAGCTTGGCAGTGTGTATGCAGTGTGGCCATTCAGATCCCTGATGGGATGCTGTGCTGCTGAGCCTTTCCTGATCCCAGCTGCTTCCCATCTTTGCCTGCTTCATCAGGGCTGAGATTCTTCTAACTTCTATGCCTATGTAATAGCATATAAGTTGGAGTGTTCATGGCAGCTTCATTTGATTTATGGCACAAACTACCAGCATGTTATCCTGTATAAGCACCTAAAATGCAAAGGCATAGAAATTCTCTTGCACAGGTCCCATTAATTATGTCAGTAGGGTTGTGTTTGTTTTGGTTAGTTTATTATTGTAATAAATGACAATATTACAACCAACTATGGTCCTTTCCAACCTACTATGGTCATTCTTTCATCAGTGCCCAATGTAATGTGTGGTCTCCTTCTTGGGATGGGTGCAGTGGGCTCAAAAGAGCCTTTCAGTATGGCATTGCATTATTTTTAGCAGAAATGACATTTTTACTTTCCCTTTCCTCTTTTTAAAAAACAAAGCAATATTGAAAAAGTTGGATGTTGACCTTGCATGTTTGGGCTCATCATCAAGGTGATCCAATCAGCTTCTAATTTGCCTCTCATCCTGCCATGAAGAGAACTGTAATTTTCACTTCAGGTGTTAATAAAAAAGCTTAAATTGTTTCATGGAGAACAGAGCTAGAGAAACCACACTTCAGCTGCATTTGCACATAACATGGAACTGCAGTTGAATGGGCCGGTGGTTCTGTGGACATTACATCCAATGCAGGCAGATGGAGTTAGGCACAGCAATGAAACAAGAGGGTTCAGATTTGGCACTCCAGTCTGAACCCTCAGGTTGCAGCATTTTGAGTAGAAGATAAAAAGTAACTCACTGTAGTTTATAAAGCAGAATAATCAAATTGTAAGCAGCTTTGCTATTCAATATAGAAGTTCTCATATTACATAAGGTAAGGAGATCACAGGTGTATGGACTAATTAGTAAAGCAGCAGACCATGAGTGAAATGCAATGAAATGAACTTAACCCTTACAATGAAGGGTTAATAGCAAGCAATTTATTACTAAGTTAATTAAAGAAAAGATCCCAACACTACATGTACAGGTGAAACTCGGAAAATTAGAATATCGTGCAAAAGTCCATTAATTTCAGTAATGCAAATTAAAAGGTGAAACTGATATATGAGACAGACGCATTACATGCAAAGCGAGATAAGTCAAGCCTTAATTTGTTATAGTAATAGTAATAATTTTATTTACAGTCATTGACCAAACAGAAAATGGAAACTAGCAAGCATTAAAATGTGTGTGTGTGTGTGTGTGTGTGTGTTGTGTGTGTGTGTGTGTGTGTATATATATATATATACGCACACACACACAATTTAAAATTGGGATGATATCCCATTATACCTTCGGACCTCTGAAAAGTATAAGCATGCATATGTATTCAGTACTTGGTTTGGGCCCCTTTTGCAGCAATTACTGCCTCAATGTGGCGTGGCATGGATGCTATCAGCCTGTGGCACTGATGAGGTATTATGGAAGACCAGGATGCTTCATTAGCGGCCTTCAGCAATTCTGCATTGTTTGGTCTCATGTCTCTCATCCTTCTCTTGGCAATGCCCCATAGATTCTCTATGGGGTCAGGTCAGGCGAGTTTGCTGGCCAATCAAGCACAGTACACTGTATACTTTTCAGAGGTCCGATATTGTTCTATTCTTCAATCCTTGTCTTCTTGGTTCCATGTAATATTCTAATTTTCTGAGATTGTGGATTTGGGGTTTTCATGAGCTGTACGCCATGATCATCACAATTATAACAAATTAAGGCTTGACTTATCTCGCTTTGCATGTAATGCGTCTGTCTCATATATCAGTTTCACCTTTTAATTTGCATTACTGAAATTAATGGACTTTTGCACGATATTCTAATTTTCCGAGTTTCACCTGTAACTTTCTTATCCTCCTCCTTGGATATTACTACCATTATTATTACTAAAACTGCTACTTATTACTACTGCGACTAAAGCAAATGATAGATTTAGTCTGACAAACTGGAATATCTGAGACTAAAAATCAGTATTTTAAAAATGCCTTTGTATGCTTGGTGGCTATATGTGAAATGGAAAACTGCACACTACTTAGCTAGTTATCCAAGCTGGATTTCTGATGCAATAGTGTGTCTCGTTAATGAGCAGCTCTAACTCTGGCTTGTTGTGTAACCAATAGGGGATAGCCTCTACGCATCAGTATTCTTTTATTCTCTCTAAAAGTATGTTCCCTTCTGGTTTGAATGATAAATTGGGTTTTTCTGTTTTTCTTTGATATGGCCTGGTATATTTTGTTATGTCTCCTTATGTAGCATAACTTTTTTTGGCATTTAGTAATATGAGATACAGCTGTTAGCCACCTTGCTTTGTAGATCCAAAAGAATTTATTTCCCTTGAAATGCTTTTGTACTAATTTGTGATGTCTCTTTAAGAAGTAGAACTAAGAAAGAGTAAGAGACCCACCTGCTAGTCAGCTATTCTCTTTGTAGGTTCACAGAGAATCTACAGGGCCAGAGCAATAAGAAGCAAAGGAATCATTGTTTGAAAGTACTGTTAAGTTTGTATTTAGATGAATTACTTTATTCAGATTTTATCACAATCTGAATAATAGCTAGGTGTCTTAGGACTGTTTGTTCTGTTTTCTAGTGGATGTCACATGAGACCTATTTTTTTAATTTACTGTGAAGGATTGCTTCCTAGAAGGACAACAATTGTAAGTCATGTAGAAAGTCCTTAAACTTTTAATTTCTATTTATTCTTGGATGTAAGTTTGCTCAGATTGTTTTCTTAGACTTGAGTTTTGTATTTTAAAGAGTGAACTCTCTCTTTTTGAATGATTACTTGCACTTATGCGTGAACCAGAAATTACGGTTTAGCTCCAATTTGAATCGAATTTGAGTTGAATCACGTGAGCTGAACCATTCAGTTGAACCGGCCAGTCTGGTCCATTTGACCAAACCAGTTTCTGTGGCTAATACTTGTAAAGGGGAATCCTCACTGGAGGATTCCCCTTTACAAGTAAAGTGGTGGGGGTCAGGCAGAGGCATATCTAGGGAAAATAGCACCTAGGGCAAGCACTGAAATTGTGCCCCCTGTCCAAACATCTGACACCCATCTTCCAGATAACTTTTCCCTAATATCAGCTCAAAAATACAAGTCAAGCTCATTAATCTTTTAATATTTCAAAAACTATTTAGCAGTGGATGTAGCCAGACCAAAAAATGCTGGAAAACTACAAATTTCAATATGCTGGGGCTCATGAAATACCCAAATACTATGTGGAGGTATACTTGGAAAACTAAACAGAAGTGCCTGTCTAATTCTCTACTATGCATTGTAGCATCACTATTACATAAGTTTAAAAAATAAATGGAGAATCTGACTTTTCCCAGATACTCTGAAAATAATTAAAGGATATGCAGAGAAACTCCCAGTGGGCCTTAATACTAAGGATTTCACACTGATTCAAAGACAAACTCACCATTAATAGCCGTATTAAGACATCACGTTTAACCCACTTATCACAAAAAGCGAAGTAAGAGGAAATGAATAGAATCCTAGCTCATAAGCTTCAGCTCAGTATTCAGGAGCCCTGATTCTCTGTACATGACCGGTGTGGCTGCTGGCGCTGCTGCTCCCACCTGCTGCACCCCAGGCACAGCCCCAAGCACGTGTGAAGCTCTGTTTAGGAAGCCACCCACACTGCTGGCTTCCTAAACAGAACTTTGTACGCACTTGGGGCTGTGCTGGGGTGGGGGTGGGGAGAGCGGCGGTGCCAGCAGCTGCACTGGCCGGGTAAGGAACTTCTAACCTTTCTTGCCACCCCCACTTGGCTGCCCTTTCACTGCTGAACTGGGTCACCCGAAATGGGCTTGGTCCAGCTCGATTGTGGACTTAACCGCTGCCAGTTTGGTTTGTGATCAAGCTGCCGAACCAGCCTGGTTTGAGGCAAACCAGTTTGGCGGCAAATAATTTGTGCACATCCCTGCTATCTTGACTGAGGAAGGTTTGGAAATCTAGCTCTGCAAAGGCTTGCTGTTTAGGACAACACATTCCTTTTGTGAATGATTACTCACATTAATTTGGACTGAAGAATATCTCGAAATGTAGTTTGAGCGCTACACATTTCACTCTTCGGCAGCTCTTCTCAGCTATTTGGGACTCTGAAATATTGGTTCTTTCAGTCATTCTTTGTTGCATTCTCACCCACCCATAACTCTGTTCTTTCTGTTTGTTGAATAGTATATTGTTTTATGGATTTCTATTTCATATCATATTTTGTGGTGTGTGTCTATGTGTCTATGTAATGCTGATAAAGGAGTTTGCTCTTCCAGGAGGAAACACAGCTGGAGCTGTTGCAGGACCAACCCATCCACTAGGCAAACTAGGAGGTTGCCTAGGGCTCAAAGTAGGGATCGGCACTGACTGCCTGGGACATATGCCACCCAGCAAGCCAAAAGCAGGGCTGGCCCACCCATTAGCCAAACCTAGGTGGCAACCTGTGGGATGTGCTGTTGCCCCCTTTGCATATAGAGGTGTCCTTGGCCCACAGGCGAACACATGCACCTTCTGTTGTTCAAGTGAATGTGCAGGTGACTGAGTGGTCACTCCCCATCCCTGTTGCCTGCCCAACCACACACTTGCTCTTCTTGCCACCTCTGCCTGCTGCTCCTGCCACTGCCGGGCTGGCATGGCACATAACAATCATGTTGCCATGTTTTGAAGCACATTATGATAATGGGCAGCAGCAGGCTGGTTGCCCAGAAGCAGCTAGCAACAGTAGGAGAGCAGGTGAGGACAGCTAGTGGGCAAGTGTGAGGACAAAAGGGATGGATACCCGGACTGCCCGCTCAGCCACCTGCTCAGACAATGAAGACTGCCCACTCACCTGCTCGGATGACAGGAGGAACCCACCTGCATGGGTGAAGGGGGTGCCAAACTCAGGCTTCTCAAGAGCTGTGATGGCAGAGGGCACCCTGAGGGCGGGAGAGGGGAAAGAGGAGGCAAGGGGGCAGTGGCAGCAAGCAGGTAGGATGGTGTCTACAGAAGGGGGCAAGGTGCTCATACTTTCTATCCCTTGCACATTCACTACTTGAGGTAACTGCCTCTCCATGCCTTGTTAAAGGTGATTGTTCAGCTTTAGGTCACAGTGGAGCAAGACTGTTCTGCAACACTGCAGATAGTGTTTTGGTGCATACAGTCATGTGAGTGGTGCTAAATCATCTGTGTCGCCCTGTGCAGAATGTCAGCCATTAATTTATTATCTCTATATAAAATTATCTAAGGCGTACCCATGGCTAATCCCATGCATGGCAGCTCCTGCGAGAGTTTGCAAGCAGAAGCACCTGACTGGGCAGTGGGGATTCCGTATGCGAATAAGGAGGATGAGCCTGTGAGAGCAGAAGCACCATGGTGATTTGGCAGTGAGGATTCCATAGGCAGATAGGGAGGAGGAGCCTGTGGCACTGTGGTGATTGGGCAGGGGGGATTCCATATGCATATAGGGAGGAGGAGCCTGTGATGCTTAAGGTCAGTTGGAAAGCAACTGTTACTGTTCAGAAGATGCTCTTGATTGTAGAGGAGAGGGATCTCTATATATAAAAGGATAGTGGGCAGGGGGTTTTGAAGGGAGGGGTCATGAGGGAGGAAAGAGCCCCATCAGGAGGAGGAGGCTGCCGTTGTGTGAATTAGATGAGGAAACAAAATGAACAAGATCTGTTAACTCAGGAAGGAAGGAGGGAGGGGAAGAAAGACAGAGGGGAAGAGCTAGTGTAGGAGAGAGAAAAAGAAAAGAGGGGAGGGGAAGGAAGGGAGAAAAAAAGAAGAGAGAAAGAAGGGCAGGCGAGGGACCGGGCCCGAGCCTATCAGTGGTCTGAGGGGAATGAATGGCCATGGCTACAGTGGCAGCAAGGAAGGGCCCAGTCACCCCCTGCTGCTGTTTGGGGCTACCAAGGCCATTGGCAGAGGCAGGCAGGCAGGCTAGGGCGGGCCTGGGCCTGTCAGCAGCCTGAGGGGAATGGGCAGCCATGGTGGCGGCGGCAGCGAGGAAGGGCCTGGTCAAATGCTGCTGCTGCTCCTGTGGGGAGGAGCAGGAGCGGGACTCGGGTGAGGAGGTCTCTGGGGATAGGGGGCTGCAGCTTGGCCAATAGGCGCCAGCAGTGTTGCAGCTGCCACCAAGAGAGGTGAGGGGGATGTAGTCTAGGGATGGAGGAGTGACCAAGAGGGGTGAGTGGGGTGTAGGCAATGGGATGGAAGAGGAGGAGCAAGAGTGCAGCTCTGGTGAGGTTGGAGAGATCTCTGAGGTGAGGGGCTGTGGCAGGAGGTGAAGGGAGCAATCAAGTATTAGCACGCAGATGCTCTGTGTAGGTCAAGCTAGTTATTACTATGCTTTTCAACAAAAAAGCACTCAAAGTGGTTTACATAGCAAAAGGAATGAGAAAATGGTTCGCTGTCTCAAAGGGGCTCACAATCTAAAAAGGAACACAAGGGAGACACCAGCAACAGCCAGTCAAGTAATGCTATGCTGAGTTAAATAAGAGGATTATCCTACATCCAAGGATAATGTATACAGGTAGCAGAACTGTGTCTTCCATGGTGCAAAATTTGCATGTCCAACCCACCACTGAGGATTGACTGGTAATCCAGCACAGACCTTTCAGAGATCTGTTGTTTCTCTTCATATTTTCCAGTTCACACCCTGAAATGGCTTTTGTTCTTTTCTCCCACATTGACTGTTCACTACACAAGTCTGTGTCTCAAACAGCAGATTTGTCATCTTGGTAAAAGCGATTAATATAGTTGGGCCCTGATAGAATTAGCAGGCTTTGCCCTTTCCCAAATCACTTCTTTCTGCCTAAATTTAATTTGGATGTTAGACTCCTGATAACTTAGCTAAGAGTTTTACTTAGAGCAGTTTCTTTTTCTGTGTTTGTCTTAGACCAAGTATGACCAATTGTGTGTGCGGAGGGCGGGGTGCTCTTTTGCATTCTGGGGATACTCTATTCTTCAGATCACTAATCCAGGAGATGGAATAATCTGTTTCCCTTTTATCAACAGTCCGGTTCTATAAATACTGTTAGCATCACCTTTAGTAAGGGCTAAATAGGTATGCTATACAAGTTCCTTCAAGTGAAATGGAAGCAAAATTCTCATCATTACACTTGATTAAAATTAATGTGTTTACTTATTCTTCTGTGTCACATATAGAAAGACGCCCCTGGATTCAGCATACCTATTTTAGGTTTTTTAGACATTTTGCCTAAAAGTCTTCTCTGTTGTTGAGCCCCTGCTTCTCCCACTCACGCCATACTGCTCCCTGTGACTAGAAGATTCTCTCTCTCTCCTCCTCATGTTTTCTCAAGCCCCACTTTCTTTCATAATGCCTATTTCTATGGCTCCCTTAAGGCTTTCACAGATAATTTTAGGAGAGGCACCAATGAGATTTGGTAGCATCCAAACTAAGAGTTTTGTCAGCAGAACTCTTCTGTTGCTAGAACAGCATATTTGGGGGCTACAAACAGTACCCTACTATGTGATTTGGAACTGCAGGCTCATAATCTCCCTCTTGGCTAAGAGTTCATGGTACCATGAACTCTGCATATGCCCATCTTTGGCAAAACTCAAGTTGGTCGCTTAGCATGAGCAAACATGGGGCAACTATTACCCAAGGTCAGTATGAGCAGACATGAGCTAGGGACAGACTGTTTTTCAAGGGAATAGTAGAACTCCCTTTTTGGCATAAAGAATTTGTTTCACTAATCGTCTTCACAAGAACTCAGATAAGTCTGAGCACTCCTACCCCACTATCACTGCACTAATGGCCTGGCACAGACCAGGAGGAACAGTTGGTATCAAAAGAATTATCTCCCCACCTGGAGGGTCTTCCTGGTGTGCCAGATAAGCTTTGAGCTTTCCCATTCACTCCAGCCCAAACAATTAATTCAAACCATTTCCCTTTATTGTTCTTTGAGATCACACCTACCAGTGACTGAATCAAACAATCTCTCTATATAATTCTCTAAGGTTTACCCATGGCTAATCCCGTACTTCACAGCTCTTGTGAGAGTTTGTGAGCAGAAGCACCATGGTGATTGTGCAGTAGGGATTCCATATGCAGACAGGGAGGAGGAGCCTGTGAGAGCAGAAGCACCATGGTGATTGGGCGGGGGGGGGTTCCATATGCATATAGGGAGGAGGAGCCTGTGATGATTAAGGTCAGTTGGAATGCTACTGATCAGAAGATGTTCTTGATTGTAGAGGAGAGGGATAGATAGATAGATAGTAGGCAGGGGTCTGTGAAGAGAGAAGTCGTGAGAGAGGAAATAGCCCCTTCAAGAGAAGGAGGCTGCCATTGTGTGAATTAGATGAGGGAACAAGATCTGTTAACTCAGAAAGGGAGAAAAAGAGAGAGGGAAGGGAGGGGAAGAAAGACAGAGGGAAAGAGTGAGTGTAGGAGAGAGAAAGAGATAAAATGGAAGGGCAAGGGATGGGCCGCAGGCAGGCAGGCAAGGGACGAGCCCGGGCCTGGGCCTGTCAGCGGCCTGAGGGTAATGAGTGGCTGTGGCAGCAGTGAGGAAGGGCCCAGTCAACCGCTGCTGCTCCTGTGGGAAGGAGCAGGAGTGAGACTCGGGTGAGGAGGTCTTTGGGGATAGGGGGTTGCAGCTTGGCCAATAGGTGCCAGCAATGCTGCTGCAGCAACCAAGAAGGGTGAGGGGGATGGAAGCAACGGGATGGAGGAGGAAGAGCAAGAGTGCGGCTCAGGTGAGGGTGGAGAGATCTCTGAGGTGAGGGGGCTGTGGCAGGAGGTGAGGTGAGCAATCAAGTACTAGCATGCTGATGCTCTGTGCAGGTTAAGCTAGTATGAATTATTTTGTCAACCATGGATATCAGCCCTAGTAGCAAGGTGATATTATTATTATTATTATTATTTTACATTTATATCCCACTCTTCCTCCAAGGAGCCCAGAGCGGTGTACTACATACTTGAGTTTATCTTTCACAACAACCCTGTGAAGTAGGTTAGGCTGAGAGAGAAGTGACTGGCCCAGAGTCACCCAGCTAGTTTCATGGCTGATGGGGATTTGAACTCGGGTCTCCCCGAACCTAGTCCAGCACTCTAACCACTACACCACACTGGCTTTTGCCTATTTCTAGCCCAAACACCAGCAAGTGTTGTGCTTTGGCTTTAGCTATACCATTAGCTACAGCTTTTACTCCAGCCTTGATTCCAGCTTGGATCCCACCCTCCAGTTTGGAGCTGTCTCCAGACCCACTCCATGCACCGCACTTGTCTGCCCTAGGGAATTGGACCCTTGAGACCCAATCACCTCTGGACTATTCTTGGAACCAGACCCTATCTAGGTTTCCTGGCTTGCGAGTGGCATGCTTGCCTCTCCTTTATCCTTCCTTCCTGCCTTGTCCCTGCAAGGAGACCCACCAACATACGCTGCTCTGCAAGTGTGACTGACATACTACCGGATATTGGATTAGTATTTGCCTATCTTCCTAAATCTCCTCATTCCCTTCTCTTTAGGTCTAAAGCTGCCCTTCAAGCCTTTTCTCTAGCCAGCCCTGAGCTGATTCAATAGTAATTTGACCCTTAAGCTAAAACACCTCTTCATAAGATTCCAAATTAGCACTATAAGTTAATACTATTACCTCATTGCCTGCTTAATTACTTTTTTTTTTACCATTTATTTCTCTCTCATAATTTCCAGGCCAAAACTTTGCACAAATTTATTCAGTAACAGACTGTTCACTATAGTCTTGCTAATTCCCCACACAAGCCCAAAGGTACTCTTGGGGCATTCTGCCAGTGGTCCGAACAGTTCTGTTAACACTTTTGCTTACACAACTTCCTTCTGTACCTCTAGAAAAGATGTCTCTTTTTATCAGGAGCATATCTAGGGGGGCAAAGGGGGCTGCAGAGGGAGAAGAGATAGGCAAAAATCAACCCTTATCTCTTTGCCCAAGTAGAAGCATTCTGCATGAGCAAGTCTTAGTCCAGATCATGTCCAGTTACTTTCCTCTTTGCAGTGTACTTGAGCTATCAATCTTGCATTAGTGCTTGACAACAAAACAAATGTATTGGGGATGGAAGACTTATTGTAGGGGGACATCCAAACAATTCCCCCTTTTTAAAAAAGTATGCTTGTGTTTAATATTACTAACCTTATTGTAGCCCTTTTAACTTCCTTTGAAAATCATACTCTTATTTGAGAAAATATGTTGCATCGACACTCATAGGTCACTCCAAACTAACCATACTTAACAAGCTTAATACTCTAAGCTTAACATATTTAACACTCCAAACTAATCATACTTAACAAGCTGGCTTCACCCAAACTTCAAGTAAAATTTACGGTGCTATGAGTCCTGACGGGCTTAGTACTTAGTATCCAATAGCAGCTGGATCAGGACCATGTTGGTGAGGAGAGTAGTGGGCTTTAACTCTTTCCTCTGCCATGGTCCAAATTTGCCATCTGGCTTCAACTTATTCATCCTGACCAAATGTTAAAACAGTTGCTTTCAGCAGCAGATTCCAGAAGGACTTCCATTTCCCCGCCTCAGTCTTTATCTCTGAGTGCCATTTAAGGAAGAAGAAGAAAAAGGCAAAGATGATCCAGTAGTGTGATGCCATTTTGCCTTCTCTGTAGAGGTGCAAAAATGGTCATGGATAGAACTATCATCCAAGTTTATTGGAAGCTTAAACCGATGTTATCAGCCTGCTTACAAGGAAAATGAAGAGCACAGACCAGGCACAGCCTTCTAGCAGGAACACATACTTAATAACAAAAACCTTTGCCCCACAACAGTTTACTCAAATCTCTAGCAGAATATGAGATTAACTCTCACGGTTAGAGTCCCCACTGGTATGTCTCCCAGACTATGGGAAACACCTGTATCGGGCAGCAGCAATAAAGGAAGATGCTGAGGGGCATCATCTTATACTGTGCAGGAGGAGGCAATGGTAAACCCCTCTTGTATTCTACCAAAAACAACCACAGGACTCTGTGGTTGCCAGGAGTTGACACCGACTCAACGGCACACTTTACCTTACCACAGAGTCACTTCCTGATAGTGCAATCCCACTTTACTGGGGAGTAATTCTCAAAATCACATTGGTGGAATTAGCCACATGGGTCCTTCTCAAGTCCACTTTCAAAGGTTTTAATGCAATATATTCCTAGTGATTTCTATACATTTGAAATACCACTAAGGCAAACATTTTGAGCTACTACTAGGAACCTATATTAATCTGCATTTCTCATTACTTTTAGCTTCACTAATGCCACTAAAGACCAGAAGTCACCTTACTATTCTATTTTTGTACAATAAAGGCCTTTCTGTCCCCTCCTTTCACTTCCCAGACCAGAACTAAAAACTGTATATCGTAATAGCTACAAAGGCTAATTCCAATTTGGCGTTAAAACTGCTACCTCCCCGCTTTTAATGCAATTAAGGAACAGCAAGATTGTTCTGGCAACGTCTCAGATGGAACACTTCTCACTAGTTAGTAGCCAGCAGTCCACTAAAAGTGGCTCAAGCTGTTTTTCATGTAAAGGCAGCAGAACTTTAATTAATGCCTTACATGTTGACTTTAATGGGTTCTACATAGATGGAGACCCTTTTTGCAGCCAGCATTGGAAATGCTACCAAAATCCAGTTTTATCTTGATAAACACAACTACTGAGATAACATCCACCTTTAAACAATAAAACACTGGGTTTGTTGGAAATCAGAAAATGAACACATTTCTTTGGTAGCAAGGGGCACTTCATAAAAGCAGCCTGCTCATGATGGCTGCATTTCCTCGCCACCTTCAACCTGTATTTCAGCTAATGCATCTTATATCACTGAAAAAGCTACGCATGCACACACACACGATATATTTTTAAGCATCTAGAAGCCAGTTACAATCGCTGGTGTTCTGAGTTGATTGCATTGCCTTGCCACATATACAGATGAAGGCAAGCATGCATTTGCCCCATGGTATCTTTGAAGCAGTAATTCTATCTCCCTTTTCTGCAAAAGGACCCAACTGGTGCTAAATTCTCAAATTCTCATCACAGAGCCATGCTGCATGATCAGCAGCCCCAGACAATCTACTTCCATCTTGCCAGACTCTGTCACTTCAGACTGCAGCTGGAGGATCAAATGGTTGCCTGTTGTCTCTCGCAGTTAAAAAAACCAAAAACCAAAACCAAGCATGTCAGGCAAAAGTTTCTGACCTCATCTTCTTCCTTGCATGCCAGTTGTGAAAGTGCAAGGAGCTCACCCCCATCCCCTGCAAGAGTAAGTATTCAAGCAGTTGATCTGCCACCTGAAGTAGGAAGTCATCCAACCAATGAGAATTAACATGGGAATGCAGATCATTTTTCTTTTTTATGTAGCTGCTCCACCCTAGATGTTCTCTTTTAAACACCATTATAATTAATTAATTTAACACACACTAAAGATGCTACCACACCAGAATTGGCCTGGATCGGGGCAAGGTGAGGCAATGGGCTCAGGTGGTGGCCACACCACGGGACAGTGAGTGTAGACATTCCGCTCCCTTGACAGATGTCACCTCAGCTGCCTGCCTGCCACTGCCACCCCTAGCTCCTCAATGCCCTCCCCATCTGCCCCACCTTGTGTCCTGACCCAGCCCTCTTGATGTTGATATCTGCATCCAGGGGCAGAGTTAGCACTGCCCTTCCCTGTTTCCTGGCTGCCTTACTTTCTGGGCATGCTGGCAGTCCTTTCATGAGATGAGGTGAAGCAGTCAGCTCAGGTGGCAGATTGTTGAGGCACAAGCAGGGTGGCAAAATTGCCCTCCCCACTGTCATCGGAGCAACTCTTCGGGACTGATCCGACCCTTGCAAGCTTTGAAAAAAGTGCCTCTCCTCACACTTCTTGCAAAGCTGGCAAGAAGCACGTGGAGTGAAGAGGAGGATGCTGGCCAACTCCTGCCCTCCCCATGGTATTTTTAAAGCTTTCAGGGTCAGTTTTGAAAGGGGGCTGGCCCCGAGCAGGGTAGTGGGGCAAGGCAGCATTTAATGACTCACATCAGGCATCACAAAACCTTTGGCCATCCCTGCACATTGGTGTTTTAAGCAGCAGATCTGCTGTGGAGGCAGTGGTACAGAAGGGAGAACAGAGAATGGAGCAGCAGCCTCCACTCATTGCCACCACTTTACTAATTGGATAGCTCTCTGTCTCTCTTGTTCTCTTCTCCTCTCTGCCCCCCCTCCCCCCGTGCCTTCCAAACTTGTGCACAGACTTGTGCACTTTGTCTGCTACACTTTGGGAGCAAAGTGCAGTGCACAGATCTGTTGGTAGAAGGTGTGGGTTAAAGAGAGGGAGAGAGAAAGCGATATGAGCCAGCCCCTGAAGCAGCAGCAGCAAGCAAGGGTTGCGACTCCATGCTAGGAGCCCCATTCTCTCTACTGCTACCTCTTCTGATCTGCAGTTTAAAACACTGGCATCCCTGAAGGGGAGGGGGGAGGGACGCAAGGGAGGAGGGGCTGGCCCCACCCACTGACACTGATGACACTGGGCCAGCATCGGGGGGACGGGACAGGACCAGTGGTTTTGTGGCTTTGTCTTAAGCGTCGGAAGCTTTCCAGCCAGTACTGATCTGGAACCTCCAGAAATTAGCATCCATCTCCAGGGCACTTTCCAGATTACACCCTGCAACAGGGTCATGACAAATCTCTGAAGTGTGCTTCCACACTTCCTATGATGTGACACCACAGTCCCTATGCTGACAGCAGGGTGCTGTTCATATTTCCAATGCCTTGTTTCGAATTTAATTGCTATGATAGAGTGCTATGATGTCGTATATCCAGCATTTAAAAGTTGCTGTTTGGGGGCGTTATTAGTTATTACGAGACTGCTCCCCCTGCTGTTTACATTTTGAAAGCTATTTGCCTGAATGGAAGCATTTTGCTACTGTTGAGTGGCTAACTGGAAAGCACCCAAGTGGCTATTGAAAGCAATCCTTGGGATGTTATTGGTTTAATATTGTGAAAAATACTGGGGTAAAAAATCTTCAGGAACAGCTTCAGAGAAATGGCCATCCTATAACAGGCATATGCTTCTCTGATATTTTTTAAATTTTATTTATAGGCAGATCAAACATTTGGTTATATTTACATTTAAGGAGAACTATTTTTTTTATTCATTCCTACTTTATATAAGCTTGCAAAGCAACTGACAAGGCAGAGAAACCAGATTTAAATACATCTTTAAAATGAAATCCCAGTTGAGTAATCTCCTTCTCACTTTGATCACTTGTGCCATGAATGGGATTCATCCATCCAACACAAGGGACCCTTAGCCAACACTGGAAACCACTGGGGCATCAATCTTTCTTTCAGTTGCTTCCCAAATATTCCAGCAATTTTCTTTAATCAGAAATATCAGAAGTGTTGTAACAAAGGCAGGTTGCTCCCTTTCTTTCTTTCTTTCTTTCTTTCTTTCTTTCTTTCTTTCTTTCTTTCTTTCTTTCTTTCTTGCAGTAGTTCCTCAGCTGGGCCCTTCAGTTCTGGCATTTGTGTAGGAAAAACAGACCATTTGATCTGTCAGCTACTTTTTCTTCTGCTCAGAATGCCAAGCTGAGCCACTTTTATTGCTGTCTTAAAAGGTGGGTAGAAAATCATGCGACTCTTTACTGCACCAGTAAAAGGATTTTTATTATAAGCTGCTGCTCACTTCTAATTCGTCTTTCAGTGTATCCATTGGCAATGCCATCTGACATGTTATGGATTCAGCAGTAATTCATTCATTTCTGCATATCCTATTTTATGACTTTGACATGTTTCCAAGAAAGAGATTGGATGGTTTGGTGTGTGTGTGTGTGTGTGTGTGTGTGTGTGTGTGTGTGTGTGTGTGTGGGCAGGGGGAGATTATACTAAGGCTCCTCCACAATAATTGGTTTTCATTAGGATGCATTTCTGTAAAAACATTAACAGAAGTTAAAGGCAGAACAATTTATCAGGCAAGCTTGGCATCCTGAATTGCAGAGGTTATTATTTCCTCAGAAATCTGAATAGACGACTGAGGATATGAACTTTTAAACTGCCAAACCAGACATGATAAACATAGAAAATACTGCGCACTCTGGGAACTCTTTGAGAAACTGGGACAATTTGGATGTTATATTCTGATGCTATAAAGTTCCCAGGTTGCCACTGATTTTCTTTCCCATCTTCTGCAGTATAATGTGCAATTGATGCTCTCTAGAACCAATCCTAGAATACAGGCTGCAGTGCTTCATCATCAGAGCCCTAAGGAGACATTATCAGATGTGTAAGGAGCAAGGTGGGGGGGTGTCCCTAGGCTGAGGGGTGCAGGCTAGAGAGGCTGCCAAGACACCCCCTTACCCCAGTATGCTCCTTGTCACCCTGCTCCATTACCCTCATTTCTCTCACCCCACCCACGGTGACATTTCTCCTCCACACTGCTGCCGCCTTGTTCCTCTTCCCTGCCATGCTTCATCCCTAGTCACAGAGGCCAGCTGTGCAGGGAAGGGAAGCATGGCAGCCCCCTTCCCCTCTCCATGCTTTCTTTCATCCAGCTGGCACAAAGCAAGCACTTTGCAAGCTGGAGGGAGTGAAGGGGTTGATGGGCTTTCCTTCCCCACACTGGCTGGCCACAAGGATGCAGGGGCAGAGCATGGCCAGCATGGACTTGCTTGTAGTGACATAGCAGGGAAAGATCCCCTTGTGCAAGACCATTTTATACCACCTTGGGATTCTTTTAATGAAAGGCGGTATAAAAAGTTTAATGAGTAAATTGTATCACAGGAAGGGAAAGTTTCATGTCTGTTTCACAAGCTCAGCCATGAAATGTAGTGTCATGCATGCGCATGTGTTGGCCATGTTTTGATCATGTGTGTTTATTCGCCACCAAGTGAAGCTTATTTGTAATCAGCTATAAGAGGCAGCCCCTTTAGAGTGCAAATCGGATCTCACCGATGGACTAGCATGTGGGTGCCTCAGACCTCCACCAAGAACCACCTCCCCTACTGCAATGGGATCCCCAGAAGTGTGGCTTTCGAGGGATGTAAGCCTTTTGCCCCTTTATCTTTCTCTGATTAAAATGATATTTATTCAGCTTCCAGTATGTGCGGGTCTCTTCATCTCGGACCCAAGAAAAGAACCATGCCCAGGCCTGTAACCAGCTGGTGGCATGGTGTGTACTTCACACACACACATACACACACACTCTCTCTCTCTCTCTCTCTCTCTCTCTCTCTCTCTCTCTCCACCCCAGCCTCACTGACTGTTTTCACTGAACATTGTATAACCAGCCTCCCCTGACTTCTGCAATCCTGCCCCCCCCCCAAAAAATATTGAGGCTGGCTACAGGCCTGACCATGCCTGCTGGCACCACATGGCTGGAGACAGGGACAAGGTGGCAGAAAGCAGGAGGAATGCTGCCTGGGCAGCAGGAGAGAAATGGGGCGCCAGGGGTCTGTCCTTGGGATGTTGCTCCGCTTGATATGCCCCTGGACATTATGTAATTGTGTACTATGTTCACGGTTACAAGCCCTAATGGGAAGTCCTGCCCACACTGACACAATTTGTAAGCCCTCCCCTTGCTCTCCGTGAAGTCAGTGTTTGTCTGAAGCCGAGACAAACTCCATACTTGGAGATAGATTCTTCCTGTGGTTCAGATCACTGAAGGCTTGTGTGTGTGAGAGAGAGAGGGCAGTCAGATCCAACACCCCTGATAGCTCTTTCATTTTTCCTCACATAACCTTCACAATAGCCCTAATCAGACATTATGTTGTATGAGTATACAGATGTCTGTACACACATGCATGTTTTTCTGGGAATGGCTGTTTGAGTAAAACAGCAGCCATTTAAGGACAGGAGCAGCCATTTAAGCACAGGATCTTTCCAAATTGAGATTATTCTAGACTGCTTTACCAGTAGCATTCATCTATCTATCTATCTATCTATCTATCTATCTATCTATCTATCTATCTATCATAGTTTTATACCACTTGATATGTACATCTCTAGGTGGAGTACAAAATTGAAAATATTTAATAGTCATCACAGATTAAAATATATGACACAATAAAAACAGTGTAAAATAGTTATTAAAAATATTATTAAAATTATTAAAATTAATTACTTCTAATTAAAAGCCTGCAAGAACAGGAGAGTCTCAAGGGTCTTCCTGAAAACAAACAGAGAAGGAGATGCTCTTATTTCAGCAGGGAGCCTATTCCAAAGCCCCAGGGCAGCCACAGAGAAGGTCTGGTCCTGGGATGCCACCTAACAAGCTGGTGGCAACCATAGCCTGACCTCTTCAGAAGATCAGGACAGGCGGCAGGGTTTATGACAAAGGAGGTGCTCACTTAAATAGCCTAGACCCAAGCCATTATTTATTTATTTTATTTGACACATTTATGTACCACCCCAAACTGGGCATTAAGGGCTTTATAGGTAATAACCCTCACTTTGTATTTCACCTGGAAACATATTGGCAGCCAGTGCAGTTCTTTTAATACTGGTGTTATGTGGTCTCTTCGTGTTGACCCAGAGACCGATCTGGTTGCCACATTCAGTACCAATTGTAGTTTCCAGACTATGTACAAAGGCAGCCCCACATAGAGTACAGTACAGTAGTCAAGCCTGGAGGTTACCAGCATATGTACCACTGTTTTAAGGTCATTTACCTTTAGAAATGGACGTAGCTGATGCATCAGCTGAAGCTGATAAAAAGTGCTCCTGGCCACTGCCTTAACCTGAGAAACCAAGGAGAGCTTTGAGTCCAGGAGGACTCCTAAGCTACATACCTGTACACTTCAGGGGGAGTGTTCTGTTCTACCCATCCAGAACAAGCAGATCTAAACCATCTCCCAGAACCTGGCCTCCGCCCACAGTCAGTACCTCAGTCTTACTTGGACTCAACTTCAGTATATCCCTCATCTAGCCCATTTCTGCCTCCAGGCAGGCATTTAGGGAAGATATGCCATTTCCTGATGAGGTCAACATGGAGAAGTAGATCTGGGTTTCATCAGCATATTGATAACACCCTGCACCAAATCTCCTGATGATCTCTCCCAGCAGTTTCATGTAGATTCAAGAGCATTAGAGACAGTATGGAGCCTTGTGGGACTCCACACTTCAGTTCTCACTTTGCAGTTCAACAATCTCCAAGTGACGCCATCTGGAATCTACCAGAGAGGTAGGACCAAAACCACAGCAAAAGAGTGCCACCCAATCCCACCTCCCTCAGGTGGTCCAGAAGGGTACCATGGTCAATGGTATCATAAGCCACAGACTGAGATCCAAAAGGATCAGCAGAATCACACTCCTTCTGTCAGTCACCAAATGGAGATCATCCATCAGGCTGACCAAGGCAGTCTCAACCCATCGCCCACACAAAAGCCAGTTTGAAATGGGTCTAGATAATCTGCATCATCCAAAACTGCTTGGAGCTGAGGGGCCACTACCCATTCAGTCATCTTGCCCAAACTTGGAAGATTAGAAACCTGTCTGTAATTAGCTAACTCGGAGGGATCCAGTGCAGCTTTCTTCAAAAGTAGTCTAATAATAGCCTCCTCAAGACAAGAGGCATCCTGCCCTCCCTCAGGGAAGCATTTATAATATTTACCAGACCGTCTTTAATAATATAATTATCAGATGAGATAAGCCAAGTTGGGCAAGGGTCAAGGGAACAGGCAATAGGATGCACAGTTGGAAGCAGTTTGTCCGCTTCTTCAGGAGTCACAAACTGAAAGTGATCCATTTTAATCCCATAGGAGGAGTTGCTGGATTTGTGGAAGCAATGCGGGCAGAAAAGAACTGCTTCTTTGCCACCCACACTGCCAGAGCATAGATCTTCAAATGTGCTCTGTGTTGTGCCCAATCCGACTTGAGCCGAGTCTTCCTCAACTTGCACTGTAGTTGTCTATCTTGTTGCTTCTGCTCCTGTAGTTCACCCGAACAGCATCCTGTAGTTCATTTGAGAACAGATCCACACTTCCTGCTGGTCTTCAGCTCTTGGCAGATCCCATTCTCATCACCAAAAGTGCTGTGTTGATAGCAGGAAAAATGGAGGGACAACACAGGCCTAAAAATGCAATAGCTCTTTATTGTTACAACTCAGGATCTACACCCAAAATCTACATGAGCTGCAGAGGTCCAAAAACTACTAACTTAGAACACAGATAGTGTTGCCATCTAGTGACTATTGACCTGGATTCTGGACTATATTTAAGCCCCTCCAACTCTTTCCCTGTTGGAGGGGGTGTCTGAGTCCTGGCTGCCTTGTTGCCAGCCAACTGAGCTGCTCACATTTTAAATGTAATTTTGACCAGCCAATTAGAGGCTCTCCTGTGCACATGGAGAGCCCTGCTCCTCTTCCCACTGACCCTACACAAACCGGCAGCTTCAGGACCACCCTCGGTGCACTTGTACAGTGCTGAGTGAGCAGCCAGCCAGGCCAGTGACCTTCCTGCCAGCACTGCATGCCATGCCACCAATCAGAAGCACTCCCACAGAGCAGTGCTGGTCTTGTGGTAGCAAGCATGACATCCCCGTAGCTAAGCAGGGTCCGCCCTTGTTACATATGAATCAGAGATTACATGTGTGAGCACTGTAAGGTATTCCCCTCAGGGGATGGAGCCGCTCTGGGAAGAGCATCTAGGTTCCAAGTTCCCTCCCTGGCATCTCCACGTCAGGGCTGAGAGAGATGCCTGCCTGCAACCTTGGAGAAGCCGCTGCCTGTAGATAATACTGAGCAAGATGGACCGATGGTATGACTCAGTACATGGCAGCTTCCTATGTTCCTGCCTGGCATAACAGCACGGGAAGCTGTGATGAGGGTGGGGCAGAGGCAGTGATGAGGGTGGAGCACAGGCAGCAAGACTGGCTTCTGAGAGCATGAGGCAGCAGGACAGGAGCCCGTGTGAGCTGTCCAACCCTGCCAGCCCAGCCAAGTGTTTTGCAGCAATCAGCAGCAACAGTCTCATCCGCTCTCCTCTGACTCACTGGCCCAGTAGCCCAAAGAGGGACTTCTTCTCTTCTCTGTTGCACGCAGCGCACTTCTCCAGGTCAGGAAACTTGTGCTTTTCCCCACCACTGTGGAAGGGAGGTTCAGGCTGGTTGTGTCTGAACTGTGTGGAGGAGTGCATGCCCCCCACCCCCCAAAAATGCTCCACTTGCCCCATGGGATTGGGATTCTATGATCCAGAGGAGGCTGATGTTGAACCGTGTGGAGAAAGGGTTCTGTGGTGGTTTCCTTCCCCGCTTAAACATGAAATAAAATGCACCATTTGTCCCCATGGGATTCTGTGGTCCTCCACAGTGGTGAATTGTATTTATTCTGAAATTATCCTATTTTAAGCAAAGTATGCATATATTAAACCAATTATGATATACAAATTTTATGCAATTTTAAATGCAAAGTGGAGATTTTTTTTGGAGATTTTTTAATGTGAATAATACCATCTGTTTCCACTTTTTTGGGTGATGAGTTTTGACCATTTTCCCCATCTGGACCTGAAAACCCTAAATACAGAGCCCCCTGTAAAATGAACTTGAGTTCATTTTCAAAGAGAAGCCTGGTATAGGCCCCTCAAAAACATAGTATCGATATTTATTTATTTATTTATTTATTTATTTATTTATTTATTTATTTAAAGTAAATAAATAAATAAATAAAATAAAGTGAGATAGGAAGTGGGCTGCTATACCTATGTTCAACATAACATATAACAACAAAAAAATTTATATACTGCTTTTTAACAAAAGTGTCTAAAGCAATTTACATAGCGAATAAATAAATAAATGAGAAAACTGTACCTGCATATAGATCTGTAGTTGTGTATACTGTATACAGAAACCCTATTCAAACAGTATGTTGTACAAGTATACAGACATCTGCACACTTGTGTATGGTTTTGTGTGAATGATTGTACCTGCATTTATTTAAAAGTAAACGTGGGTTGAGGTGCCTCAAATGCATGGTACAGATAAGAAATGTACTGTTGTACCCGTGTTCAACATAACATTTGAATAACTGCACTTGTGCACACTGTGCACTTATTGTATGAGTGTTGCACATAGCATGTTAAAGGGATAGACTGTACAAGTGTTGAACTTAATATATGAATATGTCTTTCAATGGAGCCAGTATACACACTCAGCTGCCAGTCATCAAGTCTCAACAAGCCTTGCTACTGGTTCCCTCTGTGGTATTTTCTCAGTTTTAAGAAAGAAACTCAACAAACACAAAGAGCCTGCATAGATGATATGTCTGAACCAGCCCCACCCACTTATGATTACAGATGTGGATGCACAGATCCCAACGTGCCTTTCCAGCGATCTTAATTGTATGCGGGGACAGCCCGGTCATACACAATTTAAATACTACTTTGGCATAGATAGCCAATACATAAAGTAAAGATAGAGTGTGCTGTCGAGTCAGTGTCAGCTCCTGGCGCCCACAGAGCCCTGTGGTTGTCTTTGGTAGAATACAGGAGGGGTTTACCATTGCCATCTCCTACACAGTATGAGGTGCTGCCTTTTAGCATCTTCCTATATTGCTGCTGCCTGATATAGGTATTTCCCATAGTCTGGGAAACAAGCCAATACATAGCACTATTTAATTTTTTCAAAGAAAAGTAACTCAGGTCTGGTTCACACATGCATGCATATGACTGGCTTTCTGTAGAATTGATTGCATTTTATTTGAGCCCTTTGTTCATTCTGAGTAGAACAAATGCTTGTCAGGAAATCAGAATCACAATGTTAAGTTAGGAACACAGCAAGCTGCCTTATACCAAGTCAGACCACAGGTTCATCTTGCTCAGTATTTTTGAAGTTGACTGGCAGTGGCTTGCCAAGGTTTCAGGGAGGGGTCTCTCCCAGCCCGACCTGGAGATGTCAGGGAGTGAACCAAGGACCCTCTGAATGCAAAGCAGATGTTCTGCCAGTGAGCTATGGGCCGAATGGTTCCCCACCCCCCACTTCTGTGTTTTCACTTGTATTTGTGTAGGCTGGCTTCAGACACTGAAACAATATGCATAGGCTATGGGCAGACCCTTTTGTCACCGTGCTGCTCCAGTGAACTGGTTGCAAGGGTTGTTGCATTGCCTGCATGCATTCCTTCTACCTAGAACAAATATCTTAAAGGTTTCAGTGGCGGGCAGCTTGACTGTATGAGCCAACTCAATGGAAAGGCATAACATCTGAGGAATGACACTCTGTTCTGTCAGTGACGTTATATCTGTGTTGGCCCACTCACTCATACTAATTCAAGTTCAAATCCCCATTCAGCCAAAAAACTAGCTGGGTGACTCTGGGCCAGTCACTTCTCTCTCAGCCCAACCTACTTCACAGGGTTGTTGTGAAAAGAGAAACTTAAGTATGTAGTACACCGCTCTGGGCTCCTTGGAGGAAGAGCGGGATATAAATGTAATAATAATAATAATAAATTAATGACCGCTTTCCATGTTACAGCTATCGAGTGATAGAAAACTTGTGCATTGCCTCAGGTGTGGTTGAGCTGAGAATGCAACCGTATGTGGCCTAAAACAGGATAGGGCTGTCCCCACTTCCTGAGTGAGACCCTGCCTCAAATGCTTCCCATCTCCACCCCATTATCTCACCCAAACATTAATAATAACACATTTGATTCTCTATGAATCCTTTTTTTTTTTTTTTAAATAGTATCCCTGCTTTATGGGGCAGTCATTTTCTTTCCGGCTGCTCCTAGCTTTCCAGTAAAATTTTGCTGCTAACATTAGCAGCCCCTGTATGGGGGAAAATGCTGAACACACAGTTGTTTGAAACCTTCTGACAGCTTTTTCTTACATTGCCTCTAGCCTTTTATAAACTTTTCCCCTTTTTTTGCTCTGGAAGTATGTTAAGATCTATGTACTATTCTTATTTTTGTCCATTTTCAGATATTTATTCAGAAATAATGCCTATTGTGTGAAAATCAAATGAAAGGGCTTATCTCCAAAGCAGGATCTAAACCAGAGAAATAAATAATAACAAGAGTTTTCAAAGGGCCCAGCTATGCCTTACCCTAAAATGAATTAATTTATCGAACATGTTTCCTTCCTTCGTGTTGCAAAGCCTACTGTTTCAGATTGGAGCTTGTATCCTGATGGGTTTTGTGCTAAGAAAAAACTCTGTACACAGACGGAAAGGCAACATTCATAACATTTCACAGATTCCTGCTGTTGCTATGGAAATCGGTCCTTTTTAAATCTATGTGCAAATGCAAGCCCTGCTAACTGGCTGTCGAAGCAAAAGGTGCACATGAGTCAAACTATTTGTTGTGTATTATTCCCTCCTGACCTCAGTGCCATTGGGGGAAGAAAAGGATTATTAACGTCTCTAAAGGGAGTGCCTGTCATCAGGAACGGATTTGCAAGTCAAAAAGACCCAAGCCAAGAACATCTGCCAAGAACATTTTCTGTGTCACATATAGTTGGTTAGTTATTAAAGTAGTTAAGAGGCATCCATATGAGGTAGACAAGCACAGAGCCTTAACACAGCAGCAGCGAAGCACAGGGGATTGGGGAGAGAAATACAGTGATGCAGGGGTGTATCTAGGGTAGGGCAGGCAGGGCATGTGCCCCGGGTGCCACTTGAAGGGGGGCGCCATTCTTAAAAATTAATTTTTTAAAAAAAATTGCTGCCGAAAACAAAATGGCCACTGAGCATGCTCAAATGGCCTCTGCGAGGCCCTAGGCCATGCCAGGCCTCGCAGAGGCCATTTGAGCATGCACAGTGGCCATTTTGTTTTCAGCAGCCATTTTTTTAAAAAACAATTATTTTAAAAAACGGCCACCACACATGCTCAAATTGTCCCTGTGAGGCCCTAGAGGCTAGCAGGGGGAGGGGGAACCTTTGAAGACCCCACACACGGCCATTAGGAAGCCCCCCCGAAGGGGCTACAGGTAAATTTTTATTTTTATATATATATATATGTGTGTGTGTGTGTGTGTGTGTGTGTGTGTGTGTGTGTATATGTATATATATATATATATATATATATATATATATATATATATATATATATATCTATCACTGTACACATATTTAGTTTGGCACTAAGTACAGAGAATCAGGGCTTGTGAATACTGAGCTGAAGCTTATGAGCTAGGATTGTATTCATATGCTCTTACTTTGCTTCTTGTGATAAGTAAGTTAAATGTGATATCTTAATATGGCTATTAATGGTGAATTTGTCTTTGAATCAGTGTGAAATCCTTTGTATTAAGGCCCACTGGGAGTTTCTTGCTCTCTTGCTCTCATTTTAACTGTCTTTCTGAAATACTAGAATATATTCCAAGCAGTGACACAGTTTACTCTGCATATCCTTTAATTATTTTCAGAGTATCTGGGAAAAGTCAAATTCTCCATTTATTTTTGAAACTCCTGTAATAGTGATGCTACAATGCACAGTAGAGAATTAGGCAGGCAGTTCTGTTTAGTTTTCCAAGTACACCTCCACATAGTATTTGGGTATTTCATGAGCCCCAGCATACTGAAATTTGTAGTTTTCCAGCATTTTTTGGTCTGGCTACGTCCACTGCTAAATATTTTTTGAAATATTAAAAGATTAAGGAGCTTGACTTGTATTTTTGAGCTGATATTATGGTAAAGTTATCTGAAAGATGGGTGTCAGATGTTTGGACAGGGGGTGCAATTTCAGTGCTTGCCCTAGGTGCTATTTTCCCTAGATATGCCTCTGCAGTGATGTACAGTTATCAGCACTACTGCTTTTTCAGGTAAGAACAGCAAGTGGGAGATATTAGTTGGGCTCAAAAGTACAGGGTGATGGAAAGCTGCTGCAAGAGAGAGCACTGGGGTCTTCTGCTTCCTACAAACTGAGTGTCACATGAACCTAGTTAAAGGAAGCAAAGGACTGGCTTTGGGAGTAATAATACTAAGCATTTGTATAACCGGTTCAAATGTTCAACTAGTGCTTCTTATACATTCTGGAGGGCCCTTGGGAGCCGGGGGCCCAGGGTTCTTTGAACCCATTCACTCAATTATAGGTGTGTGTGTGTGTGTTTGAGAGAGACAGAATTTGAAAGTTTCAGTTACCTCCCCTCCCACAGAAAGCATTCTGTGCCATTCAAAAATATGTCCCTAACAGTTTTGCAGCCTTCAGGGGCATATTTTTGGGTGACAAAAAGCACTTCTGATACTGCATTCGTCTGGAACTCTTTAGAAGTGCCAGTGTTTCTCCCATTGCACCAGTGCTTCGTCTGCCAATAAGTCTCGCAACAATCTTCTAACATAGGTTGGAATTAGTACTCCTAACTTGGGGCTTGGTAGCTATGGCTGAGAAAAAAAAAAGGGGGGGGGGGTTGCCTAAGGCTATATAGTGAGGTCATGGGAAACACAAGATTTATACTGATCTGTAGCTCATGACCAAACTGCACATTCTGAATTCATAGCTCAGGGCCAACTGCACATGATGATAAACACATTGTTTGGCAGCATTGTTTGATAGCTGATAGCAGCTATCTGGGCAAGGGAGATCAATCAGGATCAGTACTGTGGCATGTGGGGAGTGATATTTAACCCTTTCCCTCATATTACCTGCCAAAAACCATATCCTCAACAGTCTAAAGCTCTGGGTGGGAAGCAGCCTTTGGTACTAATGGGATTCCCCTCCACACACACTGTAGGTGCCGATTGTGATCACCCCCTGTGGCTGTCATATAACTTTTGCTTTTTTAAAACCTTCAACAATATGGGATAAAGCTATTATTAATACATTTTCGTCCCACTTTTCCTCCATGGAGTTAGGCATGGTGAGGTAGGTTAGGCTGAGAGATAATGACTGGACCTAGATCACCTAGTGAGCGTCATGGCTGGGTGAGTCTCCACCAACATTCTCACCACTACTGGCTCTACATCATTATGGTAACATCGTCATTGTATTGTAATAAGCTATTTGCTTTTCATAACGTTTAGTTTGGCCCTCAACCAAACTATACCTGCTCTTTTTGCAGCATCTTTGTAGCAAAAGAGAGAGTAAAACAGAGCTCCCGACTCATCTTTCTGGCATCTGCCATGTTTAGCTGAGCAACATTTTAGAAGCTTTAGAAGAAAAGAGAGGAGGACTGGTCTTGTGGTAGCAAGCATGACCTGTCCCCTTAGCTAAGCAGAGTCTGCCCTGGTTGCATAAGCAAGGGAGACTTGATGTGTGAGCACTACAAGATATTCCCCTTAGGGGGTGGAGCTGCTCTGGGAAGGTTCCAAGTTCCCTCCCTGGCATCTCCAAGATAGGGCTGGGAGAGACTCCTGCCTGCAACCTTGAAGTTGCTGCCAGTCTGTGTAGACAATGCTGAGCTAGAGGTAGCTTTGGTCCCTCTAGCTCAGTATATGGCAGCTCCCTATGTTCCTAAGCTTAGCTAGACTGATGCAAGCGACCACTGACAGAATTTAAACTAAGATTGGGAAGGAACCCAGTTTAGCAGCCACATTTTTAAAAAAAAAAATCCTAACTGGGCTATTTCCTTTATTCAGGCTGCTTCACATGTTATGGGGGAAAAGAGTTTATTTAAAATATATATTTATATGCTGTCCCTCCAGTACACTACTGCTCGAGGCAGTTCACAACCTTAATGGATAAAAGAGGTAATGTAAGATAATATATTATTTTACATTAATAGATACAATGTAAAATAAAAGATTAATAAAATTAAACAATTTTTTAAAACCTGGCTAAAACCACATTTAAAATTACCTATTTTTTTTAAAAAAATACAAGTTTCAAATTAAAAGTTATTAATAAAGAGCTGAAAACAGAACTATAAAAGATGCGTCCATAATGCTGCATCTCCATAGCAATTACTGAAGGGAGAGATACTTATACAAATGAACAAGAGACCTGTGCACTGCTGCAGCCTGTGGCTGGAAACATATGATACTTTTTAACAGTTGAAAGTGGCATGATATATGTACTCTTGCTCTTGATGCATACAAACACATCTCTTTTGCCAACTATCATCTCTAGTCAAATGAGGTATGCAGGTTTTTGAAATAACTAAAAAACCTGCAAAGACTGTATGTCCCTGCTGACAATTATGATGTTCTAGTCTTCTATGTAAAAGGGACCATTACACTCTAATCCCCACTTGCAGCCTGAGTGGTACAGTCCGGGGAAATTGCACCATGTTATTTTCCTGAACATAAGAACAGCCCTGCTGGATCAGGCCCAAGGCCCATCTAGTCCAGCATCCTGTTTCACACAGCGGCCCACCAGATGCCACTGGAAGCCTACAGGCAGGAGTTGAGGGCTTGCCCTTTCTCCTGCTGTTACTCCCCTGCAACTGGTATTCAGAGGTATCCTGCCTCTGAGGCTGGGGGTGGACTATAGCCCTCAGACTAGTAGCCATTGATAGACCTCTCCTCCATGAAGTTATCCAAATCCCTCTTAAAGCCATCCAGGTTGTTGGCTGTCACCACATCTTGTGGTAGAGAATTCCACAAGCTGATTATTCATTGTCTGATTGCATGCTTCAGCATGGATTTCTGCTCACTCTCCTTCTTTTGCAAGACTCTGAGGAAAAATTAACTTTATAGTTCCCATTCTAAGATGTGGAATAATTTGTTGAAACAAGAGCTGTCTGCTGAGAACAATAATTTAGCTGATTGTGCATTCCAGGGTGAGGAAAAGTAAGTTGGAATTAATCAACAGAGAATTTTGCAGTTCAGTCTTTAAACTCCTATTCATATGTCTCTTCATAAATCACACATTTAGATGGTTTCCTATACTTAGCAATGACACTGATAAAGAAAGTAGGTCACACATTGTATGTGCTATTTATTTGCAAATGTGTCTCATTTGTAACAAGCAAAGCAGTGACTCCCCCCTCCCCCACACTCACATTTAAAGCATTCAGTTCCTAAAAGGATTTTGATATCCCAGTTCTTCAAACAGCAGTTAAAGTGGTAAACTGGTTTCTGGACTATACCATTGCAGACTGCAGATGGGGCTCACATAACTGAACACAACTCCATACCAAAAAAGTTCCCTGCACATAGGAAACTGGATTGCAGGGAGGAGGGTCACAACCAGGGGTGACTCTAAGAGGCAGTGGGTGCTCCCCCGCAAATGCCTCCCACTCCCTCTTTTGCTCCTTCATGCACCAAACTGCAACAAAACAGCAAAATGTCAGATGACGTCTCACGATCCGTGAGACCCGGTTTCATTTGGTGAGTGGGGAGGGAGCCCTGAGCGGCCGGATCGGCCGCCCACATGATTGCCGGCTCTGAGACAGAGCTGGCGGGGGCTGGGGAGCTCGGGGGCCACATGGCCCCCGGAAGCCCCAGTATGCCCTGCGTGAGCACGCAGGGCATACTGGGGAGACCCCCGAGCTGGGAGGCTGCTTAAGTCTCCTGGCCGGAGGTCTATTCACAAGTAGCCGTGGCGTGGAGCCGCGCTGCGACTACTCACGAGCAGTTAGCCCGGGTTTGCGGAGTGCTCGCTCCGCAAACCCAGGCTAAGAGGTGGGCTACAGGAGCGGGTTAGCCGCTCCCGAACCACCGGGCTCAGCTGCGAGCCCAGTGGTTCTAACGATCACAAAAATCGGGCTAGGATTTTCCTAGCCCGATTTTTGTGATCGTAAGAATAGCCCCATAGTGTATTATGGTTCTATAGAATGAATGAATGATTTTTAAAGGCCTCTGTTGTTTAATTATTTCTCATTCACTCTTCTAACCCAGAACAAAACAGTGCAGCAAGATAGACTGAAGACTCCTCCAGCATCCCAGGAGCCAAGCCAACCCCTTAGCTTCCTTCTTGGCCAGGAACTGGGCTGGGTGAGACCATGTATGCGGGGGAGTGCAGGGTAATCTCCCATGCAAATTTCAACTGATCTACTACTGACCCCTCTCCCCACCCCAGTGTTTCCTGCTACATGGTTTTGGCAGGAAGAGAACACTGGCCTGGAAAACAGACTGGAAGATATGGCCTAATCCAAGAAGAAAATGGTCACATTCACATGTAATGCGCAACCAGGGTTTTAGGGGACAGAAGTTTCCTTACCATGTCGTCCAAATGATTGTAACCCAGTTCCACGTGCTGACTGACCCTCGGTTTCATTTTTTAAAGTCCCATTTGAACCCTTGGGTTGTAGTGAGTTTTGTCTCCCCAACCTGAGGTTCCACACAGTCTGCATGCCATCCAAATTTGTAACCTCAGGCTGCGTTTGCTGTAGCCAGAGTTGAGGGAGGAAACTCCTCCCTCCCTCTGGCTGTGATTGGCTGTTCAGGCTCTCCTTCATGCCAGAAGGGAGCCTGCACAGCCAGTTCCCCCTCCTCTCTGCAGTCTTCACTGACTGCAGTTAGATCACTCTCTGTGACGTCCAGAGACAGGGTTTCAGACAGGGCAGTGAAACTGCGGGTCCGTTTGACCCACAGTTCCGCGTTATGTGCAAATGTGGCCAATAAGCCTGAAAGCCTCTTCATATGATCATTCTAGAGGTAGGCAAACCTGGGTTGGACACTGATATGAACCAGTGCCAATCCCTCAAGCCCTGGCTGCCCAAAACTGGGTAAGCCCAAACTTGTCCCTTGATCCTAACCACGGTTAGTGGGGTAGACAAGTTTTCTAGCACAGGCTTACTGTTCGTGTGGCCTCCCACATCCAAATCTGGTGCTTGGATAGTGCCCCTTCCTCCGCTTCCACCCGGGCACCACAGAGTTCTATGGATAGAGTGGACATCCAGGAAGGATTGTGCTGCCCTGCAAAACACTCTCAGTGCTTCCAAGGTGGGAACATCCCCAGCAGTGAGTTGCCTGGCAACAAGTAACATCACTTATGCTGGCCACGCACACAGGCCTCACCCACTTCTCGGCCTCTTAAAGGGCCAGGGACCCTAAATGTGTCAGCAAACACATATGAGGAGAAGATCCAGGAGGAATCTGCAAAGATTTGGGGGCAGAAACCGGGTGCACTGGGTATACCCATACAGACATGTCATGGGGCAGCTAGCATGGCAACCCAGGTGTGGTGCTGCACCACTACCCCAGTGTGTAGCAGTTTTTCTGCTTTGAAGAGGGGATGCCCCCACGAGTTGCCAGTCCAAGTCCTGAGGATCTCCTTACAGAAAGGCCAGATGCATGGTTGCAGGGTGGGCAGAGAGAACATCGGGGGAGCTGGGTGTGCCCCATCCCAGAACTTGCCATGGTAACGGGCACAATGTGGAAATATTACATCACACTTTTGTGCATCTAGGCTTTATAGCGGGAGGAAGATATACTAGATGTGCATTTACCATAATATAATATCTAGTCTGAGAGCTGAGAAGATGGATTAAAATTGTGCTGCCAACTGCTAGTACTGTGTCATGGTATATGCTGTGTTATGGAACAAGCTTCACAGGGAAGTATATCTGGTCCCATTTGCCTGCTGAGACTGTATTATTCCAGAGTGCTTTTAAAAGATATTGCCTCTTTTATAGTGTTTTTAATTGATGTTGTTTTTAACAATTTATTGCTGGAGATAGACAGATAGATAGATATAGTTTTGCTGTTTTATTTTATAATTCTGAATTGCCTTGATTTCAGTTTATGTAGAAAGGTGAGATATAAATCCAGTGATATGTGAGATAAATCAGTTTACATCACTTTAATGAGATTTAACCCCTGCTGAGTCAACACTGACTTGATGGCACTTAATCAATCAGTCAATCAATTGGACAAAAGGACACCTTTTAAGTGGATGGTGCTCTTATGTTGATCAGGGAAAGAGTTACTGTCCTTATTCATCCCAGCATAGCATCCCTCCCAGTGGCTGTTACTGGTGTGTGTGTGTGTGTGTGTGTGTGTGTGCGTGTGTGAAAACCATGGACTCTTTTGGAACAGGAAACCATTTTATCATATCTTTTTTGTATGTAAACTGTTTTTAGAACTTTATTTTGTTGAGAAGCACTATATACATACTTGTAATAATAATAACTACAATAATAGACTGCACTGCCGTCCTGGTTGAATAAAGTGCCAGAGGTCTTGAGCTGTGGACTATGGCAGTGGAGCTGAGATGTCTTACTTATTATGTCTACTGTAGCTCTTAGGCAGATGGAATTATTAGCCTAGCCCAGTGGTATACAACTCAAATGCTTCAGTAAGCATTTTACTTGGTGTGCTGAGTCCAAGGTCAATTTCCAGTGCATTAGTTATTGCATTATATTTAATTTTTAAAAAACAATGATTAATTAAAGCAATTATACAAAATATTGGCTGATGTCCTAACTAATGCTGCAAACTTGCAAGCAAAAGATGCATGCCTGTAGAGGCTTAAACAGAGTTTTGTAGTGCATGTAGAGGAGCAATTCTGATGAACATCTCTCACACACAATTAAAAGACATGCCAAGACTGTGTTGGCAGGCACATACTTCAGTGACATTGGGGGCGGAGCCGGTATAGTTCTTGCTGCAGCCCTATCCTTGTTTGTAGAGGAGGTTGTTCATCTGAACTTGCTCAATATTTAAATGAGATAAACACATTAAAATACATTGAATTTTGACAGGGTAGGGAAATATTGACGGGGTAGGTTGGAATGCAGTTCTCGGAGTCATAGACAAAAGGGATTCTAGAAACCTTCTCCCTGACATCTAGTTTATATGGGGACTGGGAAGGCATTTTTTGTATGGAAGAAAATTCAGGCTGCTAGGCCCCAATAACAGATTGGTATGGTCCAGACTCAAGGCTTTCCACCTCAGCAAATGGACTCAAGTCTCACATGGTGCTTGTGTCTAGCTGGGCAGACTCATTCCTCTTCTTCCTCTCCATTTGCTGACTTATGTACTGTAGTACTGTTTGTAGTATGGCTGCACCACCACCAGTTCAGCACAATATAAAATTAAGGGGAAACCAGTTTAAGCTTCACATATGAATGCTCCCTTGGTCTCATTGCATAAAACATTTTTTCACTTCAACTCTTCCTCCATTTGCCAGTACATTTGCATGTGACAAAACAAGCTCCTTCCTATTAAAGTTCACAATTATTGTGTATATTTAAGATGCCACAGACTCTTCACTGTTTTAGAAAAAAGGAGGGTTTTTTTAAAAAAAGGGGGAGGAGATCAATTATTTTCCTTTTACAAGTGACTGAATGACAAATTACCTTCAAAGTCAAGATGACAGAAGACAGATAACATGCATTTGGGTTATCTTGTAGATATGACTAAGAATGAAATATGCATGAAAAATATTTGTAAGAGTAATAAGACAATATGATTCTTTTTTAAAAAAAAATCTACAGATACCAAGGGGGCCCCTTTGCCTGCATTCCAGCAGGTCAACAAGAATTATTGTGCTTTTAGCAAGTTGCAATTAGAGCAGTTTGCAGACCCTTTTAACCATTTCTTGACCACCACAAACCTGAGTCTGCCTCAGTAGCATGGTAATAAATGCATACAGAGCTTCATTATCCCAGATTACCAAAGCAGATGAGCCAAGCCCATATCTTCTAACATTTTGCAGATTAAAATAGGATACACTCACAGGAACTAATTCACATACCAAGGATTAATGTCCATGTCTCCCACCCAGTTTTACACATTGCTGGACTGGATTCCACCCGCATACATATACTGTGCACTGCATAGTGTTGTGGTTTTTCCATATACATTGTCTCAGTTATTTGTATGGAGTATGCTTCTATATTTTGTTTGTATCTATGTACTGGCTTGGGGGTGGAGTCATAATGTGTGTTTGTCTGCTCCTCTCTAGTTGAATTGAATTTAAAATGAGAGGTTCTTCCTCTCTCTGCATAAGAGACTGTGTTGTTGTTGTTTTGCATAAGAGACTGTTTAGTAAGTAATAAATATCAAATTCTTGTTTTTCAGTTAAAGTTGGCTTCCTGTTCACTTATAAAGAATAAGGAATTTCTCTGCAACACATATTTGCAGGCAAGTGACCAGAGAAATGATGCATCTGCCCACCTGCTTGGATATTTAACTTGTAGAGATTCTGGGAAGGAGGTGAATACTGAAGAATGACAACTCTAGCAACACATGGGGGGGAAATGATCAAGGCATCCCCAAGAGGACAAAATAGAGATAGTGATTTACCAGGGACTTTCCAGAAAAAAGGAACCATACCTGGTAAACAGGGACAGTTGAGTTTATGATATCCTATGCTTTCTCCCCCAACATTCAGGAGAGCTCACCCCCAACCCCAAGAAAATGGTGCAGGGATGAGCAAAGCCTCAAAATGTTGCTCAAAGTGGAAAAATTAACTGGAAAATATAATGTGCAATATTCCAATACATTTCTCACATGAGGCATCAATCTGAGGCTTTGTCTCTGCCTTTTTTGACCTTCCAATCCACTTGGTGCTGCCGTTTCCTTTTTCTGTTCCTGTTTTAAGAAGCTTGATTTAAGAAGTCCTGGAAAAAAGTTCCCACCCCTGGCCATATGCTTCAGGCACCAAAAGGAGGATTGTTGGAAAGGGAGAGAGAACCAAGGGAGAAGAAGGTGGCAGTCAGGAGTCCCCATGGTTCTTGGCCATGTAGCATTTTGGTATATACTTCATACATTTTAGAAAGTTAGCTATTCCTGTTCTTATAGCTCCCTGTTCTTAACCATTGGGTATACTAGAAAACTCCCTTCTCATGAAAGCTTTTTGGCATTAAATAAAAGTTCATCCAAGGACTTCCAAGCAAAAGAGCCACAAGCATTACTAAATTATGCTGTTTTTATATTCCATCAGTCTCTGCGTGCTGTCCATTAAATCTTTTCATATACCCTCATGAAATGCACCCTAACATACAGATTTTTATTCTCTTACAATTGTATTGGCAACACAGTCCATCCTAAGAAGTAGGATTTCCTGGTTTTATATACATGCCTAATTGTCAGGGGGCGGGGGGGGGGGAGGATAATCTGCACATGTAAACATGAGCAACATGTGTTTTTTGTTGTTGAAATGAACATGTCTTGCTTAGATGTAGAAATGACTGAAAGAAAATAGGAAGTCCAGAATATAACTGAGTTTTGAAAATGAAGTGGATGTTATTGGGATAATTTGTTGAGGTATATTCAAGCAAAATCCATTTATAGAAAAGGAAAGTGAAGGTGTACGGAACTCTGTATTCAGGTCTTCATTTAAATTGAACTTAAAATACATGAAAGGAAGTGGCAAGAGGTAAGATTTTGTCTCACCTATGACAACAACCATTTGTGCATCAGTATTGCCTGCACGTTTTCACTTCATTTTGCAACTCATGAACATTTTACACCTGTACATAGTTGAATCTAAACTTGTGGCCAGCATTGAGTTTCGGTGTGGGAGAACCAGGTTTAAGGCTCACACTCAGTAAAGATGACAATAACAATAGCTCACTGTCAAGCCTTTGTTTGGGTCAAAGTGTTGAGAAGATAAAGAAGCCTGCAGCCAAATAGTTCACTGGTTAGGTCAAATCAATATATGAAATTCATTTCCCATCCCTTTTGCCCCCTTAGGATTGCCAGACCACACAATACTGAGATAAATCCTCTGTCAAGTTCAAAACTCTTTAACTGGCAATGCCATGCCTTCTTGATTTCCTGGTTCTAAGGTCCAAGCCCACTTCCTTCCTGCCAACATGACACGTTCTTATCTTATTATTTATTTATTTATTTGACATATTTGTATACCACCTCAAACTTATGTCTCCAGGCGGTTTACAATAGAACAATACAAACAATAAAAAGGTTAAAACATTACAATAGTTTAAAATTTAAAACAATGTTAAAAACTATTATAACAGTATCTAATTAAAAGGCTGGGTGAACAAATGTGACTTGACTGCCTTTTAAAAAGTTGTCAGAGATGGGGAGGCTCCTATTTCAGCAGGGAGCGTGCTCCAAAGTCCTATTTTCTCCTTGGTTCCTCCTTCCTTCAGTTCACTGGCCAGGTCCAGACATTGCACAGAAACAGGGCCCAATGGACCTGTGGTTCTGCCCCCCACCCCTGCTCTCCTGACTGAGTCCACTGTTGGGGAGAGGGGCCTCTCTGCAGTCAGGCAGGGTTGCTGGCTGTGCAGACTAGCTTCTTGACAAATGGAGGGCCCACATAGCCAATCAGGCCAGAGTGAGGGAGGAGCTTCCTCCCACAACTCCAGATTGGGCCCTAACTGCCAGCGTTTGAGTGTAATGCTGGCACTGCAAAACTGGAGTTAGGGGTGGCAAATCTCCCCTCTGACCCAAGGTACAGAGTGCATTTGGCAAGAACTGTAGGTCCCTTTTCGCCCTTACCTTTGGTTTGCCAACTTTGGACATGCAGCTTCAGAAACAGGAGGTGAAGGAACCTCCAGTTTCCTATTTAATCTGAACATGTCCCGTCTCTATTGCCCCCTTTCCCCTCAAGTTCTTGCTTAGTCAATCCACTGCCTATTTTTCTTACTTTCTTTTCCCGTTCTATTTCCTGACCAGTCTTCCAGCACTCTCTTTCCCCCTTCACCATAGAATACACACAGCTCCTACTGATTTTAGAGCCCCCCTTTCTCTTTTGTCCCTTTTTGCTTCAGTTTATTGCCTCCTCTGCTCTTACCCTCATTTTCAGTCCTTCGCCTCCTTCCTCTGGGTTTATTGTTTCATAGCTCCCCAGCAATTCTTCACAGTCCTCAGAAACCTCCTAGATGAAGTTTTGATCCCAGCCAAACTAACAATATTCCTTCCCCTCTTAGAAGCTGGACTGAAACTGTTTAGCTCCCTGAGCAACTAACACATTGAGGTTGTTCACATCACCGAATGGCGGGGAGTCTGAGAAAAGGCAGGAGATTACCTGCCTTCCCCCAGATGACCACAGCCCAATTAGGGCTCTGCTGTCCACATACCCACATAAGCATTACAGTAGTGATTGGGGAGAAGGCAGCCAGTCAGCCAGGTATCCCACAATACAACACATGAACAGCATGGTGCATTGGGAAAGCTCCACACTGCCTGGCTGTTCCTTCCGCTTGGCTCTACAAGATGGCTGCCAGCAGCATGGGGCTCTAGACAACTGGTGAGCAAAGTAGGAGTCATGCTTTTGTGATCCTACATCATTTTAAGCTGGGGTAGTGGATCAGGGCTATCCAGGGAAGAAACAGTGGGATTAGGAGTGATTTCGGGGTTTCTCACTACCAGTCATACCTGGGCTTGTTCTGTCCTACCCTGGTAGGGTTGACAATGAGAATGACCTTATTGTGTCATTTCACTGGTTGTGACTTCACCACCACAAGCACAGTAAAATATAGATGTGATGCAATGTATGTGCCGAAAAGTGCTTTAGGAATAAAAGAACTGTTTTTCTTCCTAAAAGGTCTCCTCACAGTTCTCTGTTTAGAATGCGGATGTAGAATACTGAATATGCCAGAGATATAGAGGCTATTCACACGATGGGGCAAAATCAGGCTACTGGAGGCTAGTCCACTTTTGCCCCATTGTGTGAACCACTGGGCTCAGCTGTGAGCCCGGTGGTTCCTAGGCGCGGGTAACCTGCCTAAGCACCCCTCCCCTAAAACCAGGTTTGTGGAGCGCGCGCTCTGCAAACCTGGTTTTACAGATCGTGAGTAGCTGTGGCGCGGCTCCGCAGCACGGTCACTCACAAGTAGACGCTCGGAGGGGAGGTGAAAAGCTGGCTCCGGGGGTCTCCCCAGTATGCCCTGCATACTCACGCAAGGCATACTGGAGCTTCTGGAGGCCGCGCAGCCCCCAAGCTCCCCAGCCCCCGCCGGCTCCGTTATGGAGCCAGCAATCGTGTGGGCGGCCAATCCTGCTGTCCAGGGCTCCCTCCCTGCTCGTGTGCAGGGAGAGTGGGCTTAGCCCACTCTCCCCGTGCACCCTCCAAAACCGGGTCTCACTGATTGTGAGACCCAGCTCATTCTCTATATTTGATACCTGCATTTTTGATCCAATCATATTTGATTCCAACATTCGATGTTTTCCATTTGATATATTTGTACACCGCCTAGAGATGTACATATCAGGCGGTATAAAAATATAAATATGTGTGTGTGTCTGTCTATCTATCTATCTATCTATCTATCCCTCCACCGGTATTTGATTGCTGATGTGCAGTGGGGTTTCATACTTAACAGTATATATGACATACCTATGCAAAGAGTGGCTCACGTAATGTGCAGTACACCACCCATTGAAGAGGGACAGATGTGGCTTCTGAGTGAGCAAAACACCCATATCTACTTAGGGTTGCCAGGTCCAGATGGTGGGAAAAGTCAATATTCATCACCAAAGAAGTGGAAACTGTGGATGTTTTTCACCAAAAAAAAGTCTCTAAAAAGTCTCCACATTGCATAACATTTGCATTTGTTTATTGGTATTATATATGCATATTTTGATAAAAATTGGATATTTTCATTCATTCATTCATTCGATTTCTATACCGCCCTTCCAAAAATGGCTCAGGGCAGTTTACACAGAGCAATAATAAATAAGATGGCTCCCTGTCCCCAAAGGGCTCACAATCTAAAAGAAACATAAGACAGATACCAGCACCAGTCATTGGAGGTACTGTGCTGGGGGTGGATAGAGGGTGGATATTTTTTTTAGAATAAATGCAGCTCACCACTGGGAAGCTGATGACCAGGTGAGCTGAATGTCTGCTCACTCTGTTATCTAGGTGCAGAGTTCTCAAGGCCCCTGCTTCTTAACCCTAAATTCATCTCCCGGTTAGATATGCCACACACACAGTCCTCTGTCCTCCTCCCCATGGGCCACCCAGCCTGCTTTCCCCAACCAGGCCAGCAACTTCACCTCTTGGCTCCAGGCAGGGTAGCCAGCTAGCTACTGAACCAGCTTCTTTGCATGCTGGTACAGCAGTGCATGCACAGTCTCCCACTCGCTTGCTGTTCTCTACAACTACAAACATTTATAGACTGCTTTTCAACAGAATGTTTCACAGTGTTTTCAAAGAAAAATAAATAATAAGATGCGCCCCTCTCCCCAAAGGGTTCACAATCTAAAAAGAAATGCAAGGTAACGCCAGCATCAGCCATTGAAGGGATGCTGTGCTGGGGCTGAATGAAGCAAGCTGCACCTACCAGGCACACCTATCCTTGTTCTTGCATCATGTGGTTCTGCAAGCTGCCACTGAAGCAGAAACTTCACTCTGGCTTCCCCACTGGATGGATGGACAGTAGGAAGGGGAAAGAGACAGAGAAAGAGAAGCTGCTTATGAAAGCAAAGTGTTGTGAGTGAACAAAATGTTCCAGCTACTCCCTAGAAATTTGGACACCACAACACATGCAAAAAAAGTTGTGTGGTCCCCAAAGTAGTCTCTATTCCTTCTGATGCAAATAAAGTCAATTGGTCCCCCAAATAGTTGCATGTCCTCTATAGAAGTCCCTAGTTGGCAACCCGATCTCTGCTGCTAGCGGAGGCAGGGGCTGTTGCACCCTCTTGAAGCAGTGTGAAATAGCTCCTCCACTGCTAATATCACTGGGAATCGTGGCAGGAGTGGTGAAGCAGTGATTGTGTGTGTGTGTGTGTGTGTGTGTATATATATCTATATCTATATCTATATCTATATCTATATCGATATAGATATAGATATAGATATAGATATAGATATAGATATAGATAGTAGCAGTGAAGCAGTGATTGCATATATATATAAAATAGCTTTTTGTACACACAACAGCCCCCGCCTCAGCTAGCAATGGAAATGGACTCCCAGCCCCTCAGAAGCCCTGGGCACATGTTCCTCTTCGAAGGGCGATGCGCTGCATGGTATGTGAGCCCCTGTTCTTGGATTTTATTTTTGTTGATGTTTTAATATTGTTATAATGCTTTACGGCTAAAACTTCTCATTCTTGACAAAATTTAACAACGGCTTCATTCATTCATTCATTCATTTCATTTTTATATCACTCTATCCAATGGCTGTGGGAAGGGCACAAGTAAAAAACAAAAACAAGCACCATTTAAAACAAACTGCTTAAAACAATATAAAAACAAATTTAACAACACTTCAAAACCATTTAACACCAATTAAAAATATTTAAGAACAATTTAAAAACCTTGGAAGGCCAGGCCAAACAAGTAAGTCTTTAGGGCTCTCTTGAAGGCCAACAACTAGCCCGAACTATGGATATCTGCCAGGAGTGCATTCCACAGACCAGGAGCAGCTACAGAGAAGGCTTGGTTCTGAGTCGCCATCAAATGAACTGGTAACTGGAGATGGACCTCTCCAGATCACCTGAATGTGCAGTGGGGATTATACAGAAGAAGGAGCTAATGGGCCTAAGCCATTCAGGGCTTTAAAGGTGATAACCAGCACTTTGTATTTTGCCCGGAAGCCTATTGGCAGCCAGTTCAATTATTTTTAAAAAGGGATAATATGGTCTCTCCGGGTTACCCCAGAGACCAGTCTGGCTGCTGCATTTTGAACTAACTGAAGTTTCTGAACTACGGACAAATGCAGCCCCACGTAGAGCACATTGCAACAGTTAAGCCGAGAGGTTACCAGCTGATGCATCACTGTTTTGAGATCATTCTCTTCAAGGAATGGACACAGCTGTTGAATCAACCAAAGCTGATAGAAAGCACTCCTGGCCATAGCCTCCACCTGAGATACCAGGGTGAAGCCAGTATCCAAAGCACTCCCAAGCTGCCTACCTATTCCTTCTGGTGGAACATAACCACATCCAGCACAGGAAAATCTAACTCATTCCTCAAATTCTGATCCCTCATAAGGAGCACTTCCATCTTGCTTGGATTCAGCTTCAATTAGTTGTCCCTCATCCATCCCATTACTACCTGTAGGCAGGCATTTAGGGAGTTAATGCCATTTTCTGATGCTGATGATAAGGATAAATAGATTTGGGTGTCATCAGCATGCTGATAACACCCTGCACCAAATTTCCTGATGACCTCACCAGCAGTTTAATGTAGATGTCAAAAAGCATTGGTGACAGAATGGAGCCCTGAGGGATTCCATATAATAGCCCCCATTTCAAAGAGCAAACATCACCAAGCTCCACCATCTGGAATCTGCTTGAGAGATAGGAATGGAACCAGTGCAGAGCAGTGCCTCCTATCCCCAATTCCCTTAGGTGATCCAGAAGGATACTATGGCCGATGGTACTGAATGCTACTGAGAGATTTAAAAGAACCAACAGGGTCACATTCCCTCTGCTGATTCCCCGGTAAAGGTCATCCATCAGACCAACCAATGCTGTCTCAGTTTCCTCCAAAACCGCCTGGAAAGTTGGTTAGCCCCATCAGTATTATCTCTAATTTTTTTTCATATGTGTGTGGAATGTGTTTTGTTCTGGGCAGCAGTATCAAGGCAGTGTGTGCACACATGCATTCAGAGTGGGGCCTTCCTGATTCAACCTGAGCGGGATCTAAAACTAACTGAGCGGACATCAGAAAATGTGTGAGCATGCACGCATGTGTATGCCTTTGAGGGAACAGTGAGCCCCACTCTCTCAATCACCGTGCCCAGCCACGGGAGATTGGAGACTGGCCTATAACTATCCATCACTGAAGGAGCCAGAGAAGGCTTCTTAAAAACCAGTCTAATCATTGCCTGATTCTCTTCTATTAAGAAGGGGAAGAGCAACTGGCCCTATCCAACCCCAGCACAGCATCCCTCCAGTGGCAGTTGGTGGTATCTGCCTTATGTTTCTTTTTAGATTGTGAGCCCTTTGGGGACATGGTACCATCTTATTTATGCATTATTTATCTTTCTATGTAAATAATTTGAGAACTTTGGTTGAAGAGTGGTATATAAATATTCATTGTCATCATCCTTTAGATAAGGAGGCATCCTACCCTACCGTAGTGATGAGCAAATGATATTAACTAGGCCACCTCCCACAATTTCCCTACTTGATATAAGCAGCAAAGTTGGGCAAGGATCCAGAGAACAAGTGGTAGGCTGCACCACCCCAAGTAGCTTGTCCATGTCCTCAGGCATCACAGATCGAAACTGATCCACTCTAATACTGCAAGAGGGATTGCTGGACACCCCCTTAACAGACTCTACCAAAAAAAGGGGGGGTCCAAGTCAGCCCAAATACAAGCTATTTTGTCCGCAAAGAACCCAAAGCATACAGCAGAACATAGTCTCTGGGGACTGGTTTGAAATGGAAGGAGCCTGAATCAAACGCTTTACAACCTGGGACAACTCTGCTGAATGCGAACCTGCAGAAGCAATGCACGCAGACCATAATTTATTTATTTATTTGCTATATACACCGCTTCCACATAAACCTTCAAATGGGCTCTGTGCTGTGTCCTGTCAAATTTGAACCGAGTTCTCCTCCACTTGTGTTCCAGTCACCTCCCTTGCTGCTTCAGTCCCCACAACTCCTCTGTACCCCAAGGGGGCACTTTTAAAGCAGATCAAAAGGGGAGCTTAGGAGCAATCATGTCTACTAGGAGGGAGACTGGAGGAGGTGAGCTGTGGCTTTTTACTATCTACCAACTACTATTTTACTATCAAGCCTCCTTTGTTGGACAGCTGGAAGCCTTGGAGTGGCCTCTCCCCACCCTTTGTTTGCTGGACGGACCAACTCAGCCCAGCACAGTCCTGCTGCCTAACTGGGATCCTCCCTTCCCTCAAGTGCCAATGCTTACCACCTGCAGGCACTAACTGATCACATGAGCTCTACCCAGGGTCCTTTGTGAGAGGAAGGACTCTGGGTGGCTATTTAAGGGAAGGGCTGTGGCAGGCGGTGTGGCCAGTCTGCAGGCAGCTGCCAAAGCCAGCCGCCAAAGGGGGCTAGCCTTTGGTGCCGGCCTTCAGTGTAGGGCTGAGGGTTAGGCTGAACTCTATTCAGCTTGGCTGTTTGAGGAGTTGCAGCAGTAAGTGTGCCAGCTTTTTTACTGAGATTGGGTAATGTGTTTGGGTCTGCCTGGAGATGGGGAGACAGGGGGTGCCTTCATTGAATGTGGGGCAGCTATTCTGGTGGTGGTGGGGAATAGAAGAAGTAACGTTGGCAGGTCAGCAGGCCATTCCAGGGGAAGGGTAGTCAGAAACTTAATAGCTGTCTCCCCTTCCGGCTGTCTTGCCAGCTCTTTGACCTTGGGGAGCATTGCCAACAACCCACATAGCCTTACCTTGCTCCTCTGCAATGCCAGGTTGGTCCAAAATAAGCCAGAGCTCATCCGAGATTACAGGTGAAACTCGAAAAATTAGAATATCGTGCAAAAGTTCATTAATTTCACTAATGCAAATTAAAAGGTGAAACTGATATATGAGATAGACACATTACATGCAAAGCGAGATAAGTCAAGCCTTAATTTGTTATAATTGTGATGATCATGGCGTACAGCTCATGAAAACCCCAAATCCACAATCCCAGAAAATTAGAATATTACATGAAACCAATAAAACAAGGATTGTAAATAGAACAATATCGGACCTCTGAAAAGTATAAGCATGCATATGTATTCAGTACTTGGTTTGGGCCCCTTTTGCAGCAATTACTGCCTCAATGCGGCGTGGCATGGATGCTATCAGCTTGTGGCACTGCTGAGGTGTTATGGAAGACCAGGATGCTTCAATAGCGGCCTTCAGCTCTTCTGCATTGTTTGGTCTCATGTCTCTCATCCTTCTCTTGGCAATGCCCCATAGATTCTCTATGGGGTTCAGGTCAGGCGAGTTTGCTGGCCAATCAAGCACGGTAATCCCATGGTCATTGAACCAGGTTTTGGTACTTTTGGCAGTGTGGGCAGGTGCCTACTCCTGCTTGAAAATGAAGTCAGCATCCCCATACAGCTCGTCTGCGGAAGGAAGCATGAAGTGCTCCAAAATCTCCTGATAGACGGCTGCGTTGACCCTGGACTTAATGAAGCACAGTGGACCAACACCAGCAGATGACATGGCTCCCCAAATCAACACAGACTGTGGAAACTTCACACTGGACTTCAAGCATCTTGCATTGTGTGCCTCTCCATTCTTCCTCCAGACTCTGGGTCCTTGGTTTCCAAATGAGATGCAAAAGTTGCTCTCATCAGAAAAGAGGACTTTGGACCACTGAGCAACAGACCAGTTCTTTTTTTCTTGAGCCCAGGTAAGACGCTTCTGACATTGTTTGTTGTTCAGGAGCGGCTTGAAAGAGGAATACGACATTTGAAGCCCATGTCCAGGATCTGTTTGTGTGTGGTGGCTCTTGATGCACTAACTCCAGCCTCAGTCCACTCCTTGTGAAAGTCCCCAACACTTTTGAATGGCCTTTTCCTGACAATCCTCTCCAGGCTGTGGTCATCCCTGCTGCTTGTGCACCTTTTTCTTCCACACTTTTCCCTTCCACATAACTTTCTATTAATGTGCTTTGATACAGCACTTTGGGAACATCCAACTTCTTTTGCAATTACCTTTTGAGGCTTTCCCTCCTTATGGAGGGTGTCAATGATGGTTTTCTGCACAACTGTCAAGTCAGCAGTCTTTCCCATGATTGTGATTCCTAATGAACCAGACTGAGAGACCATTTAAAGGCTCAGGAACCCTTTGCAGGTGTTATGGATTTATTAGCTGATTGGAGTGGGACACCTGGAGCCTAGACTGTTGAACCTTTTCACAATATTCTAATTTTCTGGGATTGTGGATTTGGGGTTCTCATGAGCTGTACGCCATGATCATCACAATTATAACAAATTAGGGCTTGACTTATCTCGCTTTGCATGTAATGCGTCTATCTCATATATCAGTTTCACCTTTTAATTTGCATTACTGAAATTAATGAACTTTTGCACGATATTCTAATTTTTTGAGTTTCACCTGTAGATTATGGATGAAGGGGCTGACCTTGTATGTATTACTGAGACTTGGTTGGAGGAAGCTAGTGGTCCAATTTGGTCCCAGCTTCTCCCTCCAGGATATTCTGTAGAGGAGCAGGTGAGGGGTTGTGGGCGGGGAGGGGAGTGGATGTGGTCTATAAGGATGACATTTCCCTTATCAGGGTCCCGATTAGGGTACTGGACCATATTGAATGTGTGTACTTAAGTTTGGGGATCAGTGAGAGATTGGGACTTCTGTTGGTGTACTGATCGCCCCACTGCCCAACTGAGTCCCTTACTGAGCTCACTGTCTTGGTCGCAGAACTTGCGTTGGAGTCTCGCAGACTCTTGGTGCTGGGAGACTTCAATGTTCACTTTGGGACCTATTTGTCCGGGGCAGCTCAGGAGTTCATAGTGGCCATGACAACTATGGGCCTATCCCAAGTGGTCTCTAGACTGACAAACACTGCAGGTCACACGCTTGATCTGGTCTTTTATTCTGATCAGGGTGGTGTTCCGTCGGTGGGGAATCCTGTGATTTCCCCATTGTCATGGATGGAACACCATCTGGTTAAGGTTGGGATTACAACCACTTCCTACCTCCGCAGGGGCGAGGGGCCTATTAGATTGGTCGCCTGAAGAGGTTATCGGATCCAGTAGGATTCCAAGAAGCCTTGGAAGGATTTAATGTTGGTTTTGCCAGTGATCCTGTTGATACCCTGGTTGAGAATTGGAAACTCTTGCTCACCAGGGCAGTAGACACAATGGCTCCTAAGCATCCCCTCCAACCTGCTTCAAAATTGGCCCCTTAGTATAGAGAAGAGCTACGGGGGCTGAAGCGGCAAGTTAGGCGACTGGAGTGCAAGTGTAGAAAGACTCAACTCAAATCCGACAGATTACGACATAGAGCACATTTAAAGATCTATGCTCAGGCGATATGTGTGGCAAAGAAACAATTCTTTTCTGCCTGTATTGCTTTGTGAGTTCACGTCCGGCAGAGTTGTTCAGGGTGGTGAGGGTCTAGTATCTGCCCCCTTTCCCTCGAACCAAAATTTGGAAGCATCAGTCACCCGCTGTGATGTGTTTAATGAATTTTTCGCAGACAAAATCTCTCGGATTAAGGCCGACCTAGATGAAGACTCCACAATTAATTTGATGTCTGAACTGGAGGTGTCCAACAACTCCTTTTATTTGATTCGACTAGATCAATTTCAGTTTGTGACTTCTGAGGATGTGGATAAGCTGCTTGGATCGGTGAGGCCTATCACTTGCTCTCTTGACCCTTGTCCAACATGGCATATTCTATCTAGCAGGGAGGCTGTTGTAGGTGGCCTAGTAGAAATCATAAACTCTTCTCTGAGGGAGGGCAGGATGCCTCTTTGTCTAAAGGAGGCAATTATCAGACCTCTTCTAAAGAAACCTGCATTAGATCCCTCAGTTGAGCAATTATAGGCCTGTCTCCAACCTCCCGTGGCTGGTCAAGGTAATTGAGAGGGTTGTGGCCTCTTGGCTCCAGACGGTCTTGGAGGAAACTGATTATTTAGACCTATTTCAAACTGGTTTTTGGGTGGGTTATGGGGTGGAGACTGCCTTGGTCGGCCTGATGGATGATCTTCAATTGGGAATTGACAGAGGAAGTGTGACTCTGTTGGTCGATTGGAGATTGTTGCTCTTCAAAATCTGAGCTTAAGTATGGTGTCCCTCAAGGCTCCATACGCTCTCCAATGCTTTTTAACATCTACATGAAACGGCTGGGAGAGATCATCAGGGGATTTGGAGCTGGGTGTTATCAGTACGCTGTTATCAGTACGCCTCCTGCTGTGAGCCAGCGTGGTGTAGTGGTTAGAGTGCTGGACTAGGACCGGGGAGACCCGAGTTCAAATCACCATTCAGCCATGAGACTTGCTGGGTGACTCTGGGCCAGTCACTTCTCTCTCAGCCTAACCTACTTCACAGGGTTGTTGTGAGGAGAAACTCAAGTATGTAGTGGGCTCCTTGGGGGAAGAGCGGGATATAAATGTAAAACTAAAAACTAAACTAATCTACTTCTCCATGTCAACCTCTTCAGGAGATGGCATATCCTCCCTAAATGCCTGCCTGGAAGCAGTAATGTGCTGGATGAGGGAGAATAAACTGAAGCTGAATCCAGATATCATGAAAGTACTTATTGTGCAGGGTCAGAACTCCAGAGATGATTTTCATCTACCTGTTCTGGATGGGGTCACACTTCCCCAGAAGGAACAGGTCCATAGTCTGGGAGTACTCCTGGATCTACACCTCACCTTAGTTTCTCAGGTTGAGGCATTGGCCAGGGGTGCTTTCTATCAGCTTCAGTTGATACACCAGCTGTGCCCGTTTCTTGAGATCAATGTCCTCAAAACAGTGGTACATTTTTTGGTAACCTCCAGACTTGACTTCTGTAATGCACTCTATGTGGAGCTGCCTTTGTACGTAGTCTGGAAACTTCAGTTGGTTCAGAATGTGGCAGCCAGGTTGGTCTCCGGGTCATCTCGGAGAGACCATATTACTCTTTTGCTGATGGAATTACACTGGCTGCCGATAGATTTCTAGGCAAAATACAAAGTGCTAGTTATAACTTATAAAGCCCTAATGGCTTAGGTCCTGGGTATTTAAGAGAGTGTCTTCTTTGCTATGAACCCCACCGCCCATTGAGATTGTCTGAGGAGGTCCGTCTCCAGCTACCGCCAACTTGTTTGGTGGTCACACAGAGATGGGCTTTCTCGGTTGCTGCCCCAAGATTGTGGAATGTGCTCCCGGCTAAGTTACGATCCTCCCCATCTCTGGCTATTTTTAGAAAACATTTGAAAACCCGTTTTTTACCCAAGCTTTCTCAGGTTTTTAATAAAAATTAGTTAGTTTAATTTTATGGTTTTTAAATTCTATTATTTTAACTTTATATGTGTTTTATGCTGAACTGTTTTAACTTTTTTATATGTTTTAATTGTTGTTGGCCGCCCAGAGATGTAAGTTTGGGCAGGGTATAAATTTGATAAATAAAATAAAATAAAATAAATAAATTACTGCCCTGGTGAGTTCCCTATTCCAGATTCCCAGCAGGGCATCAACAGAATCTCTGGCAGCACCAAGATTAAAGTCCTCCAAGGCTTTTTGGAATCCTACTGGCTCCAGCATCCTTCTCAGGTGGACCATTTTAGTAGGTCTACCACCCCTGCAGGGTTGGGTTGTGGCCATGAAACCAACCTTAACCGATAGTATTTAATATTTGACTGCACTAATAAGAAGTAACTTATAAAGTAATTATAAAGTATACTTTATAAAGTATATACTTATAAAGTATAAAGTAATAATTTCAAAGTGTGTTTGATATATTGCTCATGCATTTGTTTGGATATATTTGATATCTCATAAAACATTTTTCTTATGCAACAAAAATCATATCTGACTGTATTTGATCACTGACATGCAATGGTATTTAGCATTCAACTGTATTTGATAGGTATGATTTTATAGCAACTGACAGAGGATGGCATGGCACTTAGTATTTCATAGCTTACGAGATTTCACATTTGACACCTGCCACAGTGAAAAGATGCCACAAGTCTAAAGCAATCACATGTTGGCATTTGTGATAACATTCTCTACTAAAAATTCAAATTTGTATTTCAGTTTTGAAATTTTATGTTCAAAATGTGAAAAATTTTGGAAATATATTGGATTTGAAAATATTGGTTTTAGCTCCCTTTAGGAAGGATAATAGCTTGAGCAAATGCTATCACAGGTGATCTTAAAGCCAGCATGGTGCTTTGCTAGTGCTCCCTATGCTAAGGCTGGATGTTCAATTAGCGGCCAAGAACAGAAGACAACAACATGGCAAATCTCTCTCTCTCTCTCTCTCTCTCTCTCTCTCTCTCTCTCACACACACACACACACACACACCCCTAGTGTTCTAGAAATATCTATAATGAAGACCTCAAGAGGGTTCAGTCCCAGATTCTGAGAATATGGAAGCCAGCTTCACATACCATTGCATTGACAATTCAGCACACCCTGGCCATTGCGCGGAATGCACAGTCGTCCCCATGTGACATGAAAAGCAATCCTGTAAACAGTGCACAGTTTTTAGCAATTAGATATCTATTATGAATACCCAGCAGCTGCAGCTGGGAATAGTTTCAAGCATGAAGTGTTTGCATTCTCTAGGCAGGTTACGAGCGGGAGGGAGAGAGTTGGGGGGAGAGACAGCTGCAGTCAGGTTTATTATTTGTTTATTCAGCCAAGCCCCTTCTGTTTTTCTGACATCACATAGCAGGCCTGTACTTTGTGGTCTGAATGTCCACAGATTCAAATTGGGGCTGCACTTTCCTTTTTGAGAGAAATGTGTGATGTTTTGCAAAATGCTTTCATGAAGAATAAATGAAGACTCCTCACTAAACACAAAAGAGGTTATCCCTCCCTGCTCCTGATCTGAGTTTTTCCTTTCCATTAAGAAGCCTGTAGATTGTGCATTTGTTCTGTCATAGTCATAAGAGCTTGAATGCCTTTGCTAACTTACACACTGACCCTACAGAGCAGGCCTGCACAACATAAGGCCTGAGGGCCGGATTCGGCCCACGGGGACTATTTTACTGGCCCCCAGGTATCCTGCAGCAACACAGGAGCTGGAAACTGCCTTATAGTGCCCTCCTATGCATGTTTTCTCATAAATATGTTCCATGGTGTTCCAAGCGAGGCTCACTCCCATGTATGCATGCCTAGGATTGCAGCCTGAAAGCAACGACTGTTTAAGGAGAGGAGAGGACTTGGATTTGTTTGGAGCTGGCATGCACTCCAGCAGCCCCACTGTTTGAGCAGGGACAGGACCTATTTTCTGGCTACTATCTCTTGTTGAAACTATAGGTCCATTGATAGGGGGAATAGATCCACAAGTAACTAATAATATTTTAAATTTTAATATAATGTGCTAAAAATCGACTTCGGTCCCTACATACCAAGTAGTGGATGGTTCCGGCCCACTAGGGCATTTGAGTTGTGCAGCCCTGCTATAGAGTCACAGGAGTTGCAGAGATGCAGGAAGGAATGCCTGCCGCTACTGCTACTGAGGAGCCGAATGACACATTCAGAAGTATCACCTGGTACAACCTTCCTAGATCCCACTTCAGAATCCAGTTGAGGAATAACGTATTTGAATGTTCACCTGTGTCATCAACACATTGGTGGAAATCTAGCCTGTCAAGGAGAAGATTGTTGCCTAGCAGAGCCTTCTGTGATGTACTTTCTGGACCCCAAGAGATGTACTTTTTGTTTTTAATGTAGGGGAACATTCAAACATACAACCCCACCTAAAGTTAGATGTGATGCTGTCCAAGGAAAACTGGCCTCATGCAAGTTCTGAATCTTTAGTTTAAAAAGATCTTAGTGGCAAATCACCATCCAATCTAAAGTATTTATGAACCTATCTTTATAATAGATAATCTATACGCTGCATTTATTTGCTGTATTTGTGTAATTTTCTTCTTATCTTCTTCTTTTCTGTAATTTTTCTTTTCTGTTAAGTAAAAAAATATTTTTTTAAAAAACTATTAAGGCATACCCGTGGCTAATCCTGCACATAGCAGCTCTTGCCAGAGTTTGAGAGTGAGCTGCCGGTAGGCAGGGAGAAAGAGACAGTGGGGTGGGGGAGAGAAAGAAGAGGAAGTAGCAGTGAGGGCGGAGAGAAAGAGGCGGAGGAAGCAGCGGTGGAGAGAAAGAGGTGGTGGTGGAGAGAAAGAGGCAGTGGCGGAGGGGGAGAAAAAGTGGCAGTGGGGGGGAGAGAAAGTGGTGGCGGGGGAGAGAAAGCGGCAGCGAGGGGAGAAAAAGCGGTGGCGGGGGGAGAGAATGGGGGGAAGGAGGGAGGAGAAAAAAGGGACAACTAGAGGCTCAGATGCTCTGAGCCCGCGCCAGCTAGTAGAAGAACAATATCACTGGAGCACAGTATTGTGCCATGCTACCATTACCATAATGTCTCCCCTCCCATCACAAAAAAAATTCCACAAAGCCTCCATTACTAGCAAAAGCATCTCTACATTTAAAACCAGCTTGTTGATTTCCAATTCCAAACACACTGATTAAAATAAATGCAAAACTACATATGCCATTTGTTTGATGTAAATTGAAGGCTTTGTAGGAATTGCTTGTTATATTAATTTTGAATTTTGTGTAAGCTACCTTGAACTCCAATTTGATGGAAAGACGAATTTAAAAAAACAAATGCAATTATTCCCAACAAGGGGATTAAAGAAATGCATGGAGGATAGACCTACCAATAGCTAGCAGCCATCTAATATCTGAATTGATGACATCTAAATGGATATTAGATTATTAGATGGAACCTCCATGTTCAGAGGCAGTATATCTCTAAATTCCAGGTGCTCAGGATAAACAACAAGGAAAGCTGCTACATCCATACATACTCTACTTGTGAGTTTCCCAGAAACCACTTGTTGACTGTTGTTGAAATCAGAATGTGGAACTACGTAGACTTTGGGTCTGATCCAGCAAAGATTTTGTTCTTATGGATATATTCAATCATCTAAATATCGAGAGGAGATGTAAATGAATGCAGAGTAGTAAGATAGACCTGACATAAGGATTTCTCTCTGACTACAGAAGCACTTCAGTAAAATGCATCCCCAAATGTAATGGAAAGGATGAAAGATAACTGTAACAACTGCTGTCCTTAAACCTCATAAAGATCAAAGAAGATCCGATGAATTACCCTGCCCATTGGTACAATTACAAAAATGTGTCATGCTTAACCTCTTAATGTCTGGAGCTTTAAACTCTGAGCTTTTTGATTGCCGATGGTTGATCTGTAAATGTCTGCTGGCACCAGGGAGAACTGGAAAGACTGTTAGTGTATTGATTGTGATGCAGCCAGCAAGTAAACCTATCAACATTTATTGTTATTCGGAATATACCAAAAGTACTCACTGCCTTAATTCTGATTTGACATTCTTATCCTCAGCGATGTCATCAAACATTGAAATACTCTTCACTATGTAGCACTGTGGTGTCATCTTATTTACTATGCAATCCTTAAGTGGCTGGGCCATGTGATTAATTGGCAAAGAAGAAACATGGTACTGGTGCAACAGGAGATGGGGGAAACAATGGCACCAAACATGATTGGGGAAAGTGGTTTTTCCTTCTTACACTTTCCGCCACCCCAGTAATATCCCACCTCATACAAAAGCACTACTTTCAAGCTGAAAACTGAATCAGGAGAATGGTCAGCCAAGCCCTAATGTATACAGTATACATGTATTGCTGGTCTGATGACAGTACACTAATTTTGTTTATTTGTAGTCCATTTCAGACAGACTCACTTAGGATTTCTCAGGGAAACAATTCAGAAACCAATAGGCAATAAAACTGCTGTGTTCCTTGTGTTGTTTACATAATGCCCTCCTCCTGTCCTTGGAATGTCTTGAACACAGCCATTTAGTTAACTGCTTGGCTGCTGAACATTTGTGTTCTTCATTTTAAATTTGGTGGTGACATGAATTCTTCTATGAAGCATGTACAAATACGAGACTTTCCTCCCTGTGCAACCTCTTCCTGAAATTCTGAAAGAATTAAAACAATTACCTCATGATAACAATAGAATGAAACATTGTGACCCATTTTTAGCCCTAATTTTACAAATATCTATATATTGCTGGCACATAAAAGCCAATCAAATACCTGAAGACTGATTTGAACCTGCAACCTCAGAGTTACCTGGTAAATTGCTGTAAATTATAGATGTATCCACAAGAGCTACCAGGACTGGGGGAGGGCACCAAACTGCCAGGAGAACATCAAATGATAGCTGTAACCATACAAAGTTTCTTACTATGTGAGACTGATCAATTAAGTGTTTACTTACGTAACTATTTATGAAGTGCCTGAAGCTTTGGTAGGTACTTGATATGAAACAGGCAAGTTGCTGTCATTGGCCTGCAATGAACATGAAACACAAAGAAAGGGAAAAGGTGGGAGTAGATAATCATAAGACATTTTATTCATGTACCATTTCATCCTCCACATCAGAGGAAATACATTATTATTATTATTATTATTATTATTATTATTATTATTATTATTATTATTATTATTAGGTTTATATACCGCCCTTCCAAAATGGCTCAGGGCGGTTTACAATTAAAACAAGCCACTACAACAATGAAAAGCTAAAACAAATTAAAAACAATATATCAACAATTAACAATTTAAAAACATTTTAAAACAACAATTAAAAAGTTACAGTAATTAAAAGCCCCAAAATCAGCTTAGAATTTTAAAACCCTGGAAAGCCAGGCCAAACAAATACGTTTTAAGGGCTCTCCTGAAGGCTAATAAAGAATTCAAATTACGGATTTCCGCAGGGAGCGCATTCCACAGCCCCGGAGCAGCCATAGAGAAGGCCCGCCTCTGAGTCGCCACCAGACGAGCTGGTGGCAACTGGAGACAAACCTCCTCAGATGACCTTAATGTGCGGTGGGGATCATGCAGAAGAAGGCGCTCTCTAAGGTAACTCGGGCCTAAGCCGTTCAGGGCTTTAAAGGTAATAACCAGCACTTTGTATTTTGCCCGGAAACCTATTGGCAGCCAGTTCAATTATTTTTAAAAAGGGATAATATGGTCTCTCCGGGTTACCCCAGAGACCAATCTGGCTGCCGCATTCTGAACTAATTGAAGTTTCTGAACTACGTACAAAGGCAGCCCCACACAGAGTGCATTGCAATAGTCAAGCTGGGAGGTTACCAGCTGGTGCACCACTGTTTTGAGGTCATCCTCCTCAAGGAATGGACGCAGCTGTTGAATCAGCCGAAGCTGATAGAAAGCACTCCTGGCCATGGCCTCCACCTGAGAAACCAGGGTGAGGCCTGGGTCCAGGAGTACTCCCAAGCTGCATACCTGCTCCTTCTGGGGGAGTGTAACCCCATCCAGAACAGGGAGATCTAACTCACTCCTCAGATTCTGAGCCCCCACAATGAGCACCTCCGTCTTGCTTGGATTCAGCTTCAATTTGTTCTCCCTCATCCAGCCCATTACTGCCTGTAGGCAGGCATTTAAAGAGCGAGTGCCATTTCCTGAAGATGAAATGGTGAAGTAGATTTGGGTGTCATCAGCATACTGATAACACCCAGCACCAAATCTCCTGATGACCTCACCCAGCGGTTTCATGTAGATATTGAAAAGCATTGGTGACAGAATGGAGCCCTGAGGGACTCCATATAACAGCTCCTGCTTTGAGGAGCGACTGTCACCAAGTTCCACCATCGGGAATCTACCCGAGAGATAGGAATGGAACCACTGCAAAGCAGTGCCCCCTATTCCCAACTCCTCCAGGCGACCCAGAAGGATACTATGGTCGATGGTATCGAACGCCGCCGAGAGATCCAAGAGGACCAACAGAGTCACACTCCCTCTGTCGATTCCCCGGTAAAGGTCATCCATCAGGCCGACCAAGGCTGTCTCAACCCCATAGCCCGTTCTAAAGCCAGTTTGAAATGGGTCTAGATAATCAGTTTCCTCCAAAACCGCCTGGAGCTGGTTAGCCACCACCTTCTCGATTACCTTGCCCAGCCAGGGGAGATTGGAGATTGGCCTATAACTATCCATCGCTGAGGGATCCAGGGTAGGCTTCTTAAGAAGAGGTCTAACTATTGCCTCCTTCAAACAAGGAGGCACCCTACCCTCCCCCAGCGATGCATTTATGATGTTAACTAGGCCATCTCCAACAATCTCTCTGCTAGATCGAAGCAGCCAGGTCGGGCAAGGATCCAGAGAACAAGTGGTAGGCCGTACCGCACCAAGCAGCTTGTCCACGTCATCAGGAATCACAGATTGAAACTGATCCAACCTAATACTGCAAGAGGGATTGCTGGATACCTCCCTCACAGACCCTGCAGAAATAGTGGAGTCCTAGTCGGCCCGAATACAGGAGATTTTATTTGCAAAGAATAAATAATTATGTGCTTGTGCAATTCCTCTAGCAAACATAGAAGCTCCTGCAATTTTGTATTGCCCACCTGGCCCAGGTGGGCAATGTAGGAAATAAAAGTATGATAGCTGGATTTGTTGAAGCTCTACATGCCAGGGTCCCTAATGCATACGTGATCTTGCTAGCCACATCTGGGAAACGAAAAGGATGAATCATGTGACTGTGCCACTTTAATAGAGAAGCAGAAGTGAATGCAAATCAGTTTGGCAAGAGACCCCCAAGAATTTAGTGGTGTGATCAGTGATGTGCAGAGGCATTACAGAAATGATGGATACAAATCAGCTGGACTTGTTCCTATGGTAGGAAGATTTTTATAGCACACTGCACCAGTGGTCCCTCTAATTTTTCTCATCTCTGTGTGGAATGAGTTTTGTTCTGAACGGCAGTATTAAGGCAGCATGTAAGCCCGTGCATTCAGAAAGGGGCCTTCCTGATTCGACCTTAGCGGGATCTAAAACTAACTGAGTGGACATAAAAAAACTTGTGAGCACATGCGCATGCACACGCTTTAGAGGGAATAGTGTACTGCACACATTTTTATACACTTTTGTACCGTTATATAAGTGTAGTCACATATATAAGGGTGCACTGTGTACCCAAGATGCAATGAAAATGGAAATTTACCCCTTAAGAACCATCACAATCAGGGCTGATAAAGACTGGCATGTAAGAGTGGTAAAGGGCTGATTCAAATGATCGTTTGTCTGCTGGCCCAACCACATGTAATTAGGGCATGTGCTCATGATAGACACATGTCCTTTCCCCCTCCTCATGCACTGTGGCATCTTTCCCTAATTGTAAGGTGTGTGCATGCGGGGTGAGGGGTGTTCATCTGAATTGTTCTTCTACAAGTGCTGCACATACTAGTTTAAACAGGAGGGGGGGAGGATGTGTATGTTCATGCGCACACACATCCTTAGTGCATGTGATTGGGTTGGCAGGCAAAGTATGGTTTGAACTGGCCCAAGTAGCTAGCTTTTCCATCCTTTCAATGTATTCTCATTGGTGCAGGGATGGGGGGGATTGTGATTACCATTAAGGATTGCATATATGGAACCAGGCTGTGTTAGACATTCTGTAGGAGTACAAACACAATATGGGAAGATGTGATCTTGGACTCATGATATTACATGAAGGCTTTATTTATTTATTTATTTTATTTCTATACCGCCCTTCCAAAAATGGCCCAGGGCGGTTTACACAGAGAAATAAACAAATAAGATGGATCCCTGTCCCAAAAGGGCTCACATTCTAAAAAACACAAGATAGACACCAGCAACAGTCACTGGAGGTACTGTGCTAGGGGTGGATAGGGCCAGTTACTCTCCCCCTGCTAAACAAAGAAAATCACCACAGTAAAAGGTGCCTCTTCGCCCAGTTAGCAGGGATGAATGAAGCAGAAAACTGATTAATCGCCTTAATCAGAAGAAGGCTGATGTGGAGAAGTGTCATGGCAGCTAAAGGTGTGAGTTGTGAGCTGGGAAGTCTCCAGTTAAATCTTATCTTAGTCATAAACTCACTCAGGACCAGTTTAGAGGGTACTTTTCCAGCCAATGCAATTAAAAGGGGGATGCACCAAGAGCATGTGCATCCTTTGCAGATGTTCCAGTGCCTTCTTAGCATGCTCCTTTATGGCCTGTAGGGGGCAGACTGTCTGCTCCTACGTGCACTTCAAATACCACCCCCTACACCCACTCCAAGTACTAGTTTAAACTAGTGAAACTGTGGAAGACATACTCCAGGAGGCTTTACAGACAGGGCTTCTACCCCGAATCTTCTTCGGAAGAGAGTGTGTGCGTTCACACTCCAGCCAAACTTGCCCAGAAGTCCCTTCAAGATCCTTGGACCCACTCCACACACGTCAGGCTTTGTCTTGCAAATTCTAGCTTATTTTGGTGTATTTCCAAGTTTTAAAAATGCTGGTTTTAAGCTACTTTTTCTGAAAACGCCGGAGCAAATAGGGAGAGGCACTGATGTAGAATCATTAGCATGATAAGAGGCATGGTCTCTTCAGAAATGCAGATATATTGATTGATTGATTGATTGAGTGTTAAATTTGTATACAGCTTTTCATTAAAACAATCCCAAGGCAGTTTACACAAAAATTAAAACAAGACTATAAAAATGACAATTAAAAATTTAAGCTAAAATATAAAACAAATCTGATATAGCTCTTCAGGAGGCATCCCATGTGAACTTACATCAAAACAAAATCTGAGAGCAGAGGTTGCTTCCCTCAGTGCTGCGACTGTGATTCGAAGTGTCTTCGTTCAACATTTACCCCGCAGCATGAAGCCATGTGCAAATAACTCCCAGGTTTATTTCAAGGCGTGCTCTCAGTGCACCCTCCTCCGCCCATTGGTGGAGACCGCACAAGATTAAATGTGTGTGTGTGGGGGGGGGGAGGTATCATCCAAATGGACTCTAACTACACTGTTCTCTCAGCATCAACCCTCCACATCTACAATATAAGGATATATTATACTCTCGGTAGCCTAACACTATACTGCCTATAGGCTATAGACCTCCTTTCTGGGCTGATGTAATGTAGACATGAAGATCTTTGAAACCTGAAAGGCTTCATCAGAAATAAGAATTCAAGTGTGAAGGGCGAATGAGTGTTGGGAGTGGGGGCAACAGGTGGTGGGGAGGATTAGTGGGGTTGTGGAGAGGATTAGTATGGTGTGTGGGTATTTTAAGTGTTAGAGATTGATGGAAGCTGGTGAGTGATTTGTGGCAATGGGTTAATAACTGTGAAGCCTTGTGCTTTTAAAATTAGTCATATACAAAAATGATTGATTTCCAGATGTGTGTGATTTTAAAAACCCCTTTATGCTATGATATTCAAAACTCCAAATTAAAAACAATCCTTGATCAAACACTAAATCGTTTAAAAGTAAAATGTTACGCCTTAGGATATCACTATTCTTGCCATGGGGAAACTACGTCCTGCTTTTGGTTATAGTGCCTGAATTACAGAGGGACCAAGAGGCCCAGCCCCCTTACCTTTTGGGATGGCCCACTTAGTTACTGTTTTAGAAGGCTGCAAGGGGGACGTAAAGGTGAAGGTAAAGTTGTGACGTTGAGTCGGTGTCAACTCCTGGCAACCATAGAGCCATGTGGTTGTCTTTGGTAGAATACAGGAGGGGTTTACCATTGCCATCTCATGTGCAGTATGAGATGACGCCTTTCAGCATCTTTCTATAGATCACTGCTGCCCAATATAGGTGTTTCCCATAGTTTGGGAAACATACCAGCGGGGATTCAAACCAGCAGCCTCTTGCTTCCTAGGCAAGTTACTTCTCCACTGCACCATTAGGTGGCTGCAAGGGGCACACAGTTTGGCTAAAATTGAGGGAAGCCCATTGATGGTGTTTGTGAATTTCATTAAGGGTCCTCTGCCTTTCCCCTCACAGTTTGAAGCTGAGTTTAACAATTGTTACTTCTGACTCTTAAACAAATGTTTTCACTTATGGCCCACAAAGAAATATATTGGTTAGTATGGCAGATAATAATTAATCTCTCTTTCAAGTTCTGTGTTACATCAGTACTACAACCTGTAGATTGAGAACCCTATGTTACATTAATAAGTGTTCTATAGGCAGCAGCACACACAAACTTTATTTCCAATTCCTGCTCTAACTTTCATTATCATTATAGCCACTGCATCCCTTACACTGCAGCAACACAGTTAAAAAAACATAAATCAAATTATTTGCAAGCTCCACTTAATAAGGTTTAAGTCTGGAAATTAAATAGCAAGTGATAACCATAAACATTTTTATTTTTATTCACCCAGGATACTTGGCTGGAGCCAGGAGATCAGTTACTTAACTATATGTGTTCCCAAGTGAGCAATTCTTTAATACTCAGAGAGCTGTGATTACATTAGAAAGCATTCCTCTAGCATGAGAATATATTTGTTCTCTTATAGTTGTAAACAATTTATAAGTGATAGAGAATAACCCTGCCCTTCCCTCTGAACGTGATACCAACCACTTCTTTCATGAAACCTGAGCTCCAAAGGACAATAACGGTGAGGTAAATATATAAATAAATACAAGTAGTTCTGCCTACTTTCCTTTCACTGTCCCTATAACCAGACTAAATTTGGTCCAAATTGGTTAGACAGTCCACAAGTCAGCCCACTTGCACCTCAAATGTTTATGTGTCTGCCATCTTGAATCAGGATGAATGACATCATCACAAACTATGCCATTGAGGTGTCCCTATGTGTTCCTACAGCTGTAGCAAATTTGATTTAAATCAGTTAAGCGGTTCACAAGTTAGCCCACTTGCGCTTCAAATGGTTAGGCACCTACCATCTTGAATTGGGGTGGATGACATCATCACAAACTAGGTTGCTGAGGTGTCCATAAACATCACTTCCTACAACTGTACCTGATTTGCTGCATATTGGTCCAGGAACTGTGAAGTTGATGGGAAGGGGGAGTTCTCTCTCTCTCTCTCTCTCTCTCTCTCTCTCTCTCTCTCTCACACACACACACACACACACACACACCCCAAGGTGATGCCATAAACTTACTTTCCTCAAGGGAAGTAGGCTAATAAAGTCTGCATAGAGTATTGAGAAAGGTCCAAATACATTGGAATTGGAACCTTTAATGTCATTGATCCAAATGCTCACACCAGTTTCGAAAAGTAATTTATGAATTTGTAAAAACCACATTTCCCTCAATCCTGTGCCATGCATAGCTTTTTAATGTCTTTCTCTCCTTGCATGAATTTCTCGCCTATCTTACCTTGATATCCACACTCTTGTCACCATTTTACTTGCTGCCCTTAAAGGCCAGTGACAGAAGATGGTGGTTGGGGTAAGAGAATCAGAACTCGGGAGGGGGAGTGTCTCTGGAAAGGAGGCATAGATATGTGCAAAATGCATTTGGGGGTGCTTTGAGTTCCCCCATAAACCTTTGTATTTATATCCATGATCATGTCACTTAACACCCTTAACATCTTTCAGCTACCCTGTTATACTTAAAACCAGGGAGGTTAAGCAATCAGGTTTAACACTAATATGTGAATGAATATTTTGCATGCTTTCAATGCATGTTTATATTGTTAAAGTGAGGATTTTAATCTGTATTGTACATACAGAACTGGAGAGGTGGGGTTGGTAGATATTTTGGATTCATTAACATAATATGATAGATCAGACAGAAGCTTAATCTTCAGATACCTAGGAGTTCTCAATTCCCAACACCCCTTTTGGCTATTGTGGTTAGGGATGATGGGAGATGTAGTCCAACATCTGGGAACCCAAGGCCCCATCACACAGTATCATACAGTATGCTGCTAGTCCTACAATTGGCACAGTGTTTCTTTACACTGATTCTTCACAATTTCCCACTGCAACTCTTCTGTATGTGAATATTTTGAGCAGTGCACAAGCTGTGGAAGATCAACTGTATCTGAAAAGGACTGATGATTCTGGCATAATTTTAACACCAGGAGTCCTTTACAGACTGTTATTTTAACAGTACTGTTGGAGGCAGGTGGGAAGGAAACCCTAGAATATGTAAGACACAAACCACACATTTTATTGTTGTCTACAGACAACTCTGATCCAGTATGAAAAGCTCCGTATCGACCAATATTGGTGTTGTCTTCATTGCAGGATTCCTCTATACAGAATACAAAAGGTTACCCTCTAAAATAAGTCAACATTGTAGTTAAAGCTAAAAGAACACTGTATTTTAGGTTTTTAATCCATGAATTGTAGGGGAAGAATGGCAGTTCAGTCCCAACTAGCAGAGCAAAACCAGCTTGGTGAGAATTCAGCCAGGCAAGAGGTCTGGAGACAGTTCTTTAAGTTTGAAGAACAACAAGGATTTATTAGAAGTTACAAAAAGATAGGAAAGCTGAGCTTAAGGCTGAAAGGGGAGAGAGACTAAACAAGCAGCCATCTCTGGAGAGACAAAGTGGAGACTAACACTGCAAGAAGAAAGAGGGGAGGAGTCCAGCACTAAAACCTCCCCCCCAGTGGTCACTATGAAACATTGCAGCTGAGAGCTGATGCTGCCAGGGTCCTACCTCCAATATGAATCACATCCAAGTGCAGCTGTAATCAAGACCATTTCAACTTCTATTTGCACCCTTAATACATGGTCCCCCAACCAACTAAGCTAGCATACTTCAATACAAGGTAGTTAATAGCCCGATCTTGTAAGCCATTGCACCAGCAGAGCAACTTGGAGGTTCAGGTGGTTTTATGTGCACATTAGGACCCAGTTCTATTCCTTTGCACAGTGCGCTGTGCACAAGCCTATACCAACTTCAGCTGGAATTATTGAGCAGGGGCACAGTTTGCCCAGCAAGGACCAGAGACAAAGCCAAGTAGCTCCACCTTCTTCATCACATGAACACAGGATTCATAATGTATCTGTATTTGTGGAATTGGATAGATTATAATAACTCCCAACTTCTATTTAAAGAACCCATGTTTTCAACAAAGGCTCTCCAAATATTCCTGAAAACCTTCCTCTGTAGATTATGACATTAATCATTCACCAGATATTAAGTATTCAAGATCAGCATATGACATCTAATGGCATTTAATGTATTATTTCAAGAATAAATATTTTACCTTGCTATTGCATGGAGAGCTGTAAGTCTACAAGGAGCCTTTAGCATCCCTGACCTGAAGGCTTCTTTACACAGCGGACTGGGCATGGAGTGAGAGGGGGAGTGATTTACATGTCTCTTCCCACCCTCCGAAAGCCCTTTCCTGTTGTATAAATCCTGAAAGCTGTGTGACCTTCAGGCACATATGTATTCAAGTGGTCTGAAAATAGAACTCTTGTATTTCCCCTCGTGATGTGATAGAAAACCTCAAGGTTTTCATGAAACATCAAGGTCCCATGATTTCACCATGGGGAGTGGGATGCAAAAATTCTGTTTTGGATGATAAAAAGGATAACAAACAGAAACCACAAGTACTTGTGGCACTTGCATTTCCTATTATTCCTATGCCATCCCAAAACTTCCAAACCAGGGCTGATTTCAAGGGTTGACATTGTTGGGCAGGTACCAAAGGCCCACAGCCCTCAGAAGGTCCCACTTTGTGTTGGGAATTCTCTCTGGTAAGAGATACCCTTCTATTACAGCAGAGTGCACTAAGGCACAACACAGTGGAGTCTGCCTAGGCATGCGTGTATGCTGAGAGTAAAAGAAACTTGGAGCCAGTTCATCATTTCAAATCAAAATAAGGAGTCTTTATTGGTGAACTCCATTCTAGATAGGAAAGTGGAGAGATAGGATCTCTAATCTAGCTAGCTAGCTGGATGCAGAGGGATGGTTTCTGCATCTCTGCACACATGGTGCAGGGAGAGAGGAGTGTGTGTGTTGCAAGGGAGAAGAAAGGGAAGAGGAAGAGGAAGTAGCAGGGAGGAAGGAAGTCCCTGAGAATAGCAATCTACATATCAAAGGGATAGTGTCAGAGCAGAAGAGAAAGGATGACCAATGTCTTGACCCCTCTAGCCCTCTGACTCACTAATCTGGCCCCCTCTGTCACTGAGACATGAGACAGCACAGAGTCCTTCACTTCCAACACTTTGGACCTCTGTGCCTATCGCTTTTGTGGAGTAGTGGTGCAGTGACTCTTGGCCAAGAGTGGCCTCCTCTCTCCCAACCCATCCGCCAAGACAAGCTCTACCAAGAACCTTGTGGGGCGGGCGGGGGGCTCCATAAAGAGCAGTTTTCTGAGGGTCCCCTAAAATCTGATATTGGCTCTCTTCCAAAGCTTATCTTTAACTCCAGTGGGGGGAGATGTGTGACATTTCAGCAAATTTCCTTTCCCCCCACTATTCATGTCTATATGATTGCCAACATTTTAGTCACATACGAATAGAATGGTAGATCCACAGGAAAGTACAATAAGTTAGCATTTCCAGCCCCCCTGGATTGGCCTGGAGACTCCAAGAATTGGCATCAATCTCCATGTGACTACTGAAAGCAATCCTGGAGATTTTAATGGCTTGATATTCTGAAAAATATCGGAACAATACTGAAAAAAGAAATCTCCAGGAATAGCTTCAGTCAGCTGGCAATCTAGAGTCAGTCGGTCTCTTTAGGCACTGGCATTTCAATCTGTTCTTACGGAGAATGAATACTTTTTCAGAATCTAGGATGGAATAAGGCTGTACAGGAATATTTTGACATCAATGAATAAAAATTAACTTAATTTTAACTGAAGAAGTTTTTCTGTCAGAAACAACAGCTCACATTCACGAAAGAAATAGGAAACCACTGTCTGGCAATGGGTCTGGTAACTGCTGTCTAAAATGTGTTATTCAGCATTTTGACATTTACAAAATCATTGCTCTTCCAATACCCCCGCAGACCATTATGTTCCACCCTACAAACATTTCCCCCTTACAATTCCTTCTTTTCTACTGTTGCTTTTGTTGGAGATGGAATTCCAGTGCATCAACCTTTTGCACCTACTATCCTAATGACCACTGGGGGCATTGGGAGTAGAGGTAGTTAGTGAGGGTCTCCTTACCTGTCTGTACTCTATGACTCCAGAACTGACTCTTCCACACTTGCTGTGCTGAGTCACAATCCTTCCTTTCCTCCTAGAGAGAAGGTGGAAACATCTCCCTCCCTCCTCACCTATTTATTATGTAGTCCGTTAGATTAGTTTCAGGTCCTTCCTATCCATGTGTACTTAACCAATAAATACTTAGTATTTAGTTCTACAAGGATCTCCATGTGTTTTCTCAAAATAGCTGCAATAACTAAACCATCCTCTGCTACCCACTCTGTAACTGGAGTGTGTGCCCATTCCTTAGTGCTCTGCTGTTTTGCTCACTGGAGTAAAAATTAACAACCTCTAACAGCTTTTGCATTGCATGAATTGAATTGAGATGACAGTGTTAGCACTAAGTTCTTTGCTGGTCTGAACTGATGTATATTCACAGAATGTATATAAAGCATGCTCACACTAACAGACGTCCTGTAGAGCAGTGACTTCCCCCTTGTTCATCACTCTTGCAACATGCATGAGTGTAGGCCGTTTCATGTTAGTTACCCACTTTTGCGGGGGGGGTGTCTTTACTGTAACATTCCAGAAATATTTTTGTCTGTCCTTACCACCCTCATTTGTGACCTATAAGTGGCACTGACTATATGATGGCTGGATATAATTTGCCTCCACCCATCCCCAGTGGCCTAGTGTTGCCACTTTTCCATTCCTTTTTTACTTTTAACTGGCCCGGCTTCTGTGCTTTTAACGGAACCCTAGACACTCAGAGATTTAATAGAGTTTTTCTTGGCATGAAAAGTAGCAGGGAAAGGAACTCCTGCTACAGTTCTATGACTCAAACAGATGCTGTGAAATGCCAAGTAACCCTACCACAATAAAACTCACCTACAGTTATGGTAAAATATTAACATATGAGCTTGTTGACACTGATGGTAAAAAGGAGTCAGCTCTGACATCTCCGGGGACTTGTGCTTGGCATCCTATAGTAAATGATGCAACATGTAGTGATTCACTTCTATTTTGAGGATCTGACATGAGAGAACTGTATTGTTTGAAATAGGCATGTGCTGGATCATAATGAGATTTCATGAAATGTCACAACAGCCAGGATATACAGGCACATCATCATCATTAACTTCCAACCATATCAGTAGAATTAAAAGAATTGTATTGACCTGGTAGGGGAATGGCTGTTTATGTTTCAGTCTCTACGTGGATCATTGTCCATGGACAATGGACAGAATCTTGCTAGTTCTGTGCATAGTATTTTTATTTGTTTTATTTATGGAATAATTGTTAACTTACCTCTCTGTTAGACGCTCTCACAGTGGCTCACAGTTACAAAGTTTAAAAGAAACTTCAGCACAATGGAGAACAGGCACAGAAAAAAGGAACAACCTGAAACACACAGCAGAACAATTATATCAAGCCAAAAGCTCTTTTGCTTGCCTAAAGAAGAGCAAAGAGGTAGACAAATAGGCCTCCCTGTTGTGGGGGTAGATTTGGCAATCTAGGTGTTGCAGTCAAACAAGACCTGTATTTTGTTCTCAGCCACCAAGCATTTCATTCATTCATTCATTCATTCATTCATTCATTTATCTGTCGGATTTATACCCCGCCCAAACTTACGTCTCTGGGCGGCCAACTCAGAGCAAAACACCTGAGCAGGCTCAGAAAGAAGGTAATCCTTGAGATATATTGATCATAAGAACAGCCCTGCTGGATCAGGCCCAAGGCCCATCTAGTCCAGCATCCTGTTTTGCACAGTGGACTACCAGATGCTTCTGGAAGCCACAGGCAGGAGTTGAGGGCATGCCCTCTCTCCTGCTGTTACTCCCCTGCAACTGGTACTCAGAGGCATCCTGCCTTTGAGGCTGGAGGTGGCCTATAGCCCTCTGACTAGCAGCCGTTGATAGACCTCTCCTTCATGAAGTTATCCAAACCTCTCTTAAAGCCATCCAGGTTGTTGGCTGTCACCACATGATCCCAGAAGGTCTCATCAAACATTAAATTTAATGCATGTGCAATCTTTGTACAGTTCACGCATGTACAGATCTGTACACATATAGAGATATTGGTCAACATGATGTGCAACATTATGTTGCCATAATGCTCCAGTCCGGGGCTGCTGTGGATTCGGAAGCAGCCCCGACACTGTTCAGAATGAGCGGTTGCCCAAGTGGTACCATGATTTCCCCCATTTGCCTCAGTACCAGGAGTGCTGGCATGGCGTGTAAGATTTCCACTGGGGAAAATTGAAGTTGTGCACTCTGTGCAATCATGAAAGAGGCTTCACACTATGGGGCATGGAAGCTACCATTGTTTTAATGAACAGTTATTCCTATTTTTGTAAGTCACTCAGTGCTCATTCAATAGAAAAGTGAGATAGAAATATTAGAGCAGTAGCAGCTCTTTGGCATTTAATTGCCACTTGTAACAATCAGGCAGTAACAGCCTTTCCTTTCCTGTAAAGAGTGAAGCGGAAATGAACCCTGTCCTGACTGACAGGCAGTGACCTCTGGGGATCAGCCACTCAGCACACGTTGACCGGGACCTAGAGGGCCTGGCGGCAGGAAGTGAAGACTGTCTTTGTGGTCAGTTGGAGCCAGGCAGGGTGAACAACAGGTTGGCTGGCCAGGCAATGGCAGCAACCAGGATGACTGCAGGGGCCTAAAGTTTCTACCATGGATTTGGTGAGCTCAGGAAAGAAGCCAGGGCTTTGGCTTTGGGGAAATGTTTAGCGAGGGAACAGTTTGTTAGCTAACTCATGTTAGATTTCTTTCTTTTTGTGCTATGCAAATCCCTACAACTGGTTTATTGTGTTTTTATTTGTAATGTAACAAATCAAGGCAAAGTGAGTGAATGCCCTTTTCCAACTAGGGCATTGTAAAAGTCTCTGTAAACTCTCAAGGGGGCTTTTTGTATTTTCTTGCATTTATGTTCTATGCAATTGGGTAACCATGATTTTTAAAGTGTGCCACCCCAGTATCATCTGAGGGTGCTTTCTGAAGTATCCTTGTAGTTACTGAGTGTTCCTTTTACCTGTAACTTAAAGCTGAGAGAGCCTCAGACGGAAGCAGTCTGTAGTAGAATACAGTTTTTCTCTATTTGTTCTTTGGACTTTACCTGCTTCTGAGTGGATTTTTAACTCAGGAAAAAGGGGGTTTACTCTGGTGCAAACATGCCTCAATGTTAATTGTTCAGCAACCTACCAAGTTTTCTCACCATGTGGGAGCTGCACGTGGAGGGGTTCTTGTATTTTTCCGTTGGCAAAAAGAAGGAGATTTTACCTGGAATTTTGCCCACACCAGGCGGGAAAATAAACGCTCTTAAAGAGTGGACATGGTGGCAGTGATATAACTACCAAGGAACAGTTACGTTTTGAAGGAACAACCTTTGCTGAGGAAACATGGAGGGAATGATTCAGCATTTGTCTTCCCCCCCCCCATGGACTTGCTCTGAGACAAAGGCTGGGTTTAAATCTGCTATTCGCTACACCACTGCTCTCCGCAGAGCGTTTCCTATAGTGCAAGGCTTACTGTGTCTCAGAATGAAGTATCTCTCCTCTCCAAGCTTCTAGTGCACCGTTAGGTGGGGGGTCTGGGACTCAGGGATGAAAGGGTCACAGTGTTTCAGTATGAGTTGTGGAAATCTGATAGTCAAAACTAGGCTGTACTGCCACAGAAATTATGATAATTAGAGCTAAGGGCAATTCTATCTATCTGATGTAGGAATCCAGGCCCATGAGAAGTCTTTTCTGTTTCTAACTTGGAATTGTAGTGGTTTTGGTGGCTAACCAAAACTCAAAAATATTAAAGCAAAACAAAATGCAAAGGCACCTTAGTATCATCCAAATGGAAAAGTATGATGACATCAGTATAGATACTATGGAAGTTCTATCTATAACATGATTCATAATCTACCTGCTTATAAGGCATCTGATTCCACGAACCAGTCAGTAACTTGAAACAGAATGCTGACAGTAAAGGCAAGGTCCCTGTGTCCCTCCCTTCAGTTCTTGTCATGTTTGTGGGTACAAGTGCACATCCAGGATTGGGAGATGTTTAATCCACCAACAGTATACAGTTGAATCATCATTTTCTGACTCCACTGTCTACATCCTTAAGGTTCCTGGCTGTCTTGGCAGGATATCTATAAGTCTCTTTTCAGGAGGCTGCCAAGAAGCAGAATATCACTCCAGCGGAGCTATGCCAATTTACAGCAGCTGAGAATCTAGGCCCCACTCCACTATGAGACAGCCTATTCACTTGTGTTTCTGTCAGCACTTGTATTAGACACTTCTGCACCTAAAGGGAAAAGTCAAAATGACAGCCCTTTTGCTCTTGACTTGGAGCTCATTTTGTTATAAAGAAACTGGCAAACAGAGACAGAGAGGACAGGAGGTAGGAAAATGGAACCTCTTCTGGAACAGAGAGGAGGTCTACAACAAGTCCAGTTAGTAGCTCTCACATATCTATGTGAGAAGGCACCCAGAGACATGAGTTTGGGGCAGCATACAAATATATGAAATGAAATAAAATAAATAAAATCTACGGCTGTGGTATTAGTCTCTGGACACAATCACAGCCACATGGAGTGGTCCACATGGCCCAACAAATCTCTCTCCACCTCCTCTGGGCATGTATACACAGTACAAATTGGCTCTTCCCCAAATGGGAGGCCAGCATACTTCCTGTTTTGCCACCCAGCCCTTCCGCTCCAACGCACTGAGCTTCAATAAATTCCAAACCAGAAACTGGATTGGAGAAGGAGGGCTAAATGGCAACATGGGAAGCATTTTTCCTTTCCAGAGAATGACCAGTACACACACATGTGGTGAAGATGGGGGGGGGCTCTATAAGGCCCTGTGATGATACTCCTACATGTGTGCAGCTGTGCTCATGCTGGGAGAATTACGCCTTCTCTCCTTTAGTGTCAACTGAATATACACTGATTAGACATATGATTTTGTATTGCACACCCAACCTATATCAGAACCCTTTCTATCCATCTGTGAATTTTTAAAAAAACACCATTTATTTTGCTCTTCCCTTTGATACATCTGTGTTTTGTTTTCTCATTTTTGCCTCCCATGATGGTTGTTTTAAAGAATTAATATAGAGTAAAAGATGACACACTGCTAAATCATGTTGGCTATGGGGCCAATAAACCTTACATGCCCTTAATGTGTTTGATAGATGGTTCATCCACTGCCCTTACATTTATAGATTGCCAAGCAATACAGACACTAATGTTTGACTTGGACTATGCCTATCCCTAGATCCATTCCGTGCATATGATGGGGAGTGAAAACACATCTTTCCTCCCACCAGGCATGCCTGTTCTGCCTCTGATGTCCCCAGATCCCCATAGGGTTTCAATGTTTGAATAGGGTCTGTGCACACAAAATTCAATGCATATCAGTTCAGACTGCATGGTCAATTACTGCATTTTATTTGGGATATCAACTGTGTGTACACTGGATTGTATGTGTGTAGTCCATATTCAGGTCAGCCATATACACTGAGGCCATCTTCAGAAGTCCACTAATCAGTGCCCCCACTCTCTGAGGTGAAACTGGTGGCAGCAGGAAAGAGGGCCATCTCAGTGATAGTACCCCATTTGTGTAATGTTCTCTTCTGGGAGGCACCTACTTTGGTATGTCTTTTCAGTGCTAAGCAAAGACATTTTTATTTTCCCAACCAACCGATGTGGTTGCTAGGGAAAGGGACATGGGGTGGTAGGAGTGGTTCTCTCCCAGGTGAACTGTTGCAGATTTCCCACACAGTTGATTGCCCTTCCCCTGCCTCATAGATTTCAAACAGTACTGTGCCTGTTCTTCAGGAGAAAAAGGCTGTTAGACAGACAGCCTCACAGATGTGTGGGAAGTTATATAAGATAATACATGTAATACATGAAATGTGATCCAGCCGGGGGAGAAGCCAAGGACCTATAGGGAGTGGGAATGGAGTGGGGCTGGTAGAGCATCTGCTTTGCATGCAGAAGGTCCCAGGTTCAATCCCTGGTATCTCCAGATGGAGCTGGGAGAGACTCCTGCCTAAAACCATGGAGCGCTGGTGGGCTCGGTAGACCAATGATCTGACTCGGTATAGGGCAGCTGCCTGAAAAGAGACTTACAGACATCCTGCCAAGCTTTCATTAAAGTCATGGGACTAATTCACACATTTGTCTCGACATTTCACACTGATCATAGCCCTATTCACACATTATGTTCAACACAATTTATATACATTGCACACATGTACAGATCTGTATGCACATATAGTTATGTACACATGTTATTCAACTATACATTAGTTGGACACATTATTCATCTACATGCACATTAGTACACTTCCTATCTGTGTGAGGGGGGCCCTGTGTCCAGGTCTAGTGTTACAATGAATGTACATTCACACAAAAACAACCTGGATGTACCTACAACATAATGTTTGCAGTTACAGAGCTCATGCACAATGAAGGAGGTTTTCTGAGCAGGTCCGTAGCCAGAAATTTTGTAATGGTGGTGGGGCCTAAGATACTGTTCCCACATTGTACTCTAAGTTATTTAATGTGTTGACTAATATTAAAGAAATCAATGTAATTTTAAAAACATTTTTGTAATGTCTCATGCTTGTTACTGGTCCAGTGTCTCTGGAAGTAGTTTATCTCTTACTTACTCCCCTCTTTAAAAAAAAAATAAAAAATAATCCCTGGCATCTCCAAATAGGGCTGGGGGAAACTCCTTCCTTAAACCAATGATCTGACTCTGTATAAGGCCATCTTCAGAGGCTCCCTAACAGTGCCTCCACTTTCTGAGATGAGACTACAGCAGGCAAGAGGGCCATCTCAGCAGTAGCATGAGAATCAGAGGCAGAGAATTGCTCCTTTAATGAAAGCTGAGCATTCTGGGAAATAGCCTGGAATATCTTTGGAAGGGACATGTCCCAATAGCTGTGGCTTTCAGAATGTCCAGACACCAGTTAACTACTGAGAATCACCACCCAAGCTTGGCTGACCCTGGCTGTGCAGAGATAATAACTTGACAAATGCTGAGTTGGGTCACATTATGGAGGCATCTTGCAGTCATATATGTATGCAACAACAGAGGAGTAGGGCTAGATTTTTGTTTTTAACATTTAAAATGCAATCCATGAAAAAAGACAGGTCTACAACTCTACTACCAAAGTGCAGTTACATCTAACATTTTCATAACTGTGATTACAGCAAAACAACGTTCAGTGCAAAATTCTATTTATATTAACTAACTGCCAAAGCACAATTGGGCATTGTACATCAGGAGGACCACCAAAATAGCGTTAACTGCTGGTTACAATGCAACAGGCAACACTGAAACTGCTTTAGGACAGTGGTCTCTTTGGGTAACTTTCACACAGGTAACGGTTCTGAGGATCACCTCTGCTGTCTCCAGTGCTGCAGAAGCCAGAGACATTCTAAGCAAGCTTTGTTTGGGAGAGTGTATATGTTGAATAGGGAGAGGGGACATGCTTGGAAAGCTTCAAGTTACAACTGGTGAGTTCAGTGGAGGATAGAGACCTTAGAAAGCCACTGTTAGATGCATAGTACACTGATGTTCTATAACTTGCTTTTCTTATTCGTTCAAATCCTCACAGGCAGGCACTCAGGTTTTCAAATCGTCTCCTGTAATTCTAGCAGGCAACAGCCCTGAACTGAAACATAGTATGTGCTTTGAGTGAGTGAGATTCTGAGGAGGAACAAAGCAGAGACAAACTATATTTTGAATTATACAACTGAAAGGAGCTAGCATGCCATCTAGTTCAACCTCATAGATGTAACCATCCATAGAGTATGCTTCCCTACCCCGTCCCCTGCCACCAGATCAACCTTTACAATCCAAACGACCATATACCACAAATAGAAAGGAGACAGACCATACAAAGATCCCTCTAATTTCTGCTGTACCACTTAAGGCCTGGTGGATTCTGGGATACTTGCAAAGAATGCTGGACTATGGACCTTTCAGTGCGATTCAGCAAGTCACTTGCTATGTAGGAACATAGGAAGCTGCCTTATACTAAGTCAGACCATTGGTCCATCTAGCGCAATATTGTCTACACAGACTGGCAGTGGCTTCTCCAAGGCTGCAGGCAGGAGTCTCTCTCAGCCCTGTCTTGGAGATGCCAGTCAGGGAGCGAACTTGGAACTTTCTGCATGCAAGTATGCAGGTGCTCTTCCCAGAGCAGCCCCATTCCCTAAGGGGAATGAATATCTTGCAGTGCTCACACATGGAGTTTCCCATTCAAATGCAAGCCAAGGTGGACCCTGCTTAGCAAAGGGGACAATTCATGTTTGCTACCTCAAGACCAGCTCTTCTCCCATTATCTTTAAGTCAATGTGCTCAGGATAATTTAGTACACACTAGATTTCCTTCACTAGCCAGAGTATATGCACTCTCCTTTTGCAAATCATGGAAAACATCAGCCCACGCCTTGTGTAAATGAGAACCCTTTTAAACAGTTAGCAGGGCATTTAGTTCAGTGCTTTCTAGGACAATATCACCAATCTATTTTTTGTTTGTTTGTTTGTTTGTTTGCTAGATGTATATGTTTTGTTTTTCGACCATCAGGTCCTCAAAGTGGCTTACAATATTTTAAGCTACCATTTTAACTACTACCTAGGAGCCATTTTATGTGACAACCCAGCTCCCCCGAGAAGTCCATAATGCTGGGGAAAATTGAAGGAAAGAGAAGAAGACGGCGACCAGCAGCAAAGTGGATGGACTCAATCACTACAGCATTGAATGCACCAGTGAGAGACCTTAAAGGCCAAGTTGAAGACAGATGATCCTGGAGAGAATCTATCAATGTGGTTGCTAAGAGTCGACACCAACTTGACGGCACTTAATCAATCAATCAAGGAGCCAGCTGCTCTTCTGCTTGGGGTGTTTTTCATTTGTAGGTATGCAGTGGCAGATGCCTGGATTGTGTGCTCTCTATGCCCTTCTTTCTGGGGCTAATGTCCCAGGGGCCAAAGCAGCTATGCACATGGAGGGTAGGAAGAGGTTGTTTGAAAGAAGCACTTTCAGAGAGAAGCCTTTCTTCATATTTGTGGTCCTCGAAAGTGTCCCTACCCACATATGGAAAGCTATCGTGTTCATGCACATCTCATGTATCCCTCCCTGTCCCCTGGGAGCTCAGGGGAAAATCTCTGCTCCCACCATTCCTTCATTCACTCAAGCAAAAGCTGTGAAGGCCAGGAGCAGAGCCTTTTCTGTCCTCGTACTCACATTTGTGTGGAGGACCCTCTCAAAGGAGATCCGCCTGGCTACTTTCTTGATGTCATTTTGCGGGCAAGTAAATAACATCCCTCTTTTTCAAAGATTTTGCCAGCAGCTGAGTGGAGGGTCTGTTAGGGCCAAACAACATGTTACAAAGCAGCAGTGTGCATAATGCTAGCTGATCTATGCTGTATTAGCGTCCTAGGGACTGATTTGTAACAGAGAAGTGGCACCTGTCGCTTTTGCCCTGAAATTCTCTCTCCCCTCTCTCTAGTTTTATCCAACAGTGCTCTAGGTGCAAACAAGGCTCTAGAGCTCCGCAGAGGGGGGATGGCTGGAAGGGTGAGTGTTGGGGACGGGGAAGCAGCAGGTGGGGGAAGTGTCTAGCAGCCCCTCACCTTATCACTTCCTTGTGGAGCTGCTCCCTCCTGATGGTGCTTGGCCCCAAGGAAATGGCCATTAGTTTAATGTTATATGTGACTATGCTGTTACATTGTAACATGTAGTTTTGGTCCATGGGTGACGTTATCATCTAGAATTGCTGCTAAATAAATCACTATTTATTTTAGGGTTGTTGTTTTTTAAAAATTGTAGAATATTAGATAAATATTTTATAGTTTTGATTGCTTTTGGATGGGGATTGTGTTTTTCTGCATCACCTTGGGCCCTGTCAGACAGGCAAGATTTATAAATACAATAAGTGAATTAGTGAGTGAGTGAATGAATAAATCTGAGGTGATACAGGCTAACTAGAGAGGAGTTTTGCTAAGGGCTGATTCTAAGTTCCAGCAGGGCAAACGGTACAATCAACCAGTGGGGATTTTCAGGAACTGAATGTCTCGTACAGTATACATTTTCCTTATGGCCAAAAACCCAGCATAAATTCTACATTCTGAAAGCATTGCTTATAGGCCGCTTTGTAAGATTATTGTGAGTTCCCTATCTTTTCATGTTTCAGTGGAAGGCATCACTCAGAACGGACTCTCATTTCCCCTTAGAATCACACGTCATCATTCATGACTCTGTTTATAACTAGTGACAGATTCCAGGGAAAATGCAAAGCTGGTGGGTTCTGAGTCCTTATCCTGATGGTAACTTATCATGTCATTGAGCCTTTTTAGCACCAGAGACGACATTCTGGCTTCCTAATCCCTTCAGAGAATTCCTTCCCACAAATATAGACAAATGCCATCATCACGATCAGAGGAAGGGGGGGAAAATCCCTTTCCTCCCAAACTGCTTACAATCTGTGAACAGAAGATAATGAAAATAATTACTTCTTCCCATAACTGAAAGGATGACACGTTTGCATATCAGAAAATGATGCTACAAGCAACCTGTCTAGGTCACTTGCCCTTTTTCCGGTATCTCTGGCTCATGTGAGAGTCAGTTATGATACAGTGTGGTATCTACAGACAGCTGTCCTACTGGGCACTGGACAGACAGAATAGCTAGCATTGCTGAGCTCTTTGGTCATTGCAAATGGAATGAAGCTCTTATGTTTCACACTGGTTCACATATGCAGTGTGGTTACACTGCAAGGCTCATCCCTCCCCCCCCCCCCCGCCCGGCCCAATTCCTATCCTTGACACTAGATCTGGCTAGTTAACATGTCTGGAATGAGAAAGCACCTATCTCAGAGCTGGCAGGGCTGAGGGCGTACTTGGATTCCCAGGTTGGAAGATTATCTCACGCAGAAGAAGTTCCCCTAGAGATATATAAGCTAAACTAGATTGGCGGGTCTCAGTAAGGCTGTCCTGGGTCCTGAGAGGCATTTTCTCTTAAAGGAGCACTGCACAGTACTGCCTCTTTTCTCTCTTTTTTTTCTGATAAGCCAACAGCAACTATGATGATGCTAAACGTAGAAGAGCTGGTAGGTGAAAGCTACCTTTTGCAATGGGTCTTATTTGCATTGTCTAGTTAAATAGTGTGTGGATATTATTATTTGTAATTTGTAGCTTGCTATATTCTGTGAATTGTATCACTCAAAGGTGCTTGGCTGTTTTGTTTGATTTTAGCTTTATTCTACAAATGGGCAGGTTGTGCTCAGGGCTGTCCTTAGCGAGCCCTGGCAGGGCGCGGGGCCCGGGGCCAATCAGCCAGTGTGGGGCCCCCTTCCTGTTAATTCTAATGGGGGTTAAAAGAGCGGGGCCCGGGGCAGTGTCCCTGCTTGCCATGCCCTAAGGACAGCCCTGATTGTGCTATGGAACGCCACTTGCATTGATGAGCTGGTGTGGTGGTGAAAGCAGGAGCTGTGAGATCAAAGTCCCCAGTTCAGATCTCAGCTCAACTGTGAGCTTGCCTCGGTGGCCTTAGGCAAGTTGGTGTCTCATGGCCTTACCCACTATGTGTTATATGAGGATAACAGTCGCTCTAAAGATCAATATAAATGATAACTATAATTATTGCTGGTAATGGTCTAATGTTAGCGTAGTATAGAACAGGCAGAAAGATGTGAATCTGTTTATCAGCAAATACAGCCATGAAGAACAGTTTCCTGTTCCGAAGAAACTGTTCTGCATGGAAGAAGAAAAAGGTTGGTCCTACCATGCTACGATCAAGAAAACCCTGTTTAATGTATTTGAATTAATATATATTTATTTATATATCACTGTTTGAGCCAAGGGGACCTTCAAGGCAGTTCACAGTAAAATATAAGAATTCGCTGCAATGGGGAGAAGGATGGATTCACGATTAATCTGATTTATCACCCATGACTCAACTCTGTCAGTTGTATCTGATTTAGCATCTGTGCTCTGAAACCTCTGAGTGTATTTCCAGTTATGCTTGCACTGTGCCAAGCATCCAAGCTGGACCAGAAGCAATCGGGAGCAATTCTGGACAGGATAATAAAGAATAGGGAGAGAAGCTGAGTGGCTTAAGAGATCTCTTCTCACCTCTAATGTTAATGACAGGAATGAACAATTAACAAAACAGACAAGACAGGACTCTTCTGAAACGGTTGCTTGCCGGAGAGGGTCCAATGAGTCAATTTACTATAGTGTCATACAGAAGATGTTCACTTTGAGAAGGAAGTGGGACATTTCCTGCTTGCACTAGTTCACTGAAGTGGTTAGTTGATGAAACATTTCTGGATTGTTTTTTTATTAACTCTAGAAAATCAATGAAATGAAAATGGATTCTGATCCAAAACGGTTTTGGTCAAATCCTAATGAAATGCTGATATCTTTCCCCAAGTTAATAGTTGGCAACTAATGTGGCTTTGAGGAAGCTGTGTGCGCACAAAGCAAATCAACAAACTGGCCAAGATTCCAAGAGGCACACAATTTGCTTTGCACACTCAAAGGAGCTTTAGATTTGTGTGTCTCAGCATGCTGCATGGTAAACCTCTTCGGAAACTGAGAGGAGTTTCAAAAGCATATCACATGAGAGTCTTCCATTCAAAGGGAGATAAAATCAAAACATTGTACTGGGCTCACCTGAGTTCTTGGCTGCTCTTACATAATTCTTAGGATCCCAGTCACTGGCCCCAATCTAGCAAAAGTAAGTAATGACTAAATCTCATTGAAAGCATGGGATTTTAGTTAGTCACAACAAATTTGTTTCTTTGGTTTTAATAGAACTGATAGGATTAATCTCAACTAACTTTTGTTGGATTGGATTAGCTGTATAGATTGTAGGGGCTGTTGCACATGGTAAATACAGCACACTCAGTAGGGAACATAGAAATACAGTGCAGTACTTGTAATGTACTGGTTGCTTGTGGTTAAGTTTTATCTGCTTATTCCTATTCAATGTGTAGAATTTTAAGCGCTTATATGTATGCCTCCTTCTCCAGACTTCTTAACTTACATGTCCATCTCAACTCCATTTCCCCCCTGTTTCTTCAGATCCCATTTATTTATCTCCTGTACATATATCCTGGAACTCTGCAGCTAAAGAACTGGCTGGTTGATTCAAATCAATATGTGAAACTCAGTTCCTTTCCTCTGCTTCTCAGCTTTCATTGCCCCCACAGGATTACATCTGACACTGCTGAAGTGACAGAGGAAGCCACAACTGGCAGAATTCCCTTGTCAGGAGTCTAGACTTTAGATCTAGCAAACCTGTGCATCCTACCTTGGCCCACAGTGCTTACACCTCCAAGCTTCCCTTGCCTATTCCTCCTCATATCCTAATAATGCACAGACCCTCCTGCCCTAGACCCTACATAGGCTTTACCTCAGTATCACTATCCATTGGGTCGTTCCATCCTTCACACACACACACACACACACACACACACACACACACACACACACACACACTGACATTTACATTTTTACATTTCTATTCCGCTCTTCCTCCAAGGAGCCCAGAGCAGTGTACATGTACTCACAACAACCCTGTGAGGTAGGTTAGGCTGAGAGATACGTGACTGGCCCAGAGTCACCCTGTAAATTTCATAGCTGAATGGGGATATGAACTCAGGTCTCCCCAGTCCTAGTCCAACCACTACACTACACTGGCTCAGTGTCTCCAGTGCTCATCCTGCTTTAATCTGACAACTTTCCTGTCCTTCACAGAAGTTGAGTTGTAAACATTCTGACTGCTTTATTTTCTGAACATCTGGAATATTCACAAATAACATTTTGTGCCAACAGCTCAGCTGATCAGGCTTCTCAGCACCCCCCTTCTCCAGTTGTCCTAGGACCATTCATTTAACCTACAGATTCCTTTTTAATTATTCCTTAGATCCCTACCCCACCTCATGAGCCCCTCCCACTCTCATGAATCCCTCCCACTAGGTTTGTCAAGCAGAGAGACCTTGGGACTCTGATTCTAAGACACTGCTGCTGTTGTTTTAATAGGTGACCGGGAAAAAGGTGGAGGGTAGAGAGATGGGAGATTTCCTCCCAGAGGACTTCAAAAATGGAGAGTATGAAGCTGCCGTTCGGTTAGAGAAACAAGAGGATCTGAAGACACTCACTGATCACTTATTGACACGATGCGATTTGACCTACAAAGAAGAGAAAGAACTACAAGCTGAGGTAAAATTTTGGCTCTGGGGTTTATGTTATCTCTTGCTCTTCTTCTTGCACTCCTGCAGATCTAAAGTTCTTGTTGTGCTCCACGATAACATCCTGAGCAATGTTAGAAAGTGTAATGGAAAGGAGAACTGGTTTTGTGGTAGCAAGCATGACTTGTCCCATTAACTAAGCAGGGTCCATCCTGGTTGCATATGAATGGGAGACTTGATGTGTGAGCACTGCAAGATATTCCCCTCAGGGGATGGAGCAGCTCTGGGAAGAGCAGAAGGTTCCAAGTTCCCTCCCTGGCATCTCCAAGATAGGGCTGAGAGAGACTCCTGCCTACAACATTGGACAAGCCGCTGCCAGTCTGGGTTTACTGAGCTAGATAGACCTATGGTCTGACTCAGTATATAGCAGATTATTATGTACCTATGTTCCTAGTTCAGGTAATGACATAATCATACATACAAACAAAAAACCCAATTCCGATACCAGAGGATTTCCAATAGCTTATGGGGAAGTAATATCATAAGTCTCAACATTACAAGGATCTCAAGATTGCCTAATTATAACTAGAAAACTGGAAATCAGAGGGGATGGATTGTAACTCATTGAGTAATGCCCATGCATTGCATGCATGATATACCAAATTCAATCCCAAAGTATCTCTAGCTAAGAAGAGCTCAAGCTGCAAGTCTGGGAAAGATGAACTTCTGAGAGAGTCTGGAAAATGGCTGCCAGTCACATCTGAAAGCACTGGGCTAAAGGGACCATTGATTAGAGAAAGAATGAGACATTTAGGTGCCTGAAGCAAAAAACAACAACAACCCGCACATAGTTTTACAAATATGTGGAGGCTGTTCTTACGATCAACCAAAACCGGGCTAAGAAAGCCACGTCTGGGCTGATTATAAGAACCGTCAAGAACCATGTAGCTCCCAGCGGCAGTGTGGCGGTAAACTCGCCAAAGAGGCCAGCCTCTTAAATGGGTTAAGGGAGCAAGCGCTCCCTTAGTCCAATTTTTTGATCATCTGCCAGCATCACCTGCTTGCAGCTGGGACTGGGAGACTGAGAGGCACCCGGCCGGTGCTGGGTGGATACCCACAATGCACCACACACTTCCGTGGTGCATTATGGGATTCCTGCAGGCTGGGGCGACACATCCCAACTCTCCATGCTGTCAGGGAAAGCCAGTGTCCATGTGGACGCACGATCCCCATGCTCAGCATGGATGGGGCAATTGTCTGCAGGGGAGGTAAGCTTTTACAGCTTCCTCCCCACACGCCCCAAGCCCTTTCTCACTGATTGTGAGAAAGGGCTCAGTGTTGTGCTCTTTAATCATTTGTTGTCTTTAGTGGTTTTCAAAAACCTGCTGCTTAAAGTGGGCTGATTCACTTTACCTAATGGTAGACCCAGCCTGCCTTTGGTTTCATTTCTTATAAAACGTATACTTTCTATGTAATCTTTTCCGATCACAGACTCAGCTGGCTAGCTGTACAGAACTTCCTAAACCATATTAAACTCATGGACTAATTATTCAGCTGGTTGCAGTGACGGTCCCAATGCAGTCAGTATTGTAATTTGCTTCCCTTTAAATTCCATCCCACCAGCCAATCACACTGTTTGCCACCCACATAACAGTAAAAGGCAAAATTGGCTTCTCTCTGTTTTGGATTAGACGCTTACAGTTTTACTGTCACTGTGCAGAGGGAGTCAGTCCAGCCTCTCATTGCGGGGAGGAGGAGGTTTTGCTCCTCTGGGAAGGAGAAATCAAAGCTCTTTTCTTAGCCACTAGATTGTGACATGACTTTCGTGCAGTTAATTGGCAGCTTATGTTAAAACCAGAACTAAACTATGTCACATTTCTTGAAAACTATAACTGTAGGGCACATCAAGATGTTCATTGATTTGCGGACTTGCCAAAATGGTGTCTAAGCGGTGCCAGTGCAACACTTCCCCATATACCTGACAGGTTTGTACACTTTATGCTACCAAGTGCACTGGAATACAATGGATCATGCTCAAAAGTAGCAGTTGAAGCCCAATGCCATTTCATTGCCCACTGCTGGAACCACATCTCACTGCACTATAGAAAATGTGTACAACAAAAGTCCAAATTAAGGAAGAGAGGGCCAGACATAGTGTAATATGTCTTATCTTATCATAGTGTAATATGCTAATCTTTGTAGCCTGGCCTTTAATGATATTTAATAATTTTCAATGGTTTTAAAAAAATTACATTGTTTTATATGTTTGATTTTAATGTAAACCGCACCAAACCATTTGAGAAAGGGCAGCATATAAACTGAATAAACAACCAAACAAATAAATACATACATACATAAAAATAATATATATTTGATACCTGAGGTGAAATAAAACTTGTGGAGGGAAAAGCTACAACTTTTTTGCTTGGGAAAGATCTACCATGGTACAAAAGCCATCCAGAACTGGAAAGAATAGTGCATGCTCAATCTCTCCCCTTGCTGTTACTGGCCTGCATGCTGTGCAGTGTCCCGCAGATGGTTTCTGCACTTACCTTGTTGCTGTGGGCTTTTAAAAAACTGACAGCGTTGTGTGAGAGCACTCTCTCACCAATGCCTAAAATTGCACAGATGCAGCTGTGCCATTATTTCCAATGGCTGACATGGTCTGCAGCCCTCTGGTGATGGAGGGGCTGGGCTGAGGACCCACAAGGAGGCTTCGGCATCCCGGTACTGAAGACTTCCTTGTGCAGCAGATCAGGACTGGAGGGGGAGCAATTTTCACATCTCTCCCTTCCCTCCCAAAGCCTTCTCCACTAGTAGAAATCTGTTCCTGAGGGCTGAGCAACTCTTCTTTCTTCTTTCCACAGCTGCTTGTCCAATCTTCCTGCTTCTCTAAAAGGCTGGCAGTGAGACAGGGAGTGGAAGGAAGTGTGGGAGTGGGACAAGTGGCTGCAGGAAGGACACATGCGGTGGTTGTGGTAGTGGTAATGGCAGTGGCAGCAGCAGTGGCAGCAACAGCGACTCTCTGCGAATGCTAACAGATAGGGGTAACAGACATATTGCCGCTGCTGTTACTGCACTACCACCATGAGACCTCCTCCACTGGGGCAGGTGAGACAGATGGTGAGGCAGTAAAGGCAGCTAATATACCATCTCCATCAATTCAGTGTCTGGGGCAACCACCTCAGTGGGCCTCATTAGTGGGTTGACCATCCTGTATTGAACCCCTTGGTCTATCTAGCCCAGTACAGTCTATTCTGTTTGGAACAGGCTATCCAAAGTCTCAGGGCTGAAGTTTTTCTTTTTAACTGGAGATGCTGGGGATTAAAACTTAGATCTTCCGCATGCAAAGCACATGTGCTACTACTACTGAGCTATAGCCCTTTATCAGCCAAATACATTTTGCGATACAAGCATTTTTTCGCTCCCCCACAAACACTATTTTTACCTCTTATTTTACAAGGTATCATCATTTGTAACAAGTTTGGTGTTGTTTCTTTTAACACCATGCCTATAGAGTTATGTGTAATCTTTCAAGAATACCAACAGTAGAAAAATATACCTTAGTGAGGATAAAAACAGTGTCTATGGGTATAAACAGAAATAAGATTCCACAATCCCTGCATGATATGTGAAAATGGGTGTCTGAGAGGGATATTAGTAACATTTAAATCCACAGACTCCCCCTTTGAAGTAACTGATTATTACAAAGAGAATTAGCATTTTACAGCTTCACTGGTGATGGATTATTCAAATGAAGAACTGCAAAACAGTGTTGACTGTGAGGGGGATCCGAATTCTGTGTGGAGTATAAAGGGTTTAGGATCTCTCTCCCTCCCCCCCAACCCCCACTGTTCCCAGAGGAGTATCTAGGGAAAATAGCGCCTAGGGCAAGCACTGAAATTGCGCCCCCTGTCCAAATGTCTGACACCCGTCTTTCAGATAACTTTACCATAATATCAGCTCAAAAATACAAGTCAAGCTCCTTAATCTTTTAATATTTCAAAAACTATTTAGCAGTGGATGTAGCCAGACCAAAAAATGTTGGAAAACTACAAATTTCAGTATGCTGGGGCTCATGAAATACCCAAATACTATGTGAAGGTGTACTTGGAAAACTAAACAGAAGTGCCTGTCTAATTCTCTACTATGCATTGTAGCATCACTATTACATAAGTTTTAAAAATAAATGGAGAATTGGACTTTCCCCAGATACTCTGAAAATAATTAAAGGATATGCAGAGTAAACTGTGTCATTGCTTGGAATATATTCTAGTATTTCAGAAAGACAGTTAAAGTGAGAGAAAGAGAGCAAGAAACTCCCAGTGGGCTTTAATACTAAGGATTTCACACTGATTCAAAGACAAACTCACCATTAATAGCCATATTATTAAGACCTCACATTTAACTCACTTATCACAAGAAGCAAAGTAAGAGCAAATGAATACGATCCTAGCTCATAAGCTTCAGCTCAGTATTCACAAGCCCCGATTCTCTGTACATAGTGCCAATGTGAATATGTGTACAGTGGCATATTATATTAAATTAATTTTTTTTACCTGTAGGCCCTTCAGGGGGCTTCCTAAAGTCTGTGAGGGGGTCTGAAAAGGTTTCCCCTCCCCCCACTGGCCTCTAGGGCCTTGCAGGGACCATTTGAGCATGTGCAGTGGCCATTTAAAAAAATTTTTTAAAGGCAGCTGAAAACAAAATGGCCACTGCACATGCTCAAATGGCCTCTGCGAGGCCTGGCATGGCCTAGGGCCTCACAGAAGCCATTTGAGCATGCACGGTGGCCATTTTGTTTGATGGCCATTTTTTTTAAAAAAAAATGGCGCCCTCCTTTAAGTGGCGCCTGGGGCACGTGCCCTGCCTGCCCCACCCTATATATGCCCCTGACTGTTCCCTCTAAGGCATGCACACATGCATGTGCTCAGAAGTTTTTGGATGTCCACTCAGTTCATTTTTTATCTCGCTCAGGTTGAATCAGGAAGGCACTATTCTGAATGCAGGTGCACACACACTGTCTTGATACAGCCGCCCAGAACAAAATTCATTCCACAAACAGATGAAAAAAATTAGAGGGACCACTGCACACCACCCAATAAAGTTTGTAATAAAGGTGTGGCATAAAGCTACTTGATCAAGAGTCCCACTCCCTAATATATGTAGAGCATCTGCTGGTGCAATAATCATTTTACATTTGGAGAATAGATTAAGTTGCTTAAAGTCACACTCATTAGCACCTTGTTCTGTGAACTGATAGCCTGGTTGCTGCGCTGGATGAAAGATGTAACCTGCATTTTAAATGCAAGCTGATGCTTACAGTATTCCTAAACAGTTCTAACTCGAATAAATTCTTAGGAACAGAATATGAGCATAAGCACTGAATTTGGTGTATCAACCTTTTGCAGAAATTGGTTCCTCTTATTCAGCACATCAAATCCTCTAGGCATGGTCGAAGGGAATGATAAACAGTTCACAGAATGCCATTTGTGTGAGTCAAGGTGAAATGATGAGCTTGAGTCCTCCCACTTCACACTATCATAGAACCGTTCTAGATTGACTCAAGTGGACAGCATAACGAGTGCAATCATTGCTAGGATTCTCTTCTGCCAGTGTTATGGGAAGTAGATGTGCCAAATGAGGGAATTTGATCCCTGCAAAAAGCATACCCTAATTCATGCATACCCTAATTGCATACCCTAATTCATGCATACCCTAATTCAATGATGTATTTACCTTTTAGAGCACTGGCAATGCAGCACATTTAAACTTAGGGCTAAGCTCACAATTAGGGCCAATGTGATTGACATTTACAACTTAAGTAGCAACTGTGAGGGGATCAGGATTGGGACCACACCATAGGGGAAGATTTTCTTTTAACCCTTTGCCCCTGTCATGGTCCCAGTCTGGCTTAGGGACCTCTTGCTGCTGCTCTTACAAAACCAACGTCACGGGCTTAACGTAACATGTGGTTTGGTCCTCGAAATGGATGAATGACATTGTGCAGGTCGAAATGCTGTTCCAGATGGGAAAGCACATCACAGTCACTGCAGATAACCAAGCACCACAGGGTAGCTGCTTATAACCCCATTACACAGCAGCTGCATCCACACAGGGAGCCAGTTGCCTCTAGTAACATCCCTTTATTTCTTATTTAAGTCTTCAGCTTCTTTACTGCATCCGTGCCTGAAGCACTCAAGCCATACATGATACAAGTAAACAATTACCAAAATACAAACTAGAACAACAATACAGGCTTAATACAATCTTAAAATATCACAGAATGAATAAGCAGACTGACCAGCAAAAGCGACAGTTATCATAAAGCTAGTAAGTGGATGCAACAGAATAAGATTTCCCCAAATGCCTGAAGAAATTCAGTTTTTTAAAACCACTTTTTGAAACTGGTACAGTGCAATACTGTGCAGGTCTACTCAGAAGTAAGTCCCACTGGGTTCTATTTGGTTTATCAGTCACCTTAAGTGGCGCAGCAGGAAAATGCTTGACTAACAAGCAGAAGGTTGCCAGTTCGAATCCCTGCTGGCATGTTTCCCAGACCACGGGAGACACCTTTATCAGGCAGCAGTGATACAGGAAGATGCTGAAAGGCATCATCTCATACTGCATGGGAGGAGGCAATGGTAAACCTCTCCTGTATTCTACTAAAAGAAAACTACAGGGCTCTGTGGGCTCCAGGAGTTGAAATCAACTTGACGGTACACTTTACTTAAGTGTGCATAGGACTGCAGCCTAAGTCAGTCGCCTGATGCAACTGACTTTTATCCTGCTTTTCAACTGGAATTCCCAAAGCAGATTACAATATCAATTTTAAAAAGCAGGAGATACATTAAAACTTCCATCAGCATTTCTAATGGAGGAAATGTGGCTAGTTGGCTACAGATAGAATGGATACTGATGGATCTGGTTCCAAGAGGGGAGGAGCTAGATGACAGTTTATCTATGAATACGACAAATATTTATATACCGCTTTACAACAAAAGTTCCCCAAGTGGTTTAGATAGATATAAATAAATAAAATGGCTCCCTGTCCCCAAAGGACTCACAATCTCAAAAAAGAAACATAAGATAGGCACCAGCAACAGCCACTGGAGGGATTGCTCTCCCCCTGCTAAATAAAGAGAAGCGCCACTTTTTAAAAGGTGCCTCTTTGCTCAGTTTGCGTTTTGTCTCAGCCAGGCCAGTGGAGGGGACCCAGCCCTCTGAGTCTTCTCTCCATCCACTGAAGCCCGGTCATAAGAGTGGCAGCTCTACAGCAGACTTATTTTAATGTGCAACCAGATACAAGATGTGCAGTACCCCCCACCTCACAAAAGAGTGTCATTCTAAAAGAACATTTTGTGCCATTGAAAAATCCATAATGCAAAATTTGAATTATGTTAGATGATGTAAAAAGTGACTGATAATGAAAAAAGTAAAGTGAGTAGCCCAGGCTTTCTAGAACCCAGATCCTGATCTCCTCCTCTTGGCAAAGATGCTTCCCATAGATTCCACTGCTATTCCCCACAGAGTCCTCACCAATGAATAAAACACTATTTTACAATAATGCTGTCAAATTCCCAGTTCAGAGGATTTTCTTCCACTCTGTGTAGGTTTCTAAACATCGTGGAATGTGATTTTAGGCAGCAACATATGTATGCACAGACAAGGAAAAGTCTGTGTTGTGGCGGTGCTTGCTATGCACATAAATTACACTCCTACAATTGTGCCGTTCTCAATTTTTCTTTAAAAAAAAAAAAAAAGCCATGCACCACAGAGAAGGCCTCGCCCTGTGCTCTTACTAAGCTAACCTCCCACAGGTTTAGAAATAAAGCACTGATGGTTTTAATTGCCGAGAGAGAACTCCTAAGGAAAAGTTGATCCCTGAGAGATCTATCATAGGGTTGCCATGCTAACCATTAGTGGGTGGCCTGGAGTCTCCAGGAATTAGCATCAATCTCCAGGTGACTATTGAATGCAACCCTGGAGATTTCAATGGCATAATATTGGTGTGTGGATGTGTGGGGGAATTGGAGGGAGAATTTGCCAGGAATAGCTGAAGAGTTGGCAAACCTAGAGCCATGCATCGAGATTGATGTAGTACCTTTTTTTACTCCAAGTTCTGGCAATTTGGTTGTCTAAAGCCTCCCTATTATTTGCTTCTTTAATTTAGCTCAAGAAAAAGAAACTTGAGGAGAGACCAAAACTTGAAAGCTTAGAAGATCTTGAAAAAATCATTCAACTAAAGAAACGGAAAAAATACAAGAAGGTTAAAGTGCCGGTTGTCAAGGAGCCTGAACCAGAAGTTATTGTAAGTTCTGTGATAAAATATGTTCTGGGCTAATTTCATAAAGTTCCCTGAAACTGTACTCATCTAACATTTATTTCTACTCTCTATTAGTTAGAACCTGTGGATGTTCCGGCATTTCTAAAGGCTGCCTTGGAGAACAAGATGCCAGTGATTGAAAAATATTTAGCAGACAAAGGGGATCCCAATGCTTGTGATGAGGTATAGCATGGATGCCTTTCTATTCTAAATGTTCAGGACTGGCCTTAGGTGAGCCAGGCAGTCAAGCAAGGCTCCTACATGAAGAGGGCATGGAGCTGAGCTTGATACCTTGCTGTTTCTTGAGTGTACTGTCTCAAGTCAAACTGCAGAAGAGAGTTCTGTGGAATCTCAGAAGTGGAGCTAGACACCACTGGCAGTGGCTGCAAAGCTGCAAGTTATTGAGGGATAACTCTGGGGCCCTTTTCATGGACTTTGCTTGGAAAACCTGAGAACAATAGGACCTGCTACATTACTAGGTTTTGCAAACCTCCCCAAGCAACAAAACTGGGCAACACTGATAAACTAACCATTGAGGGGGGCATCATTGGTACTATTTGCCTAGAGCAGGGATTCTCAAACTTGGGTCCTCAGGTGTTATTGGACTTCAACTCCCATAATCCCCAGCCTCAGTGGCCTTGGTTGGGGATTATGGGAGTTGAAGTCCAATAACACCTGAGGACCCAAGTTTGAGAATCACTGGCCTAGAGTGATATTTAGCCTAGGGCTGGCTTAAGTTATGTAAGGTCATAACTTACTCGTTTATAATAATAAAATAGTAAATAAATAATAAACAACTTTATTTGTTAACTGCCCCATAACAAATTGGTCTCTGGTCATTACATATTTGTTGAACTACTACTATTACTACTACTATTACAATGACAAAAATATGAATGAATGAATAAATGAATAAATAAATAAACTTCCTTCAAAGAAGTTGATATAGGAAAATAAATAATAAATAAAGTAGAAGGTCCCAAAAGAGATCACAGATAAGGTACACTGAAAGTGTGTGTATAGTTTTCATATATATAAACATTGGACATTAAACAAGACCCCCATTGCCATTAGCCATTGTAGGAGCTCTTTCCTATACTTTTCTTAGTATTAAAAGTACTTTAATTGTTCTTTTACGTAGTTTTAGCATTTCTGTTTTAATTGTTAACGGATTTTAATGGTTTTGTTTTCATTGAAAACCGCCCTGAGCCATTTTGGAAGGGTGGTATAAAAACTGAATGAATGAATGAATGAATAAGGAAGGAAGGAAAGAAAGTCCCAAAAATATAGCTTTAATTGCTTCTTTAAATGGAATATATGACATATTTGACCAATATTTTTTTAATTTATGGCCTCATGCACATTAACAGAAAATGAGGTGGTAGATAAACCCATTTCTTGACTGCACCATTTCAGAGTGGTTTGGGGTTAATATGATGGAATATTCCACCAAATTAAAAACAATCCTGCACTTAGAAAATTAAGTTTTTAAAAAAATTAATAAAATTAAGGTTTTTTTAAAAAAAAGAAAGAAAATTAACGTATGAGGGATAAGCCTAGGCTAGAACCCTTCTTCCTGATGTGCCCGCACTCTGTGTGCATGGGGACATTTTGTTTTGCTTTTTAATGGCTGAGCATTCAGTTACGTGTGCCCTCACTTCCAGTGAAGTGCTACAACCTCCAAAGGTTTACCACCTTGTCTGCTCTTTGTGAAAACCAGGCCTATATCTTTGCCACAAACTGGCAATGCAGAATCATGACTGCCTCTAATAAAATGCCTTTCATGATAATGGCCAACATGATGCGCAGCATCTAGTTGATGCTGTGAACTGTGCTGGGGCTGCTGCACACTGTAAGGCAGCCCTGACACTGCTGAGGATAAGTGGCTGCGCAAATAGTTGCTTTTGTAACTGCTTGTCTTCAATAATGTCAGGGTGGCCTTAGGCACCTGAAACAGCCCCAGTGCAGTTCATAGCACTGATGAAACACTGCACATCATGTCAGCCTGTTTTCAATGCCAATGAGGTGGACAAGTAGAAGGCATTCAATGCCATTATAAAATACAGGGCTACAATTCCACAAAAGTGAAGCACCTTTAAGCATAATTTCAGTGAGAGAAACATACATGTTTAAGGCTTGCCTGGAAATCAATTAGACTTGAAAGTGCTGGTCTTCAGCTGGGGCATGTTCCTAGATGATCCCATTTTGTAGCAATCGCTTTAAAAGTCAGGCTACACCTACATTATGTCCCACGTGGCATGACCCTTATTATAAGATAACAGTGAAACATCGACTTGAGAATTCAAGAAGCTCAAAACACTTAAGCTGAAAAGCCAAACTCCAGACATTCTCTCTCTCTGTCCATTCAGTTGTGTCCGACTCTCGGTCACTCTATGGATCACTGCACTCCATGCCATCCTATCTCGGACAGCTTCCTTTAAGTCTGCCATGGTCATTCCAGTGTCATTTTTTATAATATCCAGCCGCCGAGTACAAGGCCATCCCCATCTCCTTCTCCCGCTGATCATTCCCAGCATAATTGTCTTTTCGAGTGAGTCAGCTCGCATGACATGTGCAATTTGGTGCACATGTCAACAGGTGCAATTTGGATTGCACCTTAAAGCTGCAGACATTACTCATGCATAAAAGAAGAAGAAGATGACGGCGACAGGCAGAGCTTATCTGGTAGGGCACTACCTTTAGAATAAGCAAATTCTAGGGCTCAGAGCATAACCATTTGGAGAGGAAGCATGGTACAGTGTGGCGGCTGAGAGTATGAACTTAGGAGCGTCAAAGCCCTTGCTTTGAGTGTTACCTCTATCATGAAATCACTAGCACTCTAGGTCACTGTTTTCTCACTTAGCCACCCAGCCCCTCTCAACTGCCATATGGAGAGAACAATTCCAGCCAACCTTACAGGGCTCTTGTAAAGCTTACTGAAACGGTTACTTGTCTAGCACTGCAAATGTACACAGTGCAAAAATCCTCAGCCTTGAAGGTTTACAGTCTAAATTGAGATGAGGAAGGGAGGCAAGAGTAACAAAGGATGAACTCAAGCATATGCAGCTTCATGCACTTTTGCTTTGATACAATCAGCATGAGGACTTAATCATACATGAAGTGGTTTTTTTTTAAACTCAGAATGCATTAAATAACTACTAAGTGTGATTATCTTCTAATGCAAGAACAGAAAAACTGTAATATTCCATGTTGATACCCAGTTATATCTGATATTTATTTTGGTTCTTTAATATAAAAAAAGAGAGGAAAGCATACCATTTATCAGCTTTTCACTGTTCCAATTGATAGTATAAGCGCACAGCATTGCACAGAGCATGCTCAGAAGGACACCTGGCAATTGTGGAAAAGTTAGTGGAAGCTGGAGCCCAACTTGAATTCCAAGATATGGTAAGGAGATATAGATACATGCATGCACACCTTAGAGTAAATTCTCAATGCATGCTCATCACTCATTCACTGGAGCAGCACGTGAGGACTTGCATGTGTAAACAAACCCCACAGATCCATTAGCTTCCATTATCACCTGAAATCAAGGCTTTTCAAGAGTAGTAGTGCACACATCGATGGCGCAGCAGGGAAATGACTTGACTACCAAGCCAGAGGCTGCCAGTTCGAATCCCTGCTAGAATGTTTCCCAGACTATGAGAAACACCTATATCGGGGGCAGCAGAGATATAGGAAGATGCTGAAAGGCATCATCTCACACTGCACGGGAGATGGCAATGGTAAACCAAAGACAACCACAGGGCTCTGTGGGCGCCAGAAGTCGACACCGACTCGACAGCACACTTTGCCTTTACCTTTAGTTCACACATCTGGCTGAGGGCCATCAGGTCTTGAGTAATCAAGTGCTGAGAACTCCAGTGATGCTGCATTCTGTATGCATGTGTGAACCAGCCCACAGTATTCAGTCATTATCATGGGTAAAGGCTGAGGCAAGCTCAATGGCACACTTTGCATGCATAAAGTCCCCACTCGATTCTCCGTCATCTCCAGTTAAAAGATTTTAGGTAGTCGGGCTGAGACCATTGGCTGTTAGATACTACTGGGTAAGAGACCAATGGTCTGACCCAGGATAAAACAATGCCATGTGTTGAGAATGTCAGACAGTATTTTGCTCCTTTCCTTCTGATACAGCTTGAATCAACAGCTATTCACTGGACATGTCGTGGAGGGAGTGTGGAAGTCCTGAAGTACCTACTAAACAAAGGAATTAACAGAAATGCCAGAGACAAGGTACTTATTTTATTGTCACACACTTTGATGTGAAGCAAAATTTAGCCGTGAGCTTGGGCACTGCTTGTACAGTACAGGAGTCTGTTTTAGATTCAAGCTGGTTGCATCAAAGTAGAACTTACTGTCCTGCTCCTATTGACTGTGCACCATCCTTCCTTTCTACTAGTTGCTCAGCAGTCCTCTGCACGTGGCTGTGAGAACAGGGCAGTATGAATGTGGAGAACACCTCATTGCCTGCGAAGCAGATCTCAATGCCAAAGACAGAGTAAGTGTATCCTGGGTTTATAAGGCCTCTGGGAGCGCCAGTTCTCATGGGCTACTACTGTTTTCTCTAGGGCCTAAGTCTACAGTACATTATCCAGGGAATCTCAAGTGTGGGTCCCCAAACGTTATGAGGCCAAACTTCTATCATCCCCAGCCACAACAGTTGAAGACCATTGTGGCTGGGGATAATGGGAGTTGTAGTCCAACGACATCTGGGGACCCACGCTTGAAAATCCTTGCTAAGACCCTTGTTAATTGACAAAGCTAGCACTGAAGATCAGTCAGAAGTGCTCCTTTGATGTAAAGAAACAGGTGGGTGGGGGTCCCCCCGATGCAGCTTAGAAGCACAGGAGGGAAAGCAGGGGTAACATACCCCCCGTGCCATTTTCCTACCAAAAATCCTCTCTCAAAGTGGCTATTTGCCCCCACAGAAGATGTTTCCAGCAAAATAAGAGGCTGCAATTTTCAGCAGGAAAATGGAACTAGAAGAAAATGCTTAAACCCCACCCCATACTGCCCTGGCAAATTGCATGCTTTTTCACAACAAAGGGGCACTTCTAGGTTGCCACTTATGTCTGTCAATTAAGCAAGGAATTAACATGATGTGCAGTTTGGCCATTCGAATTTTCCTCCCGCTGGCCATATCTGATAATATCCCCTTATAATAATAAGTGAATGTGGAGGGCCTTGAAGGGTATGCAAAGGAAATATGCTTTCGTTTAAAGTAAGTATCTTGTAACTGTAGAAAATATGCACAGGCAACAAAGTGCAGCAAAGCACTTCAAAAGGGTGTGGAATTCAGAACAGCAGAGAGAGAAACTTGCAATGCTACCCAAAGGGATGTTCTGGGTAGCTAAAGTGCCCATTCTCCATACAGCAGGCTAGGCGAAGACTGCAATTTTCCAAACATGTTAGTGGTTTTGAGTGCTGCTAAACACTAATTTTCTTACAACTGAAGCAGTTTTTTGGGCTGAGATCACCTGGGTGGTGCAATGCTGGCTCTGCAGTTGTCTCCTCTCTCCACTCGCCTCCGGTAATCCAGAGAAAGGCCTTACAACAATTTGAGGAGAGCTGGTCTTGTGGTAGCAAGCATGACTTGTCCCCTTAGCTAAGCAGGGTCTGCCCTGGTTGCATATGAATGGGAGACTAAAAGTGTGAGCACTGTAAAGTATTCCCCTCAGGGGATAGAGCTACTCTGGGAAGAGCATCTAGGCTCCAAGTTCCTTCCCTGGCATCTCCAAGATAGGACAAGATTTTTTTATTGAACCAACAAGATAGGGCTGAGAGAGATTCCTGCCTGCAACCTTGGAGAAGCCGCTGCCAGTCTGTGAAGACAATACTGAGCTAGATGGACCAAAGGTCTGAATCAGTATATGGCAGCTTCCTATGTGTAACAATGTCCACAATGAGCAGGCCCCCAAAACACTGCAAGCCCACATTCCCAAATGATTGGTTTCTCATCATCTTGAATGTAGCTCTTTGAGGAGCGCTATTAATCTGAAAGAGTGATACTCATAAAGATGGAAGTCACAGCACTTAATATCCTTACTACTTGCCGGCTATTTCAGATTAATAGACTCCATCACAGTGCGCGCACACACAATTTTGTAATTGCACTTGGTTGTAAGATGCTGGTATAGTTTAACTGTTTTCAGTATTATGCTCACTTTCTTCTACTCTCTTCTAGGAAGGAGATACTCCTATGCATGATGCAGTGAGGCTGAATCGTTATAAAATGATTAGACTCCTGATTATGTATGGGGCCAACTTAAACATAACGAATGCTGTAAGTAGTTGATCAATTGAGATTTACTGATTTCACTAAAATAATTTCTAGTGTTTTATAGAAACATCACAGCTGAATTAAATCCAAAATTATACTCCACGGATGCACTTAAAAATCACAATTAACATGCAGTATCTTAAAAACAATTCTATTTTTACATTTAATATTGTAAAAGTAGGACCTTTTTCAAGTTTTCAGAACATTCACCACACTGTTACATGTAGAAGAGCGTCAATTAATAGAGCATTGCTGTTTTAGAGGAATTTCTCCTTAACTTTCTGTTCACTCTTTTCTATTTCAATGGCATGTTCTCCCTGCATGTGGTAGGCACAATCCTGCAAGAATCAGTCACAACTTAGGGCAGATTTTTATGAGAAGTGGGGCAAAGGAAAAGCACTTGCATGCAAAGGGTTTCTAATCTAGGGATTATATACCAGTGAAGCTTTCTTCCTGGCCATGAATTGGTAGTATGCAAGTGATGTACACAAAAGGGCTGGAGCATAATTGGGCCACATTAAACCTTGCACCATAGTCAGATGGTTTTCCTGTCTTTGTGTCTCATATAAATTGGTCCTAAATCCAACTGACACCAATACAGTGAGATTCATTTTGTGACTAACAGTCCCATTGATTTCAATGGGACTTGCAACCAAGTTTTGCTGGATTGCACTTAGGCTATTTTTGTTGTCACACTGAATATTTGTGTTTGCAATCAGACTGGCTGTGATGAGAATGCAGAATTAGGCAATATGGGTGTGTGCTAGGTCCGTGGGTCGAGGTGCATGAGAGCCCAGCGCAAAGGTGGCAACACTGATGTGTGTTGGATGGCCATGCACTGGTCAGTCTCAAAGTGGACATACACTGTAGACATCAGAAAAAAATATACTAATTGAACACATTTGTCATTTCCAAGAGGCATGGCAAGATATATCACTGAAAGAGCTTCCCTTGCCCCAGCCACAGAAATATAGGAGAGCAAAGAAGACATTAAGAAAACTGAATGATTTATTTAACTTTTTTGTTTTTAATAGGAAGGGAAAACTCCAATGGATCTTGTTCTGCAGTGGCAAAATGGTACCAAAGAAATATTCAACAGCCTGAAGGAGAAGTCTTATAAGAGCTCCCCTATAGATACATTCTGAACATTAAGACTCAAACTTCAAACGGATTGATAGCTACCTTGTGCATGGCACCGTTAGCAATGTGAAGAGCACCAACACTATAAAAAGTGCCACCTTCAATGAATGAAACAAGTGTAAGTTTTGCTGGATTATTTAAAGCTGCCTTTGTTAGTGCCACATGGAGCAAGAGTGGAGACAACATATTTTCAAAGGCATGATTTGAGTATTAAGAATCCACTGATTCAAGTTCCTATATTTATATTTTGTATTCCATTTCCCCCCTTTCTTGGATAGTGTTTCTTTGGCTGTTATTCTTTGTTGATCTTTTCAATAAGCCATGTTTCCCCTGTTGTTATATAGAGAGCCTGAGTTACTGATGTGCTAATCTGAATCAGCCAGGAGCATTAAGCTCCTTTTGATATAAGACAACAGTGTTTCAGAGCATATTAGCAGCTTCCCATCAAAGCTTCCTTTCAAAAGGGAGTATCTGTAACTGTCACCCAGCTGAATTGCCATTGTCAGAGTAAGCAGTAAAAGAGCAGAGGTTGTAACACAGTGGTAAGGGAAGGGAATGTTCAGTAAAATTAAAAAGTGATGGCTTTGCTCTTCTAAAATTCAATGGGAGTAGTGGCCAAGCTTTTAATCAAGCATGGTGGAACAGTTTGGGCTAGAGTTCAAAATGGAAAGTTATGCAGGTAAGAGGATGATAGTACAAAAAGATGCACAATATAAAGGCAGTGTTATTTTTGAAAGCTTGACCAGGGAAGGAAAGTGATGTATATTTGTATGGCTTTTTATGTACATTTTGTATTAAATCCTATTTAAGATTTAACAACAGAATGACTCTTTTCAATCTATCTGAAGATACCAAAAAATGAAAATGAGGGACAAAGTTTAATAGAGGCAGCAATTCAAAAGAAAAATGGTTTGCCACCTACTTTGCAGAAATCTTCTAAGTTGCTAACTAGGTCACAGAAAGGCTGGGAAAGAACTTTAAAAGGTCACCTTCCCAACTTTCTGTAACGAACACATCCCAAACCCAGAGTCATCAACTAGTTATTGTGATGTGTGGCCTGGCTCCCAATTCCTTGATGATCTGTAGAATATTCCTTCACACAAACTATATTTTTTATAATAGATAAGGCACAAGTCCTTTCTTACTCAAATTCAAGGGCAAAAGTCAATGGTAAAAAGACACACACACATGTACAGCAGAGTGAATATCTTCTAAGGATGTTTTGTTTATTTGAAAAGCAAAGCCATGTTGGCTCAGCCAAATCCATGGAATAGTTTCAGACACTGCATATCAATTGCAAGATAAATCGGAAACACTTTGATGCTGTACCAGCAACCCTGAAGCCACTTAGCTGAAGCACTCCTGCTAACATTAGCTTTCCTGTTCATAGTCTGGTGGTTTCAGAGCTACAGACAAACATCTCCTATAAATAGCTACAAGTCACTAGGCCTTCAGGACACAGCATGACCACAAACACCAAGCCCTTTCTAGATCATCATCAGGCTCTAAGTGGACATGACAGCAGCATAGCCCATGCGCTAGAATGCAAGGCATGCTGGACAGGTGTTAAAGCAAGAGGGGACAATTTGATGCGCAGAAGCAGGAGGACAGGTTAAACTCCATCTCCAAGCTGTTTCTTTTTCCTGGTCAGAGTTACTTCTGGTCTTCGTGCCCAAACAGAAAATGAGCATCTCCCCCACTTTCTCTCTCTTTGGTGGCAAACTATGTTATAGAACACAGGCATGTCACCATTACGTCGTCGTCGTCGTCGTAGTAGTAGGGCCTCAGGACCAAACTAGACACCAGAGATGCATGACTGCAAAAACAGCAACCATTGGAAAGGTGATCCAGACTGGGGTTTTAGAAGGGTTCTGCTCAGGCATTCAAAGTGAATGCCCAACATGCTTACAGGGCTAGAAGTGGGTCAGAAGCAGAGTTGCCAGAACCTAAGGGGTATACTCGTGGGTCAGATGGGCCGTAAGCCAGAATTTGGCTTTTTAAAAGCCAAATCTGGCCACCTAGGTCAGAAGTCCCGCCTCCAGCCCATCACTCACTCTTCCTTCCCACCCTTCATGCTCAGAACAGCTTTAGAAGAGAGGATTCACAACCATGCTGACCACGCAAATGGCCGTCGCGCATGCACAGAGGCCATGTGTGTGCTGCTGCATAGCCACATGAGGGGAACTGGGGGTGGGGTGCACCACTGCAGGAAACTGTGTTGAGTGGTAGGGAGCAGGTATGGATTAGCTCTCATTTTTAAAAGGTGCCTGAGGTGAGCTTTGAATCTCTGCACATATCTCAATTCATACACATCCCTAGTCCTAGCCTCCCGATCACAGAAACAGCAGTCACGCTTACAGTGTTCATCCCTTCTAACACTGATCTTTGAAGAGCAGGGAGTGGGTGGAGAGGATATGGCCTGGGAGTGGGACTTCCAACCCGCTTCCAGCCCTATAAGCTGGAAGCTTATAGGAATGCCTGAGCAGGGCTGATGATTTCACTGTTTCCCACACACCATTTCCCCCAATGAAAATCCCTTCCCCATCGTTAAACTGATATTTGCCTCATTGAGAAAAATGTGCGTGTAACAACAGCTGGAAGCGTGCAATTTTCATTGGGAAAACACATCACTGTTTGTAAGGACCTGCTCTCCACTTTCTTAAAGCTCCCAAACTGCAATACTGAACTGTGCTCAAACTGCAGTTTGTGCACACACCTAGTTGTCAGGGACATGCATCGGTAACCTTAAGATTATCACTATAACACTGTAATAAGTTTCAGAAAGTTTCTGTAATCACTTGACTGTGTGATCAAAAGATATCAGGACATTAAGTAGTCTGAATTATAACTGAAACAAGGAACCGTTCATTCCTATAAATGTTATGAAGATCAGATGTAGTAACTGGACATAAAATAATTGCTTGGTAAAATGTCTTCATTATAAAGGGAGTGTAGCCATAGAAATGGTCTACCAACCAACAAGATGTTATGGTGCCACCATCCGCTGGACAGCCAAGACGACATATCTTTTCTGGTGTCTATACATCATCTTTATGCTTAAACACAATGAATTCCTGTGTCAGCACAAAGGGTTTGGACTGATACGCAGGAAAGAAGAACCTACTCTTCACAATGCTGTCTTGGCTTTTTTACTGACTGGAGTAGTAGAGTCATCTTCTTCTGGGGTTCGGGACTTCTTCTTTGTATACACTACTCCAGAGGCAGTCTTCCTCACTTCTGCAGTTGTGTGTGAAAGAGAAAATTCATGTTATGACTCAATCCTACAAGCTGTTGTGCTTGCAAAACACTGGCCTGGTTCACACAATCATTTGATTCTAGGTTTAATGTGGGTTACTGACATTAATGTGTTTGTGTGAACCCACACCAAGGTGGTTAATGCCCCAAGATGAATCTGGGATTCCCATATTGCTGTTGGTTCACACCATTGGTAATCTACATTACCAACAGGTAATCTACATTAATAGATTCAAATGATTTTTGTGAGGCAGGCCACTGCCTGGAATGAGGAACACTCAATGTACAAAGTAATGACTTGTGCCATTGTGCCAGTGCTGCAAGCCTGACCAAGAATATTGCACCTGGACTGCACAAGTACAACTGCAGTCTCAACTACCAAATCACCAGGTCCAGCTTCATGGTCCCACACAAAGCTAACACATGGATGACAAGCAGATAAAATGTGAAACAGACCCTATCCACCCCAAGCACAAGTATCTCTAGTGACTGTTTCTGGTGTCTATCTTAAGTTTCTTTTTAGATTGTGAGCCCTTTGGGGACAGGGATCCATCTTATTTATTATTATTTCTCTGTGTAAACTGCCTTGAGACATTTTTGGAAGAGCGGTATAGAAATCGAATGAACGAAATCAAATGAATGAATGAACGAACAGACAACATGTGAGCCATGGCTGGGGATGATTCTCCTGTGTGCCAACATATGGTTGTTCAGTCATAGTCAAGCCAGTTAGGCACCACTATGACACTTGTAACCAACAGGCAGGGTAGCAGGACAGACTTGTTCAACTGGGCTTGTGCAGGACACCATAGAAACTAGGTCACCACAAGCAGTTCTGTGCACCTCCTCAGCTATGTGCATCTATAGGGTCAAGGTGCCTATTCAGAGCGAGTCTAGAACAGTGTTCCCAGATGTTCTTGACGACAGCTCCCAGAATCCCCAGCTGCAATGGCTTTTGCTTGGGGATTATGAGAGTTGTAGTCAACAACATCTGGAAATCCCTGTTAGAGGGAACACTGGTCTGGACAACACACATTTTAACCTCAAACCAATTGCAACAAAATACAAAAATGCTCAGGGTGTTAGGGTCAAATACATTTTACACTACTGCAGGAATGGTTAAAGCGTGTTCTGCATGATTGAAATAAAGTGAAGTTTACAGTTTCTTTCAAGCCATGTTAGTTTAATAGCAATTATCAAACTTTTGGCCTCCGTGTGTCAAGTATCTTAGTTATTCCAATTATTACCATAAAACATTGATCTAAATACAAAGAGACATTTGTAGGGACATACAATGCAATTACATAACAATGAGGTCATGCACATGACCATTTGCGGGGTGCCAGGTTGGGCGGGGGGAGGCAAGAGAAAGCTTACCTTGCCCCCAGATCACGCACCCACATGAGCTGTGCCAATTCCGACAGTGCAGCCTTCTGGAGGCTGAGAAAAAGTGTCCCGGCCTCCAGATATCCCACAATGCACTACGTGACAAGTGCAGTTCATTGGGGGAATCCCCTGTGAGTTGGGCTCTCTAGGTGCCTGACTGTGTATGCTCCGGCTGCATGCAACCTGAGCACACACACAACCCCAGCCCCGGGGTTAAGGGCACACCTGCACCCGTAAACCATGATTAAAGGCCAGGTTAACAAGTCAGGCTACCTGCAGCACCAGGATTGGGCTCGATCCCAGCACTCCCCACAATCCGCCCAACCCATGGCTCAAACAAGATGTAGACAGGCAGAAGGCTTCTTGATCTTTTTGCCAGGAGAAGTCCTTCCACACCAAATTATGGAAACATGTTTGATCAAAGAAACAAAAATGGAGAGAAGGGAATCTTTCAAGAGAGCCTTCAGAGGCCAACCCACACATTAGAACTCTGCTGCTTCTGTGTGGATCTAAAGCCTCCTTTTTACAATCTTTTTGACCAAGCCTTGAGACGTCCAAGAGTCCCCTCTCCTTTTTTGCTTCTTTGGTGCTCCAACCTCCTTTTTATTTCTGGTAAAAGTTCTATCAAAACATGGTAACTAAAAACACCACCAAGAAAAATATTAGTATTCAAACTTCTATGTAAACAAAAATCTCACTTATTTTGGCCACAGTACAACCTGAGTGGTACTTTCTATTCAAAGAATTGTATATGAATTTGAATCCCTTCAATGGTTTTCAATTCATACTTCTATCTTCATTATTTCCAGACTGAAGAGTACATATAAGAGAGCAAATGAGAAAGAAGGGCACCACAGGAAGTAGAGATGGGAAGTTTCCCAGAGATAATTTTGACACTTTTTTGTTCTGAGAAGAAGATGATCTCCTGCAGCATTGGGGTATAAGAAATGCTTTTGCTGCAATTTGTCTGAAGTTCAACTATTTTCCAAGTCACACTGTATAATCTAATGCTTCAAATAGGACACGGTACTTCTCAGCCTTAGATCATGCTCAGGCAATGCAATGGATTAAGGCTATACAGGTCTTAATTCATTCAGATATTACTGTCGTACATGTATCATTTGCTTAAACAGTCTTAGAATAAGCCACCTCCTCTTGCCTGAATGACAACAGGGCAAACAGGAACAAGCAGCAGGAGGAAGATTATTCTTATCTACAATTACTACCACAGAGACTTAAGCAGTTTTCTCTTTACAGCTTTTGAGTAACTGAAACTGCTGTAGCCTATGACACTTCTCCCAAACACGCGATGCCATCGAGTTTGTACAGTGACAATTCTTACACTTCCACGACGCGGTGCATTCAGACCAAACGGCTAAGATCAAGCACATTTGTACTGTTTCAACTCACCTCCATGTAGCAGGACTGCTCTGCTGTTGGTCGAAACAGCAGCCTTGGCATTACTTTCAGACAGACCAAACAGCCACCCGCTGCCAGCTTTATTAAGGATCCTCATGCACAGAGGTGGCACACAGATTAAGAGGAAGGGCTAGGCTCCATTTCTTATCAATCAGCAAGAGCTACTTGCAGGGACCGAGAGCTGTACTTGGGAACTAAGCAAGCTTGAGAGGGAAGTACACATCTCAAGTCAGTCACAGACAATCTCTCCTGCCATATTCACACATAGTGGGAAACCAGAGTTGAAGGAGCCAGAGGTTGCCAAACCTGTACGTCTGAATGCTTGAAACCCCAGTCCTGTCTGAAAATTGGAGGTTTCAAACTCCAGTTTGAAACCTCAGGTTGTAATGAGTATCGCTGCTTGCACCTGAGGTTTCCAGCTGCCTGCTGCACGTCTGAATGTGGAACTGCAGGCTGAATCTGGAGTTTAGGGAGGAATCTCCTCCATCCCTCTGGCTGCAATTGGCTGTCAGGGCTGTCCTTCCATGACAGAAGGAAGCCCGCACAGCCAGTTCCCCCTCCTCTCTGCAGTCTCCCAGACTGCAGTGTGGCTCCTGTCCATTTCATCCGAATGCAGACAGGTAAATAGAGGGGGAAGTGGGGAGTGGAACCGGAGCGGTCCATTGGACCCTCGGTTCCACATTACATCCGAATGAGGCCTCTCTTTTAGTTTCGCAAGACTTTTAAAAGTCCAAATCAATCAATCATGTCAGGCCCATGAATGAAGATATATTTTAAAAGAACACTAAAAGGTCTTTAGTGACCAGCCCTACCTGGGCTAACAGTGAGATAGGAGGATGCAAGCGTGCCCTTCTACCCCACTAGTCTGAATGCTTGAGCTGCCTGCAGGCTGAGCGTCGACAGAGCCAGGCAGTGAGAGCACCTAGCAGTGGGGAAATCCCCCAGGGCATTGCGTTCCTTGCACAGTGCATGGTGAGAGCTCGTGGCCTGCTTTCCCCTTGCCACTCCCAGAACGCACATGCGGCGCTGGGAAGCCCGGAAGTGGCGCCGGTCGTGTGGGGAGAGACCACCCCAGGTTGGGTAGGTTTTGATCATGTGAACGATCTTTAAGAGTGTTAAATGAAGAAAAGGATATTAACCTACCCAAACTACACCTCTGACCTTGCGGTATTCTGCAACATACTTCGTCTACAGTCCCCCAGTGCTTTTTTGCCTTTTCACAGCATACAGCCCTTGCCATCCTCAGGGCGAACATTTCCCCCACTCTGGCTCCTGCTTTGTTTGGCCCATTCATTCCTCATTCCAGTGCTTCCTCTACCTAGAATTCTTGCTCTTTACGTCACCATTTACTCGGCCTCCTTCACTCCCCTTTCCTCCAGGCAGTCTCCTAGCATCTTTTCTCCTGCCAGTAGCACAAAGCTCCTCCCATCTCCAGGCTCTACGTGAGGTTCTCTGGCCAACCAAACTGACCCATGGAGAACCAGCCGTGTTTGCTGCAAGTTTCCCCCTCAGTATGCTAGAACAGAGCTACATCCTTAAGGTTAAAGAAGTTGAAAATATTATCCTGAGTAAACTTATAAAGGATACAGGTTAGCCACATCATAAGGACCTCGTAATTGTAAAGACTAGAGCAAAGAAGAGAACCACAATGTTAAAAGATGCCAAATAGTAAGTATGTAATTATATTGGACACTGCTTATTTCATCCATTATCCCACAGTCAAAATTTGAAGACAGAAGCTGCAATTCTGTGCACATTTGCCTGGGAGCAAGCCCAGTGAACACAGTGTGACTTACTTCTGGGTAAACAAGCACTCTTGCAGTGGCATCCTATGCAATTTACCACCAAACAAAATCAATTTGAGTCTTAATGGCGACATTTCACATCTTAACATTAGTATCATTTGAGAGTCAGCAGTTTACATAACTTGGAGATGTAAATGAACAACATTGCTTTGAAGTTGTTAGAAAAGCCGATACAATATTCAGTATTCATTCAAGAGCATGCAGCTTCTCCCAAATGGGGAAGTTGACTGTTCAAATGCAATGTGCAGGAAGACCTATACATGCAGATGCTGTTAGTGAGAGATAAATACAAAAGGGATACTTATATTATTTCAAACATCTACTAATCCATACATAATTAATCACACCCACCACCTGCAGCTTACCTTTTCTGCTGCACTGGATAGAATTATATTCTGGGAAATAAAACAGAGTTATGTTTTTTAGATAACATAAAACCGAATTGTTTCATCTAGGCGTTCTCATATCTTGTACATGGACATTTATCTGTGCAGTTTCTTCTCTCCAAGTGAATGAGGAAAGGCTTGCGGGTGGAGGGGTGATGGAGGAGCTCTGTGTGTTAATTCAGTAAAATTATACCGATTATTCCTACCAAGGCTTGCCACAAGGTGCACATGGATGCTAGGATGGACCCATTATGGCTCAGAAGCATGCACACGTAGAACTTCCATGTCATGGAAAACTGACTTTTGCAATCTGTACACATTTTTTAAAGTCCTATGCACATCTTAATTTAAAATACTCCTTCCCTACCTTCTCACAGTCATAATTATCACAACAGTCATGATTAATAAAAAAATTACAAACAAGTAAAACAATTATTTTGCTTTCCTTAGCTACAAGGAGGAGCAAGAAGTGCTGCAGGGGCATTCAAGCCCCACCCACAGCCATGGGAAATCTTACTTAGCCTTTCTCCAGACACCAGAAGTTTTACAATGCATTACCCATTCTCTTTCAAGCTTATATCTGTAATTTGAAGGGAAAGTACCCTTACAAAATAATAATAATAAATAATAATAATAATAATAATAATAATAATAATAATAATAATCCCAGCAAGTCTCAGAAAGCTGAATTTTGCAGCCAACAGTGCATTTGTGCAAAGTCCAAGAATAAATACAGCTCTGACTATGCTCAACATTGGAGCGCAGGAGGTGAAGACTCTTTGCCCATCAGAACCCATGCGCTTGGCTCTGTTTCTAAATCATATGAATGTAAGGACACTAGTCCTATTCAGACATTATATAAGAACAGCACTGCTGGATTGGGCCCAAGGCCCATCTAGGCCAGCATCCTGTTCCCCACAGTGGTCCACCAGATGCCTCTGAGAAGCCCACAGCCAAGTGATGAAGGCATGTCCTCTCTCCCGCTGTTGCTCTCCACCAACACATTCAGAGGCATCTGGCCTCTGAGGCTGGAGGTGCCCTATAGCCATTATGTTACGAGCATACCGATGTTTGCACACTTGTGCTTGTTTTTGTGAGAATGACTGTTCCTGCTTTCAGTGAACAAGTGAGCCTGGGTCTAGGCCCCTCAAATGCATGGTGCAAACAGGAAGTGCCCTGCTGTACCTCTGTTCAGCATAATCTGAATAACTGTACCTGGACACACAGCGCACGAGTACAACTGTTGAACATAACGTGCAAATAGCACTATTGGGTTAAATGCATGGTTTGGCCTTGCAAGTTTACTTTCTTAAAGTTAAACAGCAGCTGCAGGGGGAGGGACCAGGACTGGGACCACAGAATGTGGAGGAGGGTTATTTAATCATTTCCTGCCACTGTGGGCCCCACAAAAATGGTACCTTTGGAACTATTCCCCTCAATGACTTTTGGGCCAATGGAAGCTTCCCTCCTAGAGGTAACAGCAGCTTCAGGAGCAAAATTTTTGTGGGGACGATGGTGGAGGGGAAGGGGTTAAATCCCTTCTCCTCACATGCTGCAGTCCCAATTCTGATCCCTCCCCCTCTGCCAGTTATTAACTTTGAATTTTCTTGAACACACAGGACCACATTACTCATTGAACGCAACATGTAATGAGGTCACCAGTTTCAAAAATAGGTGAAAACACCCACAATAATGAGGAATAACTGCAACAGACTAGAGAGACGATCCAACCATATGAAAGTGCCCCACTGCACTCAGTTACACAGGGCTCCTGTTAGAACTCCCTTTCCTATCCACTATTCAGCAGCAAGGTGTTAGGAGGGAGCATATGCAGTATGCTGCTGGTATTTATGACGATTACTAGATTTTTAAAAACAGACCCTTCCTTGAAGGAGATCAGGGCAAAAACCCCACTGCAATTTTATCCTCACAACCACCTATGAGATAGGAAAGGCCAGGGCTGCACAACTTTTCCTTTTCTTCTGTTTCTATCCCTTTGGCCCTCTAGCTGCTGTTGGACTGGACTACAACTCCCACCAGCCCCAGTCACAGTGGCCAATGGTCAGGGATGATGGGAGTTGTGGTTTAACAACTGGAGGGTCAAAGTTGTGCAGCCCTGGATCAGGCTGAGAGTGCAGGACTTGGCCCACGGTCACTAAGCAAGCTCTGTGGCCACGGGTCAAGTCCTGCACGGGTCAAGTCCTGCACAAGTCCTGTTTAAATAGCAGGTTTTGAACCCGAGCCATCCCAGTCTGCCCAACACTCTAACCACTACTCTGCATGTGTTGCTGAACAAAGATAGAAGGGCCAGTGGATCAATCTCAGGTGAGCAGAAGAGGCAGAAATTCCATGGTGCTGCTCAACATGGACATGTTGCACATCTCTCATCTAGGATGTCATTCTGTATGTGAAAGAGAGGAGAGCTGGTCTTGTGGTAGCAAGCATGACTTGTCCCCTTAGCTAAGCAGGGTCTGCCCTGGTGGCATATGAATGGGAGACTAGAAGTGTGAGCACTGCAAGATGTTTCCCCTAAGGGGATGGAGCCGCTCTGGGAAGAGCAGAAGGTTCCAAGTTCACTCCCTGGTAGCATCTCCAAGATAGGGCTGAGAGAGATTCCTGCCTGCAACCTTGGAGAAGCCGCTGCCAGTCTGTGAAGGCAATACTGAGCTAGATAGACCAATGGTCTGACCCAGTATATGGCAGCTTCCTCTGTTCCTATGTGGAGGCCCACTTCAACATGCAAGCCATCCTTTGCAGGATTGGAAAGAAGCTATGGAGCTTAGAATGCTGTTTGTTGGAACAACAAAACCAAAGACATTTCCAACCATTTATTATTAGTAACAGCACTCGTAAGTTTTCTGTCCCATGGCTCCATTCTTGGAAAGGGTGATTCACATATGGAAACAGGCTTCTGCATGCAAGACTGTTTCTGCACGTGAATCACCCTTTCTGAGACTGGAGCAATGAGACAGACAACTTAAGCGTGCTTTATTTTCAGGGGACAGGAGCGCTGATCCAGCTACCCTTTTCCCAAACAGGATGCCAGTGCTAACAAAGGTGTCCTTATCAACCATCTGGTTGCCAGGAGAGACAGTTGCACACAACCCACTGCCTTGGTGCAATAACTTGACCTCCTCCATAGCTACACAGCCTTTCAGGTACAGACTTAGAAACTGTTAGGACAATATTTCCCTCTTAATTAAAAAAACAACAACATATAAGCCATATCAAGACAATAGTGTTTGCAGAGAGGATAACCTACCATTATATATCCAGACCCTAGAAAGGTTCAAGATGCTGATGCTTAATTTCCACAGAGTTAACTTGCAATAGTTCCAAAGCAAGAAGTGGGGCAAATTCTTTTGCTTTTAACCTCACCTTTCCCCGGCAGATTTGCATCAGGCTGAGCGCATTTGAAATTGTGTATCTTCTCATTGTCGAGTCTTTGATGGCAGGTGCATAAATAAGTTCAAAGTAGATGCCTCGCTCTATTGCCTTCACATGAAAGAAAATAATCATAAGTTGAAGGCAGTGACACAGTCAAGTCTCTGAGCTGTTGTCTGTTATCAATGTGTTTTCCTCTCTCGCCTCCTCTGCAAAACAGAGGCAACCAATGGGAGCAAGCAACTGTTCTAGGAAAACAGAACCCTTCCTTCCCCTTCCCCCACAAAAGATGGTATTCCACATTAATACACATGTGCTTCCAAAGCTTAGGTGTTCTCCAGCAACATTCCCAAAGCCCCAGCTGTGCCAATCAAGCTGGTTTTTAAGTGGAACAAAAGTGAAATCTGGATATTCATAACAACAATTCTGGCAAGAGTTCTGTCCTATCTAGGCACTGTCATGGGACCTCAACAAAGCTCCTATCCACTTTGCAGGGTACCTCACAGGGCTTAACTATTTCACTCAGAGTGGGTGAAGGTTTTTCCCAAGAGTGGATAGCCATGGCTAATGAATATGTCTATGTGTGATATTCGTGGGGAGGGCACTTGCTCTTAAGTAATGCTTTGCCAAGTGATACAGGAGTACACCTGTATGAGAAGTCACTCTGCAACACAGACAGGGCTAAAGGCAGGTCACTATGGTTTCTGCTAATTCCCCTGTGAGTGGGGATGAGAAGTCAGCCTTTTAAGGCCTGCTTGCTTACTCCCCATCCCTCACCAGCAGACCAGACTAAGAGAAGTAAGACCAAGAAGTTAATAATTTGATGAGGTGAGCTTGTGTTTCCATGTACTCATCCATAATCCAATCAAGAAAGCAGCAGGGGAAGGGGTCTTTTTGCCACATTCTTATACCAGTTCTGGGGACTTCTCTAACTGGACATAGCACAGAACTATTTAAGCACAAAAAAAGATGTAACAGAGTCCTCCTAAAAGAGGCAAATGGGCAAGAAGAAAAGAGGAGAAACAAAAACCCTGACATACAGACAAACCTCAGACTAGCACACTAGATTTTCAGGCCATCTTACCACATTCACAGAGGGTCTCTTGATGTAGAAAGGCAGCTTTTCTGTTACATGGATGCACACGAGGTCTATATCTAAGGTTGTGCAGGCCACCTGCAGGACAAGTTTGAAAGCAAATAGTAACTGTGTTTTTAAAATGACACACAAGTATGGAGCAGTTTCTCCTCCAGTAATCATTACACTGAATGTTCTCTGCAGGGGAATCTAGGGGATCCAAGTAGGGAAGTGTTATCTACACAAGCAGCCAAAATGGTGCCGTCTCAAGCACACTAGGTAATTCACCTGCATATTATCAACTTACCAGAGCAAACTGCTAAATACCTCTGATCCAAGGGTCAAGAAATGTTGACTGTGTTCACCAGCTAGACAAAAGTTTTTTTTACTCGCTGAGCTATGCTGGTGCACTACTCATCAGGATTTTTGTTGCTTGTCAAAGACAAGTAGACTAGTGGATTTCCTGAGCCCTGCCTCTGATCACTGGGAGAAAGGGAACAATTTCCAAGCCAGATAATGAGGGAGTTGCTCAGCAAACATCTCATGTGTTGAAGGTGCCAGGAAAAATCAACCACCAACTCCACATCCTACTTGGTGGTTGAACGCCAAAGCTATGGGCAAGAGATTTTGGAGCCAGAACAAAACACAAAACAGGACAAGGGAAGCCTAACTTTCCACATACAGTTCCAGAGAATGTAGGAAGCACACACTCCTTTTTACAAGACTGAAACTGGAGGGGAGAGGGAGCCCAGCATAATAGAATATGCTTCACGTAATGATCGTAGTGATCCAGGCGCGGAGGGAGGCCAGCCGCCACCATCCCCATGCCCCACCCCCTGCAACAGCATCGGACGCAGAGAGCAGTTAGCCATGCCCCGTGTCTGATGTCAGGGAGTGCCGCTCCAGCTGCGCTTCAAACACAGCGCTGGGCAATTTATCTCCCAAATGGGGCCACGCGGCCCTGTTTGGGACCTAAACCACACCCCCAGTAGGGATGGGCCCGGATCGGTCCAGAGGCCATTGTAAAGACCTCCGGACCGGTCCGGAACTGGGCGGTCCGGTTCGGGTGGGGGGTGGCTTTAAGAGTGGGGGGGAGGGTTTACTTACCCCTCCCACCGCTTTCCCGCTCTGGCGCCGTAATTTCAGTAGTAATTGGGGCGGCAGGATACCTCCCTGCCGCCCCTTCCCCACTGTCGCTATGAAAAACTCCCAGGAGTCCTTTGCGCGCGCTCACGTCACAGAAACGTGAAGCACGCGCACGATGTGCACGCACGCAAAGGCATGTGCTCAATGGTGGCTTTGCTCCTACAGTGATCCTTAAAACAATCCTGTAAGGTAGGGCAGTATCACCTATATAGGCTCAGCTGAGGCCAGGAGAGTAGCTTGCGTAAAGCCTCCCAGAGAGATCAAGTCTGGCCTAGCATTTGAACTGGAGATATCTGGATGCACAGCTGATAGTCTGAACTAACAACTTCTTTGCAACCAGAAAGAAAGCCTAAGTAGATTGTCGAAAGTTCTGTGAGAGAGTTCTCCTTAGTGTGATTAAAAATAAATAAATCTGCCTTTAGTGAAGGAGGAGGGGAAAAATAGAGCTGGTAGGGAGTTCTTAGAGCAGCAAAAAATCCTACAAGATGAATCAAGTTCAATTCTACTACAAAAAGAATGGACCTTTTTGTACAGCTCCTGATTTTCCCATTTCATACACACTTTAGTTTAAAGAGCTACACATTCATAGAGAAGACAACTTAGAGTGAGCATAAAGCCAAAATGCATAACTGCTGCATATTCTTCTCAGTTCACAATGGCCTCCTTTAGCAGAGGCAACAGCTCCATCTGGTGGATTAACAGGAGTGTTGATGTCTACCCCACAAATTGTACTCAGAAGCCTAAATCAAAGATGCCCAGCTGGCTGCGTTTCCTTGGTTTGTTTATTTTAAAAATCCCTCAAATGTTAGCATGGTGCTCTCTCATCTTATTCTCTCTTTAAGCAAAGCTTTATTAAAATCTTCCCAAAGTCAGGAAGAACAAGAATCACCTTTAAATTCCACTTGCCAGACATGATAACAACCACCATTTGACATTTACATAGTTCTATAAAGCATGCTAAGTTTCCACATATATTAGCAATCCTTACAGCCGAACTATAAAAGGCAGGCCAGTATTATCCCAGCATTACCGATGGGATGTTGAAGTGCAGGAAATAGTGGCATGCCCAAGGAATTCATGGCAGGTGTGAGATATGAATCAGATACTCCCCAGCTCTTAACTATACTACCACAGTTCACAATTCTTGATGATCTATGCCTTGATGCATCACAGAGGGACTGTGATTAAAGGGAATAATCCGATCTTTCTAGTGAATCAATCAGTCAAAGTGTTTTGGATAAAGTCACCCCAACTGAGACAGTCCTCCTGGTCACAAATAGCTGAACAATGGAATAGTGGGCTCCACAGTAGCAAGTTATACTAAATTAAATTTAAAAACAAACAAACAGAAAAGGATATTTGGTATTAGCAGTACGGTCTTCTTCCAAGCTACTGGAATATTGCACCCTATCTTTCACATTCTGATTCACTTACACTAGAGAACAAAAAAAAAATCTAACTTACGTGAAAGAGTTTCCCATTCTTAGGAAATACAGCAAAGATGTCATAAAATTTTATGTTTGTAGACGTGGCTCTCTATCATAGGAAGAAACAAATTAAAACTGAATTACAGAAAATGTAACATATATTTATCAAACTAACCAGATACACGGAATAAATCCCTTTTGTACTTCACATTCTAAAGCTATACGGTGACCATCTATGGTCAACCAATAACTTTACAGATAATGGGCAGCATCCAGACGAAGTCAGTCATGACTGGTTTTACTGAAATTGATGGGACTTTAATTACCATGACTAACTTGTCTCATTGTTTTCAGTGGTGCTCAGTCATGAGGAACTAGTCTGGATGCTGCCCAGTATTTGCAGTTTACTCCATTCAGTACGGAAGCAATGGAAAGCCACAACCAATCTTTCAAATAATGTTGGGTGAGTCATAGGCTCTTAACAGAATACTTAGGGTTTCAGTTCTTCAAAAATATACAGAACATACAAGTGTCTAGCCATTCGGGATCCAGATAAGGTTGAAAATGTAATGGATATGTGCTGCTGCCAATTCAAAATCCACTATTCAGATGAAAATCTATATATTTAATTCTCTTGGGACATGCGTGCCCAGGATTTGGCGGCAGAACGCTCGCGACACGCTGCGAGAGTTCCGAAGTGAGGAGGACTGAGGAGTAGAGGGGGAAGAAAGTGCCGGTGGTGGCCGGCCAGCGGAGGAGTGGGGAGAGAAAAGCGGCGGCGGGGGGGGCAGCAGGCGGGGGGAGAGAAAGGTGGCGGCGGGCAGGTGGATGGGAGGAAGAAAAAACAGCGGCAGCGGGACCCTTCTTGGCCGCCTGCTGCGGCTCTGTGTGAGGGGAGGAACGGGAGGGGAGGAGGGCTGGAGAGTGCAGGGCCGGAGGGAAGAGGAAGAGAGGAGAGACCGGGCCGGAAGAGGGAGGGGGAAACAGCCGGCCCCAAAGCGCCGCACAGATGCTCTGTGCGGGGTCGGCTAGTATCACATTATTAAAAGACACTGAGAATTGGGGGTGGGGAGACACAGAAATGTGGTCTGTCACTATGAAGCCCAACTGACTTTAAACCATTTTTTTTTTACTGCAAGACAGAACAGCTTGTAGATTGCACTATAAACTTACTAGAATATTGCAGTGTGATGGATCAGAAACAACAAGCGTTAGCCTTGACAAAATCTTAATTGGTTTGGATTTCCCCTGCAAAGAAGAGGAGAGAGTGTGTGAGGAAAAGGAGTGGAACAGAAACCTAGGCAACAGGCCACCTACGCATCATTAAAATAAAAATGAAGAATGATATTGTGTTCAAAACTGGTGCCCACACAAGTTCTCTTCTTGCCACAGAAACAAGATGCCCTTCCTTTAATTCATAAGAGGCATTGACAATTGAGAGATATTTTCAATTAGGAAAAGGGTTTTAACCATACTTGAAAATACAGTTAGCAGCACAACTTATGAACAACTCCTGGCAAATCAAGGACTTTTCCCCCTCTCCACAAAGTCAATTTACACTAAGGCCACTTATACTGCTAGAGCGAAGCATGTCCTTTGCTTGCGGGCCCCAGGACATTAATAAGGCTTCAACAAGCAAGAGGTTAGGTAAGAATTATCCTGAATGGAAACTGAAGAGTTTAGTAATAAGCCATCACATGTTTTTGTCACATCTTTCTCATCAGCCCCCAAACCTGACCCACATTTTCTATTTCAATGTTGCTTGCATCAGAGTAATGCAGAGGCAGCTACAGGGTCGTGCCAGCAGGCTTTGCTTGCCAGCCATTTTTTCCAAGGCCCTGGTTAACAATGAGGCTGTTCTCACATGGAAGCAGTACTGGGCTAAGGAAGCCCAGACCAGTTGTGCCTGCACATGAGAACCGCCAGGAGCCACTCAGCTCCTGGTGTGGTGGCAAACCCGCTTCTGGAAACTGCCTTCAAAACGAGGTTAAGAGATCAAGCACTCCCTTCGCCCCATTTCCCTGCTGTAGCCAGGGCTGAAAGACTGTGGGGCTCCCGGCCGGCACTGGGGGAACCCCCACAATGCACTGTGCACACAAGCGGTGCATTATGGGAGTTTGGGGGCAACACTTCCCAGCCCGACCCTCCGCATTGACGGGTGCAGCCGGCAACTGTCTGGGCAGGCGATCCACCTGCCCAGCAAAGACAGAGGGATCGTCTGCAGGGAGGTCAGTGCTAGCTGCCTTCCTCCCCGCTCTCCCTCGAGCCCTTTCCCACTGATCATGAGAAAGGGCTCAAGGGGTCTTGAAGAGGGACCACGTTTTGAACTGAGTCATGGCCAGAACCCCAGCAACATTCACTCTGCTTGCTGATTCACAGGCATGAGGCTTTTAAATGTTATGTTAGCAGCAACAGAAGCCTTAGCAGCATTTTCTCGTGTGCTGTAGCTGCTCGTTCACATTTGTTTCGTCTTTAAACTCATTTATACAGAGGACAGGTCATGGAGAAAGCCTTTCCCAAGTAAGCCTCTCACACCTTTACCCCTGCTAACTGAGCAAAGAGGCACCTTTTGGAAAGTGGCGATTCTCTTTATTTAGCAGGGGGAGAGCAACTGGCCCTATCCAACCCCAGTTCAGCATTCCTCCAGTGGCTGTTGCTGGTGTCTACCTTTATGTTTCTTTTAGATTGTGAGCCCTGTGGGGACAGGGTGCCATCTTATCTATCTACTTATTTGTATCTATGTAAATTGCTTTGAGAACTTTGCTTGAAGCGCGGTTTATTAATATTTGTAGTAGTAGTAAATCCACTTGCCATTTGCACTGGCCCATTTGTGCGTTAACATGCTAGTAATCAATTGCACACCCAATACAAATATAGCATTGTGTAGGCCCCTCGCTCTGCAGGGGTGAAGGGCCTTTTAGGATGGTCCACCAGAGAAGGTTATTGGATCCAATAGGATTTCAAGAAGACTTAGAAGGATTTAGAGTTGGCTCTGCTGGTGATCCTGTTGATGCCCTGGTGGAGAATTGGAACAGCAAACTCACCAGGGCAGTAGACATGATCACTCCCAAGCATTCTCTCCAACCCACTTCAAAACTGGCCCCTTGGTATACAAAAGAACTACAGGAGCTGAAGTGGCAAGATGACTAGAGCACAAGTTGAGAAAGACAATTCAAATCTGACAGTTTATCGCATAGAGCACATTAAAAGACCTATGCTCAGGCAATATGTGCAGCAAAGAAGCAATTCTTTTCTGCCTATATTGCATCTGCAAGCTCACATCCAGAAGAGTTTTTCAGGATTGTGAGAAGGTTTGTATGTCCCCCTCCACCCTTGATTCAGAATTTTAAACCATCAATTACCTGCTGTGATGTTTTTAAATGAGTTCCTTGTGGATAAAATCTTTCCAATTCGGACCAACAGACTCTGAACCCACAATTACTGCAGTGTCTGATACAGAGGTGTCCAGCAACTCCTCATATGTGGTTAGGCTGGGTCAGTTTCAGTTGTGACTCCAGAGGATGTGGACAAGCTGCTTGGAACGGTGCAGTCTACCACTTGTTCTCTTGACCCTTGTCTGACATGGCTTATACTATTGAGCAGCGGGGTTGTTGTAGAGGGCCTGGTAGATATAAATGCTTCTCTTGGAGAGCAGGATGGCTTCTTGCCTTAAGGAGGCAATCATTAGACCTCTTCTGAAGAAGCCTATGTTGGATCCCTCAAAGTTAAGCATCTATAGCCCTGTCTCCAACCTCCATGGCTGGGCAAGGTAATGTCACGCCCTTGAGCTTCGACAGCGAGGAGGCAGGGGAAGCTGTCAACTTTCCTGCCGATTCAGGAGTGTCTGAGGGGCAGAGCCCGGCTGTCAGTGTTCATGAAACGGCTGTGGTAGATCCAACTAATGATTTAGAGCGGGCACGGCAACCTGAGTCAGCAGAAGGCATGGGGGACCAATCGGAAGAACAAGTATGCAATGAAACACTGACACCACAACAACGCAGGCGCACTAAACGCAGGACGCAATTAGAATCTATTAGAAGAAGCAAACGCCTCTTGCTGAAGGCTGATAAGCCATGAATTATTGCCAGCTGGGAGCTATCGGCTTCCACTATAAATCCTGTCACCAGCCGTCTACTCCTTGCTGAAAAACAACGTACGTCATTCAGTCGACAGCGTTCAGCCAAGCCGTGAACTTCCCTGGCATTTGGCCAGACCTTGACAGGTAATTGAGAGGGTGGTGGCCACACAGCTCCAGACAGTCTTGGAGGAAACTCATTATCTAGACACACTTCAGACTAGCTTTCAGGCAGGCTATGGGGTGGAGACTGTCTTGGCTGGCCTGATGGATGATCTCCAATTAGGAATTGCAGAGAGAGTGTGACTCTGTTGGTCCTTTTGGATCTCTCGGTGACTAATGACAATAGTATCCTTTTAGAGCATCTGAGAGGGTTGGGAGGTACTGCTTTGCAGTGGTCCCGCTCTTATCTCTTAGACAGAATCCAGATGGTGTCTCTTGGAGACTGTTCCTCTTCAAAATCTGAACTTTTATATGGTGTCCCCCAGGGGTCCATACTGCCTCCAATGCTTTTTAACATCTGCATGAAACCACTGGGAGAGATCATCAGATTTGGTGCAGGGTGTTATCAGTATGCTGATGACACCCAATTCTATTTCTTTACATCAACACCATCAGGAGAAGTCATAACCTCCCTAAATGCCTGCCTGGAGGCAGTGATTAGCTGGATGAGGGATAAGCTGAGACTGAATCCAGGTAAGACAGAGATACTCATTGTGCGGGGTCAGAACTCAGGAGGCTATTTTGATCTGCCAGTTCTGGATGAGGTCACACTTCCCCAGAAGGAACAGGTAAACAGTCTGGGGGTTCTTCTGGATCCAAATCTCTGCATGGCATCCAAGGTTGAGACAGTGGCCAGAGGTGCTTCCTATCAGCTTTGGCTGATACACCAGCTGTTTCCATTTCCATATCAGCTTCAGCTGATGCGCCAACTGTGTCCATTTCTTGAGAGAAACGATCTCAGAAAGTTGATAAATGTGCTGGTAAACTCCAGATTTTACTACGGTAATGTGCGGCTGCCTGTATACATAGTCCAGAAACTGCAGTTGGTCCAGAATGCGGCAGCCAGGTTGTTCTCTGGGTCATCTAGGAGACACCATATTACTCTTATACTAACAGAGCTACACTGGCTCCCAATAAGCTTCTGGGCAAAATACAAGGTGCTGATTATCTTTTATATATTTATTTCTTCTAGGCGCACCCATAGCGAATCCCATGCGTGGCAGCTCTTGCGAGAGTTTGCAAGCAGCTGATTAGCAATGGGACGAGGGAGAAAATAGGGATGTGGCCAAGAGCAGGTGGCAGCAGGCCGCTGGGAATTGGTGGGCAGGAGGGAGGAGGTGGTGGCGGGCTGGCTAGAATCCGCAGGCTATTCCCGCCAGCAGCGGTGGGAGCAGACAGTGGCGGGTCGGCTTGGCCACTGGGAGCAACAGGCAGCGGCGGGCCAGGCCGGCTGCCGGGAATTGGCGGGTGGGAGGAGGAGGCGGGCCGGCTTTCTGGCCAGCCCACCAGCCAGAAACTGTGTGGGTGGGGGGAGAAGCGGGGCAGGGGAGGCGCAGGTGTTTTGCGCCTGGCCCAGCTAGTAACCTATAAAGCCCTAAACAGCTTAGGCCCTGGGTATTCAAGAAAACGTCTTCTTTGCCATGAGACACACCACACACTGAGATCATCTGAAGAGGTCCATCTGCATTTGGCACCGGCTTGTCAGGATGTGGGTCTTCTCTGTTACTGCCCAGAGACTGGAATGCATCCCCTGATGAAATAAGAGCCAACCCCGCAGCCATCTCTGACAATAAGTCTCTAAAGACTTGTTTCTTCACCCAAGCTTTTTACCTGGATTGTGATTTTAAGTTGTTTTAAGGTTTTCATTTTTAATCTGTTTTATACTGTTGTAAACTGCCCACAGACGGAAGTTTGGGACAGTCTACACATTTGAAAAATAAACAAAAATATATGGGTTAGTACAGGTACTAAGTGTATTTAAACGGATCAGGCTTAGATGGGTCAGGGCTTTCATCTCGATCAGGTCCTCATGCACAGAAGAAGCAGAAGCCTTTTACCTGTAGTGAAGCTTGGGAGAGTACAACTGAATATATAATAAAGGTGTGGGCAGTGGGGGAGGTGGAATCAAAGGTTACGCAATTGCAGCTACACTACTATGAAGAGGAAAATCTAACTCTGTGCACGCAAAGCACTGATGTAGTCATGTTAACCTGGTGGATTCTTATCCTGAAAACTTTTACACATTTTTTCACACCCTGACCCTAAACAGTGACCTGGTTGACACATACATTAGAATTGGGTGGGGTTAGGGTGGCAGAGCCCTGAGCTGATAGAATAGACTGCACCATTTTAGACTGCAGGTGGGTCACATTTCTTAAACACCCCTGTAAACAGAAAACTAGTGGAATGGGGGCAGAACAGACTAGAACTGCACTCTATGATGCGTTTTTTTAAAAAAAATAATTCACAGGAAGTTTCACATGGAGGAACATTAGGACCAGCATCGTTTGGTAGATGCTGAGGGACCAGGGCCCTAGGAAGGCACACTGCTAATCCCAATACTACTTCTGTACCCAGTGACTTTGTGTGTTGGGAGCAGAGTGATAGTCTGGGGCTCATCCAGATAGGAACTCTCCCACACGGGGTAGTTTGCTGAAGGCCTCTGTAACTGACCCTGTTGAACATTAAAAATGGCACTCCATCTGCATTTCAGTTCACTCCATCTCAGGATTCCAACACCTTATTTTGCTGCATGTGTAGACAAGGTAATATTTATCTGGAATTAAGTTCTGTGAAGTTCAATGGAGTTTACTTTCAAGGAAGTGACCCTAGGCCCACAGCCTCCAAAAGGTCTGTGGAATGAAACATGTATTTCATAGCAAGTTAGTTACCAAACAACGTCTGTACATACCTGTACAATAGGCAAGGACGAAAACAGTTCCATAGGAGATACTGGCTTGACAATTTCCTAGGCAGAAACCCAAACACGTTCAGGAGATTTAATACATCATGAAAAAACTAAGCAGCTATATTTAACAGCACCATGTAGTAAAATAAAAATATATTTATACACTATGTTAAATAGACAGAAAAAGTAGTTTAGGCCTAAATTACAGGCTTCTAATTAAAGGTTACCCGAGGCTTCATTGCAAAGAGACCTTAAGTGTGTTTAATCTGTTTTTTGTTTCCAGCACCTTATTTATGTAAATATGCTATTAGACAATATTTGGGCTTGTACAGACAACATATTTTCAGAGTCATAGAAACTCCTGTATCCTCACTGTGTGTGTTGCAGCAATTACAATACTATTACTGGAATGGAGCTAATACCACAAAAAGGCTACAGAGAAAATGACTTTTATTCCCCACAAGACAATAATCTATACAAGCCTCTTCATTAGCCTTATAAATGAAGTCTTACCTTTTTTCCTTCTTCATAGTCAACAACATAATTGATTGCTACAGTTGAATAACCAACTAGAAAAATTAAACAGATATATTATTCAATGCATATTTTAAAAACAAATCCCAGAGCATTTTAATGTCATAGAACTTTCACGTTCAGAGACAGTATACCATTGAATTCCAGGTGCTGACAACAAATAGCAGAAGACTGTTGCCATATTTATGGATGCCCCCAAGACATCTGGTTGGTGCTGGTGTAAAAAGAATGCTAGTTTGGTCCATTCCAGTAGTTTCAGAGGGTTGGGTCTTATAATATTTTCTGTGTATTTGACTACCATTGACTACCATTTGTCTTTTCATGCTCTGAACTGCGACATACAGTTTCTGCATACAATACAAACTAATTTGAGAGAAAAGCATCAAACCTGTGCCAAGCTCCTCATTGGATATGAAAAGTCTTATGGCTTCTTTACCAAACTGCACATAATTTTAATTTCAGTTCTCAATGGAAATAAAGTTACTTGACATGCTTAAAGTACATAATTTATTTTTTGCAAATCAATATTGCCTAAAACCAAGTTGAAAGAGCCCTTAAAATATTCATTTTTGTATATGCACACAATAACCACTCATGCCTAGTAAAATGTGTCAGTCTAGCTTGCCACAGAAATCAATGTCAATAACGAAGGAATGTTTCTTGTTTTTGTTTGGAGCTGTTTCCTCAAACTCACTTAAAATTATTCTGCAGACAATGAGCTCCTAGTCTAGCCTGCAGTGATTCGCTTCTGTCCTTCATATATAGTTTGTCTATGAAAACTCACTACCATGTACAGTATTTATTCTTTGTTTAAATAGACTGGACACCATAAGGATCATTTAAGGCTACCATATTTATCTAAATACAAGATGACTGAATTTAAGACGAGCCCCTTTAAAAGAAATAGAGCAGGGTTTCTTAACCTTGGGCCCCCAGATGTTGTTGGACTACAGCTCCCATCATCCCCAGACATGGCCTTTGTGGCTGAGGATGATGGGAGTTGTAGTCCAACAACATCTGAGGGCCCAAGGTTAAGAAACCCTGAAATAGAGGTTAAATACAGGTTATTCCTATATTTACTCAAAAGGAAGAGGACTCTGAATTTAAGACATCACCATAGTGAATCACCCTCTAACATGAACTGTTTAAAGAATCCAATGCAATGGCAATGTTCCTCAGAACGTGTGCAGGGTGATGCTCATTCTGAGCAAATTAAGAAAATTATTATTATTATTATTATTATTATTATTACATTTATATCCTGCTCTTCCTCCAAGGAGCCCAGAGTGGTTTACTACATACTTGAGTTTCTCTTTTACAACAACCCTGTGAAGTAGGCTAGGCTGATAGAGAAGTGACTTGCCCACAGTCACCCAGCTAGTTTCATGGCTGAATGGAGATGTGAACTCGGGTCAGCACTCTAACCACTACACCACGAAAATGAAAATCTGGCCAAGCCAGACTGGCTGTTAACACAGCAACACTTATTTATGGAGTACTTTGTTCCAAGCGCTTCACTTCTATGATTTCAGCAATCCATGCAACCATCCCATCAGGTATGCCTATCACTATGTCACTAGCCTCACATCGCAGCTCAGAGGCTGAGAAAAGACAGTAGTGGCTTGCCACAGTCTTTCCAGTGAGTTTACAATTCCTAAATCGCTCTGTAAGCCATTCTTCTCCCCGACCCCTGGCCCCTTCTTGTCTCATCCATAAAGTACAGGTAGGGCCACTTAATGCGACTATTTTTACTGGAAGCCACTTTGATAGTTTATTCTAATCGACACGCAGGACCCTGGTATTAGATTAAGCGAATTAATCGTCACTAGAAGGAATCTAGGAATTATTGGCTAGGGTAGGCTTGGCTTCCAAATCCTGCGGTGGGGATAGGCTGGAAGCACCACTAGCCTCTCTCCTCCTCCCAGGCAGCTCAGACTTAAAACATTCGCCTCTCTCGGTGCTTTGCACGCTGCCCAAGACGCCGCTCGCAACTTACGGTGCGCTGCAGTTTCCACCAACTTCTGCAGCGACTCCCTTTCCGATAAGTGGGGAATGTTCAGATCCACAAACTCAGCCATGTTGTATCCGCGCGTGGTGAAAAGAAAAACCGGGGACTGGGAGGAGAGAGTTTACGTCGTTACGTCCTGCTGCATGCTGGGTGTTGTAGTTTTCTTCAACACGGAAGTTCAGCTTCTGGCTTCGTTCTTCCACAGGGAGCGCGAGCGAGGTTGTTGAAAGCCTCCCTGTAAACCCGAAGGTGTGGCTCAGAAGCCGCACAAGCGGTGCTTAGAGCTAGATTTGAGATTTAAAAAAATGCAAAGTTCCTGATACATTGGTATGTGTGCGTAAGGAAACGGCTTCTCCCCAATGGTTCCTGTTGTTGGGCTTTAGCTGCACTGCAGGATTGCCTAGAGGCAATGCACGAATAACAGGAGAGGTGGGGAGTCACTGTCAGCGAGAGTTAAGACCCTTGGGGGCGGGGGTTGATCCGCCCTCCCAAGCTAATGTTAGAAGTCTACAGGGGGGTCATGAATTGGCTAAATGAAGGAGCGGGGGAAGTGGGGGTACATTTGTGGATTTCATTACCTCCCCCCACCCCTTAAGTTGGCCTCTGTTTAGGAAGTCAAAGCAATATCTCGTCCTCTTCATTTTAAAATTTAACATAGATTCTGTACATTATGATTTGGAAACAGCTCTGAGGAACTCTGGGTTGCTTGGAGGCTAGTCAGGAGTTTCTCCATGATGAAAACTGTTGGAAGATGGAGTTCTTCCAGTGCATCGACCTTTCGCACCAACTATCCTAATGACCACTAGGGGCATTGGGAGGTAGTTAGTGAGGGTCCCCTTACCTGTCCCTGCTTTGCCTCTACTCTATGACCCCTACCTTGACTCCTCAGGTATTTCCTGTAGCAAATCAGTTCTACTTCCTTTCTCCTTGGAGAACATATGGGAGCATCTCTCTCCCCCCCCACTCCTATTCACTATGTGGCTCATTGGATAGGTCTTTCCTATCGCAAATGTACTTAACCTAATAAATCTTATTTACTTTATACTGCACTACAATCTCCATGCTTGCTCTTGACTAACTGCAACAATAAGGCTCTGCACTACTTCGTCACTGGGGTGGGCAGCTTCCTCTTGATGCTTTGCTAAACATCAGTAATATTGGAGAAGCTTTTCTTTGCAAACAGCAAGGCTCCAGAATGCCAGGAAAAATGATCGAATATAGATATGCAACTCGAGGGAACATGTGTGCTATGTACGAGCTTGTGCATAAAACACAGTGGGGCTGTTGTTCACACAACCTCGGTGGCGGGAGGCAGGGTTCAACCTACTTTGCCCCAGAAGACATTTTGCAGCCCAGGCAGTGCACAAGCAATGCGCCCACACGACCAGCGCTGCCAGGAACAGCACAGATTACTCTCCGCACTGCCCCTGGCTGCACTGGTAAACAGAGGCCGGGACTTCTTGTCCCGGCCTCTGTGTATTCCACAGTGCACTGCCTGCCAAGTGCACTGGGGGGATTCCTGCAGGGGATGGGCGCTCGGCGCCTGTCTGTGTCAGTGCGAGCTGTAAGCAGCTCATGCTGACACATGATCCCGGGGCCCCATTTCTGCCCTTTACCTCAGCTAAGAGCAGGGCTGCAGCACTGGGATCCGCACAGATCCCAGTGCTTCTCACAAGCGGCCAAGCCCAGGCTTGGCTGATTGTGAGAACAGCCTCTGGCTGCTGACATCCTGACAATATTATTTAATGTAGGTCTTAGTCCTTTAGAGTAATTCCTGAGTCTGGATCAGTGTTCCCATTAAGGCGTGCACATGTGTACGTGCACACAAGTTGTTGGGGGTTTTTTTAATGTCTGCTCAGTTAATTTTAGATCCCACTTATGTTGAATCAGGAAGGTCCTATTCCAAATGCATGTGTGAACACAATGCCTTGATACTGACACCAGAACAAAACTCATTCTGCACACGGATGAAAAAAAATTAGAGGGAACACTGGTCTGAATGTAAGCCAGTGAAGTGACTTCTCTGACTGGGTCCCGAGACAGTCTTTGGAAATCACTTTTGTACTGAGAAACATTTAAAACAGTTTAAATGGTTTTCTGTCAACAGTTTAGAACAAGTTTTATGGGAATCAGTAACATCTGGCACTCCAGCCAATGTCACACAAGGAGGAGAGCTGGCCTTGTGGTAGCAAGCATGAATTGTCCCCTTTGCTAAGCAGGGTCTGCCCTGGTTTGCATTTGAATAGCTGCATGTGGGCACTGTAGGATATTCCCCTTATGGGCTGGAGCCACACTGGGAAGAGCCTCCACATGCTTGCATGCAGAAGGTTCCAGGTTCCCTCCCTGGCATCTCCAGATAGGGCTGAGAGATACTCTTACTCCTGCCTGCAACCTTGGAGAAGCTGCTGCCAGTCTTTGTAGACAATACTGAGCTAGATGGACCAGTGGTCTAACTCAGTAGCTCAGCTTTTTATGTTCCTGATTGTTCCTTATTTATTTATTATTTCTCTGTGTAAACCAACCTGAGCCATTTTTGGAAGGGCAGTATAGAAATCATCATCATCATCATCATCATCATCATCATTATTATTATTATTAGTTGACCATATGTCATTTTAGAAGTGCAACTGTCTCAGCATTTCAAAATTGGGACTTTTCGGTTGTGTCTCCTTTGCTGGAATTAACTTCCCTTCTTTGCCCTAATCCTGAGCTTCAGAGGCATCTTTCTAATTCCCCCTTATGACCTGGCCACATTCCTTATCTGTGTCAGGGGTGTGGGGGGAGATATAGCAGCAGCTGTCCTCATCTTTTTGTTGCTGCAGCCCATGCAAAAAACCCACAGATGGTGCCTTTGCCTTTGGGAAGATCAGACAACTTGTTTCCCTGGAATATTTTCTTGATAATGATTAAGAGTGATTTTTCAATGCAGAAAACTTTCTCCCCTTAAAACCCAGATGCAACAGGCTTCATTCCTGCACTGTACACAGACTCTTGCCTCTTATTCAACACAAGAGCTTCTTTGGTAGTTTGCAGGGCAGTGGTATCTTTACCATTGATGGCTCCTCTAGTATATTGATAGCCAGGATGTTCAAATGTTGGCCTGCAGCCTGAATGATCTGGGTTCAAATCCCAGCGTAGCCATAGATTCACTAACTGAGAGATTCTGAATGTATCTCCTTCGTTCTGCATCCGTAAAACAGGACTTATAACAACCTAACTTACAAGGGTGTTGTGAAGATTAATAAGATAAAATATTTTTCAAGGAACAGCTGTGTCTTAGCCTTGATACTTATTCTCAGAGTCAAGGTCCAACTACACAATAATAATGTGAAGAGAGTATGCCTTGAAGCATGTGCAGAGGGCCTTTCCTCTGAATCTACATGAAGCCATTGGTAGTGGTTATGTATGAGAGTTTGATGCCTGCCCTTTTCCTGAAGACCCATGAGGTAGTGGGGTCTCTGAATGGATGTCTGGAGGGCAAGTTCTAATGAACTGAAACTCAGTACGGATAGGACAGATTTGTTGACCATGAGTAGATCATGGGTTCAGCATTAGGCCTTTCTTGTATGGGATCAACACCCTAACTTAGATCCAAAATATCTTGGATATTTTGAAACATTTTCATGATTAGCTTTCCCTGAAAATAGTAATTATTATAGCAGCATTTCCTACTGAGGCAATGTATCTGAAGTGCCTTAACCTCTCATTCATATATATATATATATATATATATATATATATATATATATATATACACACACATACATACTATTTTCTTGGCCACCAGAGGGATTTTTAGCTTGCCTCCTAACACTCTTGAATGCTACAAGAGTGCTGTACAGATTAAGAAAGCATTTTAAGTTCTAGCCAATTTTCCAATTTCAAGGTAGCTGAACAGCCAGTTTCTCCTTCTAATCCTACATTAGTCATATAGTCAACACTGTGAAATTTGCCATTCAGACAGCTGTAAATTAATTGTTTGGCAGATATTATACATTTTAAGAACCAAAGCTCAAAATAGTAGTTAGAACTCAACTTGATTTCCTTAGAGACCATATTCTAGATGCTTATGAGAGCTGTAGACAAATAGCTTATTCCTGCTTTTTTAGTTTATACCCCAAGTTTGGAAGCTGAAAGAATATCCATGTGAGGAAAGAGAATAGGATTTGAGCCTCCTTTGGTTTTAACCAGAAGGGAGTTACAGCCTGGTTCATTCCCTCACCAGAGAGTGTTACAGAGTTCCTTCTTTCCTTTGCTTTTCATAAGCAGCTTTCCAGTGATGGTACTTCCTGCCTTTCTTGCTTTTCCCATGAGTAGACCAAGGAATTGTTCACAAAGAGCTTGTTAATGAAACTGCCTTGAGGATGATTGGCCTGCACCCCCAAGTTTGGGTGAATGTGGGGAATTTAGTTCAAAAGGGGAGCTAAGTTCCAGTCAGCCTTAATTTGTGCAAGCGTATGAACTCAAGAAAACTGGCTTGAGAGAGAGGTTTGAATTAAATCAAAAAGGAGTTTATTTAAAGCAAATAGTAATAATAAGGCTAAATAAAGTAGAAGCAATGCAAATATGTTTAAAATAGACTATTGTAAGGCACATTTAGCTTTAAGTTCTGAATTATGTGTAAATTCCCAGGTGGGTTAGAGAGGTACTTTAAGACAGAGGGGCGAGATTTCAGAAGTAAGAGAAAGGGATGAAGAAGCTGGGCAAGAGGCTATATCACCTGTCCTGGAGAGGCGAGCACCAAGGTAGTCTGCTGGATTCTCTTGTGGCAGTCTGCTGGGGTCCAGAGTGAGAGGCACTGAGATGATTCACAGTGGGAGTCCCTGTAATACACATGAGGAAGCACACTGGGTCATGGAATTAGGGATACTTATATCCCAAAATGTGCTTTGAGGGTGCTTGTCTTTTGTCCTGCTCTGCTGAACAGGGGAGCCCAGACAACCCTTTTTTGGAATGCATTGTATCTTAGTCCTTCCTGGATAGGAATGTGTGTGAATCACCTATGGCATTCAAGGCTGATTTTGAGGACAACTGGAGCATGCAGGTGCATTTTAATTTTATTTATTTTATTTTATTTTTTACATTTATATCCCTCCTCCAAGGAGCCCAGAATGGTGTACTACATACTTAAGTTTGTCATCACAACAACCCTGTGAAGTAGGTTAGGCTGAGAGAGAAGTGATTGGCCCAGAGTTACCCAGCAAGTATCATGGCTGAATGGGGATTTGAACTACACCACGCTGGCTCATTATTTAACGAATGAATATATTAAAGAAACAATATTTAAAGAATATATTTAAATAACATCATGTGCTTGGAAGGGCTTCCCAATAATTCTATCAAGAGTTTCGATGGGCACCTCTTCAAAGTTACATCACTAACTCATCCCTATTGTAATGGAGGCTGCAGATAAGAAACTTGTCTTATCTGTCTTTTCTCCCTGGCCTAATGGCCAGGTATTATCTCTCTTTGCGAGAGGAAGAGGGGAGTTTAGATTTCACTCCAAGGCTGAAATGATCTTAGATGCCAGACACTTGCAGTAGCTAGCCCTGGGAGTCTGCTTAGCTGGGCACCCCTCATAAAGCATGTGAAACTAACCCCCTTTCCAATTTGTGGGGCTTGTAGTCAAATCTAGGGGCGAACAGTCCACTGCCAACTAAGTGACTTGTCCCCATGTATAACATAGACTGGGAGCTCACATTGCAGTGCAGCTCCTGAGCATAGCAACATTGCAATCTCCAAGCTTGGAGATGCAGTTGCAACCAGGGAGGCTTCTGCGAGTGGGCAGAATAAGCTTAGCTGGTAACAAGCCTCCCTGCTTCAGTATGAAGGAAACCAGCTACATTCCTGAGGTACTTCTCTGCACTCAGCCTTCCCTTTTTCTCCGCTAGTCTTTTCATAGACCCTTTCCCCATATGTGGAGGGTTTGGTAAGTTGGGGGTGTCCCTTGAACCCCCACACAGCTCACATGGTATTTCCTTGTCACAAGTTATCATTTCACTATCCATTTTTGAGTGGTCTAATGACTGAATAGAACAAACTGTGGGTGAATGACCAATTTTGCTATAGCTCTTCAAGTGTCTTGGAAGAGAAGCCAAGAGCATGTCTCCATTCCCAAGCCCCTTTTGACATTTCCTTTCCTGCTTCCTCAAAGATGACCTTACCTTTGGCAACAGATTTGAGGCAATGTTAAGGATGGCAAACTGTCACCCTTAAAAGGGAAATGGGGGAAGGGGGGGCATGGATTTTAAGAGCTGGGGCACATGAGAAAGCACCAGTAAATAGCACCAAGGGTATGCATGGAGGAGGTTTTCTAGAGTAGGTACTTCAGGCCAGTGCTGCTATCATTACTATTATTATTATTATTATTATTATTATTATTATTATTATTACCCTGCCCCTTCAGTACATTACTGCTAGGGGTGGCTTACAACATGAATAATTAATTGTCCAATTAAAAAATAGATACAATATAGGGTTTAAAAAATATTCAGGTTAAAAAAGTAAAAAAAGAGAGGCTAAAACCACAATTAAAATAAGTTTTAAAACAGAAATTAAAAGTTATCATTAAAAGTTTAAAGATAAACACTAAGAAATCTACTAGATAAAAGCAGAGGATAAGATATTAAAAAGCCTCTCTAAAAAGATACATTTTCAGTTGTTTCTTAAAAACACTATAGAAGGGAGCATGGTGAAGCTCTTCTGGGTGGGTGTTCCAGTGCTGAGGGGCCACAACTGAAAAGGCCCTCTCTCTAGTCCTTGCCACCCGGATCTCCATTAGTGATGGGGCCCTGAGCACATAGGCAAAACTAGGGGGTGGGGCAGCCAGGGCACATGCCCTAGGTGCCACTGGGGGGGCGCCAGTGCCATGCTGCCCCCCACCCCCTCCCCAATTCACAGATTTTTTTTTAATTAAACAATTTTTTTACCTGTAGCCCCTTCGGGGGGCTTCCTAAGGGCTGGTTTTTTGTTTTTTGTTTACAAAGGTTCCCCCTCCCCCCACCGGCCTCTTAGATCACTGCCGCAGCTTGTCTCGGACTCATTTTCAGGCCTGTTTGGGCTTACAAAGATCAGTGTCATGGCCATTTTGGAGGTCGCTGCACATGTTCAAAATGCCTCTGTGAGGCCTGGCAAGGCATAGGACCTCGCAGGGACCATTTGAGCATGTGTGGTGGCCATTTTTTAATTTTTTTAAAGGCTGCTGAAAACAAAAATGGCCACCACACATGCTCAAATGACCTCTGCAAGACCCAAGCATAGAATTTTCCCTGATCTAGGGAGTCAGAAGAATGCAAAGTTGTTGGCAAGGGACCCGAGCATTTAAAAAACAGATATAAATGGTACAAAAGTAAGTGGACAAAACATCCCTTAAAAAGACAATGTTGATTTAATACCTTGTAAGCTGGCAAAACTGAAGGGTGGCGGGGTGGGGGGGAGAGGCAGGGAATAAAATAGAAAGATTCACTCGCATGCTGTTTAATTCTCTATACAGAGCTCTGTCATTATCTGAACATTTGTCAAGTGATCTGATTATAAGGTTTGTGGGATTTCAAACTTGGAAAGAGCCTGCCTCTAACTTGTGTGGTGCTTTAAAAAAAACCAAAAAAAACCCTGAATATCACACTGTTTTGCTGTTCTGTGGCTAGTTGCAACTTCCACCTTCTTCCTGATCAGGCTGCTGGATCCAAGCCTATTGTAAGCTGCTGGATAATTTCAGATTGTTTGGGGCCCCTAAAATTTCCCATTGCAGCCATCTCCCTTTAAGACAAAAGCTGCTTGGACAGAAAAAACCCATCCCTGAATTTCTTGGAGGCAGCAACCTGTAGTGAACTGTGCTGAGGTGGCAGAGCATTTGCTAAAGAGAACTTTCACTGCTTAGCTCTATGGAGGCATGTCCAGCACATGTATGTGCTGCGTTTCCTTAGGAAGGCGACTGGCACATATGTGCCACTTGTGTGGCTGTATATGTGTGTGTGTGTTGCTTACAACATGTTTCTCCTGAAAGTGTCTGAACTTGTATTTTTGAGCTGATATTATGGTAAAGTTATCTGAAAGATGGGTATCAGATGTTTGGACAGGGGTGCAATTTCAGTGCTTGCCCTAGGCGCTATTTTCCCTAGATACGGCTCTGCCTGAGCAGGGCCTGTGATGCTGAGCAGAGGGCCCTGGCAGGTTAATATGGGTGAATCCATGAGCTAGGCTGGACATGATTACCACATCATCACCACCTTTTGCCAGATGTATGTGTAGTATTCAATCAGAAAGGTATACCTTGTTCAAACAAAGGAACTGATATGCCTGGTGGCACCCCTGTACCCCATATTTCTCTTGACATCCAATTTTCCTCCTTGTTCCTAGGACCTGACTCCTAGTCAGTGGGGAATGCAATTAGACATTCAGATTTGGGTGCATTCCTGACATCTTAGATAACAATAGAATTGCAATGGGTCAGGAGAGGACCACTTTAGTCCTCTAAAATGGAAGTCCTCTAAACCTGCCAGCAGGAATGGGCTAGCTGAACAAAAGACTAGAAAATGACTAGGTAAACATATCAAGACAAAATGGTCCCCCCACTCTCCACTTCAGCCTTGGAGAGTTTTAATGTGCAGGCAGCTAGAGAAACAGCATCAGCAGCTTAAGATCTTTGAGCTCTTATTGATAAGAGCATCAGAAACAGCTTCAATGAGTCATGCTAGAGAATCACTGCCCCATTATCACAAAGTACCCTGCAGGAAGAAACCTTTGTCTTTTGGAACACCTGTATGAAGGATCCTCATGATCCCTCATCAAATCTTTTGTTTAGAGCAATTAAGGATGGTTGTGGGGATGGACTTACACCTAGGCACACCCCAAAGCCAACATTTTACTATAAGTGGAGCAGATAACTGCCCCAAATAAGCTGAATCATTAACATAGTCCTACAAGCATGAGTTCAGGCAGAAATGTTTTCAGATCCTTATTTTTTCAGAAAATAAGGGTGTGTATGCCAAAAACCCAATGTGGTGGCTAATAATAAACATATAAAATATGGGATATAAAATATGTAATGTACAATGTAAAAAAATCATCAGAATCATTCACATTGTGATACAAACCTGAGATTTGGCAGAAATGTTGTAATATGTTTATGGTTTTTGAAAGTAACCTTAGGCACCCAAAAAATCCCATGCACTTTACCGCACACACCCAAGCTCTTATTGTAAAGATGATACACAAGTACCACTTACAATAACTTCAGAATGCAAAGAAGGTTTCTGGACTCCCTTATACTTTCACCAATATCAGACAAGCTTACTTTCCAAAGAGTACACCAACTCCTCCTAAAATGGTATCTTTAGGATACCACTAAGTGTTACCTTCCCATCACTCTTAAGGGACATCCTACATATGGAGACAGAATGGCTAGAGAAGATAAATCTTGTGGAAGAGGTGGACAGTGTTGCCTGCATCACCTGGTCAGCCCACCATGCAGCACAGAGAAGTGAACACTTTGAAATCAGCATCACATCACTACTTCCTATTAGGGGTGTGTGTGGACCATTTCCCACAGTTCGGTTGAACCAGTTTTCCATGGTTTGGTTTCCCACTGGCTGTTTTCTGCAGTTCGATATGTGAACTGGTTCGGTCAAACCGCCCACCCAGCTGGCCGATTCAACCGAAACAGCTCAAACCCGTTTGACCGTTAGAGTGGTTACTTGTCTGTAAAATGTTGCTTGTGATAAACAGGATAAAAAGTGTATGGTGGCCAGCGAGGGCTGGCCGTGCCGGGGGGCAGGGCAGCGATATTGAGGTACCTTTAAGAGTAAAAGAGAATGTGCTGGTAGTTTACCAGTCCAGTACTGCTCCTTGAGGCTGTAGCCACAGTAGCACTTCGCCCAGCTGCCCGGTGGTGACCCGGCTGCCAGCCCAGAACTCACTCACCTAGCCTCCATGCACGTGGAATCACACAAATGGCCTCTGTGCATGCATGGAGGCTAGATGAGTGAGTGCTGGGCTGGGCTGGGCTAGGCTGGCAGCTGTGCTGCTGTGGCGTTGCTGGGCTGCTGGGGGGAGCGCCACTGCAGTTTCAAGGATCGGTACCGGACTGGTAAGCTGCCAGCATGTTCTCTTTTGCTCTTAAAAGGGCCTCGCTCTCACTGCCATCCCCCACCCCTGGCGGGGCCATCTGCCTTCATTGGATGCCTTAAGCTTTTTATCCTCTTTATTACAAGCAACTTTTTACATACAAGTAGCTGTGCGAATTGGTCCACCACAAACTAGTCTGGATTTGGTTCACTCTCGGACTGGTCTGCCTTTCCTGAAGGCCAATCCAGTTCGCAATTGAACCAGTTCGGTTCACAATGGACCGGTTTGCTATTAAACCATTCATGCACACCCCTACTTCCTATGCTATGTGAGTAAGCCCATTCAGTAGCTACCCTAAAACATGTTTTGAACAAGATACAGGAGACAGATGAACTCTTAGACCCAGGGCAAGCTCCCATCATGGCTGCTGACCAGCCACTCTTTGCTATTGACAAACATGAATCATTGCCACTGGATTTGTTTGTCAATAGCAATGAACAGAATCCTATGGTGAGGACAAGTTTGTCATAATGTTTGAAGGGTTATATACTGAAATGGCTGCAGAGATCAATTGGAGATTTTCTGCAAGATAGTGGTTGGGTTGCAGCCCTTGGTGAAGCAGGCATAGCATTGTCTGGTACTGCAGATTTGATTTTGAAAGCCTCAAGCATAGCAAAAACACAACAAGCACATCAGGGGACTTTCCAGATTGCATGCTACCACAGTGTCGCAACGTATCCCTTAAGTGTCCTTCCGTACTGCCTGTGTCCTGACATCGCAGCCCCTGCGCTGTAAGCAAGGTGCTGTTCACATTTCCGATGCCTTCTTTCATTTTTTATTGCTGAGTTACAGCCCTATAATGTCACATCTGCATTGCAAAAAAAGAAAAGAAAGAAAGAACGAAAAGGCTGTATTTGCCCGTTGTAGGAGGCAACGGATTTCAACTTGGACTTTCATGCACAGCAGGTTTTACCACGAGCTTACAGGGAGGCTTTACTTTGAACTCGAAGTTGTCTCAAAAAACCGCTACAAATAGGGGATTTTTTTTACCCCAGATATAAATCAGGCTACACTCTAATGTGCATTGAAAAACCCAAATTGTGTGTGAACTGCTCCCTGAAGACCTCCAGGGTACATCTAGCCGATATGTGAATGTACCCCCTCCATTCCAGAGGAGATGCGAATTAGAGGGTTTCAAAAGCCCCGTGTGAAAAACTTCATGCGGTTTTAAATCAGCACCACAAAACATCACAGTTTACACCACTCTTTGCGGTGTAAAGCTCGCTATCTGAAAACCACCCAGATCATAGCATGCAGTTTGTATAAACTGCTGAACACAGCATGTAGACATTATTGTACTGAAGGAACAGACCTTTCCAAAGGCTATATTATGGCCTTTGAAACAAAGTGTGAGAAGCGTAAACTTGAAAGTCCAAAATTTCGGTTCTGGTATCTAAGACTTTGGATGGAACTGACCATCCTCACCTGTCTTCCATCATTTAGACAAATTTTGTTCTGTACTGTGAAGTATTATCTGAATTGATACCTTTTTTTTTTTTTTTTTTGCTAACAACAATGCCAACTATTCCTGTTGGCTCCCCATGCACTTCAGAGATATGTTGTCATTGAGAAGCTTACACCTACAGGGAGCTGAGCAATTTCACAAAGGCAACTTTGTGGTTCACAAATTGGAGAGAGAATTCTCAGCTCTGCCATTTGATCAAACAAACGAGCAGGCATATAAAGTTATTAAGGGTGATGATGGAGAAGCAATTGGGATTACTGAGCATCCATCAGCAATTAGGTGGTGGATGATTGTTGGACCTGAGATGAGCTATCTAGTGAATGAATATGAAACTGTTTCAGGTATCAACGATTTAAGGAAAAGCAGCAGTCACCACGAACAGTGTGGACGAGCTCAACAAGTATATAGAATGTGCAAGCTCACCAATGTGATACTGGAAATGGGGCAAACTTGAATAATCAACAGTCCTACTTGTTCTCCACACCAGAGATATTGTAGATTGCAGTTGTGCTGACATGATTTTTACACACTATGACAGAGGTAGAGAACAGTTCAAATCATTCATGGTAGGACTAGTCAATGAAGATGGAAACTTCTGTCAAACTATTAAGAAAAACATGTTGTGTTTCTTCAGACAGCAGCTTGTTGCACCACAGGCTGCAATGAAGGCAGATTGCAACCTTTTCTCACAACTTTATCTCTTGTCAGAACAGACATTTGGATTTGCAAGAATTTTTTCAGTATGAAAACCAATCATTTCCAGGCACACTCAGTGAGAAATCTCAACTGATCGAAATCTTTGAAGCAGATATAACAGTGTTGCAGGAAGAAACATGAAAACATATGACAAGTCCTGCTGAATCAGGCCCAAGGCCCATCTAACCCAACATCCTAGTTCACACAGTGGCCCACCAGATGCCTCTGGGAAGCCCACAGAGGGATATAAAATGTAATCATCATCATCATCATCAACCCATGGAATTCTCTGCCACAAGATGTGGTGACAGCCAACAACCTGGATAGCTTTAAGAGAGGTTTAAATAAATTCATGGAGGAGATGTCTATCAATGGCTACTAGTTTGAAGGCTATAGGCCACCTCCAGCCTCAGAGGCAAGATGCTTCTAAATACCATTTGCAGGGGAGTAGCAGTAGGAGAGAGGGCATGCCCATGTTGGCTGTCACCACATCTTGTGGCAGAGAATTCCATGGGTTGATGATGATGATGATTACATTTTATATCCCACTCTTCCTCCAAGGAGCCCAGAGTGGTGTACTACATACTTGAGTTTCTCCTCACAACAACCCTGTGAAGTAGGTTAGGCTGAGAGAGAAGTGACTGGCCCAGAGTCACCCAGCAAGTCTCATGGCTGAATGGGGATTTGAACTCGGGTCTCCCCAGTCCTAGTCCAGCACTCTAACCACTACACCACGCTGGCTCATACATTTCATACATTGTGTGAAAAAGTACTTCCCTTTGTCAGTCCTAAATTTCTTGGCAATCAGTTTCATGGGATGACCCTTGGTTCTAGTGTTATGTGAGAGGGAGAAAATTTTCTATCAACTTTCTCCACATCATGCATGATTTTATAGACCTCTATCATGTCTCCCCTTTAGTCATCTTTTTTTCTAAAATAGAAAGCCCCAAGTGTTGTAGCCTTGCCTTGAAAAGAAGGTGCTCTAGCCCCCTGATCATCTTGGTTGCCCTCTTCTGCATGTTTTTCAGTTCTACAATGTCCTTCTTAAGATATGGTGACCAGAACTGCATGCACTACACCAAATGTGGCCGCACCATAGTTTTGTATAAGGGCATTGTAATATTAACAGTTTTATTATCAAATCCGTTCCTAATTATTTCAAGCATGGAATTGGCCTTTTTCACAGCTGCTGCACATTGAGTTGACACTTTCAATGAGCTGCCCACCATGACCCCAAGATCCCTTTCCTGGTCAGTTGCTGACAGCTCAGACCCCCATCAGCGTATATGTGAAGTTGGGGTTTTTTGCCCCTATTTGCATCACTTTAGACTTGTTAACACTGAACCACATTTGCTATCTTGTAGCCCACTACTCTGTTTGGAGTGATCCTTTTGGAGCTCTTTGCAATTTCTTTTGGATTTCACTACCCTAAATAGTTTGGTATCATCTGCTAATTTGGCAGCCTCTCTGCTTACCCTAACTTCTAGATCATTTATGAACAAATTAAAGAGCACTGGTCCCAGTACTGATCCGTGGGGGACCCCACTTCTTACTTCCCTCTTAGAGAACTGTCCATTTATTCTTACCCTCTGTTTCCTGTCCTTCAACCAGTTACCAATCCACAGATGAACCTGTACTTATCCCATGACTGCTATGTTTTCTCAAGAGTCTCTGATGAGGAACTTTGTTGAAAGCTTTTTGAAAGTCCAGGTATACTACTGTATCAAATGGATCACCTTTATCAGCAGATATCATAGTAAATGGGTCAGCACTGGTGAATATCCTACCACCATGGACAACAGGTATTACTTTTGATAGATATGCAAAGGATGAATTTCTTCCTAAAATGCAGGCATACCACAGAAAGTACAAAAGCAACAAGAATGAGCTTTTCCGCTTTTTAGCAGACAAGATAGCAGGACTCAGCACAGACAAAACAATTATTGTAACAAATGGAGAAAACGTCTTAAGTAACCAAAATATCTGCCAAGATAATTTGGCTCCTTGCTCACATGAAGAACTGACACTTATATATTTGTCCATGCCAAAAATGTAGTAACATTGGGTTGCAAGGATGTTTTAATCAAAGCAAATGACACAGACATCATTGTCATTGCCATATCAGTTCTGCCATCACTGAAGGAGCTTGGCCTTCAGACCATGTTTCTGACATGAGTTTCTTTTGGGAGGGATGCAGAATACCAATGGATTCCTGTCCACAAAACCATGGGCTCACTAGTAGGAATGTGCAAGAAATACAGTTTGGATGCCGAATCGCAGCACATCCCTTTAAGGTTGAGGAATTACACATCCTCGTTAACACGAAGGAGAGCAGGTCCATATCTGCTCCTCCTCCGCTCGCCACCACTTCCTTAATTGTGCTCCCCACCACGAGCTAACATTGTGCACCGGCAGTGCTCTCCCCCAGCTTCCCCTGCATGACGCTGGCATGCACATGGCCTCCGCACATGTGTGATGGCATTTGCAAGGTCAGCATGGTTTCTGAGCACACAAATGGCCTCTGTGCATGCGTGGAGGCCATGTGTTTGCTGGTGTCCCACAGGGGCAGCTGGGGGATAGTGCCGCTGACGTACAATGATAGCTGGGTGGGGGGCATGATTAAGAAAGTGGTGGCAAGCAGCAGAGTATGGACCTGCTGCTGTCCTCTACATTAAAGGGGATGTGTAATCCCTCCATGTTAAAGGGATGTGTTGCAATTCAGTGTCTGAATCATGTTCCGTGCACATCCCTAGTCACTAGGACCTGAAAAAATTAGTGAACTACCCCTTCTTCCATGCATTCACTGGGTGTGATACTATATCACATTTTGTGGCAAAGACAAGAAGTCTGCATAGCATGCATGGAATATATTTGATGATGTGCCCAGTGTGTTTACAAAACTGAGTCTGTGCCCTAAAGTGACTGAAGACCAACATCTCCACATCTTGGAGAGGTTTGTGGTAATCATGTATGACAGAGGTAGCATAGGTATGCATGTGAATGATGCAAGACTTGAACGTTTTGAACTGAAAAAAAAATCCTATTTTGATATTTCGCCAACCAAGGACGTCCTCTTACTGCACTCAAAGCAGGCTGCACATCAGGCAGGAATAGTATGGGGCCAAACAACGGTGTGCAAACCAAACATAGCAAGTCCTGCTGAATGGGGATAGACAAAACAGCAAGATACATGAAAATCCTTTGGACAACACTTCCATCTTTCATAGAATGTTGCAAGGAACTAACCAAATGTGCCTGCAAATCTGACTGCAAAGGAAAGTGTAAATGTTTCAAAAGTGGTCTCAACTGTACTGGACTGTGCAGCTGCACATGTCTGGATTAGAAAGCTATCCAATGTCTTTCCTTTATTTCATGAAACCATTACGTTTTCCTCCACACACACTATTTCTGTACTTACTTGGCAAAGAGGCACCTTTTAATGTGGTGAGTCTCTTTATTTAGTAGGGGGAGAGTAACTGGCCCTATCCACCCTCAGCACAGTACCTCCAGTGACTGTTGCTGGTGTCTTATCTTAAATTTCTTTTTAGATTGTGAGCCCTTTGGGGACAGGGATCCATCTTATTCATTATTTCTCCATGTAAATCGCCCTGAGCCATTTTTGGAAGGGCGGTATAGAAACCAAATGAAATCAAATGTTCATAAGAACTAGCTAGGAAGTTGAACCATATAATTATATGTATTTATCATATTTCTATATCACCTGATATATACATCTCTAGGCGGTGTACACAATCCAGATTACAATATAAAAACAAAAAACAAATAATTAAACACTTTCACAGTGATATACTCAGAAAACCAGTTTCATACTGAGAGGTTTAAAACACACTATATGATAAGAACTTAATTAAAGGTTATCTCTGGAATTTCCTCTCTAGCCCCAACTGTTATCTCTGAGACTTCCTCTGCCGGAAGAGGGTTCTGTTGATTACCAAACTATTTTGCAGTTATTACTGTTTTGCACCAGAACCTCAAAATTTGAAGAACATAGCTATGTGCAGGCTTTTATGGAGCTTTGGAGAGAGGAGGATATGTTAAAAGCAAGCAGGCTACGGAAGACTTCTTTGATTGCCCTAGGGAAGACGTTCCCTGCAGCCCCACCACTAAGGAAACCTTCTCCATATGTGCACCCTTGCGAGTCTTATCCCTTCCCTGCACCCGTATATTCTCCACATGCAAGCACGTTGTCCCGGTCCAGACCCGGGGGGAGGGGATAGGTTTGGTTCAGGGGGGGAAACAGACAGGGTGGGGGAGGGCATAGGTTGTGGGCCGTGCAGTTTAGGGGATACGGGACACCGGGAGGGGGAGGGCATAGGTTTGGTTGATACTGGGAAACAGGAGCGGCATGATTTACTCTCCTCATCTCAGGCTTGCCACAAAATCTACCCCCTTCCCAAACCCCGGCTCAATATTCCCCAATAGCAACACATACTAGGGCTCAGACACAAAGCCTAGCCTTGCAATGCCCATTGCGGGAGCAAATAACGGCAGAAGGGGAGGTGGCTTTGATACATGTGCCTTTCACCTCAGCAGATTTATTAAATTGGAAAAATAACTACCCCACCCTTAGGGAAGATCCAACAAAAATGGCTGGATTATGGGACTCCATTTTTGAGACTCACAACCCCACATGGTCAGACATCAGAGAGATGTCTCGCAGTCTTCTAACAAGTGAGGAGAGGCGATTAGTGGAAGCCCGTGGCCACCAGTTGGCCCTTGAGGGGACTGATAAGAATGAGCTACAAGCTCAACTTCTGTTCCCATCAGAAAAGCCCGCATGGGATCACGGAACTAGAGGACAAGAAGCTTTAAAGAAATATTGGGACATTTATTTAGAGGCTCTAAAAACTTGTATTCCCAAACCAATTAATATGGCTAAAGTGCACCAAATTACACAAAAGCCTGAGGAAAACCCTGGCGAATTCCTGGAAAGATTGGAAAAAGCTTTTGGGCAATATACTCAAATAGATATTAGCAAGAATGAAGGGGAGTACATTCTTAAAATGGCTTTTGTAAGCCAAAGCGCCCCGGATATAAGAAAAAAATTGCAGAAGATAGAAGGTGGACTTACTCTCCCATTAGCACAATTAATGGAACAGCCAAGAATGACTGTGATTTCGCTTAGATGGGGGAGGAAAATGTATATCAATATGTACAAGGTATTGCTGCGTCTGTACATTCTCTCTCTGCCTTTATTAGTTTCTGCAACTGCACTAGCATTTCCAATCTATGAGAAACCCTTTTGCTTGTTTGTAAAAGAGGACAAAGGATGTATGGCTGCAGTTGTGACCCAATATTTGGGTCCAGCATCACGACCAGTAGCCTACCTTTCTGGAAAATTGGAAGGAAAAGGGATCACCATGTTTCTTCTTATTGCAGCTAAATATAAAAAGTGTAATTCCTGCATTCTAACCATTGTATGTGGGTCTTGGGGAGAATTGGAGCCTTTACCTATTGGAATTCATTGAACTTTTATCAAGAGATTTAAAGCATATTTCACCATTCATATTATATATATATATACGATAACTAGCTGCAGGAAATAGTTTAATACTGTGCCAAGTGTGTTATGTTTGTAACGTCTTTGTACATTCTCTTATGGGAAGCTTGGGTGAATTTGGTGGATGGAGTTGTTGTTTGGAAACACTTTCATGAGGAAGCAAAAGGGAGCTTTTATGCTCTGAAGATGGGTAATGCCTTGGTCATATACTGAATGATTCTTCTGTAAATGATTGTGCTTCTCTTAAAGTTGAAATAAGGCAAATTAACTCTATAGTAGAAAATTAGGAAGGGATTCTAAGGTCCCAATGTTGTAATTCAGCTGAACCCCTTTAAATTGTTCTCTTGTTTATTTTGGGTTTTTTTAATTGTCTTATTAGATGCCATTAGTCTGTTCAGTTATCGATAAAGTAATGAGAAAGAGGGGAACTGTAGCACCTTCCCAGTCCCACACCCACCTTTTGTACAGGAGGGGCTCTTAGATCCGCCCCCTACAGTTAACCTTGCTTAAGATTTTTTTATGTTATGAAGGGATGTCAGTAAATTGTGGGAGGAAATAAATAAATAAATAAGGAAGAAAGGTTTTAAGCTGAATGGATAAAAGGAGTTGCAAACACAAGCTGATATAATGTGTTGTAAATACTAGAGGTTTTTATGTCTTTGTAATATTTTTGTTACCATGTACACTGAGAGCCACTATAAAATGGTCTAAGGCTTAAATTTAAATTTTTCCTCACAGCCAGCCTTGCTTTGCCTCCGCAAAGAACTTTTGAAATCTAGATGCCACTCCTGTAGCCAGTTATACCAAGTGGCAGGGAGTTCCCAAGTACCCATTTGCATTCAGCTGAAGGTCTTCTCAGCTTAAAAGGATCTAGCTTTCTGTGTGCTACTGTTAAACCCATACTGTTTTCACAGCTCCTGATTAGAGACTTGATAATAACTTGTGTTTGTCACAGGCTTCACCCCTTTGGAAGATTATGGACAATTTTCTTGATAACATTTCACCATAGAAGCCTGTTTGTTTCATGAGACACTAGGCCCCGTGAAAGAGATTTCAATCCTATTTCTACAAGGTATACTAATTTTGCCTGGAGGCAAGGACTGTTTCCTTTATATAGGTTGTTATAAGGACATTGCTGACAGAGAGTTGGAACACTACCTAAACGTGGCTTAGGTGGGGACAGTGAAGATCTCAAAAGCCAGGTGTCACTGACGAATCATCCTGTTATGGAGAATGAAGTCAGGTACACTGGAGTACACTGGATGGAGGCTGATTGCCCAAACAGAAGTCTGTAAGTATGCTGGCACAGCGTGGTGTAGTGGTTAGAGTGCTGTACTAGGACCGGGAAAACTCGAGTCCAATTCCTCATTCAACCATGACACTTGCTGGGTGACATTGAGCCAGCTACTTAAATGGCCTGGCCTGCTTTGAAGGGTTGTCGTGAGAGGAAACTTAAGTATTTACATCACTCTGGACATCTTGGAAGAAGAGCTGCAGGAGGCTACAGGAGAACAGGACTTTATCAGCAGTTCTACCCAAAAGGGCCTTTGCGAGATTCAAGTGCTGAAGTTGATGTTGTGGCCTCTCAAGTGACAAGACTATGTTTGACCTGCCAGGTTTTAAAATGTTTCTTCAAAGTCACAAACCCACGAGGGTGGGGTGAACGTGAACATTATCATCATCATTTTTTTTTTTATTTTGACTTTTATTACTTTTGCCTCCTGCTCAGGATTGCTGCTTGCAAGCTGACCCATTGGGTTGAAGCCCTTTCTACAGCCCACAAGCCATAGTGGCTATTGCAGGCCCCAGTGGAGGACATTATCCCCTGTTTTGGACTTTAGGAAGCGGGGAAGTGAGGGAAAGCAAGGAAACAAAAACATTATTGGAAAAAAATAATGATAATATTGCCAAAAGACCAATTTGAAGTGGCCTCAGGTTTTACTTATTGTGTTGCTTGCTTTGAGAACTAGACCTAAGAAATGTTATGACTTTCCTCCTTTGGAAATGTTGGTTGGCCACCCTGATCCCAGGATGCTGTCCCTTGGGGTGGGTGGGTGGAGGAACTGATGTCTTGTATGCCTATCTTTTCTCTTAGTAAGCAGGTTCCTCTCCAGGTTCTGTTGGTGACCCAAACAGTGGTCAATTG